>NW_006408540.1:2822424-2836709 GCF_000296735.1 Chrysochloris asiatica
GATGTCATGCTGGGTAAAGTGGAGAGTCAGAGAAAAAGAGGAAGAACCCCAACGAGATGGATCGACCAGGTGGCGTCACTGATGGCATCAAGTGTGGCGGCGGTAGTTAGGTAGGCCCAGGATCGTTCTGCTGTGATTGGGGTCACTATGAGTCGGTTCCGACTCGATGGCACCTGACAACAACAACAACAGCAATTGCAAGCATGTTTTTGATGGCAGGTTGCATTGCTGACCAATTCACCATCTTTTGTACTGTCTCAAAGAATGAACAGTAAACTAGAACATGCTTCTCTTTTAGAAATTTCTTACGATGGTATTTATTTCCTAGCAATCTTTCTTACAAATAATTTTAAAATACCACTTATGTATGGAGTCCTGATGTAATGCTCTAGGATAAGTACTTGATCACCAGGTTGGTGGTTCAAACTCACCAGCCAGCCTCTCTTCAGAAAACCTTTACAGGGTCGCTATGGGTTGAATCTGACTGGGCACTTAACAACAACATTTATTCATAATGAAAAAATTCTATCAGTACTATCATTTTTTTGCTATCTTAGAATTAATTTTCTTAAGGTTTTGCAGAGCTGTGATTTGTAAGATTCTTCTATTTGTTTTCTTCTTTGGTGTTTCAGTGGGGCTTTAGGGGCCTTGGGGGTATTTAGTTTCCATCTGTTATAGCAGAGACATGCATTGTGTGAGTCAGCAGATACTGCTAATGTGTTTCCCAGGGAGCAACCAACTTGATATTTGAAACAGAAAAGCCATCACTGAGAATTTTTTTAGAGTGTAGGTGATTGTTGAGCATAATATCTTTTATGATTATATTATCCTATTAATGAATGAGATTTACAGGGATACATGTAATGTTTTCAGTGAAATAAGTTGATATTTCCTTTGGAGACTTTCAGTGCTCTTGTATTATTTATCATCATTTAAAAGTTTCTGGGGTTGAAATCTCCTTAGTGAGCTATCACATGAATTAAAAAAAAAAAAAAAAGTACTTGTTTTTGAGACATAACAAATCCTGGTCATTAGATACTCCTAGATCAGCAGGGGGAAATTTCATTGCAAGTAATGAGCTTACCCGTATGACAATTTTCAAAAATCTACTTCATTAAAGCTGCTTCTTTTCTAAGAGATAATGGCTTATAGCTTTTCTGTTGTATTTCATCGAAAATATTTGGGGTCATTATTGTATTTCTGTATACCTTTGTAATATTTCTTTCTTTTATGTACTACTGAGGGATGAATACATTTTCCTCTTGTCTAAACAGTTCAAGTTAAGATGGTTGCATTGATTATTTCACAAAACCTTATTTCATTATTAAAATGGAATGGTATTTTATTAAAAGGTAGAAAATACAACTACATTTTCTATATATAATGAAAGCCAGGATAGGTTGATACGGTCTCCTTCTTCAGTCCGTCTTTTCTAGGATGATTAGAGCACTCAGGTCTTGCCTTCATTCCCCATATAGTCAGCACTGAATTCCAGAAAGGCCATACTAGCATATCATCTGACTTCTGTAGACGTTAATCCATTTAACAAACGTTTGTTGAGTGTTTAGTTTGTATCAAAATATTCCCTAATCTTACTTCGGATCCAAAGTATGGTTTCTGTATGTTACTGCAACCCAGTTTTACGGTCCCTCACACATCTGACTTCAGTCTCAACTGGCTCCTCTTTCTTACTCTTGATTTTCATTGCTTCCTCTATTTAACTCTAAGCAGTCTTGTTGATAGCCAAATATTGAACAAATTTATCTTCCATATTTTTAAGCTTAACCTTTTATATCCACTGACTTTCTTGCCATCTTCATTTGAATGTATAATGGATGTCAGGATCATAATGTGTCCAAATGGGACTTTTGATTCCTACTCTCTCTATTTTATCTACTACAGAAATTTCTTGTCTTTTTGTTGTTGTTTTTTACTTTCTCTCATTCTTCATGTCCTTTTATAGCTTCCAGCTCTGCAATTTAGCACTGTTTAGGTTCTGATTATATCTACGTGAGATGACACCTATGGCCTAGAATGTTGCTTGGCTCTCTCACCAAGCAACTTAACTAAATGTCACTTTACCTTTATTACTTTTTTCTGATGCTCGCAGGAAACCTTACCTAAATTACTTTTTTTTCTTGATTAGGAAGTTATAATATTTCTGGAAAACCCATATAGCACTGTTTAACAAAACTGCAATATGCAGATGATACAAGATAACTTCAAATACTGATTAATATCAAAAACCACAGCCTTCAGTATGGATTGCACCTCGTGTGAAGAAAACAAAAATCCTCAATCATGAACTCTAGACTCATGGAAAGAGAAAGGCTGTGTGCTGACTGCCACGAGGCAGGTTTGCAGAATGTGCCCTTTGGGCGTTTAAATGATTATATATTCATAAGTGTTTTGGTGTCATCTAAAACAAAACAAAAAACAGGGGAAATAGAAGCAAATATGGTTAAATGATGATGCATGGAGGAGATTGTAATCATTGCAATGAAACGATGAGTGTAACAATGTTCTTCCATGTAAACTCTCACTGAATTCACAGTAAAAACTTTAAGAAGAAGAAAAAGATTAGAAAGTTATTTGGGTATAAGACATCTTTTTAAAGTTATTATAATGCACAACTTATCATTGTTGCTATTATGTGCCATCAAGTCGCTTCCAACTCATAAGCGATGCTGCATGGGTTTCCACCAGCTACTGGTGGCCTTGAATTGCATACCTTGTGATAAAGAGTCCAGTGCTTATCCTACAGCACCATATCTGGGCTCAAAATTTGTCATTAAGGAATGCATTTTTCATGCATACATATTATAACCTGTAACTTAGAGATTGCAGCCAGGAAAAAAAAAAAAAAGGAATAGTATAACTACATGTTTGAAACTTTTTACTTTTATGTATTTTCACATTGAATAAATTGTTTTGTTTTGTTTAAAAAAAAAATCCTCACTCATTATTAGGGTAATAAATATCATCATGATGAATGGGAAAGAAAAATTTACATTGTCAAAAACTTCATTTTGCTTGGATCCACCATCAACACTCATGGAAACAGCAGTCAAGAAATCAAACAACATATTACATTAGGCAAATCTGCTGCACAAGATCTCTTTGAAGTGTTGAAGAGCAAAGATGTCAGTTTGAGGACTAAAGTGCGGCTGACCTACACCTTAGTATTTTCAGTAATCTCATACGCATTTGCAAGTTGGATAGTGAACAAGCAGGACTATAGAAGAATTGCATTTGAGTTATGGTGTTGGTGAGGGATATTAAGAGTACCAGGGACTGCCAGAAAAAAACTTATGTGTTTTGGAAAAAGCACGACCAGAATGCTCCTTAGAAGCCAAAATGGCCAGACTTTGTCTCTCATACTTCAGAAATGCTATTAGAAGGTACCAGTTCCTGGAAAAGAACCTAATCCTTGGTAAAGAGGAGGGTCAGCAACAAAGAGGGAGACCTCCATGAGGTGGATTGTCACAGTGGCAGCAGTAATGAGCTCAAGCATGACAGCGATTGAGTGGGTGGGACAGAACCGTGTGGTGTTTCATCTTATTGTACATAAAGTCATTATGGGTCAGAAATGACTTGACAGCACCTAACAACAAGGGAACCAGGCAATGTTCCTAGTCTTGCTGGGAAAAGAATTAACTTTTAGGGAAAGGGTGCTATCCAGTGTTAGAATGTATTTAGTCATTTCAGTGATTACCCACTTCTTATTTTGTCAATTTTCTCAGTCTACAGTTTCCAGCGTTCTTTTATGTCTGACATTTGATTCCCCACCTACATTTTCTAGACCTGCTTCTGCTTTTAAGAGTTTATTTGTATGCTTTTAGCTAGTAATTCTTTGGTCTGACCCAAATATTTATTTGCTCAAATACATATCTTGGATTCCAGTTCCTCATGCCTTTCCAACCTTTTATGATAAATGCCTTACTAAATACCAAATGTTTGTCTTTTATTCACCTGCTGTGAGCTCTTAGAACACTTAATTTCCAGGTGGCTGCCACCTGGAAACTACACAGTGTTTGAAAATTTCAAATTCATCTGTTATAACAAGCAGACAGTTTTCAAAGGCTTCCATTAATCTCCTCATGCTATAGCCTTCCAAAAATACCAATTAAAATTTATTAGAGTTTAATATATCATTGAATGTTCCATGTTATTAATTCAATTACATTTTTTATTTTAAGCACTTATTGCAATTACACTATAAAAACATTTATTTTGCAGCAAAATTAAGAACATTGCTAACATTGTGTTATTTGCAACCATTATATCTTGGAAGCTGTAAGTGTGGTCTCATTATTTGTGGGAGATATATGTATAATTCATTTGGTCTTTGAAATCAACCATAGTGTGTTATAGTTTTACGAAAATGTACATTAATGTACGTTTCTGCTATAATAAAGCAAATTGACATTGCACATTATTGGCGGTAGTGATATCTAATAAATGACACAATAAAACAAGATAAAAGTTTAGTTGTTGAATATAACTATATAACATATTGCTTTAAATGAATGGCTAATAAAGAGCACAAAAATGTCTTCTAATTTAAGACATTGTTTCGTTTACTTATAGTTTCTTGGTCTTATAATAGGGTAATCTGTTGTGAATGATTTTCCACTTTGTCAGATCAATTAAAGAAACAGTCTATAGGACCTTTTGTTTTGGATATTCATAAGTCATCTATCTTGGAATATCAGAGGTTTTACTACAAGCGATGAATTATCAAATACATGTTCTTAAGTAATTATAAGTATGCCTCAATTCCTATTTTGAATAGACAAGACACGTGAAATAGTATTTGTATAAGTACATAGTGAAGTATCTAAATACATGTATCTGTGACCACCCACAGTTAATTTCAGGAATGGAGCTAAGGTATCTGTAAGATATCATTTTAGAATTCATTTATTTGCACTAGATTGTATAAGTTGTTTTTGTTTTGGTTGATATTTTTCTTTTATTCATCATATCCGTATGAATATTTCATTGCCACTTATTTTTGTTAGCATTATAGTTGTAATTTTATTATAAACAAGTGGCTGATAAAAACAATGAAAACTCTGGAAAATCTCATGACACTTTTTCACAAAGGAGATATGGATATATGGTTTTACTTTTTTTTATTATTATCCTACAAAAATAATGAAAGCATTTGTTGTCACCTTGTGGCAAAGAACTAGTTCTACAGCTAGCTGGTGAAGGAACAAGCTAGGGCAGGAAAACTAGCCTATGACTCCTATGTAGGAAAGTCTCAATAATCTAATTTGATTATCTGTAGTTGGCAGTTCAAACCCACCAGCTGCTGCTCGGGAACTCAGGAACCCTATACAGGATCATATGAGTCGCAACTGATTCAACAGCATTTAACAACAACAACAGTCATCAAAGAAGCACGGTGGCTCCATATGAAAAGCACAAGGTCTATGGGAGAAAAATTAGGTTCCCATGAAGATTTAAAGTCCCAGACAGCCTCTACAGGGTCACTGTGAGTCGGAATGGACTGTACAGCACTTAAGAACAACAACAAAGTCATTAGAAGCGGAACTGTAAATTAATTTTAATATTACTGCAAGCTAGATGCAATAGAAGTTATATTTATCCTAAAAGTATAACTCACATGTCAGTTTACATATGATTACCATAATGTTTGCCAAATTGGCTCCAACTCAGTGACCCTGCCTCAAGTTTGCAAGGCTGTAAATCTCTATGGGATTAGAAAGCCTCATCTGTCTCCACAAAGCAGCTGGTGGATTTGAACTGCTGGCCCTTTGGTTAGTAGTCCAGCATGTAAACCACTAGGTCACCAGGGCTCCACCATAATGGTAGTGGTGGTAGTTATATGCTGTGGAATTGGTTCCAACTCATAAAGACCCTATATAGGGTTTCCAATGTTTTATATCTTTACAGAAGCAGAAAGTTTCATCTTTCTCCTTCAGAGCGACTGCTAGATTTGAACTGCTGACCTGGTGGTTACTAACCCAATCCATAATCTACTATGTCACCAGAGCTCCTTCCTGTAGTATACCTAAAATTTTACCTTTAGCAAATTCACCCTTTTAACCCAAAAAAGATATAATGCCATATAACTGAACCAGTCACAGGATTTCTGAAAAATATTTCTAATGCTCTACAGGCACAGTGTAATGGTCGGGGACCCCAGGTTCCAAGTTGTCTGATGAACAGCATCTATTTTAAACCATGCCCATTCATATTTGGGGTTATTTATATAGAATTGGCACTTAGATATGAAATTGGGAGGGCAATCATTTTTTGTAGTGCAGTATATACTGTTTTGGAAAGCAGCACAGTAGAATAGAAAGAGCATGGTCAAAATCACAAAGAGTACTAAGCATTCTGTAAACTGACATTGAAGAGCTTTGGGCCTAGAAAGGCTACTTGTGGCTAAAGATGACTAAGTTTGAGATACTGAGCTAGGAACATTTCTTGAGTATGTTGCCATTTGAGCTGATAGATGATGATGAAGAAGAAAATCACATCAGGAAGACTTCTATATCTTGTTTGGAGTGTACCAGACTGAAAGTGGTATCCATACAACACTAATGTTTTGGCAAAACTAACAGTTCACTGTGTTTACAGTTTTTTTGTTTGTTTTTGTTTATAGTTTTGAGGCCAGATATAGATTTGAAATAGCTACTCAAGCAGTTCTGTCAGTGCCACCTATGAGCCATGACTAACATCAGTAACAGAACAATATTAACAGTGATGACCCAGGTCTTGGAACTCTCTTAGACTCCAATATTTACTGCTACTCTAGTTTGCAACAAGAAATGGATAATTGCAAACAAGACAGATGAAAAATATGTATCACAAGAACATTCTGAAGGATTATTTAATGAAGCAAATATGCATACCATAGAAATTGAACAGCAAATGGAGTAAATGTGCTTGTGACAATCTGCTGAATCACGTTGCTGCCAAGGCTGACATGTAACCTATGAAGGGAAAAAGCATGGAGATGTTCATAGACTCCAGATAGTAATTTTATCTGCTCCTCAGAAATCAGATTGTATTTATGCAGCTTGAATAATCTTGAATTGGTAATTCTAGTCTCCATAATTCCCATAATCATGCATAGGATAGCACCATGGTCTTTGAATAGTGAGAAACAGGGGATATTACATGGATGGGTACATATATAAAGTGTTTATCACTGAAGTGTGGAATGGTTTGGTATTCAACAGTGATTATTGATGAGATTGTGAAATACCCATATACTATTATATGAAAATAATTACATCAGCTAAAATGGTATAAGAGAGGGCTTCAAAAAGTTCATGGAAAAAATGGAATGAAAAGATAGTGGAGTTTTTCCATAACATTTTGTTGCTCCCCCTTATACTTGCCTATGAACTAAGAAACTTTTTTCACTCACTGGTTGTGATAACTGCACTGTTTCCAACAAATAGTTTTAATGGGCAAAATGCAGGCATGATCTTAATTAAATTATAGAAGCATTTCATTATGGTAGAAGCTGTGGTTAAGATTACTGATTCTGAGGCTAGACTGATTCTGAGGCTAGACAATCAAAGGTCAAACCGGAGCTCTACCTTTTGCTAGAGGGAACACCATGGATAAGTTACTCATCCTCTCTGGACCTCAATTCTCTTATCCGTAAAATGGGGATCATAGTATGTTGCATGGGTGTTTTTGTGAGGGCTGTTGCTGTTGTAAGGTGCCGTTGAGTGGGTTCCACCTCATAGTGACTGTATGTACACCAGAAGAAAACACTTTCCAGTCCTGTGCCATTCTCACAATTGTTGCTACATCTGAGCTCGTTGCTGCTGCCACTGTACCAATCCATCTCCATGGGGTCTTCCTCTTTTTTGCTGACCCTCCATTTCATCAAGTATGATGTCCTTCTCCAGGAACTGATCCCTCCTCTTAAAACACCTGAAGTATCTTGGCTTCTAAGGCTCATTCTGACTCCTTAGATGTGTTTGTTTTTCTGGCAATCTACGGTACTTTTAATATTCTTCTCCAACACCGTAATTCGAATGCATCATTTCTTCTACAGTCTTCCTTATTTACTGTTCAAATAAATTCATTTTGAATACTAAATAAGCTAATATTTATAAAGTTAGACCAGCACCTAGTAAGCACAGTATAAATATTCTCTATAGCTGATATAGTTGTTGTTGCTTTTAGTCTTCAGTGATTATATCTAGTTGACACACGTCTGTACTTTATGTTGCCATCAGTGATACAGGTAAGCCTGAGTCTATGTGAATAATACTTTATTATGGAATTTTAATGTATACTCAGAAATTATTTGAACAGATCCCAACTATGTTTGATCTGAAAATTATGAAAACTTTAGAAATCTTGAAAACACCAAGAACTTTTTAGAATTATTTTATGGAAAATATATTCTCACTTTTCCCAAAGTTAAAGAATATACATAGTATATGTACAGAGAGCTGCACAAACTACAAGTGTATGACTCAATGTATTTTCATAAACTCAACGTATTAGCATAGGTGATGAAGTTTCCAAAATAGTTTCTATTTTCCCTTCCTGCTTTTTTTCTAGGACTCTATGTTTTTAGTTCATATCTTGAACTTTGACATAAGAGTTCTTTTGAAAGGGGTTTTATTACTTACAGAACAACTTTTCAAAACATCCAATTTCCAGCATTTCTGGAGATGTCTGCATGTGATTTTAAAAGCAAGTTTACCAGCCCAGAATGATCAAGGAATGCCATATGGAATATGAATTATTGTACTTAAGATAAATGATATGCGATAGAAACATCTAAAATGTGAATCCATCACATTCCTAGAAAAACTTGAGTAGAATATGATCTTAGATAATCTAGTCTGCAGAAGAGATCATTTTTGTTATTGTTAAATGTTGTCCAATCAGTTCCGATTCATAGTGACCTTGTATAGGTGTTCTGAGGCTTTAAATCTTAGGTTAAAAAAAAAAAAAAAAAACTAGTGCTCATTAATCATATTTTATATATCTTGGACCTGGTGTGGTAATGCGGGATAAGCACTGGACTGCTAACTGCAAGATTGGCAGTTCAAATCCATTAGCTGCTCCTGGGAAACACTATACAGGATTGCCATGAGCTGGAATCGACTGGGTAGTATTTAACAACAAATAAGATTCATTCATTATTTTTTTCAGCAGCCTTGTATTGAGTGCCTCATCTATCCCACACACAGTTGTGGATTCCGGATAGAGCAGTAAGCACAAAAGAAAAGTCTCTGCTCTCTTGAATCTTACATATTAGGTGAGGAATGAGGAATGCAGAACATAAACAGTAAAAGAAAGTCAATGTCAGATGGTTAGCTCATGAATGCCCCAGTGGTTAGAGAAGACCGCAAGGAAAAACTGGCCTTTGAACTAAGATCTGAGGAGGTGGGGAGGAAAGGCTTTTTTGGTATTGGTGGAAGCACATTACATGCAGGGCGTATAGCTAGTGCAGTGACCTGTAGGCATGGAAACTGGAGCAGAGGGAGGAATGAATAAAAAGGGATGTAAGGGCCGAAAGGGAACAGGAGTCAGACCTATAAGATATTATTGGTAATTATAAGGACTCTAAGGAGCTCTGGTAGCGTAGTGGTTACGTATCGGGTTGCGAGCCTCAAGGACAGTAGTTCGAAACTACCAGCGGTTCTGCGGGAGAAAGATGAGGCGGTCTGCTCCCGTAAAGATTTACAGCCTTGGAAACCCTGTGTAGGGTCGCTATGAGTCGGAACTGACTCCACGGCACATAACAACAACAACAAATAAGGACTCTAAGGAGCTCTGGTAGCGTGCTGATTATGAGTTGGGCTGCTAACCTCGAGGTCAGCAGTTCAAAACTACCAGCTGTTCCGCATGAGCAAGATGAGACTTTCTGCTCCTGTAAAGATGTACAGCCTCGGAAACCCTATAGGTTCACTATGAATCGGAACAGACTCCACAGCACATAACCACACTTCCATAGGGATTCTGGCTTTTTCCCGAGGTGGACAGTTACTAGAAGGTTTTGAGCTGCTTTATTTTGGCAGGCATGTTGAAAAATAATTTTGTGGAGGTATGTTGAAAAAGAATGTAGTAGAGAACCTTCGTCTGTTATAACCAAGCTGCAATTTATTTAGAATTTTTGCTTTTTTTTACTATCTTGTTTCAGTTTTGTACTGTTTCATCATCATAAAAGATTTTATAATAATATTCTAGAACTTAGATTTTGCTATTGGCCTTCTTAATATGCCGTTTATTGTTTAATACTATTATGATTTGTTTTTGCCCATCCAATTTATTATGTTTAAGTTGAATTTATAAAATATTGTATGTTATTGTTAGGTGCCATTGAGTCAGTAATAGTGACCCTATCCGCAACAGAATGAAACACTGCTGCTATATAAAATTCTTCTATTATTATAATTATAAAAGTCTTTCCTTCGGAGCCTAAAATATTGTGATTCTTTTACAAAACAATCATTTCTCTGAGTGTAAGATTAATTTTGAATGTTTAAACTTATTTATGGTAATAAGTTGTTGAGACATTAATTAAAGAAATACATTTTTCCACTTTATATTATGATATTTAAAAATGAATGTGGCATTTCTAAGCTGTTATGAAGAAATGACCATCGCTTCCAGAAGATATTCACTGTGGATTATTTTTTAGTTATTAAGATTACTTGAATGCATGTAATTTGTTATTTGAAATCTTAATAGAGTAAATCATTGAGGCTATGATAGTGTAGAAAACCTATATTCATGATTGCTTTAAAAGTAAATATTTATAGTTGAGACTTGCTTTTATTATAAAGCTTCTTTAATGCCTCTGGTGTATAATTTTCATAATGACAAGACATTTGAAGACGAGTCTGCTTCTTAGATTTTTAAAGTTGTAGATTTTTAATCAGTTGTTACATTTTTCATTTAATTTTCAATGTTTTTATCTCAAGGAAGGTAAAAGTTGAATCCAAAATTCATTCCGTCAACAAACATTTGAATGCCTGAAATATGTAATTAAAGATACAAAGATGGATAAAATATGATCTCTTCCCTCAATGGGAGAGACAAATAAAAGGATAAATGTAATAGAGTGTAGTAATTGTAAAGATCGATAATTATCAGGCATGTTGAGAGCACAAGGAAGGGAGAACACCTCCTCTGGGATCTTACTGAAGTGCTTGACTTTTGTTATTGTTATAAAGGGTGAGCAGAACGGACCTAGAAAGGGAGAGGAAAAGGATATGTGAACTAAATGAGGGGGCTTCAAAAAGTTTGTGGGAAAATTCCATGATCTTTTCATTCAATTTTTCCACAAATTTTTGAAGCCCCCTCTATAAATATATAAAATAGACACCAACTATTTCCAGTGTCTGACAGAAAATGGAAGAGAATGAGGGCAGGGCAGAAATAAGTATTTGGTTTCTTGGGAATGGAGGGCAGCAGGATATGTAGTAAACCTGAGCTAAGTCATGGATAAGCTCTTGTTTAGAACTGAGATGTTATCACATAAGCAGTTTATTGGTGTGTTTTAAGCAGGGAAGAGACACCTTTTAGTGTTATTCAGGAAACCCCTATGTAAAGTGTGGAGAAAACACTGGACATAAATTATGGGAGACCAGAGGTCAGAGAAGAAATGTTTCACTATGATTTCAATAGTGTCCAGACCAGGAAGGAATTAAGCTCAGTAGTACAGTTGTAATAAATTGTTGTTAAGTGCCGTCAAGTCAGTTCCGACTCAAAGCAACCCTACAAAGGGTTTCTGAGGGGCGGCTGGTGAGACTGAACTAACAAACTTGAGATTGAAATTGACTTGCAATCTAGCACATTAACCTGCAGCGCCACACCAGTAAGTAGTACATTTACTGTTGTTGTTAAGTGCCATTGCGACCCTATACAGAGTTTCCCAGGAGCCGCTGGTGAGCTTGAACCAGAAATCTTGTGGTTCAAACTGACTTTGCAGTTCAGCACATTCACATTAACCCACAGAGCCTCATCAGGACTCCAAGGAGTACAATAGTAGTACTCAAGTCACCATGAAACATTATCTCTTCTCTTAAAATCTTCCCCAAAACTGCTTATATGATATCATCTCAGTTTTAAACAAGAGCTTATCCACAACTTAGCTTAGATGTACTACATATCCTGCCACACTCTATTCCCAAGATACCAAATGCTTGTTGCTCCCCTGCCTTCACTACCTCCATCCATTCTCTGCCTGGTGTTGAAAATAGTTGGTGTCTCAGCTCTGGTAGCATAGTGGTTATGAGTCAGGAGCACAAGGAAGGGAGAACGCCTCCTCTGGGACACCTCAAGGTCGACAGTTCAAAACTACCAGCCGTTCTGTGGGAGAAAGATGAGGCTTTTTGCTCCCGTGAAGATTTACAGCCTCGGAAACCCTGTACAGGGTCACTATGAGTCAGGAACTGGCTCCATGGAACTTAAAACAACAACATTTTATGTATTTAAGGAGCTCTGGTAGCGTAGTGGTTTCAAGTCGGGCTGCTATCCACAAACTCAGTAGTTGGAAACTACCAGCTGTGCTGAGTCAGAAAGATGAGGCTTTCTGCTCCGGTAAAGATTTACAGCCTCATAAACCTTACACAGGGCCTCTATGAGTCAGAACCGACTCCCTGGCATACCACCACCACCACCATTTTATGTATTTAGACAAGTATTTGTTGTGAATAGGAACCAACTCAACAGCACTTAACAATAACAACGAGTACAGTAAAAACTTGTCAAGTAAAATAAACGAAGTGTCATAATCTGAGGGTTGCGGGACACAGAAAGGTCATGGTTAGCAACTTCCCAGAATAAGAAACAAAATTGATGATTCTGTTGCCTACTTAAATGTGGAGAATTACAAATGGGGAGCTGGTTGGGGACTACGACACATTACATCTGAGGTGACTGAAAGACACACATCTGATTGATTATTGTTTTTTGGTGCCATTGATTCAATTTTGAATCACAGTAAACCAATGTAACAAAGTAGAATTGTCCATAGGGTTTTTGTACACTCTAATTTTTATGGTAGCACAGTGGTTACAAGTCGGGCTGCTAACCTCACGGTCAGCAGTTCGAAACTACTAGCAGTTTTGCCAGAGAAAGATGAGGCTTTCGTATCCCATAAAGGTTTACATCTTCAGAAACCCTATGCTGGGTTGTTATGAGTCGGAACCGACTCCATGGCACGCCACCACCACCATCAGTCTTTATGGAGGAGTCCTGAGGTAGTGCTATAGGATAAGCACTGGACTGCTAGCTAGAAGGTCTATGGTTCAAACCCACCAGCCACTCCTTGGAAACCCTATACAGACTTGCTATGGGTCGTTATTGACTCCATGGCACTTAACAACAATGGCAATCTTTATGGGAGGAGACATGCTGGCTCTGTGTGTTAGGCATTGAGCTGCTAATCACAAAAGTTAGTGGTTCAAACTTACCAGTAACTGTGCGAGAGAAAGATGAGGCTGTCTGCTCTCATAAATATTTACAGTCTTTGAAACTCTATACAGAGTCGCTGTGATTTAGAATTGAATAAATGGCAGAGTGTTTGATTTTCAACATTACGAAATATGAGTATTCTTGAACACTTAACTGTGCTCATGAGTAATCAGTACATGGACCAAGAGGCAGTTGTTCGAACAGAACATGGGAACACTGAATTGTTTAAAATTAGGAAACGTGTGCGACAGGGTTGTATTCTTTCACTACACTTATTCATACTGTATGGTGAGCAAATAAGACAAGAAGCTGGGTTATATGAAGAAAAATGTGGCATCAGGATTGGAGGAAGATTCATTAACACCCTGTGATACGCAGATGATACAACCTTGTTTGCTGTAAGTGAGGTCTTAAAATACTTACTGATGAAGATCAAAGAGCACAGCCTTTGGTCTGGATTGCATCTCAGTGTAAAGAAATAGACAACATTATTATCAACAGAGAAAAGATTGAAGTTGTCAAGGACTTCCTTCTTCTTGGATCAACTGTCAACACTCATGGAAGCATCAGTCAAGAAATCAAATGACATACTGCATTAGGCAAATCTGCTGCACAAGACCTTTTTAAAGTGTTGAAGCGCCAAGATGTCAGCTTGAGGACTAAGGTGCGCCTGACCTAAGCCATGGTATTTTCAATAACCTCATATGCATGTGAAAGTTGGACAGTGAATAAGGAAGATCGTAGAAGAACTGATGCATTTATGTTACGGTGTTGGAGGAGAATATTGAAAGTGCCATGGGCTGCCAAATGAACCAACAGATCTGTTTTGGAAGAAGTGCAGCCAG
>NW_006408540.1:2840174-2845085 GCF_000296735.1 Chrysochloris asiatica
ACAACAACAACAACAACAACAACAACAACATGCTTTCTTACTGTTCTTCTAAGTAATGAAAAATAATAGAAAATATGATACATTTTTAAACTTTTTATTGTGGATTGAGTGAAGGTTTACAGAGCAGATCATCAATTTTACATTCAGCAAATCATATACATTGTTTCATTACAATGATTGCAGTCCCCTCCATGTACTATTAGTTAACAGTGTATACGGTATTCACTTTAACTATTACATTCTTCTCTATATCTCCTACTGCCTTCATCTTTCATCTGCTTTTCTCCTTCTTGCTGTGAATTTCCTGCCCTGGTACCCATGATAACCTATGTGTATCCTCTAGCCCATGAATAATTTTCCCTCTTCACTCCCCATCGTAACTACGATAGATAGATTCTTTCTTTTATCAATAAAATTTTTCTTAACTTTTTACAGCATTGGTCTCATACAATATTTGTCTTTTTGTGATTATCTAATTTCATTCAACATAGTGTCCTCCAAGTTCATGCATATTGTGAAGTGTTTCACAGATTCATTGTTATTCTTCAGTGTTACATAGTATACCACTGTGTGTATGTCTCAGTTAGTTTAACCATTCTTCTTATGATGGGTAGTTAGGCTGTCTCCATCTTTTTGATGTGTCTCTTGCAGACAACATATCAAGGAATACTGTTTTCTTATCCGTTTTGCTTTCTCTGTCTCTTGGCTGGTACATTTTAATCCTTTTTACACAGTCAGTGTAATTCTCATAGGTATTTATTGATTGTTGTCATTTTACTGTATTTGTGTGTGTGTGTGTGTGCATGTGTTTGTTGCTGGTGTTTTCTTTGTTCCACATAATTTTCTGTGCGGAGTTCATTTTGCTTGTGAGTTTTCTTTTCATTTTCAATTCTGTTGTTAATGTTTACTAAATCTTTCTGATTTACATCTTTTTAAAAATTTTTGGTTTATAGGATAGGTCTATTTCTTTTTCTTTGAGATTGCAATGTACTGTTTCCCCTTGTTTAAAACAGTATGTTTTACCTTGAAATTTTCTTGACTTCCTTGCCATTTGTACATTTTGTATCTAAATGATTCCCTTTTTTAGTTATAGTCTTCATTATAAATTGATAGCTCTGGTTCCTTATTTTAGTCTGATGTGGTGCTGTAGGATTAACACTGGACTGCTGTTTACAAGATTGTCTGTTCAAACCCACCAATCACTCCTGGGAAAATATATATGGGGTCACTATGAGTGAGAATGAACTCAACTGCTCTATATCAACTGCTTAACTTATCAACACTGTTTGTTTTACTTCAAATACTTTTATATCTGTATTGTGTTCTGGGTGGTGTTGTCATGTGTGATAATTCAGATTGTTGTCTGCTGTTGTTGGTTCTCAGTCCAGAGAATACTCTTTGGCATATTTTGAAATGTTAGTCTGGTCATTACAGTTTTCTCTAAATTCCGTTTATCAGGAAATGTCCTAATTTTGCAATTGTATTTGAGGAACAGCTTTATTGGGATATGATTCTTGGTTAGCAACTTTTTTCTTTCAGAGTTTTGTATATGTCATACCATTGCCTTCTTGCCTGCATGGTTTATGCTGCCAATCAGAGTTTAGTCTTATCGGTCTCCTTTGCAGGTAACTTTTTGTGTTTCCCAAACTGCTCTCAGGATTCTTTCCTTGCCTTTGGTATTGGAAAGCTTAATTATGATATGTCTTAGTGATTTTCTTTTGGGATCTAACTCCTTTGGGGTTCATTCTGCTTATTGTATGCTTATAATCTCATCTTTCATGAGATTTTTGGTGTTTTGTTCTGTACTCTTTATTGCCTCTTTCTGTTCTTGAATTCTGATTACCTGTAAGTTGTTCTCTTCATGGTGTTCCACTTAACTCTTAGGCTTTCTTTGGATTTTTTCCTTCTTTTGTTCTGATTGTTTTCCTGGCATACTAGTAGTGAAACATTTGTCTTTAAGCTCACTTATTCAGGCTACCATTTCTTCTAATCTACTTCTTTGCCCTTTCACCAAACTGTCCATTTCTGAGGTCTTAGTGTTTATCTTATGGATTTCTAATTGCAAGTTTTATATTTACATTTTTGACTGTTCTTGTAGTGTTTTTCCTGCGTTCTTCTCCTTGATTTTTTTGTTCTTTCTGTTATTCCTTTGATTGACCTAAATATCTTTTTTTTTTTTAAATTATTTTTCAATTAGTTCCATTACCTTTCTTCCTTAGAAACATTCTCTGGCTCTGTATCTTGGTCATTTCCTTGAGCCATTCTTTCTTGTTTCTTCATGTCATCTCAAATTATCTTTTGTCTCTGGGGCTTTTCAGGTTGTCATATTTTTAATGATGGTTGTATGTTGATGTGGTCTTAAGGTCTACCAGCTGTTGCCTGTGAGTGTAGTTAGAGAATGGAAGCATGTACACCATTTTCATTTGCTGTTCATATGCCTTAGTTTAGGGTGGGTTTGGCTGGTGTTGACTCTATTTATCATTGATCAGGTGGCATATGAGCTGGTTCTGGCTTTTGCCCAGTAGCTAGAACTATAGAGGGTACAGTTGTGGCTGAGCTGTATGGTCATAGTTGCTATTTCCTGTCAGGTGGGAAAGAGAAAGCCCTTCCCACACACACAAGAAAACAAAACACAATAAACAAAGTTCCTACAATGAAAACAGGAAATAATAAACAGAGGGGGGAAAAAAAAGAAGAATATACCTGTAAACACAAAAGAGACCCAAGGAAATGGAGCTTTAGAAAAGGAAAATAAGAGAGAAAATAAAAGAAAAAATAAATAAAACATTTAATAACTAAAAAGAGACACTGAAACCAGCTACCTGACTACTTCTGGGTTGAGTGACCTGAACACAGATAACACTGACCATAAAGGAACTCAATGTAGGCCCAGGGACTCAGCTGTCACATCCTTCCCACACTCATGTCATGAGGTCCTTGATTCTGCTTTTGGGGTATATTTAGGGCGTATTTGAGGTATACATAGATAAGAAAATGGAGCTATTGAAGAGAAAAATAAGAGAGGAAATGAAAGAAAGAAATTAAAAAACAAAAACAAAAACAGAAATACCAGGGAGAAAGAAGGTAAAAAGAGAATTGTTGTTGTTATGTGCCGTGGAGTCAGTTCCAAATCATAGAGACCCTATATAGGGTTTCCGAGGCTGTAAATCTTTACCGGAGCAGAACGCCTCATCTTTCTCCCACAGAACAGCTGGTAGTGTTGAACTGCTGACCATGAGATTAGCAGCCCAATTCATAACCACTACACTACCAGAGCTCCTTAAAAAGAGAGTAGAGACTAGTAAAGAAAGATCAAAGAGGGGGAAAAAAGAAGAGGGAAAATGAGAAACAAAAGAAAACAAAAACAAAAGTGGAGCTAGAATAAAGTTCAAAGAAATGAAAAAAAGGAGGAAAAACAATAAACAAAAACATTGAAACAACAAAAGGTAAAAAAAAATATACCCCCAAAACACAAACAAGAAACCAGTGCATCTGTTAGACCCAGAGAGGAGAAAACTGTGGAGGAGGGCTCTTGTGAACCAAGTTCCTCATGATGGGGTGTGGAAAGGATGTCACAGCTGAGTAGGAACTAGATTGAGTTCCTTTAGGACTCAGTGTTAGCTATGTTCAGGTCATTCAAACCAGAAGTAGTTCATGAAGGCTTTTGATGTAGCTGATTTCAGTGTCTGTTAGGACCACAGGACGGCTGGGACACAGTGACTGGTTAAATGCTGGTCTGGTGGATTTGAGTCTATTCTGCACATCCTAAGCTGAACCCTCCTGAATACAGGCACCAAGACGGCACACCATAATGGTGCCGTTGACTCCTGCCTCACAAAGCGCTGGCTCCCAACCATGTAGCTCTGAACTCCCAGAGAGCAGGGGCTGTGTTGACGACAGATGAGGCAGGGAGCTGGACACACCTCTGGTCACCATGTTGTTGTTGTTAGGTGCCAAAGAGTTGGTACTGACTCATAAGGACCCTATGTACAACAGAATGAAGCACTGCCCAATCCTGGGCCAACCTCGTAATTGTTGCCACACTTGAGCACATTGATGTTGCCACTTTGCCAATCCATCTCATTGTGGGTCTTCCTCTTTTTCTCTTACCCTCCACCTTATCAAACATGATGTCCTTCTCCAGTGACTGGTCCTTCCTAACAATATGTCCGAAGTATGAGAGACAAAGTTTGGCCATCCTGGCCTCCCAGGAGCACTCTACCTGCACTTCTTCCAACACAGATCTGTTGGTTATTTTGGCAGTCCATAGCACTTTCAATATTCTCTTCCAACACCATCATGAGAGCATGGGAAAAAAGGACTCACACCATTCCAGTTGCCTATGTGAATCTGGTCTGCCAAGTCACCTTCTGTTGCCAAATCTGCCCACAAAGTTTCAAGACGGGCACCACGGTTGACCAGTCAGTCTCTCTCTGTTGCCATCTTTGCTCAATGTCTCCTTGAACCAAAACTGAGTTTACTTCTCTAACCTTTCCTCTGATGTCCAGAGTTCCCAAATTTTCATCTGTGTCTGTTGCATTTGGTCTATTGTATCTTTGTTGTGGGTTCCTGGTGAGGTGCTGTAGGATCAGCACTGAACTGTGAACCACAAGGTTGTCAGTTCAAATCCACCAGCTGCTCCTCTGAAGCCCTACACAGGGTTGCTATGAGTCAGAACCGACCTGGCATCACTTAACAATAAAACCAGTCTTTGTTGTAGAGGGTCCTTGTAGTGCATCTGCCTAGTGCACCGTCTTGTAGGAAGTCCTGTGATTAATTTCTTGATCTAAAGCTTTAACAAAGTTGAAAGCTAAAATTCATTCACAGGTCACACACAAAGTGACTAGTAAATTTACAGATCTCTTGAGGGTGTAGACTTTAAGACTCCCTGTACTAATTGGGATTCTTGAT
>NW_006408540.1:2845185-2847082 GCF_000296735.1 Chrysochloris asiatica
TACTGATCTCAAAGAACTTTAGAAATGTGCAAAATATGAATAAAATTTTAGATATCGAAGATACATAAAATAACTGTCTATGGAAATATAATAATTAAACAAAACAAGGAAATTCTTAAAATACCAGTTTAGTTTTACTCATCAGATGGCTCTGAATATGAGGTTATATTCTGTTTATTAGCCTAGAATTTGCACATGGGTTTTTTATAAGTGTACTTTGGTCCTTGTTTAAAAATCAACAGTGAAAGGTTGGTCAATTACATTTAAATCCACTTAACTATAATGTACAAGTAATGTAATCAAGAGGTTGCTGATGAGGCATGAGAAATGGCTTAGTGGGATTTTCATCTCTGGTACCCATAAGAACCATTTTATAAATAGATAGCTTACTGACGTAGACATTAAATTTCTGGATATGCTCCAAACATTGCTATTATTTTACTCTTGAAATTAATAACTCTTCATCTTAGTCAGACAATTATTTTTTCAGACCTAATGATGATGATGGTGACTTTTTACTTTTCAGTTGATTCTAATAGTACTTTCTTCAGATTTTAAGTTTTACCTTCAGTTGTAAGTATAAGAATAACATAGCCTCATTCTGGTGATGGTGGTGGTGTGCCATGGAATTGGTTCCAACTCATAGCGACATTGCATAGAATTTTCGAGGCTATAAATCATTATAGGAGCAGAAGCCTCATCTTTATCCCTTGGAATGGCTGGTAGTTTTGAGCTGCTGACCTTGAGGTTAGCAGGCTGACTCATAACCATTAAGCTACCAGAACTCCATAGGCTTATTCTAGGTTTTTTAAATGGGGAATAATTTTAAAACAAACAAACAAACAAAAAACTAGGGGGTGCAGAAGGGAAAACTCTTTTGAGGTTTTTGTTTTTTTAATTCTATTTATCATAGTACTAGATGTTGATAAAATATATAAATTAAATGCTGTATTGCATTAGGCAGATCATGCTGCATAAGACCTCTTTAAGGTGTTCAAGAGCAAATATATCAATTTGAGGACTAATGTGTGTGGAGTCTAAGTCATGGCATTTTCAGTTGCCTCATAAGCATGTGAAAGTTGAATAACGAATAAGGAAGACTATAGAAGAATTGGTGTATTTGAGTTATGCTGTTAGATAAGAATATTGAAAGTCATCATGGAAGAATATTCAAATACCAGAAGAAAAATCAATCTGTGTTGGAGGTATAGCCAGAATGCTCTTTGAAAGGAAGCAGGGATGACAAGACTTAGTTTCTCCTACTTTGTTGTTGTTCAGTGCCGTTGAGTTGGTTCTGACCCGTAGCGACCCTGGTTTCTGAGGCTGTAAATCTTTACAGGAGCAGAAAGCCTCATCTTTCTCCCTTGGAGCGGCTGGTAGTTTCAAACTGCTGACCTTGCAGTTCACAGCCCTATTCGTAACCACTACGCTACTAGAGTTCTCCTACTTTGGACATGTTATAAGGAGGGCCTAGTCGCTGGAAGTCCATTGAAAAAGAGGAAGTCTCTCCCAAGAAGACGGATTGGCACAGTGGAAGCAGCAATGTGCTCAAGTGTAACAAAACTTGTGAGGATGGCTCAGGACTGGGCACCTAACAACAACAAACAAAATATCAGGTGGAATTCTACCTATTTCACTGATTAGGAAATCAAATCAATGAGAAGTTGCTTAAGATGACAAAGATAGAAAGTAGCCCCTGACCCTAGGGCTACCAAAGAATTGGGAGGAACTCAAGAGCTTTTCCCTCTAGTGGAATAAGTCCTTTTGTCATGCAATCGGACAGCTCAATCTATAATTACAAGCCACTGATTTCTCTAATAACAGTGCAAGCTATTATCAGCCCTTAGGACTTCAACTCCAGAGCCAAAAATGTGCGTCTCACACACCTCCCAACAGG
>NW_006408540.1:2847495-2855485 GCF_000296735.1 Chrysochloris asiatica
GGATAGGGTCCCACATTCCGCTTGTGCTCTTCTCCCTTGATGATCCTAGGGTTCTGTTTCTGGACTGTAAGATGAACTACTCTACTGTTTTTGTTACAAAACTTCTGCCTTTACAATTGTGACAATTGCAATTAGTCATGATAAGAGTAACTCACTATTGAATCATAAGAATCATATCCCCAACTCTTTTTACGAGATCCATCTAGACAAGATGAAAACTATTTAGTGGGGACTCTATATTCCCCTGCACACTTTTAACCTAAACTCCCTCTTGAAACCTTGTAATCCAGTTACTTTGTGCCTTTATCGCCCCCTTATTTGAGTTATGGTGTTGGAGGAGAATATTGAAAGTGCCATGGGCTGCCAAAAGAACCGACAGATCTATGTTGGAAGAAGTGCAGCCAGAGTGCTTCTTGGAATCCAGGATAGCCAAACTTCTCCCATACTTCGGACATATTGTCAGGAGGGACCAGTCCCAGGAGAAGAATATCATGTTTGGTAAGGTGGAGGGTCAGAATAAAAGAGGAAAACCCCCAATGAGATGGATTGACAAAGTGGCAGCATCAGTGGGCTCAAGAGTGGCAACAATTGTGAGGTCGGCTGAGGATCAGGCAGTGTTTCGTTCTGTTGTGCATAGCATCACTATGAGTTGGTACTGACTCAATGGCACCTAACAATAACAACATTTTAGGTAACCAAAAATTACCCGTCCCTAGCTACCCAGCATCCAGAGGGGACAACATTGATACTTGATGTGATGACTCCTTCCCTCTCTGTTGGTATTTTGAGGTACTACATCCATGAGTTTAGAGGTCTAGTTCATCAAATTGTAGCAATTTACCCTTGTTTCCTTGATCAATTTTTTTTTTTTTTAAATCTTCCTCTAGTCGAGTTCTGATTATCAAGCCATTGAGGCTAGGTCAAATGAGTACTATCTGAAAGTTTAGATGTTCTTGTTCGTCTCCCCTCAGTTCATATCAGCTGGATTCTTCACTCTCAGCTCTAGTCCTCTGTGGCTATGTCCTTTTCCCTGGGCTCAAGTGTCCCCAGGTCTCACCACACTTTGGACCAACAAGCCCTTCTGGAGAATTTTTTTAAAGTAAAATTCATCTGACCTTGAAAATGATTGTTTTCGAAATTGTACATGATACTACAAATACTCACCCTGTGATGCCTTTTTGTTCTTATTGTAGGTTGACTTGGACACCAGAGAGCACTTTTCTTCACTTCTTACCTCTCAAAAAGTTATTATTTTGAAACATGTTAAATTATCTGTAAATTTAATTATAAAAACATACTCTTTCATTACATTTTTATCCAAATTGGTGTTGTGTGCTATTGATTCAGTTCTGTATAGGATTTTCTAGAGCAGCTGCTGGATTTGAACTACTGAGCTTCTGGTTACCAGCCAAGTGCTTGTCCTGTAGCACCACACCAGGGATTTTTTTATGTGAATGCTGTTAAGTTCAGTCAAGTTAGTTTTTACTCATAGCAGCCTGTATAGTGTTTTCAAGGAGTGGCTGGTAAGGTTGAACCGCTGACTGGTTATATTGTAGCTTTGTAGTGATCTTGGAATCTAGTTTTGAACAAAACTTATTTCTTTTATGTGATCTGGCCATGAAAGCATTTCCTAAATTTCTTCTTCTTATTATTATTTTTTAATCTCTGGATTTAGAAATCATAACACTGAAAAAATAAAAACAAACACTGCAACCCATCTTTTTTTCACAGTGAATCTCCTTGATTATTACGAAGTTTTTTTAATCAGTCATTTGTTTCTAAAGCATTTTACCTTATATGTATTATAATTTTGTCCTTTCAAGACATTTAATATACTCTCTTTTAGTCTCTGTAGAAATGCTGGAAAAGAATTTGAAACAGATGGGAAGGCAGCTCCAACAGCTTGAGAGAGATTTGAAAACCTTTCCCCCTCCTGAGGACTCACATGACAAGTTTGTGGCAAAGATGTCCATATCCTTTTGATATCTAAATCTTGTAAGCCATCAATCAACAAGAATCATAATTTATTTAATGTGTTAGACATATTTGCTTAACCAAAGATCTTTCTTTAGTGCCAAATTATACAAAGTTTAATCTTTGCTGAATAGCAGGGAAATCCATTTATCTATTTATCTATTGTGAATAATGATCAAATGCATTTCTATTGATTCTTTTTATCAATTTAGCTAATAATATTTTTTTCTCTCCTTTTTTTTTTTTTTTTTTTCCTTTTGTATGCATTATTTCCTTCTGAGTTTGTTGGCAAAGTGAAAGAATATTGAAAACTAATTTGTGGAAATTTGAATCAAAGTCTTGTGATTTAGATAGCTTAAAAATATTTCAGGAAGCAGAGGAAGACTTATTAACTGGTCAGCTTAATTTGGAGGTTAGTTTGTATTAGAAATTAACTCATGTTTCAAAGAAATTAATATTTTCTTTAGAATTGTCATAGTTCCAAAATAAAAATTTAATTTGTCACACTTATTACTTGAGTAGGGATCCTCCACATCAAAAACCAAGTACGCATACACACACTTGAAATTAATAGTATGAGGCTTATATCCTTCTGCTTAATTTAAGATTTTCTTCCTATTCAATTATCTTTGTTATCACCATGCTTTGTAGCTTAATTTCTAATGAGTATCTCAAGTAATAAACTTTTTATTTCCTGAAACTAATGTTTACTTGCTTTGCAAACCATTCTGGGAAATTAGAGACTGGTATATCTTGTGTTGTAATAAAGTGTTACTAGCATGCCTTATTAAAATCCCAGATGGACTACTGAATTCTATATGAAACAATAACCCACTTCTAAAATGAACACTTGGTACACAGACACTGCTAATAGATTGTTTTAAAGTAACATAAATGAACACTTGGTACACAGACACTGCTAATAGATTGTTTTAAAGTAACATATTTGAAATAAAATGATTACGTTTCTTCTATCTCTTCTCCTGAGAGATTTGAGGAATCAAGGTTATTATTACTTGACGTATCATAGATGTTATTGTGTATACTTTCATCTTAATTGTGAATTAGTTCAATTTTAGCATCTTCACTATCTCTTTTGGGAAATATCATAAAAATGCATTCCAGCAACTATCAATTCAGGCTCATGTGTTTGTTCCGTTTTGTAGCTTTTCCTACACATCTCCTTTCCTCTTCAAGATGCCTTTTATCAGTTGACTATTTTAAACATGCCAGACGAGTTGCTTTTTAAAAAAAAAAACAAAAAACTAAGCTAAAAAAGTTATTTTTTTTAAACCAATAAAAAAATTTTTTTCAGCAATTTCTCATTTGACAAATTTTGCTTTTCAAAATAAGTCTAGTACTATAGAGTTGTATGGTTGTGTGGTGACACTAAAGGGTAATCACTAGACTGCAAAACACAAGATCAGTGGTTTGAGCCCACCAGTCACTAAGAAGGAGAAAGATGAGGTTGTCTCCTCCTGCAAAGATTTACAGCCTTGGAAACCCTACATAGGGTCACTGTGAGTCAGAACCAACTTGTTGGCACATAACAACAATAGAACTGTATCAGTTTCGTCTTTCAAAATATTTCCCACAATCATTTTCTCACGCTCATATATGACAATGTATTATTTTAATCATTGGTGGTGGTGAAGGTGGTGGTAGTATGCCGTGGAGTCAGTTTCGACTCATACCAACCCTGTACAGGGTTTCCAAGGCTGTAATTCTTTACGGGAGCAAAAAGCCTCATCCTTCTCCCGCGGAATGGCTGGTAGTTTCGAACTGCTTTCCTTGACCTTAGCAGCCCGTCTCGTAACCACTACGTTGTTACTGTTGTTGTTGTTAAGTGCCGTCATGTCAATTCCAACCCATAGCGACCCTATATAGGGTTTCCAAGGAGCAGCTGTTGAGCTAGAACCACCGACCTTGCAGTTCAAACGACTTTGCAGTTTCCCCCATTAGCCCACAGCGCCACCCTACGCTACTGAGTTAAAATACTTGGACTGCTGGTTATTGCCTCTATAGATAGAAAGCACTATAGCAAAGGTTTTACTTGGATGCAGCTTCTGTTAATCCTCTGTGAGTTCGCTAATTATGAAACTCTGGATTCTGGACACATAACTTGAGATAACTTCTTGAACTAGGAGTAAAGGTTGTAGAACCCTGCTCAGCAGACAATTTCAGGACCTATTCTATTCATACTTGTATTCATATGACACAAGAAGCCGAATGATGTCGCTTTTTTGAAAGGTATGCAGCTCATAAAAAGCAACCAGCAGGAAATCAGAAACAGGAAGGATGACGCTTTGCTGGAAACAATTTTTCATTCTGAGTACAATTATACTCCATGGACAAGAAAACTACTACATCCTGTCTCTAAATATCACAAACTAGAAGCCTCTAATGAACTGATTAGCATTCATGTATCTCTTGGAAGTCAGATATGTGAACAGTTGGTGCACTTTGCTATTGACAAAGCTTATAATCATAAATATTCTTTGCCAAGATTAGATTGCTCTCGTTTGCTTTTCATCTTAGTTAGACATACTAGTTTCGAAGTAATTAAATTCATTCATTGCAAAGCTTTGTTTACTTTGATTAGGAGTGACAAGTCAGATTTTGAATATTAATTGCATTTATACAGATCTTATTAAAATGGCAAATTGTTAGCTTCCCCGTTCTTAAAAAATGGAAGAATTCAGAAACTAAACTGCACAATGAATAAAAATGTATTTAACGTTTGGATTAGTACCTCCCAAACTTATTTTATATTTTAACTGCTTGTTAGTTGAAGCACATCTAAAATATTTAGTTCATCAAGTAATTCTTTTTTTTTTTTAATTGTATTTCAACTGTTTGGGAGACAATTTTACAATTCCATATAGTTTAAACAATGATGATTGAGCTTTTAACAAAATCTGTTAATTGAATTCTTTATAAATTATAATTGATATAATTGTGTTATAATATGAAATTTCAATAGTAGCATTCAATCGTAGTATATTTTATAATCCCTGAATGAACTTTATCATTATATATACTTTATAGTATTAAGAAATATGAATTTAGTACATCTTTTAAAAGACAAGTACAATTATTTTATGTCTATCACATTGGATTTTTGGAAATAATTATGTTACTTACCAAGTGTTGAGTCTGGTACAAATATAATTGGAGTAGAATAGTTCCACTGTAAATATATGCTTGAAAAATATATAGCACAACTTTGAAGTAGGTTCATCAATATTATTATGTGTAAACTATTATATGTAGCATGCTAATTGGTTTCTTACTGGTGACAAAATTAGGAAGATATTAGGATTTTTATCTTAACTTTCTTTCAGTCTTTAAAATTCTTGAATTTTTCTTATTTAAAGGAAAATAAATAGATTCTGGAACTTGGCTCTTGAAATTCTCCTTAAATAAGCATTTGCCTGTTTATTTTCTCTTTCTCTACTTCACTTTACTGATTCACTTAGAGAGAATCATTTTGGTAGACATATATATTTTTTGTATTCACTACAACATACTTGACAAGTTACTTGACTCTCTTCTTTGTTATATAGCCTTTACATTTCTTCATCACAAATATTCTTTATTTTCTGGTTTTCTATTTTTGTTTTTCCACCCTATAACAAGGTCTTGGAGTCCTGGTGTGGCACTGTGGGTTAATGCGCCAGACTGCAAAGCCATTTGTTCTTCTAGGTCGGTGGTTCAAGCTCACCAGCTGCTCCTTGGAAACCCTATACAGGGTCGCTATGGGTCAAAACCACCTCGGTGGCACTTAACAACAACAACGTCTTAGGAATTTCTCATAATACCTAGTATATGGCTAAAACTATTCCAGGAAATTTCTTGTTTTGTATTCTATTTCACATTGCACAAAACTCAGCATACTATGGGTAAGGCAATTCAGTATGTTTTTTTCTGTAAATAAACTGTAATTGGGAATAAAATAGAATGATGGGATAAATGAAATATAAATATTTATAGCGCATGGTCTAAGGAGCCCTGGTAGCATAGTGAGTTTTGCTTTAGATCCCTAACCCCGGGTCAGCTGTTCAAATATACCAGTCACCCCACTGGAGAAAAATGAGGGTTTCTGTTCTCATAAAGATTTACAGCCTCAGAAACTCTATCCAGTGGTAACTGTCAGCCAGAACCAACTTGACAACAGTCAGAAGCAGCAACAGCAGTGTATGGCGTAGCTATAAAGTTAGGAAGTTGTATAACTGGGTGATGGATAACAGCAAAATCTTCTTCTTTTGAATTAATCGTCTTTCTCTTTCTTTTCTTCTCTTCTTGAAGTCTATGAAAATAATTATTATCTGTCTCCACATTGTAGCATGTATGGGTCATCAAAGCAAAGACTTAGTTTCTTTGGCTCACTGCTGTTTCCCCTAGTTCCTAGAAAAGTGTCTGGAATGCAGTAGAATTTAGTGTATTTTTCAGAAGTAATAATTGAACGCAGGATGAATGGATCCTGAGTACTTCAGGTTTTAGATGTGAAACTGACTGAATTTAGTCCGTATAAGATATGTCACTGAAGCCATAGATTTCCATGGTAGAGGAAGTGAAACAATGAGGAAATAACTAACAGTTAATATGGAATTTGTTTGTAGTGTTTGCTTTGGGAATGAGCAATACTAGCTTATCAGAAGATTTGGAATGCCAAATCCTAGTCTTACTATTTAGGTGGCGAAGCTTAAAAATTTACACACAGTATAAACACATAACAAGTTGTCCAGTAGGCAAAGTTATAGTGATTCAAGTAGAAATTACTAAAAATGTTAGCTTATTCTTGATACAGGAAAAGAAAATAGATTTTAAGAAAACAAAATTATTGAATATATGTCAATATGTTTCTCATAAATTTCATCAAATATTTATTTTGTCAAATAGCTCACATATTTCTTTGGAGCTTTTTGCAAATATAGAACTTGATACTGGGGCTGGGAGGGAAGAAGAGTAAAGCCTGACTACTACTCACAAGGGCATTACTTTAAAGCTTAATAGTTGATACAAGAGCAATTACTTTTGTATTTGTGTTTGTTTACCCTTTCTCATTTTTGGATGATGCTGGTAATGATGATTTATTAGAATGTGTCATCATCCAGCAATGATATAATGGCAGAGTAGCCCATCAGTACAGATGCAGAGTAGCTTCATTTACATAACCAGTTATTCCACCCTATCATACAATCATTTCAAACTCCTAAGGATTCATTTGGCTGTTTCCAAAATTGTTTCAGTTCAATCACAATTTCACTATTCTTGTGTGTAATTCCAGTTATTCAAAAATCCACTTTCTTTCCTTTGAGAGCACATTTTTTTATTGATAACAGTGATAAGAAAATTAATTTAAAAGCTCTCTTGCTGTTAAAACAAGAGCATGTCATTTTCATGATTCTGGCTCTTGGTTATCTTTTCTGCTATATCTTTTAATATAATTGTAATATTCCTATTAAATATGCACAAGCATATTTATGATGTTTCATTACTTTTGATTCTTATCTGTAAATAAAAAAATGTTTATCTTTTTTAAACCAATTTTATGGATTTTTGAGAATGTATTAGTCCTTGATACTAAGGTAAAACTTAATGTATTTATGAAGCGCCTGTTATTAAGGCACAAAGACCTATCAGCAAGGTGATGGGTAGTTAAGTAGCAGTAGGGAAGTACCCACTGAAGTGATGTCTTTAACCTCTTTTTCAAATGTGATTCAGTGACTTAGTTTTTATTATGTCGTCCATGTGTGTATGTGTATACATTTTTTATGAATAGAAATCCCGTAACTTTAGCTAGACTTTTGATGAGGCCAGTTAGATCTTCTACCAAAGTTTAAAAATAAATCATTGGTACCAGTGTTGTTACAAATGATTAGACTTGACATTGCTAAGATGTAACACAACATCCAGAGAAAGAATTATCAGTCAGATGGAACCACACTTGCCAAAAGTGTAAAACAAAACAAATCACTCCTAGGTAATAGACTCAAACCTACTGCTATTGAGT
>NW_006408540.1:2856100-2901690 GCF_000296735.1 Chrysochloris asiatica
TATTTTCCAATACTGATCCTTCCTCTTTGTCTATAATTTTTGTATTTCAATCATCAGTAAATATTGAATCTTGATAGTATGTTTGATCAATTTCATACTGAAGAAGTTGATAGAATTCTTCAGTTTTATCATCATTGACTTTAGTGGTTGATGCATAAATATTAATAATAGTGCTATTAACTGGTCTTCCTTTTGGAACCAATAGTCACACTTAAGTGTAGAGATTAGATAAGGTTTGATGAAAGAGGAATACTTAAACAAAGCTTTGAATGATAGATTTTGGCAAACAGAGGTAGAAATAATTTCTCTCTTAAATGGATTTTAGGGAATATAAACAGTTCATGCTGATATATCCTCCAATTTATGTGAATGTATCCTCTTTCACTTTAGGTGACGGTTCATAAATTGAGTAGGTAAACAAATTTGTATGCTCATAGTGATTTCTGAACTGGTTAGCTTATTAAACAATGTGATATTAGTGAGACTACATTCCACAAGGTCTGTGGTTCAAACCCCCCAATCTCAGAAACCCTGGGTCCTGGGGTCTTAGGAGTCTAATTGGACTCAATGGCAATAGGTTTATTTTACAGTACAAACAAATTAAGCATCATATATTATATTTAATGTTAGTTTCTGAATGCATTTCAAATAAGATTTTTTTTCATGAATATAGCTATCAAATAAGGTAAAGTATATGGAAACATGTCATATGTTACATTTTCTGTTATTTTGTGAGTTGACTGTATAAAATCTTTTGTTGCTTTTTAAAGATTGAGAAATGATGTCATATAAATGCATTAATCACTGGCACTTTTATGATCCAGATTCTAGAAAGAGTTGTGAATCATTTTGTTATTCTGATTAATGACTGAGCCACAGAGAGATGTATGGATATTCTTAAAGGTCATAAAAACAGGTTAACTGAGAATCCCTGTTCCCTGTCTTCCAGTCTACTCTTGCTTCTAAAATACTACATAGATTACTGAACAGAGCAGGATAACAAAACAACAGTCATGGAAAGGTAATGAGTCATCTTTGGATGAACTGTAGAAATGATTTCATATACTGTGTAATTGATTGCTGTTGTTAAGTGCCGTCGAGTTGATTCCGACTGACAACAACCCTGTATAGGGTTTCCAAGAGCAGCTGTTGAGCTTGAACCACCAACCTTGAAGTTCAAATGACTTCGCAGTCTGACACATTAGCCCACAGCGCCACACCAGGACTCCATGTGTTTGATTGTTGTTGTTGTTGTTGTTAAGTGCCATGGAGTTGGAACCGACTCATAGCGACCCTGTACAGGGTTTCGAGGCTGTAAATCTTTACGGAAGCAGAAAGTCTCATCTTTCTCTCAAGGAACAGCTTGCTGAATGATGCAGGGAAAAATCGTTGTATCTTTTTAAAAAATTTTAATTAATAAAGTGATCCTTTTGAAAACAGAGGGTAGCATAAAAAGGCACCCTATGTGGACTGGACATAATTATTCGGAAACCCATGTAGCAAAAAATCTATGTGGTACTTATTTGAACCTGTGGTCATGACATATGTCAGGGACAGGTATTTATATAATGGTACAACCTGGTTACCATATGTCAAAGTTAATATAACAACTGATAATTGCATACTTGTTACTTGTTAAGTGGAAGGTCAGAGAAAAAGACCCCAAGCAAAATGAATTGTCATAGTAGCAGCAACAATGGAGTCAAATGTTGCACCAATTGTGTTGTTGGTACAGGACTGCGTAGTGTTTCGTTCTGTTGTGTACGTAGTCACTATGAGTCGATACTGACTCCATGGCACCTAACAGCAACAATTACAATCCTATCTCCGCAAGGATTAATATTGCATATAATGTATTTTGCCTGAAAATAACTTATTCACTTGAATATTACCTAATGCCAAAATGTACACCTTCCAAATAACACAAAAGAAATAGTAAAATACAAGGGGGCTTCAAAAATTCCACGGAAAATTTCCATTATCTTTTCATTCCATTTTTCTGTGAACTTTTTTTTAACCCTCTTATATATTTAACAAGCCTAATCTCACTGTAAAGAGTCCAAGGAGACAAAACATCCATAAATTCTCACCTCACACAGAATGTACTACTACCTTTTACCACAACAATATGAGCCAACACACTTCCTTCTATTTTACACAGTTACACAATGCCAACCTGTTTTATAAATGGCACAAAACATACCAATAGACCCCAGGGGTGGGACAGTTAACTGGTAGTCCAATGTACCCGTGGTTATTAAAGGGTTAAATTAGTCTTCCCAATCTCAGTTTGCTCCTAGTGTGGTCCTGTGGGATAATCACCACTGGGTTACTAACTGCAACATGATTGCCTACCAGTTGCTCCTCAAAGACCCTGTTCAGGGAGGCTATGAGTAAGAACTGACTGAACAGCACTGAACAACAAAAACACATATTGTTATAAAGGAGTCTCTGGGTGGTGCAAGCAGGTATTCGACTACTGGCTGACAGACTGTAGATTCAAACCCACCTAGAGGTGACTTGGAAGACAAGGCTGGTGGATTTGCTTATGGGAAAGAGATTAAAGCCTTAGAAACACTTTGGAGTAATTCTACTCTGCACACATAACGTTGGCTCCAGGTATGCCAACAACAATAGGTGAACGAAGGGTCTCTGTGTGTGTGTGTGTATGCAATAAGTTTAAATAACATAATGTGTGGAAGAAATTAATATACTAATTTTCCAAGGTAGCAGTGGAAGCATTCATTTGCTTACATAATGTAAGAAGTTTTTAATTAAAACTTAAAATATATTTTAATTGCTCTTAGACTCTAAATAAAATGTAAAGTGAGTAAGTTTAGTAATAATAACACCAGGTATTTTTATGTACCTATGAAATACCACTCCCTTTTCTAAGAATTTTGAATATTTAACTCATTTAGTCATCACTACCACCTGGTGTGGCACTGTAGGATAAGCCCTAGACTTCTAGCCGGAGATTGGTGTTTCAAATCCACCCACCATTCCTTGGAAACCCTAAAACAGGGTCACCATGAATCAGTATCAACTCGATGGCACTTAAGAACATCAACCCTATTAGTTACATGATATTATTATTCTCTCTTTACAAGTGAGAAAATTGAGACACAACTTTACCATGTTGTTGTTATGTGCCGTGGAGTCGATTCCAACTCATAGCGACCCTGTACAGGGTTTCCGAGGCTGTAAATCTTTACAGGATCAGAAAGCCTCATCTTTCTCCCATGGAACAGCTGGTAGTTTCGAACTGCTGACCAGGAGATTAACAGCCCTATTCGTGACCATTACGCTACCAGAGCTCCGTAACTTTTCCATAAATATACTAATATCAAGTGTAGACGCTGGCATATTGTCTAATTTAACTGCTGTGCTCAATGATTGTATTGCTGAGGTCAATATCATGCAATTATCAATTGCAACTACTGAACTGTATTAATTTTAAATGGTATTATGTGATCTGAGATTATATGGATAAACAGTTTTGAAGAAAGATGCCTTTGAATTTAGAAACATTAAATACTTAAATATTAAGATTTTCTGATAATTTTGTTAAAGTTAATTAGAATTGAATTTCAGATTTCATTGCTATAGACTGTAGAGTAACTTATAAGAATGGTTAACTATTGGAAGTAATTTTTGAATTTTGGAGATATAGTAATGTTGCCTGACAATTAGAATAAAGCAATGGTTTTCTCGTTTTTTTTCCTTAAAGCATTATTTGTAAATTTCAAAATACCTTAACTATAGTATACAGCTTTGTTATCAGTGCAAGAGAACAGTATGAGAAGCTTTCAAAATTACACGAAAATATGGAAAATTTATACCAGAGAATAATGGGATACTATGCTATTGATGCGAAGAAGGTGTCCGTGGAAGACTTTTTGAGTGACTTGAATAACTTCAGAACCACATTCATGGTATGGTAAACAATAATAATAATCATTTGTTTTTCATAAAATACTTTTATCTATAATACATTACCCATCATTACTGTAGTCTTGTTGCCTGTAGTAAGCCTGTCTTTCCTGATGTTGAAAATTAGCTTTAAAAATTCAGATTTTATTATATTAAAAAACGTGTGGTTTGTTCTCTTTTTGGTCTTTCCTACATTAAGCTACAATCGGAAATTTTGATTGAGAAAGTGACAAATTTGAAGTTCTTTATAAAGAACCCCTCCTGCCTGATTATAGAGCGCTTTTGTCATAAGTTTTTGGCTATGAATTTGTTTCTTTATACTTTAGATCAATTTATATTTTTGTGGTATAATTTCACCAAATTCTCTGTAGCTCTTAGGAAGCTTTTTCCCCCTTTTCTTTTCTTAATGCATTGTACAATAAGCTACCTGTGATTTACCTTTGAATGGATTTCATATTCCTAGGGTTTCCTTTAGATACTTGAATAGGGAGGCCAGGTCTTTGATGTGGAATCCTTTCATTTAGGTATTAAAAAGATCTTTTGAAAAGTATTAGCTGATTAGATGGGGAAGAAAAAAACATACACGTATTAAAGTGAGAAGGCATTGTTGTTTCCCTGGGGAAACTGGTGATGCATTTCTACAATGAAAAATTATACTATTCCTAATATATGGGTAAGTCATTTCTGTATTTCAGACAATGTTTCTCAGGATTAAGAAGGTTGAGGTGAAACAAGAAACAAGGTTGAATTGCAAAAGCTGGTTTTCATAATCTCAAGGAAGTTTTATGCTGAATTTATTGGACTTTGTTATGATTACTTATTTGTGATTAGCAAGACTTTGAATAGAAAAACAATTTCTTAATGAAAAATTAGTCTTCAGTAAATATACATTTGCTCACAGCTTTGGCTGATTCTCTCCCAAATTCAAAGTGATTCTTCATTTTTTTTAAATACCAGAAAATAATTTGGTTAAAAATTATATTGTGACATTTCTAATACATGTGCAACATACTATGTAGTAAGTTATTTTGATTTTTATAACATTTTATAATACAACATGACTGAGTGGAAGTAGCACAAGCTTTGGAGTCTGAGAGAGCTAAACTGGGATTCCATGTTATAGGACATGAACACTGATTTAATCTTTCTGAGCCATAGTTTTCTTATTTGTCAAAAGAAATATTAAATACTTTCAGAGTGTTTAAGTATTCAATTAATCCAATGGACTAAGGTACCATGAGAACATCAGCTTCCATGACCCTAGAATTAGACAGTACTCACCTACCAATAACAATTTCTGTAAAAGAAATCATATTAAAAAATCCTGGATAGAGAGGGAGGAAAATGTGGAACAAAATTCAAAATTATAAAAAAGACCAGACTTATTAGTTACAGTCCTAGTGTGAGGCTGTAGGAGAAACACCGGGTTGCTAACTGCAAGGGCAGCACTTCACAGCCACCAGTTGCTCCTCAGAAACCCTATAAAAGGTCACTATGAGTAGGAACTGACTCAGAGGCACTTAACAAAAACAGCAACTAGTTGACTAGAGATTGGTGTAACCCCCAAGTCATCCTCAGGCCTGGAACTACTCAGTCCCACGGCTCATTTTTCAGCCAAACAATACACATATGTATAAGGGGAATAATAACACTAGGGAGGTACACATCTTAGAATAATCAAACATTTTAAATCAAAAGGGCAGCATTTACACAAGGACAAAGTTTCTAAGGATTAAAAAAGGAGGAGAAATGCAAATGGGAAACAGGGAATAAATGGGATGTTGTTAAGTGTTGGCGAGTCGGTTCTAACCCATAGTGACCCTGTATAGGGTTTCCAAGGAGCGATTGGTGAGCTCAAACAACCAATTAATGCTATATTGTGAAGACTGCAATCTTCACAATATATGAAGTATGAATTAATTGTTGAATGGAGAACTAATTTACTCTGTAAACCTTTACCCAATTAACAATAGAAAATTTAAATAAGTAATGAAGAAAGAAAGTACATATTAAGGCGGAAAAGTGTTTAAATACTATATGATAGGTTTCAAAATGTTCGTGGAAAAGTTATATTGTCTTTTCATTCCATATTTCCATGAACTTTTGAAGTACTTTCATGTATTAAAAGTTTTATTATTGTTCCTGGCATTGGGCGGTTCCTTAATAAATTATACATAAAGCATGTCATCATTGTTGTTCAGTGCCATTGAGTCAGTTGTGACTCATAGTGACTCCGTATAGGGTTCCCAAGGAGTGGCTGGTGAGCTTGAACCGCCAACCTTGTAGTTCAAACCAACCTTGTAGTCCAGCACATTAACCCACAGCGCTACACCAGGAGTCCACATAAAGTATAGAGATAATATAATAATATTGATCTTATTTTGAGAGTCCAGGTGTGGCATTATAAAATAAATCATTGGACCTCAAGGTAGGTTTGAACTGCAAGGTTGGCAGTTCAGACCCACCGATTGTTCTTCAGAAATCTTATACAGGATTGCTAGGAGTTGCCTACTCAATGGCACTTAAAAACAACCGAAAATCTTATTTTGAATATTTCCTCTGAGCAAATCATTATTCTAAATTTCTCCCATGTATTATCTCAATTATTCTATACAATAAGTTTATGTCTTTTCACTGTTGCCATCTGCGGCAAATGAGGAATGGATCATCAAATATTGAAGATATGTAACTTAATGACATACAGTTATAAAAATTGAACTAGAATTGGAGCCCATGCGTACTTTCTGCCTCAAAGATTGAAAGCTTTGGAAACCCTATACAGTGTCGCTATAGGTTGGAACTGACACGATGGCACTTAACAACAGGCTTCCTTCTATGTTCTTAAATGCTGTGATATACTGCCTCGTATATTCTGAATAGTTTGTGTGACGTTTTACAAATAAGATCACTGATGTGTGGAAAGTTTCCTAATGGAATCAAAGCATAAGTAACTGAGTTGGGATTTGAGTCCAGATATTATTTCAAATTTTCTTAAGATCCTACATAATTAGAGAGTTTGTGGCATTTTGTGGCATTGCGCTTATTAAGTGGTATATAGAAGAAGTCCTGGTGTGGCACTGTAGGATAAGCACTCTAGCAATTCAAGGTCGGCAGTTTGAAACTACCAGCCGTTCCGTGGGAGAAAGATGAGGCTTTCTGCTCCCGTAAAGATTTACAGCCTCGGAAACCCTGTGCAGGGTCACTATGAGTTGGAACCGACTCCATGGTACTTATCAACTAATCAAGTAGAGAAAAGATTGAAATTGTCAAAGATTTCATTTTGCTTGGATGCACCATCAACACTCATGGAAGCAGCAGTCAAGAAATCAAACAACATATTGCATTAGACCCATCTGCTGTACAAGACCTCTTTAATGTGTTCAAAAGCAAAGATGTCAGTTTGAGGAGTAAGGTGTGCCTAACCCTAGACCTGATATGCTTAACAGCCTCATAGACATATGAGAGTTGGACAATGAATAAGTAAACTATAGAAGAATTGATGTGTTTGAGTTATGGTGTTAGAGAAGAATATTAGTATGTTCTTTCGAAGCCAGAATGGTGAGACTTCATCTCTTATACTTTGGACATATTTTCAGGAGGGACCAGTCTCTGGACATGGACATCATGCTTAGTAAAGTGGAGGGTCAGTGAAAAAGAGGAAGACCTCCAGTAAGATGGATTAGCACAGTTGCAGCAGCAATGGACTCAAGTGTAACAATGATTGTGAGGTTGGCAAAGGACTGGGCAGTGTTGTGTTCTGTTGCGCATAGAGTTGTTATGAGTTGGAACTGACTCAACAGCACTTAACAACAACAACATGGTTCAAGAAAGAAAGATAAATAAAGTAACTTGTCTACTCCAGATTTTGTGCGGATACTAGAAGTAGGGGTGCTGTCACACACATCCACAGACACACACTTCATTAAACTGAAACCATTAGAGCTAAATATCAAACATTTATCATCTAAATAAAAATTTGGAGTTGTGAATTTTCTTTAGGATAAAATAATTATAAAAAAATCTGGAAGAGAAGGTGTTGTACTCAGAAGGTATGAGAATTTTGCACAAGCCTTTCATTGTTGTTTTTTTTTTTTTTTTTTTTTTTTTTTTTTAAAGAGAGTCCCCCAAAGTTTAGAAGGCAGGAAGGGTTAGGAAAGGAGGAATGGAAACAGGAAACAGGGAGAAAGTGGAATACATGATGCTGCATTGTGGAGATTGTAGTCATTGGCATGAAACAAAAAGTATATGGATTTTTTAATGGAACACTGATTGGCTTTACAAACCTTTACCCAAATCACAATAAAAGTTGAAAAAAAAAAAAAGAAGTGAAAACCAAGATAATCCCTGACTTACAATGGTATTCTATTACAAAAACTCTTTCAATCCTTACAACGACTTTATCAGTTATGTGTATTATTATTATCTCTACTTTATAGATGAGGAAACTGAGGGATTGAGAGGTTATAACTTGCTTGTGATATTACAGCTAGTAAGTGATAAAGCTAAGGAGCTCTGGTTGCGTAGTGGATATGAGTCAGGCTGCTAACCTCAAGGTTAACAGTGTGAAACTACCAGCCATTCTGCAGGGAGAAAGATGAGGCTTTCTGCTCCTGTAGCAATTTACCCCCTCAGAAGCTCTATTCAGGGTCTCTATAAGTTGGAGCCAATTCCACGGCACACCACCACCACCACCAAGTGATAAAGCTAGGATACTAATTCAGGCTGTTGGGGGCTCCAGAATTGGTGCTATATATGGCTGAACCATATTCATTTCGATTAAATGTGTAGCTGCTGTAACTTTTAAATTTGACCTACTGGAAACACAGCCCCTCCTTGCTTGAAACACAGGCCACTCAAAAATGTGGCCACTTTTATTTGTAACAATAATTTTGTCTGTAAGTAACTTATTTATTATAAAAGTTTTATGCTTGCCTAAGAATTTAAATGTAATCAATGAAAGGCTGGCTCACTTTTATTCAAAGTACTTCATTTTGCTTTTCACTAACCCAATGTTACTAGGGTTTTATAACTAATTTGTATAGATAACTACAGCTCTTCCGGTTTGTTTATTTATTTATTTATTTTTGCTCTGTGAGAGCCTTGTTATAATAGCTTAAAAAAAAGGAACATCTGTTCCAGACTATTGCCTCAAGCCATGTAGACCAAGGGGGAAAAGTTTCATGATCTTGTAGCTTCCTCTGAGTAACAGCTGTTCATTATGACAGCAATTTAACTAAACTCTTTTCTAGTTGAGGATTCTCCACTGGAATTTTTTTTTTTTTTTTTTAAGTAGCAAACTATAGGTAGTATACTTATCAGGGTGGTTTCTATTTAGAACTACTGATTAACTTCCCAGAAAAATGGACTAAGTATGAATTATAATTTCATTTGCCTTTATTTTTATTACTGTCTTGAACAGAGGAAAATAATGATTGTCAGTGACAGGCAAATTTGTTTGGCTACACCCTGTGCTATGTGCTTTATGTAGATTGTCTTAGTCCCTACATTTTTGTGAAATACAGAATGTTACACGTGAGATCACTGTAGGTTAGAGAAATGCAGTTCTCTTGAAGAGATGCTTTGCAGAGAATTGTTTGTAAACAAATAATTGAGTTTGAGTCCAATTCATGGTGACCCCCCACGTGCTAAAGATTTAGTACACTGCATTTCCTGTAGTTTTTAATGACTGTAATCTTTATGGAATGAGATTGCCAGACCTTTCTTCTGTGGTTCTGCTGGGGAGTTTTAAATTATCAACGCTACTGTTAATAGCCAAAGGCAAGCTATTTGCATCACCCAGGAAACTTTCAAAATGGGTAGAGTTTTGGTTTGAACCTAAAGTACCCTAGTGGTAAAATGGTTCAGCTTCCAGCTGCTAAATGAGACGTCAGGGATTCAAACCCTGCAGCTGGGAAGGAGAAGAGAACTGGGGATCTGACCCATGAATAATACAGCCTAGGAAGCATTATGGGGCCCATTCCACTGTCTCCGAGAGTTACTTTGTAATCTACTCAGTGGCTCCCAAGGACAGCTACAGGATTTGAACAGAGTCCTAGAGTCCTGTTGGACTCAAAATCTGTAAACTGCTTCTCAGAAAGTTTATGTAAAGTGTCACAATGTCTTTCGTAATTTTGAAATACTTTATTTTCTTGTCCTTTGTTACAATAAATTTCTATTTACAGTGTGTCCATGATAGGAGAATATTGGCTGGTCTAATTCTATTTCAAAGTGAAGAATGTTCTCTTCATAAAAATTATAGAGTCCTGGTGTGGCGCTGTAGAATCAGCACTAGTCTGCTAACTGAAAGGTCTGCCGTTCAAACCCACTATCTGCTCCTTGGAAACCCTCTATAGAGTCGCTATGAGTCAAAACAGACTCCATAGCACTTAATAACAATGTCTTTTAATATCAAGGCCATATAATACCCTAAAACATGGATAAAAAATTTTTGATTTACATTAAGAACTATAAGAATCGTTCATAAATATTCTTTAAGTGAAGAATAAATAATTTTTTTGTGTTATTGCTATATCGTATAGTCGGCCATGTTGTTGTTGCTGTGTGCCGTGGAGTCGGTTCCGACTCATAGCGACCCTGTACAGAGTTTCCAAGGCTGTAAATCTTTACGGGAACCAAAAGCCTCATCTTTCTCACGTGGAACAGCTGGTAGTTTCGAACGCCTGACCCAGAGGTTAGCAGCCCGATTCATAACCACCGTGATGCCTTACTAATTTTTGGCTGTAACAACTTCATTTAAAATCGTCACTGAGAAGCAGGTTGAGGTGAGGGTAGAGTTAGCACTTTTCTGTAATATATTTTATTTCCTGTAGGATCGATATGAAATATAAAGTTCAAATTAGAGATAGTAGACAGAAAGCTGTGACGTCACACTATCAATTGAGTAAATAAGTGACCTACCAAGCATCAGTGTCCTGGTGTGGCGCTGTTGAATAAGCACTGGACTACAAGGATGCTTTAAATCGAAAGATCGGCAGTTCAAACTTACCAACTGCTCCTTAGAAACCCTATACAGATTTGTTATGAGTCCTAAATGACTCTTGCATTTTACAACAACTTGGCATCAGAAGTCCAGATGTTGGATAAGCACTGACTGTTAATCACAAGGTTGGAAGGTTGGTGGTTCAAGCCCAGCAGCAATGAGTTGGAACCAACTCAAAAACACTTAACAACAATAACCAGGCATCAAGACTTACACCAAGGGAAGTTTGTTTGTTAGTAGAGTATAGCAATGCCTAGCAATAATTATCTTCTTCCACTTGTCTCTGGTGTTAGAGCCATTGTCACATGCTTTTACCAATCTCACTATATTAACAAACAGTAACATGGTTTTTAAAAATCATTTGAGCTCATTATGGAATTTTTGGTGGATCCAGTTAACACCCTCCATGCCTCCTTTGCCTTATCCTTGAGCATGATGATATTTTTCCATTTAGTTTAAATGTACTCTTCCTGTCTCTCACTGATCATGTGGCCTTATAATGCATGTCCTAATCTGACTCCCCTTTCATATTCATATTAGGGAATCTTGCTCTAAATTATCTTGCTGAAGGAACTAAGCAAGTATATTGTTGTTGTTAAGTGCCGATGAGTCTGATCTGACTCATAGCAGCCCTGTGTAGTGTTTCAGAGCAACGGTTGGTGAGTTTGAAATGCCGACCTTGACCTTGTGGTTCAAACTGACCTTGCAGTCCAATGCATTAACCACAGCACCACACCAGGAGGACTCTGCTCATATGGACCTAGGTAACATTTCGTCTTCTTTAATACTCTCATTACTCATCTTGGAGATGCTTCCAGAGTTGTTTTTTTTTGTTTTTCTTAAATCAGTGTAACTTCTTTTGCTAGTCTCTCTTTAACCAATGAAACAGCGCTCTTAGTTCCTTCAGCAAATTTCATCTGATATATTATTTATTTATATTAATATAGAAATACCATTTGCTCTTATTTCTTAGAATTCCTTAGTTATTTGTCCACTTCTAAACTAATGATTTTGAAAAAAGAATTTTTCTAAGAAATTAGTTATATAATTTTTCTGTTTTAATTAAGATACAAGGGGCCTTCAAAAAGTTCATAAAAATTAGTTAAAAAGATAATAGACTTTTTTCCATGAACTTTTTGAAGCCTTTTATAAGTACTATTGGGATTATATAGTAGCATATATTCCCACATAGATTTGGTGTGCTCGTGCTTAATAAATAAAGACATTTTGGCATATGTAGCTTCTTTTTTCTAAGTGCATAAATTTTCTGTTGCCATTAAAGCACTGAAAAAGACCACTGGACACTCCTCTTTATTAACAGATCCTAAGATCCTGAGTATCTCCAGATACTTTCAGGTTAGAACTTAAATGTAGCAAAAAGCAACGCTTTCCTTAGAAAAGATTGTTGACCTAGACTCATGGAAAGAGACGGCTGTGTGCTGGTGGCCAGAAGGCAGGCTTACAGAATGTGCCTTTTAGTTGTTTAAATGATTATATATTCCTGAGTGCTTTTGTATACACCCCACACCACACCACACCCCAAAAACCAGAGGGAATAGAAGCAAATACTGTTGAATGATGATACACAGAGGGGTTTGTAATCATTGCAATGAAATGATGAGTGTAAAACTGGTGTACTCCTATGTAAACTATCACTCAATTCACAATAAAAAATTGAACAAAGGAAAAGGATTGTTAGTGCACATATAAAAAGTAGGGGAGTTTTAATATGGTTTTCTTTTTGCACTTGGAATAGATTGTTTGTGCAGCACTTTTCAGTTACTATGTTCTAGTCCAAAATCCAGTCTCCCTGGTTGTGGGGTGGGAAGGTGTTTTTTTGTTTGTTTGTTTGTTTGTTTGTTTGTTTTGGTTCATCACACATATATAGCTCAGATCTGAAGTATGGATGATAACAGTTATAGAGAAGCTATAACAGTTACAGGATTAGCTCTGATTTTTTCAAATCTCAACTGATGGATGAATTCTGTATCAGTTAGGTCTTATCCTCTAATTTTGCTTTTTTAGGTATTTGTTTTTAATGCTGTGTTTTGCTGTGGAGAGACAGCAGTGGTTGAATGTGCGGGCACTGTTGCGTACCCTGTGCTTGATGTATGTATCAGCTGATTGTTAGCAAAATGACTATGAACAAGTTACTTAACTTTCCTGAGCTGCACGTGTTTATGGTTGTTAGGTGCCTTTAAATCAGTTGTGACTCATAGTAATCCTACGTACGATAGAATAAAACTTTGCCAGCTGCTGCAGCATCCTCACAATTGTCATTAATGTTTGAGTCCACTGTTGCAGTCACTGGGTCAGTCCTCTTGTTCATTGAGTCTTCACTTTATTAAGCATGCTGTTCTCTCCAAGGTTTCTTCCAAACACAAACCCATTGTTATCAAGTTGATTTGGACTCATAGGGATTCACAGACCATCAATCTTTGCCAGAGCAGTCTGCCTCATCTTTATCCTGAAGAGTTGCTGATGGGTGTGAACCACCAACCTTGTGGTTAGCAGTCCAATGCTTATCCTATTGTACCACCAGTGCTCCTTAGTTAACCTGCTCCTTGGGGTTTTATATTTTAAAGATAAAATGACATAACGTGTATCTACCCTCCAAACAAGTTAGCTGTCTGCAAATAATAGAATTATATTTAGTCAGGTCTACCTTTTCTATTTCATTATGAGAGGATGGACATTTTAAGCATTTAATTCCTTTTTTGTTTTATGCTTCCATATGGAATACTTTAGATTAAATAAACAACCTCTATCAATAGCTTTTTCCTTTAAGTTATTTCTACATTTCATTAAAATTATATTTCATCCAGTTAAGTTTTGTTATTCTAATAATCTGCAGGCTTTAAATTGGTTTTTGAACTGAACAATTGAAGTACCTGTAGTGAAAAAACAGAAAATCAATTATAACTTATTTAATCCTGCTGAATCTGTTGATCAAACACAATTTATTATTCCATGGAATGTTCCTGCTAAAGTAATGAACTGCCAAACAAAAATGAAACCTCGTATTTTTATTGTTTCATTTTCTTGAACTCACTTTCCCCTAATCATTTAAATCCTACAAATTTGATGCATGACAACTCCAAATGACATTTGTACTCACTATTATATGAACCAACACTTGCCCAACAACAGCTCTAAAGAACTAAATATTTTCTGTGTGCTCTTTAAGTTTTGAGATTGACTGATTATATAAAATAAAATCTTATATACAGTCAGAGGTTCAAACTCACCAGCATCTCTTTGGAAATGCTAGAAAGAGTCACAATGATTTGGGACTGAGTCATTGGCACTTAACAACAGCAACAACAAGACCTATGGTGGGATGTTGAGCCTGCTTGTGTAACTATAATACGAGACATCATACACCCGGTTTATTTTGATGAATTTGAAACTCGAAGATTCTATTTTGAGTCTTCACATAGAGCTTGTGTCTGCATTAGCAATATTGTTATTTAGAGATTATATTTGGTAGTACAGTTTTCCAAACCTAGAACAAAACAAATATTCTAACTATATATTCTTCTTTTATATTGACCTTTTAATTAAGCATTTTTACTTAAGGTTTTAGCTCAATTCAAGGTACTTGGTGAATATTTTGTGTTTGCAACCATGAAAAATATTTTTTGTTATAGGTTTCCTACTTTTTTTAGCTTTCCATTGTATAAAAGCATATATACTGTTGGCTTAATTTTTTTTTCTTTTTAATAATAAGAATTGTTCTTACTATACATTGTTCAATAGAATAATAAACTAGCATTTGACTGGCATTTTATTTTTCCTTTTACATTTTAAATGATTTCTTTGCTTACTGGGTATTGTGAGCATCACCTTTGGCTTTAGCAACCCCATGAATGTCAGAGCAGAACTGTGAACCACAGGGTTTTCAGTGGCTGATTTTTCAGAAGTAGAACACCAGGTCTTTCTTTCAGGACTTTTCTTGGTGGGCTTACGTCCAACTTTTTGGTTAGCATCTGACATAAATCTTAAATTGTTGTAATATAACAGAAAGAGAGCAACAGTAGGTTGATAGCTGAAGGAAAAGAAACAGCCAACTCACGCAGAATAATGTCTATTAACTCATATAATTTATAAGGTGACACTAAAATCTAACACCACAAACAATAAAACGAGTGAAATGGCATATTCTTTGTGTATCAGATCACTGTTGTGCATACCGATAATCATGGCTTCAAACCGGTTCTTCATGGTTCAGCCATAACCAGCAAAGTTAAACCAGGACATCCCCAACTTTGTAAAATGTGGGTGAACTACAACAGTACCAGAATGGGAAATTTTACAGGGTAAATTTAATTTAATATTCTTCTAGAAAGTTAATTTCCCTTTAAACAAGCAAAGACAATGAGTGTGTGGCATAACAATCAAGTCTCTTGAGTTGCAGAGTTGGAATCTAGAGACCCTGCTCAAAAATGGCTCCCAACCAATGTACTTTGAATGTGTGTGGCTTTTTACATAACAATCTAATATTGTATGGTGTTCTCCACACAATAATCCAATAATCACATATTTACATCAGACTCCTGAAAAGGCTCACTATGCCTCTTCCAAGTGTCCCATTCAAGGTCTTTAGCCTACAATCATTCCTGTTCCAGTTACCATTCGACCTCAACCAAATTTTAAAAATTCAGGTCTGTTCTGATTTAGTTGCACTAGACATGACTGATCCTGTTCAAACCACTTTGCAGTGCTGCTTATAATACACACACAATACAAAAATTTAGAGAGACAGAGAATGAATGAGAGCATACACTATTAGCTTAAGGCTACTTGTTATGTTTAAACATAACAGGCTCATATGGACTATTGTGAGACTTTAGTTCTATGATTTCCTTGGAGAAGTTTTTAGTAGTAGCCCAGAAAAATGCTACTCTATCACCAAATTTCTCCTTAAGGACTAACCCTCATGACTGCCATCTTGTCAATAGCTATGCCTTTATTTAACTTCAAAGACATTTAATTGGGAGGTAAAAAGAATTTTACGTTAGTATATTACATTAGAACACAAGGGACAAAAACACATTTAACAATATAAAGTATGCTTTGGGAAAACTTTCATTACAGACAATTTATGGTTTTCTTATGTAATAGAAGTTCAAAGGTTGACATGTCTCATTTATTTGAGAATTTTGCAGATGTGAAAAATTGCAAACACGCTCATAGCACAATTATAAAGTGTCAGTAATATTGAATCCCTAAGAACCCATAAGTTATCTGTTTCATCAGAGCTTGACTTTACAATAAAGATCAGCTTAACGCTGAAACAGTTAAACCCTCAGCACCTGCCTATCCTTTGGAACATTTAAGTTTACTGGTCATCATATAGTTTTCCATTTTCGTAAGTTTCATGGTCATAAAAAGTTCAACTAATAACACTTTGTATTGAATGCTAAGATGATTGTTTTGCTGTTGCATATTCTTATTGGTAACATTTTATTAATTTTAACTGTCATCCTAAATTCCATTCTCAAAACTTCTACATTGTAATTATTACAAACGCAAGCTTCTAAGTATAAACTTAGGTTTTACAACATGTTGTTGTTGTTGCTAAGTGCCATGGAGTCGGTTCCGACTCATAGCGACCCTGTATAGGGTTTCCGAGGCTGTAAATCTTTACTGGAGCAGAAAGCTTCATCTTTCTCCCACAGAGCAGCTGGTTTAATTAATTTGTTGTGTGAGTGTGTTGTTGTTGTTTTTGCATGGGTATATGGTTAAATCTAATTACAAAAGAAGATAATTTTGAAAGAAAAAAATAGTAAGTAGAATACATACTTTTTATGTTTGTGAACACTTTTGTGACTGGCATTAGTAAAAAACTGTTTCGTGTGTCAAAACTATAGGAATAAAAGTTTTCTTATATTTTTAGTTAAAGTGTATTTTCAATTCTTTTCTGAAAATGAAGTCATCAGGAATTTCTTTCTATTAGTCATTAAGGTGACCTGGGGTGGCATAAATAGTTAAGCACTTGCCTACTAACCAAAAGGTTGGCTGTATGAACCCAGCCAAGGAGTCTCAGAAGACAGGCTTGAAAAGGCACTTCCAAAAAGGGCTAACCTTTTAAGCTATATGAAACACTTGTACTCTACACACATCGGGTCACAATAAGTTATAATTAATTTGATAGCAAACAACAATGATATTAAGTGTAGTTCAACGTCGCCTCTTCTTAAGATTGAACTTTGAGCAGGGCATTTTGTGGAAACTTCTTGAACCCTTACACAGATTTTTACTTTGAAAGCATTAATCTGCATTTTCTTTCTTTCTAGCACTCACCTTCAGTCCATTTTACGGACTTGATAAAAAATGTAATACTTAAGAAAACAAACAAACAGACAAAAAGCCTTTCCCCATTTTATTGAAACCTATATTAAAGAGATCCCTGACTTACTATTAAAATATTCATTAATGTTGAAAGAAATACTTACAGCTCTGAACAAGAAGACATTGTAAGCTTTTTAACATTTTCTTTCAAATTACAAAATCTTCACTAGTTTTATGAGACACAAAAATGTAATAGATATTATCACATCTTGGAAAATGTTGAGTTGGATGGACAAATCTATTTAACTAGACTAAGACTGAGAAATAGAGATAAGGTACCATCAAAATGTCAGGAATCTGAAGCAGTCTACTTATAGTTAATATCATTTTTACATTTTATACTTTATTTCATGATATTAAAAGTCTTCTAACATAAAATAAGATGAATGTATCTTTCATATAAAGACATCTTTGAAGTAGACTGAACTAAGCTTTTGGGACAAAGGTAAAATGTACATGCTGATTTCCTTTTATTTTTTTTGGAAATAGTATAACATTTATTAATTATGTCACTGGATAATTTTTTAAATTGTTGTTGTTAGGTGTGATTAAGTCAATGTTAACTCATAGTGACCCTGTGCACAACAGAATAAAACAATTCCCAGTCATGTGCCCTCCTCACCATCTTTGTTACACTTAAGCCCATTGCTGATACCACTGTGCCAATTCATCTCATTTGAATTCTTCCTCCTGTCACTGATCCTTCACTTTACCAAGCATGATGCCCTTATCCAGGGACTAGTCCCTCCTGGTAATATACCCAAAGCATGAGACCCAAAGCCTCGCCATCCTGGCTTCTAAGGAACATTCTGGCTGTACTTCCTCCAATACAGATTTGCTTGTTCTTCCGTCCATGCACTTTTAGTATTCTTCTCCAGCACCTTAACTGAAATGCAACAGTTCTGGGATTTCCCTTATTTATTGTCCAACTTTTACATGCATATCAGGCTATTGAAAATATCATGGATTGGGTCAGCCAAGTTAACTCCTCAAACTGACATGTGTGCTCTTGAGCACTTTAAAGAGCTCTTGTACAGCAGATTTGCCTAATGCAATCTGTCATTTGATTTCTTCACTGTTGCTTCCATGTGTATTGATCGTGGATCCAAAGTAAAATGAAGTCTATGGCAACTTCAACCTTTTCTCCATTTATCATGATGTTATTGATTGGTCCAGTGATGAGAATTTTTGTTTTCTTTACATTGAGGCGCAACCCATACTAAAGGCTATAGTCTTTGATCTTCATCAGTAAATGTTTTAAGTCATTTTTGCTTTCAGTAAACAAGGTATTATCATCTGCATATCACAGGTCTTTCTGAGATCCTGATGTAATGTTCTTCTTCATATAATAGAACATTTTGAATTATTTGTTTAGCATATAGATTGAATAAGTGTGGTGAAAGATTATAGCCTTGTCGCATGCCTTTCATGATTTTAAACCATTCAGTGTTCCCCTTTTCTGTTTAAATGACTCACTTGCATATACCAAAAAATTTGACAACTTCTTGGCCATACCATTGGAAAAGATCCAGATTTGTGTTTCTTCCAAAGAAAAGTGATCCAATAGAATGCAGAAATTAAAAGTGTCACTAATATCACATGCAAGTAAAATTTTGATGAAGATAATTTTTAAATGGTTACAGGAGGACATCAACATGGAATGTCAAAAATTCAAACCAGATTTAGAAGAGCACGTGTAATGGGGAGTATCATTGCTAATGTCAGAGGGATTTTAGCTGACAGTAGAAATTACCAGAAAGATGTTTACTTGTACTTTATTGACTATGCAAAATCATCCAATGTGCACATTATAAAAAACTTATGTATAACATTGCAAAGAATGGAAATTCTGAGTGTCTCCTAGGATCAGCCTTGGATGATGTGGAATTTGATTCTTGTTCACCCTTGTGAAGTCAGAGGAAGTCAGGTGCTGCCTCTATGACATTTTTACAACAAGGAACTCTTTTTAATTGTATCCACAATCAACTCTCATGGAAGTTCTGGATATGAAATCAAATGACGCATTGCATTGGGCAAACCAGATAGTCAAAGACCTCTTTAAAGTGTTAAGGAGCAAAGACGTCACTTTGAGGACTAAGGTTCACCTGACACAAGCAATTGCATTTTTAATCACCTCATATGTATTCGCACTCCAGTGCTGATCCCATAGAGCCACACCAGCACACCAGGAGCTCTCTGTTGTACAAAGGGTCCCTATAAGTTGCAATTGACTCAATGACATCAAAAAACGAAGTTTCTAATGTTTATCTACATTTTTGCATGTAAATTATATTCATTTTCATTGTCTATAATATTAAATTGTAAATATAGGCTTTCCCCAACTTACAATGCAGTTAAGTTACAAAGAACTGCACTTTGTTGTTGTTGTTGTTGTTAAGTGCCGTCGAGTCGGTTCCGACCCATAGCGACCCTGTACAGGGTTTCCGAGGGTGTAAATCTTTATGGGAGTAGAAAGTCTCATCTTTCTCCCGCGGAGCGGCTGGTAGTTTCGAACCGCTGACCTTAAGGTTCGCAGCCCGATTCGTAACCACTATGCTACCAGAGCTCCTTAGTCAGCCAAAAAGAGGAAAACCCCTGCTGGAAGCAGAGAAGACTTAAAATACTGCTGAAGATCAAAGATTTATATCCTGCAGTATGGACTGTGCCTCAGTATAAAGAAAACAAAAAACCTCACACGTGGACCAATAAATAATATTATGATAAATGGAGAAAAGATTTCACCTCCATGTAAAGAAAACAGCCTCACAAGTGAACCAGTACATAATATTGTGATAAATGGAAAAGAGATTGAAGTTCTCAAAGACTTTATTTTGCTTGGCTCCACAGTCAATACTCATATAAATTGTTGTTGTTGTTAAGTGCCATCGAGTTGGTACCGACTCATAGCGACAACAGAATGAAACACTGTCTAGTCCTGGGCCAACCTCACAATTGTTGCCACGCTTGAGCCCATTGATGCTGCCATTTTGCCAATCCATCTACTGGGGGTCTTTCTTTTTTTCTCTGACCCTCCACCTTACCAAACATGATATCCTTCTCCAGTGACTTGTCCCTCCTGACAATATGTCCAAAGAACGAGAGACAAAGTTTGGCCATCCTTTCCTCCAAGGAACACTCATATAAATAGCAGTCAAGAAATCAAATGACATTGTATTAGGCACATCTGCTGCACAAGACCTCTTTACAGTGTTCAAGAGCAAAGTTGTCAGCAGTTTGAGGACTGAGGTGTGTTTAACCCAAATCATGGTATTTCCAGTTGCTTCATATGCTTGTGAATGTTGGACAGTGAATAAAGAGGACAATAGAAGAATCCATGCATTTGATTTATGGTGTTAGAGAAGAATTTTAAAAGTACTATGGACTGCCAGAGCAATACGTAAATCTTCCTTGAAAGAAGTATATTTAGAATACTCCTTAGAAACCAGCATGACGAGATTTTGCCTCTAATACTGCAGTGATGTTATCAGGAAGAATCAGTCCTTAGAGAAGAACATCATGCTATGTAAAGTGTAGGGTCAGCAACAAAGAGAATGGTTCCTAACAAGATGGGTTTACAGACTAGCAGCAGCAGTGGCCTTAAATGGAACAAGAATCAGTCTGGTGCAGGACTGGGCAGTGCTTTGAGCTGTTGTGTATAGAATTGTTGTAAGTAAGAACCAGCTTGACAGCACCTAACAACATACAACTGTTCTTTATAAACAACTGTCTCTTGAGAAGTATTGTTGTTGTTAAGTGCATCAAGTCATTTCTGACACATAGCAACCCTGTCTGATGTTTTCAAGTAATGACTGGTGTGTTTGAACTGCCAACATTATGGTTAGCATTCCAGTGCTTATTCTATTACATGCACCACACCAGGAACCCTTGAGAACATATTGGTGTAATAAAAGCAAGTCACAGACCAAGCTATTACTACCAACTGCTCTGAAATGGATCACATTGTTGTTCTTAAGTGCCTTTGAATCAGTTCTGACTCATAGCAACCCTCCATAGGGTTTACAAGGAGCGACTGGTGAGTTCGAATCACCGACCTTGATGTTCAAACACTCTTGGGGCATTTCACTTTGTCTAAGAGGAAACTGTCATACCTAGTGGTATATTGTATATTTAAAGTAGTTGTGGAGAAGTTTGTTTTTTAATATTAGTTATATAGAAAACAAATTATGGGACATGGGGATAACTCTGAACTACTGTATTTTATTTGCCAGAAAAAAAAAAAATGAGGTTAAGTAAAAATTATTGCTGCAAAATTATAGAAACCTTTATTAAATAAAAAGTCAAGACGTGAAGCTGTTTGTTTTTCATCATCTACTTCATCTATGTCTATGTACTTCTGAAGGCAATGTTTCCATCTCTCTAAGCACTTCCTGGGAGTCCTGGTGTGGCGCTGTGGGTTAATGGGCCAGACTGCAAAGTCATTTGAAATGTAAGGTCGGCAGTTCAAGCTCACCAGCTGCTCCTTGGAAACCCCATACAGGGTCGCTATGGGTCGAAATCGACTTAACAACAACACACACTTCCTGAAGAATCCTGCACTATTCATTTACATTACATAAAAACAGTTTTGACATTCTTCAAGGACTCAAATTGTGTTCCTTTTAAGTGTTCTTTGAGTCTGGGGAACACAAAGAATTCTGAAGGGGCAAAATCAGGACTGTAGGTTGGATGGGATAAGGTTTCTCAACAAAATTCTTTCTGGACACCCCTTGCAACTTTCCTGGCCTTTTAATCTCCAGTGCAATTTTCTATATTCCTAAAACTTCTTTCTTATAAGGCCCAGTGATTGTCGTTTGTCTTTAGAAATCTATCTATCAGGATTGTCTCTTTGAATGAACATTGAAAGTAAAGTGTTAGTATTATATTTAGATTACATGTGCGACACTAACTCTCAAGCAGATCTCAAAAGACCAAGACTTTGATGAAGGTTTTACATTTATTTTGTTGACTTGGGAGAAATACCTGTAGTCCTTTGTTACAGTTTTCTAATGAGTCAACACTTTATAGACGTACAAACAACACTATATAACTTAAAAAAAACACACAACACATTATTTATATTTAATGAAGGAATCAAATTTCAAGGAGTTTTAAATGAACGGGACAGGGCAATTTAATGAAAAGGATTTAGTTTCTAACACAAGTGGCACCATATACATTAAAAAAAATTCTAAGTGGCAGTTTTGGGCACTAAACAAATTTAGATCATGAGCAACTTAAAGTTAGAATTTTCATGAACAAATTTTCCAAAACCAAAATTTCTTGTTTATCATTTTCCCATATATTTTCATATAAAAAATCTAAAATTTGGAAAGTAAATAGATATTACAAATGTCAAAAAAAAAAAAGTATCTCTTTGGAATCCTCCCACACACACACACAAAAAACACACACACACCAAAAAACAGTCACTACATCTGACCTCTTTGCCCTAAATTTAGCTGACTCAGCAGACCCCCTCCAAAGTCACTGTTTTGACTAAACCTTTTTTTGAAGGCGCTCTGAGGAGAATAAGACAAGCATTTTATTTAGAAAACTGTTTGCTTCCGTTTACAGATTACAGGACGTACCTAAACACATTTTGTTTGGAATAACTCCGTGCAGGTAGGAACAGGAAACTTAGTTACTCTTAAGTACCACTGAGTCGGCACCGACTCATAGTGATCCTACGCACAATAGAATGAAACACTGCCCAGTCCTGGACCAACCTCTCAATCGTTGCTACCTTTGAGCCACTGTGTCAATCCATCTCGTTGAGAGTCTTCCTCTTTTTAGTCTACCCTCCACTTTACCAAACGTGATATCCTTCTCTAGAGACTGGTCCCTCGTGATAAATACGTACAAAGTATAGGAGACAAAATCTGGCCATCCTGGCTTCTGAGGAGCACTCTGACTTACTGGTTCCAACACAGACTTGTTTGTTCTTTTGACAGTCCATTGTGCATTTAATATTCTCCTCGAACACTGGAACTCAAATGTGCCAATTCTTCTATGGTCTTCTTTATTCATTGACTAACTTTCACATACATATGTGATAATTGAAAATACCATGGCTTGGACCAGGTGCACCTTAGTCCTCAAACTGACATCTTTGCTCTTGAACACGGTGAAAGTGATCTTGTGCAGCAGATTTGCTTAGTGTAATACACCATTTGATTTTTTGACTGTTGCTTCCATGAGTGCTAATGGTTGAGCTGAACAAAATGAAGTCTGTATTTTTATAAGTAAATTCATAATATTATTTTATCATAAAAATAATTTTAACATAAGGATCCTATATAAGTTAATGTGCGTAAAGTTTTGAAGCCCTCCGCAGTCATTGCTGTGGGTCCCAAAGTCCTTTCAGAAAGGCATCTATAAGTTTCAATCTCAGAAATTCTGCAGATACTCCGAGGATTTCTTAGGCAGTACATAGCTGAAAGTAGACAGTGGCAGTGCAATTTATTTGCCAGTTGACTAAATAGAAAACCAGGTCAAGAATAATAAGATTTAAAAAAAAAAAAAATCAATGTCTTATAGCCCAACTATCTTTATGTCTGGTACACTTTAAATTTCCTTCCTGGCTTCCTATTTAGAATTGATGTAAGAGGCAATTGTGTCTAGAATAATGTATTTCTCAACTATTTAGTTTTTCTGTTTTAGGGTGCTTTTGCTTCTTAAACGTTTAGAATAAAAGAAAATAACCAAGTTACTGTTTTAACTGGGATATTAGTTTTAGACTAAATATCTGTTTCTGTACTGTCCATTGGTATTTTTTTTAAACTAACATTTTTCTCCTAATAGTTGTTAAGTCACAATAAGATATGCTTTAAATAAGATGAGGTTTTAAATGAAAATCAATAGTGCATTTTCCATAAAACAAAATAGCTTTAAGAACTACTTCAGAACTTATTTGTAGACATAAAAATTATTTTTATAGGTCCAATAAAATAATTCTGACTTTTCATAACCTAGTTAAAATCTAAAAGGACATGGCAGTTAGATCTAGTAACCAGGGGTCTATTTACAGCTCACATTGAAATGTATCCAGTCATTAAAGTAGAAAATATACACGAGAAAAATTTAGACGTTAACAAATAGGATTTAGAAATAAGCTACCGGACACAGTATTTATCTATTGCAGGTTCCTCTCATTCATTTACATCAACCAAGAAATACTATTTTGATGCCTGATTATTTGCTTATTTTTGCTCTACAATAATCCAACCTTCCACCACATCTCCTTTATGCATGCATATATACACAGATGCATATGTACACACACATATAAATGCTTGTACTTATCTTTCAGCTGCTACTTACATTCCATTTCTATGGTATCTTCTCTTACCTCCTGTCCCATGTTGATTTTGATAGCACCTGTTGGCTCCATAGGATAAGCACTGGACTGCAAACCATGAGATCCATAGTTCAAGCATACCAGCTGCTCTGTGGGAAAAAGATAAAGCTGTCTGCTCCTGCAAAGATTGAAAGCCTTTCAAACCCTATACAGGGTTGCCACTATGAGTTGGACCCAACTAAATAGCACTTAACAACAACATTGTCTCATAGCTTGCATTTAACATTTGCTATTATAATAGTACCAGTGTGGCGCTGTGGGTTAATGCGCTGAACTGCAAAATTGGTTGAACTGCAAGGTCGGCTGTTCAGGCTCACCAGTTGCCCCTTGAAAACCCTACATAGGGTTGCTATGAGTCAGAACCGACTCATTGGCGCTTAACAACAACAATCATAATACAAAGCAACGTGGTGGAAAAAACAGGCTTGCTATATTCCAAATCTTACCTCTGCCTCTTAGTGGTTTTATTTTAGCAAACAAGTACTTAAACTTTTTTGTGTAAAATTTGAGACCATGGAATCTGTTTTAAAGATTGGCAAGATTATATCTTGAGCCGCACGTATTGAAGTAGTATATCATAGCTTACTACTAATAATTAGTGTTAATAAACTTCAAGAACTGTGAAAGTTCTGTTATTTTAGCCTGGTAGAAGACACAACACCAGAGACAATAAACATTTTACTAATAACAGCAATGGCAGTAGCTTGAGTATCAACATTTTTATAGCTTCTGAGAGCAGGTTCCCACAGACTCACACAAAGATAGGCAAGTGACGCTGGCTTTCATATCAGATTCTGCTACGAGAGAGGAGCATGAACTAGTGGGCATAAGCTTTTTTGACCTTTGTCCTAAGGGGATACATTTTTATACTCGGGAAAACACAAATCCATTTCCTTAAGAGTGTACTCGACCTCTACCTTCATTGTACAAACATTTTTAGAAAGATAATATGGGGCAAAGATGCTTCATGAATGCTTGTATCTGAGAATGCTTAGCCCAGTACTCTGATGCTTAGAAATCTCCATGGTTTTTTCACTTCTCTTAAAATGAAATCCAAACCACTTATCTTGACTTAAACCTGTTGCTGTCAACCGTCTGTTGTTAATTGCCGACAAATTGGTCCCAACTCATAGCAAACCTCTGTGTGGTTCTAAGGAGCGGCTGGTGAGTTTAAACAACTGACCTTGTGGTTCAATCCAACCTTGCAGTCCAATGCATACCCTACAGTGCCACACCAGGATGTTGTTGTTAAGTGCCATCTAGTCAGTTTCAACTTGTAGCAACCCTGTATAGGGTTTTTCAGAAGCAGCTAGTAGGTTTGAACTACCATACTTGTGGTTAGCAGTTCAGTACTGATCTTATAGCACCAGAAGTCCAAAAGGACAAAGTAAAATGGACTGCCCTATAGGATTTTCAATGCTGTAATCTTCACGTAATCATACTGCCACATCTTTCTTCTGTGGAGTGACAGGTGAATTCAAACTATCTGCCTTCCAGTTAGCAACTGAGCACTTAACCACTGTGCCACTAGGGCTTAGAAGATTCTAACCTATCAGACCTCAAATTACCTATTTAATGTCTTTTTATACTACTTTACTGGCCTTGTTTCTATCTCTCAAATTCTCCAACAGCCTTTGCATTAAGAGTTCCCTCTGAGTGATATGTTCTTCCCTCACATCATCACCAGCGAGCTCCTAGATGTAAGATTCTGTCAAATCAAAGAGGCAGGCCTTATCTGACCTTCCATTATAAGTAACATCCCATCCCCAAGTTTTCTGTCACATCACTCTTGTTTCTTTTCTTTTAATGTCTTTTATCAGTTTTATTGTTGTTGTTGTTCTTGTTTGTCTGTGCTTCCTGTCTTAATGGAAATTTGTTTTAAATACATTAATATTTCAAGTCCTTATAACAGTTATCCTGTAATATTCTCTCAGTATTTGTTGAATGAATACATGAATAGGTGAATTAATGTTCCTTCTACTCTTTGCTTTTAGGTTCCTCCTCTTCCCCCTGAACATTTGTTGTTTTGGTAAATAATATTAATGTTTATTCTTTGATTTCTGATGAAAAATTTACATTATTTCCAGTATTAAAAAATGATAATACTACAACAAAGAAATTAAAATGTTCCAGAAAAATAAGATAAACTGCCTACTTGTTAGTTATAGTTTAATTGTACACTTTTCTATTGAATACCACTGGTAACAAAATAGCAAAATGATATCGGTAATTATAATAGGATTCTGTGCTGTTTGTTGACACATAAATCCATGTTTACCTGCTAATTCTCACTAATACCACTTGAGAGGCATTTCTTGTTTTGTATAATACTTAGGAACTAAGAAATTAAATAAGTAGATCATATATTGATTCCTGTCTTCTTGTGGTTAATATTTTGTTAAAGGTTTGGATGAAGTCACCAGCCCTTTTGACAGTTTTGAGGAAGGGAGGTTCTATGTTTCTCTCTTTTGATGAGTCCCTTCCTACTTATAAATGTGTCTTCACATGGTGTTTTAACCCTTTGAGGTGTCACATATTTGTGGCTCTTTTCCTCATTTTTTTTTTTTTTATACCAAATAATTTACTTAGCAGAGGAGACACGAAACACTCTAATACGATTGTTGGCTAATCTTTTGGAAATATATATGGGAAACAGTTTTGGTATGGAAATTACATGTGTATTTCTAATTTCTGTTCTCCTCCTTTTTCTTAATTGATTCCACTATACGTGTTATATCTATGTATGCATATTTAACACAGGTGTATATGCACATCTTTTAAAAGACTACTACTAATATAAGAAGTGGGCTTCTGGTGTGGTGCTTTTGGATCAGCCTTGGACTGTGAAGTACAAGGTCAACAGTTCAAAGTACAAGGTCAAACCCACCTGCTGCTCCTGAGAAATCCTGTACAGGGTTGCTATGAGTCACAGTTGACTGGACGGCACTTAACAGCAAAAACAATACAAGAAGTAACTGTTATCTAAAAGATAGTTATTCACAGTTAGAATTTCTTATTAATATTTTTCTTTTTTTAAGCAGAATCATAGTGTTTAAAATTAATTATTTTTCTAATTGTTTTGTAATAGCAAGCAATAAAGGAGAATGCCAAAAAGAGAGAAGCAGAGGAAAAAGAAAAACGTGCCAGATTAGCCAAAGAGTTAGCAGAGAAAGAAAGACGCGAACGCCAGCAAAAGAAAAAGCGCTTATTAGAAATGAAGACTGGTAAGTCCAATCAGATCAGCTATTTATACTTTGTTCACTTACGAATGTTAGTTTATTATTTGTTTATTGTACTATGGTAGAAAAGAAAGAGGCAATCAGTCATTCATTATAACACAATTATCTTGCTATGGGCTTTCCCTTTCCCCCACTTTAGTTTACTAACAACTAGTGTTTTCATCCTATTGTTGGTCATGATTAATTTGGTCATCCAGTGTACTCTTTTGATACCAGTACATTATTAATTAATAATATAGCAGTAGTTATAAGAAAGGAAATTTTATTGAATATGTAACTTCCCTCCAAGAAATGGGGAAAGGTGATAGAAGACTTATTAGATATTTATTAACCAATTATAATACATGGAATTTCTTTGCATTCAATCTTAACAAATAACTTTAGAAAAGAAACAGACAATTTGTAGCACCTTTTTGTAGGTGGTGTTGTAAGTGTGGTTTTTAGTACCTTTACAGACACTGTCTTAGTACCACGTAGTGGAAGAATGTAAAATAAATTTATTTTCTCACAGTTTTGGATATTACCTATATAAACCAGGGTATCAGCCTTGTTGAATTCTTTTGAGGTTGCTCAGAGAAGTATTGTGCCATTTCTATCTTCTAGTTTCTGGTGGCTGCTGGCAATCTTTGATGTTCCTTTGTTGATTGAAGTTGTATTTTTACATGGGGTCTCTTCCACCTCTCTTATGATACTACTCAGAAGGTATTAAGATTAGAGACCTACACTACTCCAATTTGACCTCCTGTAATCTAACTGATAACAATAGAATAACCTCTCTCCCCAAACAAAGTCATTCCCAGTACAAGAATTAAGACTATAACATATCTTTTTGGAGGACATAATTCATCCATAACTGATACATAGTTAAAATTTATATGTGAAAATATGTTAGGAATTTAAGTAAAATTAATCTAAAATGGTTTGGAAGTAGATGAGAGAATAGATTAAACCATATTTGCCCTATATTGGTAGTTGCTAAATTAGTTAATGTGTATGGTTGTTGTTGTTAAGTGCCGTCAAGTTGGTTCCAACCCATAGCAACCCTGTATAGGGTTTCCAAGGATGTAAACCTTTACAGGAGCAGAAAGCCTCATCTTTCACCCAGGGAACCTCTGGAAGTATGTATCAAACTACTGACCTCGAGATTAGCAGCCCAACTCGTAAAAACTACGCTACCAGTGCTCCTTTTAGTTGGGGGTATATTATACTATTTCTCCACTTTTGTGTATTTTGAAACGTTCTATAGTAAAAAGTTTCTGGGTAAAAAAGCTAAAAAAGAATATTAAAAAATTCAGTTCTACAGAACATATATGTTATTGTTGTTAGGTGCCATGGAGTCGATACCAACTCATAGTGATCCTATGAAGGAAACACTGCCCAGTCCTGGGCTAACCTCACAATTGTTGCCACGCTTGAGCCCATTAATGCCACCACCTTGCTAAACCATCTCACTGAGGGGTCTTCCTTTTTTTCTCTGATCCTCCACCTTACCAAACATGATACCCTCTCCAGTGACTGGTCCCTCCTGACAATATGTCCAAAGTATGAGAAATGAAGTCTGGTCATCCTGATCTCCAAGGAGCACTCTGGCTTCACTTCTTCCAACATGTATCTGTTTGTTCTTTTGGCAGTCCACGGCACTTTCAGTATTCTCCTCCAACACCATAACTCAAATGCATCAATTCTTCTATGATCTTCCTTATTCACTCTCCAACTTTCACACGCATATGAGGTTATTGCAAATATCGTGGCTTGGGTCATGCATACCTTAGTCCTCAAGCTGACATCTTTGCTCTTCACCACTTTAAAAAGATCTTGTGCAGCACATTTGCCTAATGCAATGCATCATTTGATTTCTTGCCTGCTACTTCCATGAATGCAGATGGTTGATCCAATAAAAAATGAAGTCTTTGACAACTTCAGTCTTTTCTCCATTGATAAGAATGTTATTGGTCCAGTGGTGAGGATTTTTGTTTTCTTTACATTGAGATGTAATCCATACATCTATGATCTTTGATCTTCATCAGTAAATATTTTAAGTTCTCATCACTGCCAACAAGCATGGTTGTATCATCTGCATATCACAGGTTGAGTCTTCTTCCAATCCTGATGCCACATTTTTCTTCATATAACCCAGCTTCTCACATTATTTGCTCAGCATTCAGGTTGAATAAGTATGGTGAAAGTCTACAACCCTGTCGCACACCTTTCCCAATTTTAAACCATTCAGTGTTCCCATGTTCTTTTTGAACTACTGTCTCTTGGTCTATGTACAGGCTCCTCATGAGCACAATTAAGTGCTCCAGAATACTCATACTTCACAATGTTGTCCATAGTTTGTCATGATCCACCCAATTGAAGGCCTTTGCATAGTCAATAAAGCACAGGTAAATATATTTCGGGTATTCTTTGCTTTCAGCCAAGATCCATCGGACATCAGCAATGCTATCCCTCATTCTACATCCTCTTCTGAATCAAGCTTAAACCTCTGGAAGTTCTCTGTCAATGTATACTTGCAGCCATTTCTGTATTACCTTTAGTAAAACTTTATTGCATGGGATATCAAAGATAATGTCCAAAGATTTCTTCATTCCATTGGGTCACCTCTCTTCGGAATGGGCACAAATACGGATCTCTTCCAGATAGTTGTCTTCCAAATTTCTTGACATAGATGAGTGAGTGTCTCCAATGCCGAATCACCTTCTTGAAAGATTTTAACTTGTATTCAGTCAATTCCTGGTGCCTTATTCTTTGTCAATTTCTTCAATACACCTTGGACTTCCTCCTTCAGTATCATTGGTTCTTGATCATATGCTACCTCTTGAAACGGTTGAACAGCGACCATTTTCTTTTGGTACAGTGACTCTGTGTATTCCTTCCATCTTCTTTTGATGCTTTCTGCAACATTCAATAATCTTCCCTGAGAATTCTTCATTACTTAAAGTTGAAGCTTGAATTTCCTCCTCAGTTCCCTTAGCTTGAGAAATGCTGAGCGTGTTCTTCCCTTTTGGTTTTTCCAACCCAGATTTTATCACATTTCATTGTAATATTTGACTTTGTCTTCTTGAGCTGACCTTTGAAGTTTTCTGTTCAGCTCTTGTACCTCCTCATGTCTTCCATTTGCTTTAACATCTCTAGCTGGAAAGCATAGATATATCTCTATGTAGCTACTTCTCACATAAATATACCTATCTCTATACATACATACATATAGTCTACGTGAAAATATTTCACTAACTTAGAAACAAGTAAACTGTAGTTATATTTTCACTCCCTGAAAATTTTGTCTCTTCCACTTCTAAGCCACTAAGGATTGCAAAAGGCTTTAATTAAAATCCATCAGCATCACTGTTAAATTACCATAGTTTACAATTCAGGCTGCAAATTCATCCAAGGTTTCCCCAGGGATAGGCAGAGATGCTTACTTTGCCTTCCTTACGTTCACTTTTACAGACATATTTTATGTTTAATAAAGCAAACTGAGTACTGTAATGTATCACACTGATTCTTCCATGGAAGAGAAATTATCAAGCACAAGTTCTTGTTTACAAGAGTGCATTTTACATTCAGGAAATGTTTGCTGAAGTATCTTAAATTGTCTAGAAAAACAGATTAAAGTTTAGTGTTGATTTCAAATATATACTTCTGGAAATAAATTTGAAAATTATATTCCTAATTTACAGAACATTCTGATGTTTGAATATTGTCTCATTCAGTGAACGAGTCATCTAGATACCTTACTTCAAGAAAGATTAGTTGTATTATTTGTGTGGGTTTTGCCTTAGGGTCTGTAACACAGAGCCTTTAAGCAATTCTATATTGTGTCAGTTTGGATTGTTGAAAGTCTGACAGGATGCAAAAATTGTAATGAAACCTCAACTCCAAAGAAATATTAATAATGATTTAATTTAATATTATGTCTCTTCTCAAGAAAAGTGACATTTTTAAGATTTAATTTGTTTTAAATTGAAAAGCAGTACTTTCACATAATAGAAAAAAAAACAAGTACACCTACTCCTTACTTACTGTCTATCTTATTATCTGATGTTTTGCATTTACGACAATAGAATAAAGATAAAAAGCTACTTTCCATCTATTTTGTGCATTAACAAGGCAGCAGGCCTGACTGCAAAGGTTTAGTAAAATCCCTTCACTAGAGTAGGGAGGGTATCTAGATGGCCTCCTGGGTAGCTGGGCTCTGCTGCCCTGCACTCTCAGTTCCCTCCTACCAGAGAGGGCATTGTATCCAGCTGTAGTACAGGGCTGGTCTCCATGGGTACAGTGTGTTCTGGGTACAGAACCCTGTTCTGGGTTCCTAGCTCCTATGCAGCCTGAGGGCTTCCAACTCAAAATAGCTATGGAACGGGAAAGGAGGAAAGAAAGAGGCGTTTGGTAAGTATGTTTTAAACAAATGCATGCAAGTTTAATCACATCCCAAAGTGAGTCAAAGGGAGCATATAGCCTCTCTCTCAGTGGGACTAGGTGCATGACTAGACTATCAGCTCCCTTGCTGGAAGCCCTGCACCTCAGTGACTCCCCAGGACTAGAAGGCAGAGCAGGCTCTAGGTTCATGAAGGCAGGCCTTGCAAGGAAGTTGGTACCATTAGGGAAGCTCTGATCTAGCACAAATTAAAACATTCACACTATCTTAGCCAAATTTATCTCCTCCAAGCCTCCTTCTCTGCAGGAGAATAATCAGTTCATTATTGGTCTTTTCACGTGATGAGCAAATCAGTAAATCTTTTTATTTTTTCAAGTTTTTATTATGAATTGAGTGATAGTTTACATGGGAGAACATCGGTTTTACACACATCATTTCATTGCAATGCAAATCAGTAAATCTTAATTGTGGTTATTTCTATGACCATATTTTCTAAATGAAGCAAACAGATGGTCTGAAAATGAAAAAAAAAAATCTCCATTTTCTTATAACACTAATTTCTTATAACAACATTACTTTGGAACCTAACCATGTTGATAAGTGAAGAGTGGGTGTACGAAGTCAAAAGATTCATGGTTTCCCTATCCATAGAATTAACATTTTGGCATATCTTTCTTTGAGTTTTACATTTTTTGACCTTTTCATCATAACCATGATGTTACTCCTCGTGCACTGGGTTAAGCCTTGGGCTCTTCAAAGTCAACAGCCACTCTTCAGGAGAAAGATGAGACTGTCTGATCTAAAAAATTTGAGTCTGCTCTGACTTACTGCATCACTATGAGTGGGAATCTACTCAGTGGCAGTGGGTTGGACATGATTGTACTGAATATGTAACTTAGGGTCTTACTTTGTCTTTCTGAAAATCACTTAACGTTTTGACTATTTCATGTTTTCCATAATTTATAATTCTTATTATGTAATTGCTAGTATTGCTCCTGTTGCATCATATGAAAAATCTAATTCAATTTACTTTGGTCAGTAATGACGTTTTAGAAAAAGAGTGGTTTGGAATTGGATGAGAGTATAGATGAAACAAGAACTTCCAATATTATAAATAACTTTATGCCTAAAAATTGAAGGATATGTGTATAATTACTAGGAAATGCAATAGTAAACAGTAGTCCTTTTGAAGTGTTTTTACTCATGTTGCAAATTAATTGAAAATGTGTTCTTCTAATTTTACCAACTTTCATCATCAGTTGATGAATGTGCCTCTTTCTCATTTTTTGAAAGGTGTTTACTGATTTGATAGTTTAACATTTGGGTATCACAAAGGTTGAAAGCTATCCCCATTGTTTATAGTTTATTTGTATTTCTGCTTCTGTGTCATGTATGAATTATTCTTTCTTACTGATTTACATGAGTTAGAATTTCAGGTTTTAATGTTTACATTTTAAGTATTGTTGACCAGTTTGCTTTATATTTTTATATACTGACATAAATAAAACTATTGTTTTATAATCTTTTAATAAAGTATTTAGTCTTTAAAGTTTTACAATTTAAATTTTAAATGTATCACATTTGTTTAGGAAGTCATCTTTTCAGCAAGTACATATCCACTTAAATTTTCTTCTGGTTTATTTATTCATATCATTTATTCTTAATTCTGTCCTTTTCTACCTTTTCATAATACTTCCTTAATCATGTGTGTAGATTTTAATATACTAATATCTATTTCTGAATTTCACCAAAGTTGTTCCAATATTTAAACATCAGTTATGCTTTAAAAAATTTAAGAGTTTTATTCCCTCTTTTATTAATCATGCTTATTAACTCATTTGATCTTTTAAATTATTTTGTAAAACTTTTCTGTACTATTTCTTCCCAAACATGATCTGCGGACTATCACACTAGTTTCTTGTGTTTTTTAAGTGCCATCGATCTGGTTCTGACTCATAGCGACTCTGTATAGGGTTTCTGAGGAGCAGCTAGTAAGCCTGAATTGCTAGTAAGCCTGAATTGCTTCAAACCAACATTGTGGTCCAGTGTATTGTCCTGTAGTGCCACACCAGGACTCCACGCTAGCTACTACTTCCCATCAAGTCCAGTGGTGACCCCACATGCGTCAGAGAATGAAAATATACTTATGAAGTTTTCAATAGCAAATTATCCGAAAGTATGAGGGGCCTTCAGAAAGTTCGTATGGAAAAATTCTATAATCTTTTGATTCTGTTTTTCCACAGACTTTTAAAAGCCCCCTTGTAGGTTCCAGGTCTCCCTTCTGAGGCACTTCTGGATGGACTTAAATAGTCCGTCTTTCAGTTAGCAGCTGACCATTTAACCACTTACACCATCCAGATTATCTCAGGTTGTTAGGAGTCCCGGTATGGCACTGTACAATACGCACTAGATCATAAGGTTGGTTTGAACTGCAAGGTCGGCTGTTAAAACTCACCTGCCACTCCTCGGAAACGCTATATAAGGTAGGTTGTTAATAAATCTTCTCAAACCTGCAGTGATATTTCCCAGAAAAGTTTACAAAAACATAACCTGAGTGACATTGATATATATGTTGTTGTTGTTACATGCCATCGAGTCTATTCTGACCCATAGCGACCGTGTATAGGGTTTCCAAGGAGCAGCTGGTGAGCTTGAAACATTGGCTTTGCAGTTCAAATGGCTTTGCAGTCTGACACATTAGCCCACAGCGCCACATATATCGATATATAAAAATTACATTAAAATAAACATTTCAAAATTATGTACATGTAAAACAAATACTATATGCCGAAATTACATTTAGTTTATTATTATCTGAAATTATCTTATACACTTGCTATTATTTTGAATTTTTTGCTCATTAAAATTTTAAACTTCATTGCAAAAGGGACCGTATTTATCCATCTTTACCACTGTGACCCTGGAATATACAAATAAATTCTTTACCAAAGACAAAAATGCATGTCAAAAGAGATTCTGAAATCTGCTCTTGAACGTAGAGTAGATAAAGTGACTGAAGAAATGAAGTAAAAGAGTTGAATGGAAATTTTCAAAGGGCAGTTCAAGAAGACAAAATATTATAATAGAATATGGAAAGACCTGGACTTATAAAACCAAAAGGAAAGAGAACACACTCTGCAGTTTTCAAGCTGAGAGAACTGAAGAAAACATTCAAGCCTCAACTTGCAATATTGACTGAATGACAATATTTTGGAAGGAATGACGTTTCATAATAAAGATGGAGCGTTACAGAGTCACTGTGCAAAAAAGAATTGGTTGATGTTCATCTGTTTTAAGAGGTTGTATATACTCAAGAAGTGATGGTACTGAAGAAAGAAATCAAAGCTGCAATGAAGGCATTGGGAAGGCCTGGTAGAATTAGTACTGAACTATTAACCTTAAGGTCAGTGGTTCAAACCACCAACTCCTTAGAAACCCTGTATGATGGCACGGAATAAGAACAACAACAATTGGTGACAGCCTTTATTGCACTTACATAGCTTTGAGCCCTGATAGAATAGCAGATGATGAGCTGGGCTGCTAAGGTCAGCAGTTTGAATCTACCGGCCACTCTACAAGAGAAAGGTGAGGCTGTCTGCTCCCGTAAAGATCTACAGCCTCCAAGTCAGAACTGACTTGGTGGCACACAACCACCAGAAAAGGAATTGATAGATGCCCACTAGTCTATGCCCAGAAATTTGGGAGACAGCTACCTGACCAGCTGATTGGAAGAGAGCCATATTTGTGCCCATTTCAAAGAAAGCTGACCCAACAGAATGTAGAAAGTATTGAATAATATAATTAATATCACATAAAAGTAAAATTTTGCTGAAGATGATTAAAAAATGATTGCAGCAGTACAATAATATGGAACTGTCAGAACGTTCAGCTGGATTTAGAAGAGGACGTGGAACAAGGAACATCATTGCTGAAGTCAGATGGAGGGAAACTGTAGAGCTAGAGTGTGTGTCCCATCCCCAGCACACCCTAGTATCTCTCTTGGAAATAACCAAAAGTGCCAGAGACACACCCACCCCCTGACCTGGTTTCTGAGAAGACACTTGTTTCACTATGCCAGTCCTTCCCAAGAGGTGGAGGCCTCCCTGGGTCAACATGGCCACAACCCACATCTGACATGCAGAACATGTATGGTTTTGCAGCTTAGAATTCTTTGCTTCTGAAAATAAGTACTTTTTCAAGGAAACTAAAATTCCGCAAAAAAGGGAGATAAGTTACTTTCAAGTCACTACTGCTTCCCAACAAAAAATGAGAATTCCAGAACACTTAATTTTGCTTACAAGTAACCTGTACAGACACTAAGAGACAGTTGCTTTAACAGAACAACAGAATAGTGAATAGTTGAAAGTCAGTAAGGGTAAGTGGCAGGATTTTATCCTTTCATCTGTTTATTCAGAGCAAATAATCTGTAATATGAAGAAAAACATAGCATCAGGATTGGAGCAAGACTCGTTAACAATCTGTGATATGCAGATGACAAAACCTTGCTTGCTAGGATCAAAGAGGACTTGAAATCCTTACTGTTGCTGATCAAAGTATGAGAGATGAGTCTTGCCATTTTGGCTTCTAAAGAATATTCTTCTGTACTTCTTCCAAGACAGATTTGTTTGTTCTTCTGGTATTCAACAGTATATTCAACATTCTTCACTTTGTCAAAATTCTTTGCCTTCAGTGTGGATTGCATTTCAATATAAAGAAAATAAAAATCCTCACAACAGGACCAATAAGTAACATCATGATAAACAGAGAAAAGACTGAAGGTGTCAAATAATTAATTTTGCCTGGATCCACAATCAGTGCTCATGGAAGCAGCAGTCAAGAAATCAAAGAACATATTTCATTAGATAAATCTGCTGCAAAAGACCTCTTTAAAGTCATCAAGAGCAGATTGTCACTTTGAGGGCTAAGGTACACCTGACTCAAGCCATGCTATTTTCTGTTGCCTCATATGTTTGTAAACCTTGGACAATGAATAAGGAACACCATAAATGAATCAATGCATTTGAATTATGGTGCTGGTGCAGAATAGTGAATATATCATGGATTACCAGAATGACAAGGACTCCTGCTGTGGCACGGGACTTCAAACCACAGGTTAGCAGTTCATACCCACCAGCTTGCTATGAGTAAGAACCAGCGTAGGTATCAGTCAGAACCAACTCAGTGGCACTTAATGCCACCACCACCAAAAGGACAAATAAATCTATCTTGGAAGAAATGCAGCCAAATGTTCCCTAAGAAGTCAAGATGGCAAGACTTCATCTCTTGTACTTTGGACATGTTAGTAGGAGAGATCAGTCACTTGAGAAGGACATCACACTTGGTAAAATGGAGGGTCATTGAAATAGAGAATCAAGGAGATGGATTGACACAGTGGCAACAACAATGGCCTCAAACATAGCAACAATTGTGAGGATAGTGCAGTGTTTCATTCTATTGTGCAGAGGACTACTATGAATTGGAACTGACTCCATGCGATTAAATTACTTTTCTTTACTATATTGACTGAAAGAAGAGACCTTGGCAGGAAGCAGGAACTTGTCTGAAAGCAAAGAATACCAGAAAGATGTATATTTGTACTTTATTGCATATTCAAAGGCTTTCAACTGGGTAGATCATGGCAAGCTATAGATGACATTTTGAAGAATTATTAGTATTACAGAGCACTGCAAGCTCAACAGTTTGAAACCACCTGTCTCTCCACAATGGACAATGAGACTGTATGTTTCCATAAAGATATACAACTTCAGAAACCTTCTCTCCTGTAGGGTTGTGATAAATTGTAATTAACTAAACGGTAGGGGGTTGATTTTGATATCACCTACTTGACACTGCCAAAAAGTCAGTTGTTCAAATCCACCACATGGGAGAAAGGGAAGACTTTTTGACCCCATAAAAATTTACAGCCTCATAAAACCTACATAGTTTGGATATGAGTTGGAACCTACTCAATGGTAGTGAGTTTTGTTTTGGTTTTTGGTATGTTGCTGTAATAGCGACATTAATATAAAAAAGACTGAATACTTTATTTTCCTATATTAATAATTGTGCTGTTTGTAAAGAAAACTACCACAGATGGTAGTTATTTTTCTTTAGAAGGGGGTATCTAAATCACTTTGGCAAGAAAGAAAGAAAAAAATTTGTATGTTATAAAGTATGTGACAACTTCCAAGATTCTTTGGAATTCTGCAGGATGCAAGGGTATTAAAAAATTCACGGGAAAATTTCATTTTTTTGTAAATCAAATTTTCCATGAACTTTCTGAAGCCCCCTGCTATAGCAAAACAGAGTTTTCTATAGAGATTGATGGGAAGTGTGGACAAGATGCAATTGGAACTTAGAGAATGAAAGATAAAATGAATATATTTTAGACTTCGCAATTTTGAATATTGAATTATAATTTTTTTTAGATATTGATACACTTAATAATTTAAAGTGTTTTGGCTTTGGTAATATTCAGTCTCCTGTATATAGGCCATACCATATGTGCTGGAAGAGTATTTTTTTTTGTTTTTTAATCTAATCATTGTGCAGGTCTGCTAAAAGTTTATACAGTTTTTCTTTGTAGGCATTACATTACAATGCAGCACATAATGCTCCTCTAATCTTTGTGGAAGTTGTCTGCCTGATCTTCCTGTTCTTAAAAAATGTAGAAGAGTAAGTTGTTGAATTTACATTAGTGTTTTGTTATCTCTGTGGACTGGATAGTATTTGTTTTATATTAATTTTTCATATGAGACACACCCAAATGATAAAAGAGACAAAATCTCCACACAACCCTACCATAAACTCATAGGACACTTTCTTCCGTGTATTTTCATGGCTTTAGTATTTTTACTTTGCAAATAACTTAGTTTTTTCCTCAGATTCACAAATTCTTGTTTCACCACCTGAGGTAGGAGAGTAAATTAAATTCCTTTTCTTTATTTCCTACCCATCATAAATCACTGCTTGCCTTCGGCAAGGGAACAAGCTACTATTTTCAAGTCTACTATTTATTATCAGTATCATTTCAGAATGTGATTTTTGTTAATAGAATGAAAATAAAGATCGAATCATGGTCTAAATTTCCCCAAGAAGAAAAATAAAGCTTTAAAAAATTGTTGTTGAGCAGCAGAACTAAGCAAGCACGGGAATCTCATATTATTAAGTTATAGCGTTCAAAATTTGTTTTTTTCTCATTTTTCATTTTGTCAAAATGATGAGCCTGGAGGTCTTTTAAATATTTTCATAAGTAGTTCAGCTTATTTTTGTTGAATGATGTGATATCGCATTAAACAAACAAGCAAACTACAATTTTGTGATGTTTTTATCTAATAGGTAGGTGAATTTTTAATACATCTTCTAAGACTAATATTTAAATTTAAATTATTTTAATTTGGAATGTACTCAAAGGATAAAACATCTGATGTCCTCCCTATCTAGTCTGGAAAAACAAGTTAGTGTTTATTTAGTTAAAGTGTATAGTTACCATTATGTGTAATCCTTTATAGCCAAGACAAATAGTAGTAATGACTTCATGTGATTATATACAAGTTTTTCCAAACTCCATTTCTATTTCTTAATCATGGAAACAAATAGGTCATTTGATAATAGAATTCAAATATTATGCTTTAGGACTTCCTGAGAGTGTAAGTTGATTCACATAATTTTTAAATAGCACATCAAAGTGGCCTCGAAATGGACCTAGTGTTGTATAATTATGTTTTGTTGGGGAAGTAAATATGAGCTTATTTAATGGAGCAATAAAAACTATATGAGCAGCCCCTATATTTTAGTCTTTAGGTTACAATTTGTTTATTATTTATTAGACTTAAATGTCTTAGTTGTTGCAACTTCAGTCTATTAAATAAAGAGATAATTAGCTTTTAGAAATCTGTTGTTTACCCACATGGCCAAAACTGCTCCTTTGTTTTCTATTCTGCAGTTTTGGATAACTAAGCAATTAGACCTCCATTTTAGAGGAAATGTATGTAGTATAAATACTATTTGGGAATGGCTGTGCCAGTCTCAAAAGATATACAATTAATATGTGTTCTCATTTTGCTAAAGGCTTTGACAATGATTCTGTCCAGTACAAATAGCATGGAATACAGTTTATTTTCCATAATTGTGTGTGTTCTAGTTTTGTACAGTAATGCTTTCAATTTTCTAGATTTATTGTGAATTTGTGCATATAAGTAAGCCAATGGTTTTAATCATTTCTCCATATAGAAGGCATAGAAGGGCAGTATAAAGTAAATTACAGTGGTTTCAATGTATTCCTCTTTTCTTGCCCTCATCTTTTACGATACAGTAATAATAATGATGATGATGGTTAATATTTATTGAAAACACATTATGTGCCAGGCCCTGTGTGTTGTTCATTATTTTATGGAGTACTGACAACAAATTTATGATGTTATTTTTATCAAACTAGCTTAGAACATGGTCACAGATTCAGCAAGCAGTGGAGGCAAGATTTCTTTTCCTGCTGAAGTTATACCAGTAGTACTAGAAAACAGGGCCAGAAGGAATTTTAGTATATGAGAACAGGCATTAGACTATACCTTTATAAGGACACCTTGAGTGAGAAGGACAATGATCTCTTACTGTTATTAAGTGCTATCAAGTTGGTTTCAGCTCATGGTGACCTTATATAAGGTTTCTAAGGAGTGGCTGGTGGGTTTGAACTTCCAGCCTTTTGATTTGCAGTCCAGTGCTTATCCTACTGCCACACCAAGACTCCAAACATCTCTTAGAGGCAACTTGTTGTTATTAAGTGCCTTTGAGTCAGTTCCGTCTCATAGCGACCCTGTGGCTGGTAACTTTGAACCACTGACCTAGTAGTCCAGTGCTTATCCTACAGTGCCACATCAATACTCCATATCATTGGTTTTCTAGCCGGATAGCCTATTCCTTTTGCTGTTGTCAAATTTTAGGGAAGAGATAGCATGAGTAAGGATACTTACCTGGTCTGGGCCAGATTCAGCTTTGATTTTTCTAATTATCTCTACCAGTCAGTTTATCTCAATACCAAGGACTGGCAGGACATCATGAACCTGAATCTATGACCCACTTCCACCCTTTAGGTCTGAAAAAGGACTCAGCAAAGTGGCCCAATTTTCATCCAAGCAGTAGAAAGATATGTAGGGGGACAACACCACCAGCAAGCTATGCTCACCATGAAATGGTCAACCATTCAAAATTAAAACGACAACAATTACCTAAGAACAAAGTTGAAAAGGGGAAGGAAGGAGGGTGGCATGGAAAAAGGAATCACAAGCGGGATGACTATTGTTGAATGGAGGGGATTGTAGTCCATTGAGATGAAACAAAGTTTATGATTTGTTGAATGTAAAATGATGATCTTGTCTGTAAATCTTCATTCAATTCACAATAAAAAATGGAAGAAAAAAAATCTTTCCTTGGCCTTGTAGAAGTGGCTGTTTAATAATCTGATTAATTCTGGGCCTAACAGAATTACCAGAGGCTAGTAATTATGAGGAAGAAAGAAATATCTCTGGATTTTCTGTTGTTTGATCTTGATTATTAGTTACCAGTTGCCATTGAGTTGGTTCCAAAAGTAGAACTGCTTCCATAAGATTTGAAAAGCTGTGACCTTTCAGGAGCAATTTCTCAGTCTTGTCTGCCAAGGCACTTTTATGTGTATTCAAACCACTAACTTTACTTGATAGTTGAGTGCCTAATCACTTTTGCTATCCAGGAACCTCTTCAATCTAAGTTTTCAAAGAATTTGCAGAAGATAGATGAGGTAGATTTTGGAAGGATCTCAAACACCTTAATATGATTTCATCAGTACCATTAGACACCTCCAGTCCTGCCACCACGTTACCATTTTTCTTTCTTTGGAAGATGATTGTGTTAAGAGTCTCAAATACCACTCTATGAGTAGTATCAAAGGTGTCCCAATGTGAATGTTTTTCAAGAATTTCTCCAGGAATTATATAAGATTTCATTTATGTACAGGAGTCTCTTTCATTGAATAACACTGCTTCATTTGTGAAAAAGTCAATCAGGGTAAAACTTTTGCATAGTGGTTACGAATTGGGCTGCTAATCTCATGGTCAGTAGTTTGAAACTACCAGCTGTTCCGCAGGAGAAAGATGAGGCTTTCTACTCCTATAAAGATTTATAGCCTCAGAAACCCTGCACATAGTTGGTATGAGTTGGAACCGACTCCACGGCACTTAACAACAACAACTACAAGAGAGATATCATTTGTACCTTCCAACAAGTCACAGAGTGTAGAAGTTAGGATGTTCATAAACTTTATTTGGGGCAAATTAATTTAAATCATTTTGTTGTAGCATGGGCTACTTGTAAGAATTTTACCAAACAAATAAATCTTTATGTCAACATTACTTATTCATACTTTTCTTTTCCCAGACACAGAATCTCCTGTTCATATTCTTGGACAAAATCATACAAATCATATTGATCTTATTACACTGTGGAGAACTGACTGTGTGTGATATTACTAGCTACATGTATTGTCTTATAAAGATGTCATAGTAACATCTTTTTGTGTAATGTTAAGTACTATTGTCTCCATAACCCAAAGCCAAATGCATTGCCATTGAGTTGATTACAACTCATAGCAACCCCACTAGAGTAGAACTTCCTTAGGATTTCCAAGGCTATAATCTTTATGGACACAGCATGCCACATCTTTCTATTTTATAAATCAAAACTGTGAAAGCCAAATATTTTTAACTAACTTTAGCCCCCAAACTCAAGGAGCTCTGGTAGCATAGTGGTTACAAGTTGGCCTGCTAACCTCAAGGTCGGCCATTCAAAACTACCAGCTGTTCTTCAGTAGAAAGAGGAGGCTTTCTGCTCCCGTAAAGATTTACAGCCTCAGAAACCCTTTTCAGGGTCACTATGAGTCGGAACCGACTCCATTGCATACCAACCAGCACATAAACTCAATTAGTTTTAAAGCTGGCCTGAAGCATATGAGGTCTTGTAGAGTGTGAATATTTATGATGCAGAGATAACAACTACTCCAGACACTTTATTGATTTTTTAAACATAGAACTGTCCTGTTAACTTTTATAACTCTCTTCCTGTAGCCAAAATCATGCACTTGCAAAATGGCTGATCTTTGTTGAAAATGATGATTGAGTAATTAGATGGGTTATATATTGATAAAACTTATTATAGTTATTAGGAAAAAGTTCATCTTTAAGCAGGTTTCTTACAACTGAGAATTGTCTGCTTTTAGATTCTCATAATTGAAATGAAACGTTGTGCAGTTGAACTTTTTAAATGCTAGCAAGCCTCTGGACTGCAGATGGTTCCAGTATCCGATCTAACACAACCATTGTGCTTTGTCCTTTTATTTCAGCTTATAACCACCAGTATTTCCGTTCTATTGTTTGTGTATCTTTTAAGAAGAAAATACCAATGTGTCAGAAGGTCATAGGGGGAGCCAAAGTTTTATTTCTTTATTAATAGGCTGTCTCTTTTAGTTAAAGTTCAAGGAAATCCATTCTGTGGCGCTGAACTGAGTCATGAAGGTTGTTCAAAGTCTAAAGTGATTATCTTGTAGAGGAAAAACAGAATTCAGTAGTATTTGGCTTTTGATGATGAGTAAATACACCCTACGGCAGACTGGGAAAATTAAACAGAGAAATTGAATATTTATGTGTTACTTGAAAATGGCATAAATAGGCATTAGAGCTTAGATGAAATTAGACATTATTTTGTAATGGGATTTTAAAATATTGTTTCCTGGATAGCTTCCTTCCTCAGATTTCCAGTGTTGTTCAAGAAAATTAAAATCAGCATAATATTAACAGAGTTAACATGGAGGGCAGCCTTGACACAGGCTACTAGTATGCCCCAAGGCAGAACAATATGACAGATTAGAGAATTAACAGAAAATAAGGAGCTCTGGTAGCATAGTGGTTACGAATCAGGCTGCTAACCTCAAGGTAGGCAGTTCGCAACTACCAACTGTTGTGCGGGAGCAAGATGAGGCTTTCTGCTCCCGTAAAGATTTGCAGCCTCGGAAACTCTGGGCAGGGTCACTATGCATCAGAACCGACTCCACAGTACTTAAGAACAACAAGGACAGCATATAGCTATTTAGAATAAGCAAATGTTGAGAGACCATTGTTTGTCTAGAGTGAACAAGTGGATTCCTATTTACAGCCTAGAAAACCATGTGAGGTAATTTGATTCTGTCACATGGAATTACTTAACAACAAGTATTGTGTTTACTTAGGAATTCTTGGGTGATGAAAATGGTTGGGTACTCTACTACTAACTGAGAGACTAACAGTTTGAACTGCTCAGAGACACCTCAGGAGACAGGCCTGATAATCTGCTTCTGAAAGTTTACAATCTTGAAAACCTTCTGGAGCACAGTTCACTCCTGACGCACAAAAGGGACTCATGAGACAGAGTCAACTCCACAGTAATTAACATTAATAACATTGTTTTCTAGGCAAAAAGAAAGGGTCTGTAAACTTCCCAGGAGCCTAGATCTTCTACCTATACTTAATGGGCAAAAATAACCCTCATTTTAGTTCAGTATGATCCTTTGAATGTCTGTTTTTAAACTATTAGTGCTATTAGGGATTCTTACTCAGTTGAAAGCTTTTTGTCAAACTAGTATTGAGTCAGAGGCTCCATCACTAACTTCCAAGAGTATTGAAGAAAGAGCCAGTTTATTTGGAAGGTGGACACTCCAGATCTGATTTGTCTGACTTGCTACTTGTTCAAAGCTTCTGATTGTATGGCAGTTCATGCTTTAACTTAACTGCACAATAACACCTGCCGTTTTTAACTTCTTAACTGTCAGAGTCAAGAAGATAGTTTGCTTGGGAACAAAAAGGCTATATTAATTCAGAGGTCAGGAATGAAGAAAAAGTCAATCTTCCTACATTTCAGATGTATTTTAGAAATAGTGATTCTATAAATACAGAATTGCAATTATAGTCTATGAATGCCAGTGGCTATTCTCCATGCCAATTAGATTGTATTTTCAGTTGTATTCACATGTTAATTAATGCACTTTTTAAATTATTAGTCTTTGATCTCTTATCATAATGCTCATTGTAGAACAGTGTTCTAAACTTCTTTCAAAAAGCACTGTGTCTTCCCCTTCCAAGACTCACACTCAAGTGGAATACACAAGCAGGCATGCGGTCCTGCTGCTGACCATGTTGGTCACCAGTAAGGAGAAGTAGGGGAAAAACAGCAACTAAGTCCGACCACATTCAATAGACTCCTGTTAACCTGGATTGAGACCTGGTTGGCCAGAAGTATGACGAGACGTGGGGACTCGTGGGTCCAGGG
>NW_006408540.1:2902049-2937490 GCF_000296735.1 Chrysochloris asiatica
CTAGTTCCAGAGGGAATGGGGAAAGGTAGAATCTCCACTGAGTTGTTTCCAACCTGTCTGGATGGGGCTGAGAAAAGGTGATAGAGATAATACTCCTGTGGTTCAATAGGGAATGATTACTATCAGGTCTGACAGTGAATGTTGGAAAGGTAAAGGTAGACATTTTGTAACAAAAGGGGGCAATGGTTGATTTCGTAGTCCAGGAGCGGAGGTTCTAGAAGCATCAAGGGAGAAAAGCGAAGTACAGGACCCTGTTTGGGAAGGCAGTGACACCAAGGATGGAGGCAGAGATGATGATGTGGACAGGAGTGACTGGGGACTCTGGACTCAGGGAGGGAAAGGGGCTGTGTGCTGGTAGCTGGGGGGGGGCAGGTGTGTGGGTTATACCCTTTGATTGTATGATGATGTATGGAGGGGATTGTAATCATTGCAATGAAACGAAACACGGTAGGTTGAATGTAAAGATAATGTTCTCCCATGTAAGCTAACACACAATTCACAATAAAAACTTTAAAAAAAAATAAGAAAACAGTGAGGCTCGATTTTACACTAACTAGGATTAACTACTGAACATTTTCCAGAAAGTTATAAACAATCCATAAAGATAATGAAAATGGAACAAAATGAATAAAATTGTGCTTGCACATTAAAAACAAAACAAAACACTGTGTCTTTTGATACAAAAATGAAACCCATTGCCAGTGAGTCAGTTTGAACTCCTGAACTTCAGGTTATCATCCAAGCACTTAACCAGTGAATCACCAGGGCTTCATACCATTTGATGGTGATTGTGTGCCATCAAGTTGGTTCTGACTCCTAGCAAGAGGTTGTAAATCTACGGGAACAGAAAGTCTCATTTTTATCTCTTGGGGTGGCTGGCTGTTGGATTCAAACTGCTGACCTTGCAGTTAGTAGCACAACTCATAACCCACTACACTACTGGAGCTCCTTTGCCTTTAGATAATAGTAACTTATTTCTTATTTTCAAATGTATGAAATATTTTTATTTACATGTTTTAATAGACCCCTTCTACCATTGTGCTTTGACTTTCTTGGTGGTATGCTGTGATTTTTGGCTTTGGTAAATGAAAATATCATTTATGGCCTTTGGAAACACCGTTCATCCTTGAGAAAAGACTATAATTCGACCTCCCTCTGGCCATAGACTGAACCTTTACAGACTTCCATGAGATGTTAAAGGAACTTAGTCAAAGGAAACATTAGGTTTAGGTTATCATGTGTTCTGATAAATTCTTCCATTTAAACACTTTAAAGTGCACAGCACTGCAATCTGAGTAATTACTATTTCCTAAATCACGGTTATCTACTGAGATTGAACATAAAATCTCTAAATGTTATAGTTAGAGGCATAGTGGGGAGTTACAGACCATTTCTTCCCTGCCTGGACAGCATTAAAAGAACATAAATGATACCAATGTTTGGTCAGACTGCTGCATTCATGTGGTGGAAGAAAGCTTGAAAAGAAGTGTTGATAATCACATCTTTTCTTCTCCCCCTTGAGAAAATTCCCATTTATGTTTGGTACAGTCATACTCCTAAAACATTGTATTTGTTATACTGTAAATAGAAATAGAATATTTCACTGCATTGCCAGTCAGCAACTTACTAAAGGCGAAGGTAAGAGAAGAGGAAAATATCTCCGAATGGTGTTCACCTCTCTTAGAGTCTGAGTAAATCTGTTGTTGGTTGTTGTTAAGTGTCATAGAATGGGTTCCAACTCATAGTGGCCCTGTCTAAGATTTCTGAGGAGCAGCTGGTGGGTTTGACCTTGAGGTTAGTAATCTAGTGCTTATCCTACAGCATAACACCAAGACATCTTATATATATATACCCATCCGGGTATTTTAACCTAATTAACAGGAGTCCTGGTGTGGTGTTGTGGGTTAATGCACCAGACTGCAAAGCCATTTGAACTTCGAGGTTGGCGGTTCAGCTCACCAGTTGCTTCTCAGAAACGCTATACAGGGTCACTATGGGTCGGAACCGACTCGACAGCACTTCACAACAACAACAGAAACTGGTGTATGTATATGTGTGTGTATGTTTTTATCCTTTTGCGATTTGGAGTCAGTCGATTCTCAAGACAGAAATGAAAAATATTGAGAATTTAGTGTATTCTTCCTGGGAATTTTTCAGAGAGCAAGTCAAGTTTTATCTCATTTCATTATGTAGATTGCCGATGTTAATCTTTTATAAAAATAAGAAAAAGGGAGAATGGCATGAAACACTCTCATGTAGCTATTTTAACTATTCCTTCAGCTAATGTTCTGATTTGGCTATGAAAAGTTTGCTTCTTCATACATGGAAATCAAGCATACCACTATTTATTGATTAATAAATCTTACATTAATCACATTCTTTTATACAAAATTAACCATGCTTTACAAAAACTAACCGTATAAAGCGAGCTGCCATTTATAATATGGTATCTTTCCATAGCAAGTGTTTAGTAAGTACTTTAAAAATATTGAATTCTTATTCCTATCTGTGGGACAAAAATTCCTCAATTGTACATGTTTTACTCATGTAGACCCACTAAAGGTAAATTGGCCCAATCCTAGGAAAAACTATGACATCCATCAAGCTTGTTTTATATCGTTTTATAGACTCGACGGCACTTAACAACAACAACAATAGTTTGGTAACAAATAGAAATTTCACAGTTATGACAACAAACTCAGGTGTGCAGAGATGTAATTGTTTCTATAAATATAGTTTAATTCTGACTCCGAGTCATCAACTTGCCAAATGATTGAGTCTCCTCTTTTTCTTCTCTCTCTCTTTCTTATTCGCTTTTCACTCAGTAAATAGAGTGTGTTGGTGTTGTTGTGGTTAAGTGCCATCATGTCAGTTCCAATCACAGTGATCCTGCATAGAGTTTCCAAAGAGCAACTGACAGGTTTGAACGTCCAACCTTGTGTTCGAAGTTCCAGTGAATCTTTGAAATGTCCCTATGTTCTTCACTTGAACTCCCACTCTTTTTCATTTATTAATTGTATTTTGTTGTCTTCCCTTCATCCAAGTTAACAGGTGTTTACCCTCTAGCCAGTGAATTCTTCTGCTTTCCCATCCACTTGGTTACCATCAAAAATATTTCTTTTAGCATGAAGCCTTTCCTTTAATTTTTAGAATCCTTTGGTGATTGACTAACTTTACACAGCATAATGTCCTCCAGGTTCATCAATATCATGAGGCGTTCTGTTGATTCATAGTTAATCTACAACATTGCATACGATTACGTTGTATGTGTGTACCAAAGGCTGCTTATCCATTCTTCCATTAAAGGACATTTAGGTTGTCTCCATCTTTTTGTTATTGAGAATACTGATGTGATGAATATCGTTTACATATATTTATTTGTGTCTTATCACGATATGTATCCAAGTGGGATCATACAATATTTAACTTTCCAACTTTTTGAGGAACCACCATACCATTTTCCACAGTGGCTGCACCATGTTACAGTCCCACCAGCAGTGTAGAAGGGCCCAAGTCTCTTCACACCATGACCAGAATTTGATGTTTTTTTTGTTTTTTAACTTTGTTATTAATGCTGGGGTGAGATGATCACTCATTGGTTTGACTTGTATCTCTCTAATACACAGAGTCACTGTACCAAAAGAAAATGGTTAATGTTCAACCATTTCAAGAGATATCATATGATTAAGAGTCAATGATACTGAGGGAGGAAGTCCAAGGTGCAATGAAGGAATTGGCAAAGAACAAAGCACCAGGAATTGATTCAATAAAATTGAAATTTTTCAAGAAAGTGAGGTAGTATACAAGGCACTCACTTATCTATGCCACGAAATTTGGAAGACAACTGATTGGATGGAATTGCCATTCCAAAGAGAGGTGACCCAATGGAATGCAGAAATCATCGGACAATCTCTTTGATATCCCATGCGAGTAAAGTTTTCCTAAAGGTATACAGAAATGGCTGCAAGCATACATTGACAGAGAATTTCCAGAGGTTCAAGCCGGATTCAGAAGAGGCAGTGGAATGAGGGATATCATTGCTGATGCTGGATGGATCTTGGCTGAAAGCAGAGAATACCAGAAAGATGCTTACCTGTGCTTTATTGATTATGCGAAGACTTTTGATTGTGTGGATCATGACAAGCTATGAACAATATTGCAAAGTATGATTATTCCAGAACACTTAATTGTGCTCATGAGGAACCTGGACCTGGACCAAGAGGCAGTTGTTCAAACAGAACATGAGAACACTGAATGGTTTCAAATTAAGAAAGGTGTGCAACAAGGTTGTATTCTTTCACCAGACTTACAAATATTTTTTCATGTTTGTTGGCCACCTGAATGTCATCTTTGGTGAAGCTATTCATGTCCTCTACCCATAGTTAATTGGATTATTTGTCTTTTTGTTGTTTATAGATTTGAACTTAGTCCCTTGTCTGATATATCACTGCTATCCCTATCCCACAGTCTGTGTGTTCACTTTTTACTCCTTTACTGAAATCTTTTGATGTACCATTAAGTGTTTGATTTTTAGAAGGCCCTGGTCATCTAGTTTATCTTCTATTTATGTGTTTTCAGTTGTGTTTGATAATGTTTTTATGCCATGATCAGCCTGTTTTTTCACTGATGAACTTTGTAGTTTCAGGTTTTGCTTATGTTTTTAATCCACTTGAGTTTGTTTTTTTAAATGATCTTGCTTCATTCTTCAGCAAATGGATTTCCAGTTTTGCCATTACCATTTGTTAAAAAGACTATCTCTCCCCCATTTAATATGTTTAGGCCTTTTTTCAAAGATCAGCTGACCATTTGTGAATGGGTTTACTTCTGGGTTCTGATATCTGTTTCATTAATCTATGTGTCTTTTATTGTACCCATACCCAGTTGTTTTGACCTGTGGCTGTATAGTAGGTTTTCAGATTTGGAAGTGAGTGCTTCCTACCTGCTTCTTCTTTAATATCACTTTGCCTATCTGGAATCTCTTTTCTTTCCATATGAAATTAGTGGTTAATTTCCCCATCTCTTTAAAGATTGATGTTGGGATTGCATTGCATATATAGATGGCTTTAGATAATGTTGACATTTTCACAATGTTAAGTCTTCCTACACAAGAGCATGGTATATCCTTCCATTTTTGTATGTCTCTTTTGGTTTCTTGGAGTAGTGTTTTGGAGTTTTCTTTGTATAGGTCTTTTGTTTCTCTGATTATATTTATTCCTAATTCTTTCTTTCTTTTTTTTTTGATGCCTGGAGTCCTGGTATGGCACTGCAGGATAATGCTCTCAACTGGAAGGTCAGTTTGAGTCACTAAGTCGGCAGTTCAAACCCACCAGCTGCTCCTCTGAACTGTCTCAACAACACTTAACCACAATTATAAATAATATTGTTTAATTGACTTCCTTTTCAGACATGTCTCTGTTAGTGCAAAGGAACCAAACTGATTTTTGTATGTTGTTTTTGTGCATTGCAACTTTGCTGAATCAATGACTTCCAATCATATTCTTGCTGAGTCTTTGAGGTTTTTTAATAGGATCCTTTCAACTACAAATAGAAAGTTTTACTTCTTTGCAAATTTGGATACCTTTATTTTCCCTTTCTTACCTTATAGCTCTGACTTAGACTTCCAGCATTGGTCCCAATTCACAACAGGAATGCTTTCCATTTTTTCCCCCCACTCAGAGTACTGTTGGCTGTTGCTTTTGTATATATGCCCATAATTATGTTAAGGAATTTCCCTTTTATTACTATGTTGTTAAGTGTTTTTATCAGGAATGGGTGTCAGATATTGTCAAATGCCCTTTTTGTGTCAATCAATTTGATCATGTGGTTCTTTTTCTTTATTAATGTGGTACAATTCATTAATTGTTCTTCTTGTATTGAAACATTGAACTTTCACTCATTTTCAGCTAACTTTTTTTCTTCCCTGGCCAATGTTATAAGGAGACATTGTGTTCCTCCCAACAGTACTCAGTTGTTTTTAAAGGTGTCTATAGCCTTCTTGTGCCAAGACATGTGCTTCATGCTGACTATATACCAGGAGCACTGAACACATCTGCATTGTGCATCAGTGGGTCTGCCACTCAGAAGTTCTGTAGTTCAGGAATAAAAGGCTTCCACGCTTCAATTCTGTCTGCAATTCCATGAGAAATTCTTCCCTTTGTGTCCTTTTTATTCCTGAAGTGCGTAACAGCTCACAGTACTCCTATTTGCAAACTTAATCCTTCTCAATCTCTTTCTCACCAAATGGGGTATCTTTTCCATTTTCACCCCAGTAAAACTGCATGCATTCTCTATTCTATAGACACATAGTTCCTGATGGGAACTGTCCTTTTCATTTCCACATGAGGTGGGCAGTGAGGACAGGTTGATGTTTGAACAGTAAGTCGGAAAGGAGTTCTTCCTAGAGTCCTGTGCAATGCAAAACCTTGAATTCGATGATCAAATGAACAAGCAGGGTCCTGAGAGTCCAAGCCTTCCAAACCTGGAAATCCTAAGTGTTGAGGAAATTAAGATACAGAGCCATGAAATTCTTTTTTGGAAAATAAAAAGTAATGTAGCAGACCTGAAGTGATCTTCGGGAAGAATTGTGGGAAGAGATGGGGCTAAATTGGAAATCAGGAGCGTACTCCATGTTTGGATTCCTTTCTTCATCCAGTAGACATATTCCAAGGATGTTAAGCAGTACAGCTCTATGATCTACCTTTAGATGGTTCTATGAAAGAAAAAATAATAATAGTAATGCAAGTTGAGGGGAGCATCCAAAACTAGTAAGAGAACTGCTGATCAGTTCACCCAGAGGCACCTCAGAAGAAAGGTCAGGCAGTCTTCATCTGAAAAATCAGCCATTGAAATTGAAAGCAGTTGTACTTTGACATGCATGAGGTGTGAGTGAGTTGGAGTTGAATAGACAGCCACGGATTTAGATGTCTATGACCTGAACTGAGTTGTACTGAAAAAGAAAAGGAAGGGACTGATTTGAAAGGTAGTTTAGAGATTCAAGGGGGAGAATGTATCTCATTATCCTCTTAAAGGAAAACAGGTCACCCCCTACTTCTTCCACTTCAGCTGAAACTAGAGAAGGTATTTAATTCCACTGCCCTCGCGAATTTTCCTTTGCATGTATTCCAATTTACAGTGATTACCCATGTGTTAGAGTAGAACTTCGTCAGAATTTTTAATGGCTAATTTTTCAGAAGCAGATCACCACATGTTTCTTCTGAGGTACCTGAGGGTGAACTCCAAATTCCAATCTGTTGGTTAGTAACCTATCACATTAACCCTTTAAAACACCCAGGTACTCCACCTTTAATCCTAAGGCTCTGGAATTCTAATTATTGAAGTTTGCTCTCCAATTTGTTTTCCTGAAATAAATGACGTTATTTAAGTATTTATGTTTTTTTTTTTTAATTTATCATTCTGAAAGTCATTCCTAAGGCTCTTGTGCAGTTTGTTCTTGTGTTCACTAAATTTCTGACAAAAACTTAAAAAATTGATATTGGAGTACTTTATTCATTAATAGAATAACTAATGTGTGGATGAAAAAAAAATCCTTTCTATCTGAATCTTCGTTTTAGTCAACAAATATTTATAGAACACTTAGAATGTCATGGTACTTTTCTATGTTCCGGTGTTACGCAGAACATAAAAGAAGCAAACATCCCTAATCTCCTAAATTTGCATCCTGGCAGAAGGGACTGACAACAGATAAGATAAATACATAATGTTAGAAGCTAATAATTTCTAAGGAGAAAAACTAAGGAGGGATGAGAAGATAGGAAGTATGGGAGACAGTGATGTTTACATAGGGCAAGTTTTTCATTTGATCAAATTCCCTATGTTGTAGGCAGCCTGTGGTTCTCTCAGATTATAAATCGTGTGATGTAATGTCAAGCATCTAGCCTTGACAATAGTCTTGTGAGCAGTATTTCAGGTGATGGAAGCAGACTAATTAGCCTCCCAGAACAGATCCCCTCATCTTTATTCTCTAATTTGTCAAAAACTTCATTTCGTGTTTTGAGTGAACATTTACAGAGTACATTAGTTTTCCATTCAACAGTTCTTACACAATTTGTCACTTGACATTGATTACAATCTCCACAACACAGCAGCGCTCTTCTCACTGTCTCCTGGTTTATACTGCTTCCATTTGTCCTTCTTTCCTATTCCTTCTTGTCTTCTGAGCTGTATCCATGGACAGTGCTGCTCTTTTGGTCTCATATGGTTGATTGTTCTAAGGCGTTCATACCTCCCTGGTGCTGTTGTTCACCATATAGGCTTGTCTGTTGTTTGACTGAAAGTTGATCCTTGGGGATGAATTCAGTTCCAGATGGGAAGACTCTCTATCCCTATCAGTATGCCTAGTTCTTTTTGTGATTTTGTGTTTTGTATCACATTTTTTTCTCACTCCATCTAGATATTTTATTATGATCTCTTTCAGTGCAGTTAGTAGTGTTAGCCGGGTCCCACCTAGTTTTTCTGGTCTCAGAGTTGGGAGGTAAGCATGGTGGTTAGTCCTTTGGATTAATTGTTCCCATGTGTTTTTCATTTTCTTCAATCTTCTCTGATGTATCTGGGATAGTCCAAGAGTTGTACTTTCAATGTCCACTCACAAGCTTTTAAGACCTCAGTAGCTACTCACCAGAGTAGAATGTAGAACATTGTCTTTGAGGACTATGTTCTCAAGCAAATTTGCTTAATCTCCACCAGTTCTACAACACTGACCTTTATAACAGTACTAGCTCTAGTATAAGATGGCTTTTGTTGGGCAATAAACATGAGACTCTCCATGTGCAGTATGTGTTTCGCTTTCAATTTTGTTATAGGACAAATGTATTTTAAAGTTGTCTGTTTAAAATGGTTCCACACAATTTTTGATCAGTAAAAGGTATGTGTTTGGAAAAATTATTGATAGGGAGAGGAGCTCTTGTAGCATAGTGGGCTCTCAGTTGGGCTGCTTCCTCAAGGTCAGCAGTTTGATTCTACCAGCCACTCCATGGGAGAAAGAAGGCTTTCTGCTTCTGGAAAGGTTTATAGCCTCAGAAACCCTATACAGGGTCACTATGAGTCACATCCAACTCCATCACCTAACCATCACCACCACCAGCACCACCACTATTGATAGGGGGAACTTAGGGAAATACATATGTATGTAAGAATGTGTATGTATCTAGACAAATTTATTCATTAATGAATTGTTTCATGTGTCAATTGTAGTTTGCAATCTATGCTCTCTAAATTTTCTGAATGGAAGGTGTTTAATATGTATGTAGTACAGAAATGAAAATGTCATGTGTTACAGAATCAGTTGACCTTTTCACAGATTGACAACTTCTCATTTTCCCTGACAAATACTCAATCAGCACTTCAGTCTATTAAGAGCAGAGCTCATTAACATGCATAAACTAGCAGCCTGATCTAGTTATAATGCATCTTTAATGTGTGACATGTTCAGTGTGGTGTAGCTATTTAGTCTTGTAATAAAAGGTAGAGTGGCCTCCAGTGATCAACAAGGTTTGGAGATCAATTTAACCTGGATAAAATCTTTATCCGTAACAACTGTCACTAGAAATGACTAGCATTTCACTAATTAGCCCACCATTTACAACTCATAAGCTTCTCACAGATGGTAAATGTTTATAAACACCCACAGATGTGTGCACAGCTGACTCTCAGTTATCCGCAGGAATAGGGACATAGATAATTTAGAATCACTTACAATACAAACCCCTCATTTTAGCTAGTTTCAATCTCCTTTCTCTTCGGACTTTTTTACCACAGCTGTTAATGAAGTAGCAAATTAACTAATCTAATTTCAACTTCTCCTCTTATTGATGCACACACCCCCTGATGAAAGTACTAATATGTACAAATGTGGTCACAAGATGGCTGGCAAGGAGGAGACAATGGTAAAGCACAGGCTAATGTAAGCACATTAAACAATGGAGAGTAGTTCACATATATGTATTTCTATGTATCTAGTAAGAAATGTTGTGTTGTGAAACCACAGCAAGCCACCCACTTCAACATTAAACATGTTGCCCTTGAGTTGATTGTGACTCTTCAAACAGAGTAGAGCTGTCTCCATAAGGAAGTGAGATCATATCCTCACCAGCAGTCCTCGCTGCTGGTCTGTTCTTCCCCAGATCATCACTAGCTTCCCCCTTGATTCAAGATTTAGGTTAAATGTCAAATGTGACAACCTATTGTGATATATTCTGTCACATCATTCTGTTTTGTTTTGTTTTTTTCATAGTACTGTATCATGTTTTGGTTGTTGTTTTTCATTTGTCTCTGCCTCCTGTTTCTAATGCATACAATATCATTTTTTTTAAATGCATAAATATTCCAAGTCCTTTAAACAGTTTCAGTTAGTATTTTCCCAGTAAGTGAACATGGAATGTATAAATGGATGAATGAGTTAATATTTCCTCTCTTCCATGCTGTGTTGTGTCTCCTTTTTTTTTAGTACTTTCCTTTTCATGTATCTGGCCACTAATATTAACTTTTATTCTTTGATTTCTAGTGAAGAACTTGTACTATCGCTAGGGCTAAAGATAATAATAATAAAAATACTGCAATAACGAAGAAATTTCTCCCTTGGAGCAGCTGGTAGATTCAAACCACCAGCCTTTTAGCTAGTAACGAAGCACTTAACCACTGGGCCACCAGGGCACTTAATTCTAGACCAATCTTCATTGGGACAGAAAAAATCTTCTTAAGTTCAATAAAAAGGAAAGGAAATGGTTTCCGTTGGCAATCTGGTTCTGTGTTAACAATCATTAATTTTAGATAATTCTTCCTGAAATTTAATCTCAGCTTTTTGTTGTAATATCAGCCTTTTTAATGTCTTATACTGAATGAAGAGGAAGAAATGCACTATAATAACCCAATTATGATTCTTTGTCTTATTTCCTTTACCCTAAAGGACCTTAAGGAGCTCTGGTAGCTTAGTGGTTAGGAGTCAGGCTGCTAACCTCAAGGTCATCAGTTCAAAACTACCAGTCATTCCATGGGAGAAGATGAGGCTTTCTGCTGCCCTAAAGATTTATAGCCTCAGAAATCCTATGAGTTGGAACTGACTCTACGGTGCACCACCACCACCACTAAAGGACCTTAGGGGAGTGCAGTGGCTCTGTAGGGTAAGCACTGGACTGTGAATCTGTAGTTCAAGCCCACTGTCTTAGGCTGGGCTGTCTAGAGAAAGAAAACCAGTGAAACGTATATATAACTAAAGTTAAATGTACACCCTCAACAGAGCTCAAGTTGTTATTAAGTGTAGTCACATCAGTTTTGACTCATAGTGACTCTGCATAGGGTTTCTGAAGAGAAGCTAATGGGTTTAAACTGCCAACCTTATGGTTAACAGTCCAGTGCTGATCCTACAGCACCATACCAGTAGTCCACATAAGAGCTAATAAGTCATCAGTGGAGAATTTGAGGAATGGACTAAATATGGACAGAATGAGGAGCCAATAAGGAAGCTTGAGCAGTGCTCATTAAAGGAGTAGGGAAACTGAGAAAGTCTGGCCTCATAAAGCCCAGAGAAGACACTACTTCAAAGGGTAGGGATTATCAATGTTGTTAAATACTGCCAAGAGATCATATAGCAAATAATTGTCCAAAGGAGAGGGGATGGTGGTGATTGTGTGCCACTGACTCAGTTCTGACTCATAGTGACCCTACATATAGCTTCCAAGGATATAAGTCTTTACAGGAGCAGAAAGCCTCATCTTTCTCCCACAGAGTGACTGGTAGATTCAAACTGCTGACCTTGCAGTTAGCAGTCCAACTTGTGATCCATTATGCTACCAGGGCTCCTCAAAGGTGAGGTTAGGGTAGATATTGATAAACGAATACAGGCGGTGAGGCTGAGGTGTGATAAGTAGCTGGAGAGGACTAGGAGATAAGGAGAAATGTCCAATGTTTTGAATTTACTTCTATGTAGACCTCAAATTGAAAGGAATGAGAAAGGAAAGTCATTTGAGAGCGAATGAGTATGAAAGGAGTACGATCCTAAGAGGAGGAACAGGCAGGCAGAGAGGAGTAAGAATAAGCACAGACAGAGTAAATGGTCTTATGAATTCAGCAACTGGTTTCTGCTAATGTGACAAGTGGGAGGAATGACTGGATTCAGGGGCAGACACATTTTTATAGGTTAGATAGTGGAAGTTCAGGGAACTTTCATCAAATGGCTTCTATTTTCCATCTGAAAATATCCATCAGCAGAGACAGTCTTCTGCTGAAACTGAGGAAGGGCAGTGGTTGGGTGAGAGACTTGAAGGAAGTAGGAAAGACTCGACTTAGTCTCTAAAAGAGAGTGGGAATGAGAGCCTCCTAGTGAAACATGAAAGAGCTATGTTGGACAGCTTTAATTATCCAGTTGAGGTTGATAGTAGTGATTATGTACCAACCCTAATCCTGAAGTATTATTTGTACCATGATTACTCAGTAGCTGGGGTATAGTTCTAAGAAAATAAAATGCTGAGTTAAGTTTTACTAGGGAGTGGAAAAGGACACATGGAGGAGGTTTTTAAGTTACTGTCCATTGAACCCTTGTCAAGCCATAGTTAACCAAGGTCATTGAGTGTAATCTAGGTAGGCAAGGCAATGAAGACAATAAGGCCAGGACATTGAAGATCGCCATGGATAAATGACAGGAATCATGACAGAGAGAGGGAGAATGAAAGGGTAGGAAACAGAGAATGGTTGAGTGAATTTAAACTGTCAGAAGTTAAACAATTTAGGTTCAGACTGTGACCATGAGCCTGTGTGGCTGAACATGGAAGGGACTGGCTGCTAGAGATGAAATCAAGGAAATCAGAGGACATGCTGTTGAATTTGTTCACATGGAATTGAATTCACTGAGGGTGATGGCAGGAGCTGACTTGAAGAGGAAGATTGTAAATCAGATAGCGAAGTCTATTCTGACTCAGAGGAAGAGTCTAGTGCATGATGAGATGGCAGAAGAAGGATGGCTGTGCCACAGCTGGCTGACACGTGTCTCAAAGGACACTGCTTCTTACAAAAGAGTGAAGATGTGATAGTCTAACATGGCAATAAATATCCAGTAGCAAACAGACAGTCATCTTTCTTCCACTTACACACCCCAGGCTCTCTCTGGGTGCAGGAGTTATGAGGTGATGACCAGCCTTTAATAGAAGCGGGCTCTAGTCTCCACCTAAAACCCAGTTCAGTGCCATGAGGAAGTTCAGGTTGTAGAGAACTTGTTTATGCTAATAACTGCTGGAAGAAATAAAGATCAGGTTCAACTTACTATTTGAATACTGATAGGTAGCTGAGCTTAATAGTGATTGTGGTTTAGCTGACCTCGGAATTTTAACCCAAGTCTAGCAATCTCACAAGTAGCCCTAGAGGTTAAGAATTGACTTATAAACAAAAAGTCAGCGGTTCAAAACCACCAGCTGCTTTGCAGGAGAATGTTGTGATAGTCGGCTTCCATCAGGATTATGCCACAGGTGTCAAGTTTATTACGATTCATAGCAACCCTATGAAACAGAATACACCTGCTCTCTGGGGTTTCGGACACTAATCCTTACTAGAGCAGACAGGTTTATCTTTCTCCTGCAGATCAGCTGGTGGCTTGAACTGTGGGCTTTGTGTTTGGCAGTCCAATGCCTATCCAAGAGCACCATAAGGTTCCTTCTATAAAAATTGCAGTCTTCAAAACCTTATGGGGAATTTCTATTCTATTCCACTGAGTCACTGTGAATCTGAGTGCACTCAACAGTAATGGTTTTTTCATAGTGGAAGGGATCGCTTAAGAAATAACTGAACGCTGTGTAGATTCCAGTGTTTCTCAGGAACTCCTGATTCCAGAAGGGAAATATGTCTGGTTTTTATTTGAAGGAAAAAAGTCATCCTTGATCTGCATTTCATTTACCGCCAGCATTAGTGAAAGACATGTAACTCCTAGCCAATTTGAGAAAACCTAAGCTCTTCCGTGGGAGAAAGATGAGGCTTTCTGCTCCCATAAAGATTTACAGCCTCGGAAACCCTGTACAGGGTCACTATGAGTTGGAACCAACTCCACAGAACTTCACTACCACCATCAAGCTCCTATAAAGATTTACAAATCCAGAAACCATATATAAGGTTGCTATGAGTCAGAACCATTTCTACAGTACTTAACATTAACAGTGTGTGTTTAAAGGAACTCTGGTGACCTAATGGTTGAAAGTTGGACTATTAGCCAAAAGGTTGGCGGCTTATACCCCAGCTGCTCCTTGGAGAACAGGCCTGGTGATCTGCCCCCATATCTGTAGGGCAATTCTTCTTTGCCATATAGGATTGCTGTGAGTTAGAATTGACTTGATGACAAATAACAACAGACTGTGCTTAAGTAACTCTGGTGGCACAAATAGTGAAGTGCTCAGCTGTTAACCAAAACATTGGCAGTTAGGATTGACACAGTGGCTCCATGGAAGAAAACCTATTGCTCTGCTTCCATAGAGATTACAGCCAAGGAAACCCTATAGGACAGTTCTGCTCTGTCATTGGGGGTGCTGGCATGACACTATAGGATAAGCACTGCAAGGTCGGCAGTTCAAACCTTAGAAACACCATACAGGGTCACTGTGAGTCCTGGCCGGCCACTCCTCAGAAACCATACATACGATTGCTATGAGTTGGAAATGACTTGACAGCACTTAACAACAACAGTCTTTGTTTGCTTGTTGAAGGCCCACAAAAGTTTCTAGTTCTTTGTGCCTTAAGACATTTTCTAAAACACCTTTAAGTACAAGTCATCAAAGTATTGTTGTTAGGTGCCATCGAGTCAGTATCAACCCATAGCATCCCTATGTATAATAGAATGAAACACTACTTGGCCCTGGGCCAACCTCACAATTGTTGCCACGCTTGAACCCATCGATGCCGCCACTATGCCAATCCCTCTCGCTGGGGGTCTTCCTCTTTTTCACTGACCCTCCACCTTACCAAACATGATATCCTTCTCCAGTGATTGGTCCTTTCTGACAATATGTCCGAAGTACGAGAGTTGAAATTTGGCGATCCTGGACTCCAAGAAGCACTCTGGCTGCACTTCTTCCAATATGGATCTATTGGTTCTTTTGGCAGCCCGTTACACTTTCAACATTCTCTTCCAATACCATAACTCAAAAGCATCAGTTCTTCTGTGGTCTTCCTTATTCACTGTCCAGCTTTAGCATGCATATAAGGTTATTGAAAATACCATGGCTTGGGTCAGGCACACCTTAATCCTCAAGCTGACAACTTTGCTCTTCAACATTTTAAAAAGGTCTTGTGCAGCAGATTTACCTAATACTATACGTCGTTTGATTTCTTTACTGCTGTTTCCATGAGTGTTGACAGTTGATCCAAGAATGAAATCCTTGACAACTTCAATCTTTTCTCCTTTGATAAGAATGTTGTTTATTGGTTCAGTGGTGAAGCTTTTTGTTTTCTTGACATTGAGATGCAGTCCATACCGAAGGCTGTGGTCTTTGTCTTCATCAGTAAACATTTTAAGTCCTCTTCACTTTCAGCAAGCAAGGTTGTATCATCTGCATATCACAGGTTGTTAACGATTGTTCCCCCAATCCTGATGTCACATTTTCTTCATACAACCCAGCTTCTTGGATTATTTGCTCAGCATACCGGTTGATCTTCATCAGTAAATATTTTAAGTCTTTCCAGACTTAAAATATTTTTCCTAGTTTCCTAGTTTTTCCAGACGAAGACAGAGTAGGAAGAAGATGTGACAAACTACTTCCGAATATTTAGTCACTGAAAACCTTATGAATAGCAGAGAAACACTGTCAGATATAGTGCTGGAAAATGAGCCCCTCAGGTTGGAAGGCACTCAAAATGTGACTGGGGAAACGCTGCCGCCTCAAAGTAGATTTGACCATGATGACTTGAATGGAGTAAGGCTTGTGCGAGTAAAGCCCGTAGGACCTTCATTTGCTTGAGAGAAACAGTTGTAAACAGCCATTAAAAATCAGAACATGGAATGTATGAAATATGAATCTAGGAAAATTGGAAATTGTCAAAAATGAAATGGAATGCATAAACATCGATATCTTAGGCATTAGTGAGCTGAAATAGACTGCAGAAAGAGATGATGGAAAATTCCATATCATCAGTCAAAACAAGGCCAAGAATGGCAGGTTGTGGAACAGACCATCAATCGCTCATATTCGAACTCAAACTGAAGCTGAAGAAAATGAAAACAAGTCCACGAGAGCCAAAATATGAAATTGAATATATCCCACCTGAATTTAGAGATCAAGAACAGATTTAATACATCAAAGTATAGAGACATAAATATTTCCTAATTATCATATAATACCTCTGTATCAAGTTGCCCTGGTAGCATAGTGGTTAAAAGCTGGGCTGCTAACTGCAAAGTCAGTAGTTCGAATATACCAATCACTCCATGGGAAAAAGATGAGGCTTTCTGCTCTCTAAATTTTATAGCCTAGAAACCCTCTATAGAGTTACTATGAATCAGAACTAACTTGGTGGCACACAACCACCACCACCTCTGTATCAGGTTACTGGTGTCCTATAGGATAAACACTGGATGGCCTAACCACAAGGTCGTTGGTTCAAACCCATCAGCTGCTCCTCAGAAACTCTATATAGGCTCACTGTGAATCAGACCTGACTCAACATCACTTTACAGCAACAACGGCTTCTGTATTAAAAGTCTTTAATGGAAAGAATCTGAGCTTTAGAGTGAAATCAATGTTTAGAATCAAACCAATTCTCTCTGCTACTTACCCAAAGCAGGACTCTGGGCAAGTTACTTTAACTCCTTGAACTCCAGTCTACAGTTAAGATGAATCTGACTTAATAGCTACTGTGCAAGGTTGAAGTGAAAATTAAATGAGTAAATCTAGGTAAAATGCTCCACACAGGCTTCAGCACATGGGCATTGAATCAAAGTGAGATTCCTAGTCTATTTTCATTCAGATTTTGATTTTTGTTCTTTATCTCATGCACTCCTTATTTTCTAAATTTGAGAAAAGTGTTCCCAAACTTAGCTAATATCAGTTTGTATTTTGGGGCTTCTGTATTCATTTTGTCAGCCTTTTTATTATTATTATTCAGGGGAAAGACAATCTTGCATTGTTCTCTTGAGAGAGTTTAACACATTTTTGCCTCCAGTTTCTTTGCAATTGTTAATGAGTTCATTGAAAGTTCAGTTGTCTCCCATTTTCATTTCTTTTCTGTTATTTGCTTTCTCCCAAAGCATATGTCAATTCTTTTTCCGCCCCAATTTTTACTTACTCACATTTGCCCTATTGTCCTTTCTGACTTGTACTACATTTCTCTCAAAAACATGTTGTTGTTTTTCTGGTTAGACTTTAAAATTTTTTTTTTCAAATTTTAATGCTGCCATAATTTCTGCTTCTGAATAGAAATAGGGGAGGAAGCACTATATTTATGCAGAAGAAATCTGTATTTCTCCTTTGAAATTAAACACAACCAACTTGAATACTTACAGTCCTTTGAGCCAAAAACTCATAATAGAAATGAAGTTAGAATTTGAATCTGGTTAAAATCATTCAGGGTAAGGAGCCAAGTTTGATAGTAATGAAGTAGAGTTTTATGAAGAACATTCTTAATGCCTAAAATGATAATACATAAATTTCCCATTGTAGCTGGGTCTATTTAAAGGACCCCTGCATTTTAAATAAAATCTATCTTCAGAAATATCACTGTAAATACAAATATTAAAAAAAAAAATGAAATTGTCACTGGGCAATCACTGCCATATATTAGCAATGTCTTAGCACTTTAGTTCCCAGTTTGTAACACCTGTCTTACAGGTAGTCATGAGTTATGTGTTGGTTGGCATCTCCCTTAAATGATGATAGGCTTTCTGAGGACGGAAGCTAGCCCTGTTTCCAGTGCACACAATCCTTAATAATCCTTAGTGCGTATTTGCAGGATAGCACTGAACTTCCAATTTTGCATAGTTTTGTATTTCCAACTGCTTCCTCGACAAAGCAGTTTGAATATTCTACCAGCGCCTCTGAGTCAATTCATCTGAAACCTAACTTATCATGTTCCACATAAAGCCTGATTTTCATGTTCTCATTTGGGGTTAATGATACCACCATTTTTGCAGTCACCCAGGCGTGACACCTTCACACTATGCCAGCTTTAATCATAGTGAAGCACAGTTTTGATTATTTTCACACCTTTCATAAACATTCAATAGCAGTTCTTCAGCTTTGATTCCAAGTTCTCTCAGCTTGCCTTCCTGACCTTATTTTCCCCTTCTTCCACTGTGCACCATATGCTGCTGTCAGAACAAGATGCTTGGGTCTCTGTGGGCCTCACGTCGGGCTCCAGGTAACACTCACTGAGAAGAGCAGTCTGCTCATTGCCTCAAGTCCATTTACCCCAGCTTCTCTTGAAAAAAACACTTCTGTGAAATATTATTATACTCTGGCCTTCCCTCGCACCTTCTTCTTCTTCTTTTTTTTTTTTTTTTGTGGTGTTGCATTAAGCATTTTCCTTTTTCTAGCCAAAATCATTTCAATCTCTGCTTAAAAGCTTCATAAGGAGAGAGAGGGGAAAAAAAAAAAAAAAACAAACCAAAGAGCTTTTTTGCAAATTCCTTGATAATATAAGAAAATATTAAAATGGTTCTAAATCACATTCTAATATATTTTCAATGATAGGTAAACCTTTTGCCAGCTGAAGAACTGGCTAATGTATTTCTTAGCGTAAAGTGAAGCTTCCACCCCAAAGTGGTGGTGGTACCATGTAACTAACCTTTTCCTCTCTGGGTTACTCTGTGATTAAAGGGTCATGGGTATTCGCTTTGTGTGAGAGTCACATCTTGTTCAATGTCATTATAATTTCTTTTCTGCATATAAATGTAACTCAATAAATTATTTTTTCCTGTCATTTTATATTTCTGCAACTGAAGACATCTTCTCAGAACCTATAGAGGGCAACCTTGGCAACATTCTTTTTGCCAGAGAGTTTACACTAGTAATTTAAAATGCTGTTTTCCTTTAACAGCTATAGAATAGGTAATTGTGAATAAGCTAATGGAGCACTTGAATGCTTACATGGAAGATACTTCAAGAAGAATGATTAAGTAGTACCTTTCAGCACCATGTGGTGGAGTAATAGCTAAGCAAGAAGTCAGAAAATCTATCCCGGGCTTTGTTGCTGAGAGTGGACTTCGGAAGTCTGCATGCAGTTTCCTCACTGATAAAATAAGAAATTGCCTTTTTTCACTTACTGTATTTTAGAGATGGGTCATCTTAGTAATTAAATGTGCTTCATTATTTTTTCACATCTCAGTATATTCTATTACGGCATCACAGTTTCTTTGGTCAGTCTCTTATAGATAGACATTTAAGTTGTTTCCAGTCTCCTGATAGCATAAATGAACAACCTTATGCATTTTTTCAATTTCTTTATTGCCGTTCTTTTAATGTTTGGTTAATCTTTATGGTGTTCCATTTTCTTGATGTGATGTGAAAGTGTATTAATTTTCTTTGAGGTTTCCCTGTAATTTATTAATTTCTTCCATAGTTTAAAACAGTCGGCTTTATTTTGAAATCTACTTGACTTCCTCTAGAAGTTTACAAGTTCTGTAAGTAATTTTTCCCCCTCTATTTTTGTAGTTGTCCACATTATAAATTGGTATCTCGGTTTCACCCATTTGTGGGTGTTTTACTTTGGATATTTCTGTAACTAGATTAAATTCTTGAATTCCTGATGTTACCATGTATCTGAATCTCAGGTTGTTTGCTGTTGTTGGTTCTCAGTCCAAAGAACTCTTATTATTATTATTATTATTATTATGTAAATTTAGTCATGTTATTGCAATTAAAAAAAAATCTGTTTATCTGGATATGTTCTAATTTCACCATCATATTTGAAGAAGAGTTTTACTTGGTTATAATTCTTGGTTGGCAATTTGTTTTCTTAAAAAGTTGTATATATATATTCCCATTCCCTTCCTACTTGCATGGTTTCTGCTGAAAAATCAGAGCTTTTTCTTATTTGTTCTCGTTTGTACATACTTTTTTGTGTTTCCCAAGTTGTTCTCTGAATTCTTTCCTTGTCTTTGATTTTTAAGAGTCTGCTTATAACATACCTTGGTGGTTTTCTTGGGGTCTATCCTGTTTGTGATTTTTTTTTCAGAATCTTGAATGCTTATCATTTTGTCTCCTTTTATGGTAGATAGGTTGTCTTCCAATAACTCTTCAACTATCTTCCCTGTTGGCTTCCTGATCTTGACTTCTTATCACCCATAAATTTATTTCTTTTCATGGTATCTCACAGGAATTGTAGGCTTTCTTCAGCGTTTTCTTTCTTTTTTTTTTTTCCCCTCTGATTTTTTCTAGCTTACTAGTATTGGGAGATTTTTCTTCAAGCTCACTAATACAGTCTTTCATTTATTCAAATCTACTCCTTCATCCTTTTAGTGCATTGTTCATTTCTGAGGTCTCAGTATTAATCTTCTCGATTTTGTATTCTCTCTAACCTTTTATCTGTTTTGTTTGTTTCTTCCTGTAGTTTTTCCTGAATTCTTCCTTGTTTTATTTGACATTTCTGTCAAACATTTGGAGGTACGTAAATATCATTTTCAGAATACAAATTGAAATCTTTTAACAATGTGATGCAGCACTGGAGGTGCTCACTCATCTATGCCAAGAAATCTGGAAGACAGCTACTTGTCCAAGTGATTGAAGAGATCCATATCTGTGTCCATTGCAAAGATAGGTGACCCAATGGAATGCTAAAATCATCAAGCAATATCATTAATATCACTGAAGGTAAAATACTGCACAAGATAATTTAAAGCAGATAATTTACATCGACAGAGAACTGCCACAAATTCCAGCCAGATTCAAAGTAGGACATGGAAGTAGGGCTATCATTGCTTACATCAGATGGATCTTCACTGAAAACAGAGAAAGCCAGAAAGATGTTTATGTGTTCCTTATTGACTATGCAAAGACTTTTAACCGTGTGGATCATGGCAAACTATGGATAATGTAGCAAACAATGAGTATTCTAGAATACTTGGCTATGCTCCAGAATACTTGCACATGGACTAACAGGCAGTCATTCTAATACAACAAGGGGATACTGAATGGTTTAAAATTAAGTTAGGTATGCTCCAAGGTTGTGTTCCTTTGCCATACTTATTCAGTCTGTATGCTGAGCAAATAATCTGAGAAACTGGGTTATATAAACAAGTATGTGGCATCAGGATTGGAGGGATACTCATTAACAACCTATGATATGTAGATTATACAACCTTGATTGTGGGAAGTGAAGAGGACTTAAAATTCTTACTGATGAACACCAAAAACTACAACCTTCATATGATTGCACCTCAGTGTAAAGAAAACCAAAATCTTCCCAATGCCCATAAAAATTAAACTAAGATTGAAGTTGTCAAAGACTTTATTTTGATTGGATCCATAATCAGCACTCATGGGAACAGCAGTCAAGAAATCAAATGTTGTATTACATTTATCAAATCTGCTGTGCAAAAGAGGAAGGTCCCCAACAGGATGGATTGACACAGTGGCAGCAGCAATGGGTTCAAACATAACAACAATTGTGTGACTGGTGCAGGACTGGGAAGTGTTTTGGTCTGTTGTGAATAGGTTTGCTATGAATCAGAAGCGACTCAAAAATGCCTAAGATCAACAGCCATCATTCTCTTGAATTCTTTCTTAGGTAGTTTCAATGCCTTTTTTCCCTCATAAACATTTTCTAGCATTGCTTCTTGGTCATGTAGTTGAGCCACTCTGCCTTATTTTTTCATGTGAAAAGAAATTGCTTATTACTTCTGAGACATTGTGGTGATGCTGTATTTGTATTAAATTGGTGATTCTTAGGCACTAACCCACCTCCTTCTGATGTGTGCAATTAGAGATGGAAGTGTGTGCATCATTCTATATGGTCAGTGTAGCTTAATTTAGAATGGGTTTGGCTGATGTTGATTGTTATCATTCAGATGTATTATTGTTGTTAAGTGCTGTCCAGACTCACAGTTCCAACTCACAGTAACCAAGTATGGGGTTTCTGAGAAACAGCTGATGAGTTTGAACTGCCAACCTTCCAGTTCAAACCAATGTTGTAAGTATAGCTGCTGGTATTGGCTCTTGCTTGGTAGGTGGGGCTGTAGAAGGTTCTATTGTGGCTGGTTTTGATTGGATTTCATTGTATGAGCATGGTTGCTGGCACGGTTTCTGTCCCTTGTGTGTAAGGCAAGAAGAGACTGAAAACATAAGCAAACAACAGCAAAAGAAAAGAAAATAGTAAAGGGGAAAAGAAAAGAACAGGGCAAAAAGTTTTCTCAAAATCTTCAGAAAAGAAAAATTAAAACAACAAATTAAAAAAAAAAAAGTAAAAGGGGAAAAGATAGAATAAGGAAAACCAAGAGAAAAAAAGAAACATCAATTTGGAAAAAGAAACAGAAAAAAAGAAAGTGGAGATGGAAAGGATAAAAAAAAGCAAGGGTAGGTAAAGAGAGGAAGAAGGGGAAGAAAGAATAAACAAATAAAAATGATGCAAGAGGAAAACCAAGGCAGGTTCCAGAACTAGAGAAGAGAAAATTCTGGAGTCTTCTCGCAACCAACGTCCTCCCGTGGTAGGTGTGCAAGGAATGAGACATTGGTGCTCGGTGTTAGGTGGAGTTCTTCTAGGTCTAAGTGTTGTGTGTTATGAGTACCCAGCCCAGTCGTTCATGCAGACCCCAAAGTGGCTGGGGGATCTGTGTCTTTCTGACTCAGAAAGCAACCTGGAGTGAGAGGTACCTCTAGATCAGAGCTGACTGGAACCAGCTCTACAAGTCTGGATTCCAGGTGCTGGGGTTGGTTCTGCTAACTCCTGACTTGTTTTAATGCAGCTCCAATAGCCTGGAGAGCAGGCGCTTCCCTAGAAATGTTTATGCGTGGGAACTGGCCACACCTTTGGTCACCAGGGTAAACTGGGGTACAAGAAAGAATTTTACACCTTTCTCTCTGCCATAAGTGTCATGACTCTGCACTACCGACCACCCTCTGCCATCGAAGCCACCTGCAAAAGTTCAAGATGATTGACCCCTCCTGGGCAGCAGTACAGTTTATCTGCCTCGTTTTTTTTATTCCACCATTTGTCTGTTCAGATGCTTCTCCTAGTGAGAGCTAGTCCAGGACCAGCTCTACGTGTTTACATCAGAATCCAGATGCCTGGGTTGGTGTGAATAGCACCCCATTCATTTTGATAGGACTCACAACTGTGCTGCTCACCTTCTTGTGCCTTTGACCACTGACACAGTGGGAGCTTCGTTGGGGATGTATATTGGTTTGGGCCAGCCATGCCTGGTCACTAGGGGAGTGTGCTTGTTGTTATGTGCCATCAGTAATAAGAAATAAATCACATCTTTATCTCCATGTGTCACTGATATGTTTCTACAATACCAATATGCTCTCTTGTCTCAGAAACTGCTCATGAAAGTTTAAGATGGCTTCACTACTTCTGCTCAGCTTGCACAAATTACTAGTCTGTCGTCCCCACCCCCCCATTTATTTTTTATTTTTTATTTTTCCCTTTCTATACAGCTTCTTCTTCTAGTAAGCATTCAATCCACTTCTCTATATCTTCATCTGAAGCTCGGGGCTCCAGGATTACTATCTTCATCTGTTTCATTTGGTTTTCCTTTGTTGTGGAGTTCTAGTATGGCACTGTAGCATAAACACTGGGCTGCTAACCACACAGTTGGTAGTTGAAATCCACCAGCTGCTTCTTGGGGACCCTATATAATGTTGATATCAGTAAGAACCAACTCAATGGCACTTAACAGCAACAAACTTTGTTCTTGTTGTAGAGCATCTGGAAAGCATTTTTGCCTAGTCCGCCATCTTTCCACCTCCTCTATATGTTATACTTTAAATTTTTTAAATCTTTTAATATTGAAGTATTTTATTTACTTACACCAAAATAATTATTTTGTAGCAAGGATGGACCTGAATAGCCTATTGCCACCATATTATTTATTGAAACTTTTATTATCTCCCACTTACTTTTATTACCTACTGCTAATTTTTTGGAGTCCTGGTGTGACACGAGAGAATAAGCACCCAAACTCAAGGTTGGTTTGAACCACAAGGTTGGCAGTTCAAACTCACTAGCCGCTCCTCAGAAACCCTATATCAGGTTGTTATGAGTTCACAACCAACTGGAAGACACTTAACAACAACAACATTTATTGGAAATATCATGAAATGGCTTATCATTTTTATTTAATATTAATTACCAAGAGCAATTTATATTATAAATTATTTTCCAAACTATTTTACCACAGAACACACATACACACAGCTTTTATGAGACTAGTGTCCTGTGGCTTTTATTTATATTTAAGATATATTTTTAAATGTCTACATTAAGCAATAAGGTGACCTGGTGTGTTGCGTGGGTTAATGAACTGGACTGTAAAGTCAGTTTGAACCACAAGATTGGTGGTTTAAATTCACCAGCCGTTCCTTGGAAACCCTATTACAGGGTCATTATGGGTCAGAATCAACTTGATAAGCTTAACCACAACAACAAATACAGCAAACTAAGATTTTTCTATAATATTTATAATGTAATGATTAATTATTCCATTGATTATATGATTACTTTTGATATGCTTTGTTTTTGTTCATGCTGTTTGTGTTAAGTGCCACCAAGTCAAGTTGATTCCAACTCATAATAACCTGTTATAGGGTTTTCCAAGGAACCACTAGAGGTTTGGACCTCTGATCTTGTGATCAGCTATCCTGTGCTTATCCTGCAGCTCTGTACCAGGCCTCCTTAATGTTTATATTCCAGAAATGTTTGTCCCCTTTTCATTTGAATAGAGAATTAAATGAGCAGGTAAGTAATTTCTTTTTTTAACTCTGGAACTTGGCTAATTGTTTACATGAGTTTTTAAAATGAAAGAACAAGATTCCAGAAGAAGGGAAATTAGATATCTTTATGAGGTAAACTAAATGATTATAATGAAAAAATCTTTTCTTGCAGTAGAATATAAATCCTAAGAAATTTGGAAATGAAAAATTTATTACATTATGATTTGGTACCATATTTCTATTGCCACTTTTTCCTGGTTGCTTTATAATTAAAATGAGATCAGACCATATTACACATTTTTTTTTTAAATGGAGTTTTTAAAAAATATGTAATATTAAAAGAATGGGCAGTACTGTGGATCTCTAGGAGATCTAGCACTGGACTATGAACCAAAAGGTCAGCAGTTCGATTCTATGAGCATCTCTGCTGGAGAATGATGAATCTTTCTGCGCCCATAAAGATTTAGTCTCAGAAACTATACAGAAGCTTAAAGAGTTGACACTGACTCGATGCACTCAATAAGACTAGTAAAAGAATGGTACTGTGGTAGAAGAGTAAGGATTTAAACCCAGTCAACTTCTTGATTTTGCTTCTAACTGCTCTATGTTAAGAAAGGACTTCCTTCTTAGTACATTTTTTTTTCCTTCTGAATTTATAATAAGAAATACATTTAGCGTAAGTTGTGCAAATACTTCAGAATATGGGAGAAAAAAGCTGAAATATTAAACTATAGACCTTTTATTTTTTTCATAAAAAGTATAGTTAAGCTCGTCATTTAATTGCAGTATAAAATGAGAATAATATCCAATTATCATTTCATCATTTAAATCCCAGTGAAAATTGACTGTCTAACTCCTTTTACTCACATGAACTTTTTCGTTTCTCATCTGGATTAAGACGGTGTAAGGACTTTAAGTCATTCCTATCTTTTTCCTGTCTAGTTTAAGTAGTAATTTAATCTTTATCTTAGGTGGTTTACGACCAAAATAGTTTATCAAGTTAAGCCATATAATCTGTTTCCCAGAAGGTATGTAAACAGCAGAATAGAACAATAATTCATGTAATTACGTTAGGGAAACTCTTGTGGGGGCTTTTGATTTGTTTTGCATTGTTTTTAGAAAGAACTGGGTTAAACAATGAGCCTATGAGTTTTGCACATCATCTATACACTTTCAACAATTCTTTAGGGAAAATGAGTTTTCCTTTCCTATCCCCACTTCAGATTCCAGGTGGTAGTTGTTATATCACGTACTACCACTAGCATCACATAAAATGTGCTTAGACTTAAAGAAGGTACAACCGAAGTCAATGAGGAGCAAAAAGAGACGACGTTACAATGTTCCTGCAGAGTAAACCCAGTGGTAAATGATCATAGGTTGATTACAGTCATTTCCTCCTAATATCCTCTTATGACTTTCCCTCATCTCTTTTAGCAGTGCACACATTCTCTCAAGAGAACTCTTGCTCTACCATGTTACCAATCACCACAAGTCATAGAATTGTTGCTTACTGCTGTGACACTGTAGGACAAGCAGTGGGCTGTGAACTATAAGGTGGACAGTTCAAGCCCACCAGCTGCTCCTGTCATTATGTATCAGAACCAACTTGACACTTAATAACAACAGTGTGTGAGATCTGTGTTGATTTCTTAACACTACACCTCATGTGTAACTGACACCCATCTGTTAGTCTGGAGACTTGAATGTTGGGATGATGCTGAAAAACGTTTTGTGATTTACTTCTGAAAAATCAATCACTGAAAACATTATAGATCACAACTGTTCAACCCCATTATGTATGAGATGACCATGAATTAAGGGCCAATGGTATAGCACCCAACAATGACAACTTGTGCCTGGCACTCTACTGAAATCTCCTTAGTCATACCAATAAAGGAGATGCTATTTCTATTCACTTTAAAGTTGACAGGGAAAATGATTAGGGGGCTAAGTAATTTGGAAAAGTCTCTTTGATTGCTAATTTAAAGTCAGTATTCAAATCGAAGTTGTTTGAATTTGAAAATTGTGTTCTCTACCATTTCACTGAGCTGGCACTCTTTTTTATGTTTCGCCTACAGTTTACATGCTTCTAACTTTTAAATATATTAGTATAACCAATCCCTGGCCTCCACATTTTAAACTCATGAATCCCTTAGCCTGCTCACTGTTGTTGTTGTTGTAAGGTGCCATCAAGTAGATACTGACTCATAGTGACCCTATGTGCAACAGAATGAAACACTGCCCAGGCCTGGGCTAACCTCACAATTGTTGCCACACTTGAGCCCATTGATACTGCCACTTGGCCATTCCATCTCACTGGGGGTCTTCCTCTTTTTCTCTGACCCTCCACCTTACCAAACATGATATCCGTCTCCAGCAATTGGTCCCTCTTGACAACATATATGAAATATGAGAGACAAAGTTTGGCTATCTTGGCCTCCAAGGAGCACTCTGGCTGCACTTCTTTCAACACAGATCTGTCGGTTCTGTTGACAGCCCATGGAACTTTCAATATTTTCCTCTAAAAACGTGACTCAAAAGCATCAATTTTTCTAAGGTCTTCCTTATTCACTGTCCAGCTTTCACATGCATATGAAGTTATTGAAAATACCATGGCTTGGGTCTTCAACACTTTAAAAAGGTCTTGTGCAGCAGATTTGCCTAAAGCAATACGTCACTTGATTTCTTCACTGCTGCTTCCATGAATGTTGATAGTTGACCCAAGATGAATGAAGTCCTTGACAACTTCAATCTTTTCTCTGTGGATAAGAATGTTGTTTATTTGTCCAGTGGCGAGGATTTTTGTTTTCTTTACATTGAGATGCAATCCATACCAAAGGCTGTGCTCTTTGATCTTCATCAGTAAATATTTGAAGTCCTCTTCACTTTCAACAAGCAAAGTTGTATCATCTGCATATTGCAGGTTGTTAATGAGTCTTCCTCCAATCCTGATGCCACATTTTTCTTCATATAACCCAGCTTCTTAGATTATTTGTTTAGCATACAGGTTGAGTATGGTGAAAAAATACAACCCTCTTACGCACACCTTTCTTAATTTTAAACCATTCAGTGTTCCCATGTTCTGTTCGAACAACTGCCTCTTCGTCTGTGTACAAATTATTCATGAGCACAATTAAGTGTTCTGGACTACTCATCCTTCGCAATGTTGTCCATAGCTTGTCATGATTAACACAATCGAAAGCCTTTGCGTAGTCAATAAAGCACAGGTAAACATCTTTCTGGTATTCTCTGCTTTCAGCCAAGATCTATCGGACATCAGCAATGATATCCCTCCTTCAACAGCCTCTTCTGCATCCGGCTTTAACCTCTGAAAGTTCTTTGTCAATATATGCTTTCAGCCATTTCTGTATTACCTTTAGTAAAACTTTACTCACTTGGGATATCAAAGAGATTGTCCAATGATTTCCACATTCCACTGAGTTACCTTTCTCTGGAATGGGCATGAATAGGGATCTCTTACAGTCAGCCAGATAGTTGTCTTCCAAATTTCTTGGCATAGATGAGTGAGTACCTCACTTTCTTGAAAGATTTCAATTTTTATTCCATCAGTTTCTGGTGCCTTGTTCTTTGCCAATTCCTTCAATGCACCTTGGACTTCTTCCTTCGGTATCATTGGCTACCTCTTGAAATGGTTAAACATGAACCATTTCCTTTTGGTAAAGTGACTCTCTGTATTCCTTCCATCTTCTTTTGATGCTTTCTGCATCATTCAATAATTTGCCCAGAGAATCCTTCAATAACAAAAGTCGAGGCTTGATTTTTTTTTTTTTTCTTCAGTTCCCCCAGCTTGAGAAATGCTGAGCATGTTTTTCCCTTTTGGTTTTCTGACTCCAGATCTTTGCACATTTTGTTGTAATATTAAATTTTGTCTTCTCAAGCTGATCTTTGAAATTTTCTGTTCAGCTCTTGTTCCTCCTCATTTCTTCCATTCGCTTTTTTAGCATCTCTACGCTGGAAAGCAAGTTTCAGTGTCTTTTCTGACATCTACTTTTATTTTCCCTTCATTCTTATCTTCTTAATGACTTTTTGCTTTCTTTATATATGATGTTCTTGATGTCATCCCACAACTCTTCTGGTCCTTGATGTTTAATATATCAAATCTGTTCTTTAGATGATCTCTAAATTCAAATGGGATATATTCAAGATTATTTTGGCTCTTGTGGACTTGTTTTCATTTTCTTCAGCTTCAGTTTGAATTTGCATATGAGCAATTGATGGTCTGTTACACAATCTGCCCCTGGCTTTGTTTTGACTGGTGATATATACCTTGCCATCGTCTCCGCAGTTGTAGTCCATTTGATATCTGTATATTCCATCTGGTGAGGTCCATGAGTATAAATTGTCTCTTATGCTGTCTTAAGAAGGTATTTGATTTGAAATGAATGAATCATTGAGTTTGTAGAATTCTATTATGCGATCTCCAGCATAATTTCTATCACCAAGGCCATATTTTCGTACTACTGATGCTTCCTCTTTGTTCCCAACCTTTGCATTCCAATCACTAGTAATGATCAATACATCTTGATTGCAATGTTTGATCAATTTCAGATGAAGAAGTTGGTAGAATTCTTCTATTTCCTCCTCACTGGCTGTAGTGGTTGGTATGTAAATTTGAATAATAGTGGTAGTAATTGGACAACCCTGTAAGTGCATGGATATTATCCTGTCACAGACAGTGTTGTACCTCATGACTGATCTCGATATGTTCTTTTTGACAATGAATGCAACACCATTCCTCTTCAATTTGTCATTCCCGGCATAGTAAACCATGTGGTCATCAGATTCAAAATGGCCAGTGCCAGTCCATTTCAGCTCACTAATGCTTAAGATATCGATGTTTATGTATTCCATTTCTTTTTTGTCAGTTTCCAATTTTCCTATATTCATGCTTCGTACATTCCATGTTCCAATTCTTAATGTCTTTTTATAGTGTTTCTCTCCATTTTGAGTTGTGCCACATCAGCAAATGAAGGTCCTACAGGCTTACTCCCATAGGCTTTTCTCCTTTCGAGTCATCATGATCAAATCTACTTTGAGGAGGCAGCTGTTCCCCAGACGCATTTTAAGTGACTTCCAACCTGCGGGGCTCATTTTCTGGCACTATATCTGACAGTGTTTCTCTGCTATTCATAGGTTTTCAGTGACTAAATATTCAGAAGTAGTTCATCACTCCTTCTTCCTAGTCTGCCTTCGTCTGGAAGCTCATCTGAAACCTGTCCACCATGGGTGACCCTGCTGGTATTCAAAATACCCGTGGCATAGCTTCCAGAATCACAGCAACTCACAAGTCACCTCGGTATGACAAACTGACAAATGAGTGGTGGCTAGGCATTTTAATTCCATACATTTGGATATTTCATGAGCATCTTAATTATATCCAAAGTTAGCAGCTAAGCACTTTGGAACTCTCTAAGCTCATCACATTTAGTACTTAGTGAATGATATCAATAGACATCGAGTGACCGACCAAGCAACATACTTGGAAGTTATTCTCAACTCAGTGTTTTAATATATCCAAGCAGACTAAGATACGTCTACTCTTCTTCCTTTCTGCTTTTCGTTTTCAGTTTTGCCACTTGTATTCCTGCTAACACATTTTGCCTAGATTTAAATGACTAAAACTTCTTCCCCTGATTTCCCTGGCTCTCAGTCTTAATCTCTTCTCCGAGATGGTTCTTAAGTAGAAATCTGATTGCATTACTCCCTTGCTTATAATGAATCAGTGCCTTCCTTAAAGATAAAAGGGTTGAACCCTGCCTGCCTCCTCAGTGTCATCTCCCAGTACTCCCCCACTGGTACCCTACTCCCCAGTTCTACTCATATTTTAAGCTTTCCTAATCGTTTGATGTTCATCTAAAAACCCTGGCCTTGTATAGCAGTCTGACAAGTCTAGCAGGGCCAGCCGTGTTCCATAAACTCAGGAAAGCTTAAAACCCTCTGCAGTGGAATCAATTCTGACTCACAGTGATGACCCTGTAGGACAGAGTAGAACGGCCTCTTAGGGGTTCCATGGCTATAAATCCTTACAGAAGCAGACTGTCACTTCTTTCTCCTGCAGAACTAACCTTTCAGTTAGCAGCTAAGCACTTTAAGCACTATTTCACCTTGTCTCCTGGAAAACTTAAAGTCTTTCTGTAAATCTTAAATATCCTAGAAGCCTTTCATGTTTACTGTGATCTTAATGGTACTTGTGTACTGTCAAGCGGTTCCGACTTATAGCGACCCTATATCGTATAGGTTTCTGTGGTAGGAAATCTTTAAAGGAGCAGAAAGCCTTATCTTTCTCCCATGGAGAGACTGGTAAATTTGAACTGCTGACCCTGAAGTTAGTGACCCAGCTCATGTCCTGAGCAGTTTGTTACCTGATTTTCTCCCCTTGATTTTAAAGGTAAGCACATTTTGGAAAAAAGCCACCTTCTTCATTTCACTTTTCTTCTTTAGTTTTCTCCTTTTCCTTTGGGATTTTTTTTTTTTTTTAGTTGTTTTTTATTAATTAACATGTTGTGTATAAATAACTAAATAAAATATAACAGACTTATAGCATAATGCAATATCTCTTCTCCCACTCTTCTCAACCTCCTGACATTCCCAGAGACATTTATTTTTCATTCTTAGTTATGTAGTCTGGTTTCCTTTCCATATTTCTAGATAATATACCTGGACTGATATTTATCAATTTATTAATTGTATACACTGGTCAACTACTAACAAGTAATTGATTATTTAATTCACTTATGCCCTCTCCTTAATATTTCTCCTTTTAGGCTGCTACTTTTATCCCTTGCAGTCTTCTTTTTATATGGTAGCACAATTATGGTTCAAAGAATAACCAGTGTTTCTAATATTTCTACTACATAAATATCCCTCACCCCTTCAGTTAATATACAATGATTGTTTCCTCCGGACAGTTTGTCACTTATGGGTTAAAATTTACTTTCAATTTGCTTAATATTTGTGTAGGACTGTCACTATTGATTCACGCTCTCTAAACGATCTGTGAAATACTCAGTGCCCATTTTTGATGATGATACAGCACACCAGATAAGCCATGAGTTGTTGCTTTTCTTTCTTATAGACCATTTTGCTCCCATCTGATAGAAACTGGTTACTCTGCCTACTGTGAGTCTGAGCAAAGTGTCATACTCCAAATTCCCTTTGGCACTCTTCTGTTGCCTCCTCATGCCTTGTGTCTCATGTTTTTGTTTTTCTTTTCTAATTTTCCTCTCATTTTGAAAAACCACACTATTCAGTAACTTTCTGAATAAGGGTGCTTAGAAGATTTGTATTTTTCTGGACTTGAAAAATTAAGAATGTCTATTAAAAGCCATTAGAACTGCAAGGTCGGCGGTTCAAGCTCACCAGCTGCTCCTTGGAAACCCTATACAGGGTCGCTATGGGTCGGAATCGACTCAATGGCACTTCACAACAACAACAACATTAAATAGCCTTAGAAGCCCTGGTAGCTTAGTCTGTTAGGGTGTGAGCTGTTAATCACAAGTCAGTTGCTTGAATCTGCCACCAGTCCGTCTGCATGAGAAAGATGGGGCTTTCTGATCCCTTAAAGATCTATAGTCTCAGAAATTCTATACAGGGTCGCTATGAGTTAGAACCTACTCAACAGCATGCAAATACCACCTCATCTCTATTTGAAATGTAAACATTTCTAGATTGGAAATAACTTGTCATCACAATGTGAAAACCATTTCTTCCCTATCATATGAAATCTAGTGTTGTTATTGAGAAATTCAGTCTTTTCTGATTCCTATTCTTTTATGTGACCAGATGTTGTATGTTTAGGAGCTCTGGTAGCGTAGTGGTTACAAATCGGGCTGCGAACCTTAAGGTCAGCAGTTCGAAACTACCAGCTGCTCCGCGGGAGAAAGATGAGGCTTTCTACTCCCGTAAAGATTTACACCCTCGGAAACCCTGTACAGGGTCGCTATGGGTCGGAACCGACTCGACGGCACTTAACAACAACAACAACATTGTATGTTTGCTTGCTTTTAACTTTGAGGAACCTTTTAGGTTCTAATTTTTGTGTTTTGTTTTCTAAAATCTCAGTGGTGTATCTTGATGGAATAAGCTACAGAGTTCCTGCCAAAGAACTAAATTGTTTTTGTTTTTTCCTCCTGCCACATTAGATAGATCCCAAGACCATATCTTTCTTAACTGAGACATATGTGCTTCCAGAATGCCATTCTCACCTGAGACGCTAAAGTCAGGATAAATTTTTATCCTGCCATTTCTAAGATCTTCTGAAGATCTTGCCCATAGTACTGAATGAGATGCGTTTGCATTATGGAAATTATATCAAAGAATATTGCCCTTTTTGTGTTAGTGTTAGGCCAGAATTTCGAACTGATTTCCAGAGTTTGTGAGTTCTCTTGTAACACCATCTACTTTCATAGTTCCAAAAGGAAACTCATTGTCTTCTCCAACCTTTGTCCACTAACAAAACCAATATTAGTAATTTCTCCCATACTTTCTATTCCTCTAGTCATAGACCCTAAGACCTCCAGCACCACTGAGTTACTTCTTCACATTGCTACTTTCAGCCTGGCCTCACATCCTATTGATTTTGCTTTCAAAATATCTACAACTCTCCCTTCTCCATTTCACTTGAAACCACACAGTTCTGAAAAATACCATTTATAAATTCAACAAAGCAAAATGATAGTCAGATACAGAAAGGCTTTGACTCTTGCAGTTAGTCTCTTTATTTAAAAGTGTTGTCACAGCAGGAGAGAGGCTATAAATATTTTGAATATAAATTGATTTGTAGTTAGAGAAATTGAATTCTTGTCGACACCAAAATGTGTCTAATTTTTATTTCTCTGATTTGTATTAGAATAATGTAAATATGAATTATTTAAATATCTTACTATACCTCACCTTTTGTTTTTATCTTAACTTTTGTCTTTCTACCTGCTAATCTTTCCACCAGGAGTGCTATTTTCTCCTTAATCCCTGCCATTGTTATCCAATGAGTATTCCTCAGAACATTCAGTAGGAAGCCTTACATCTCCAGTGAGTCCATATACATCCCTCCATATGCATCACATTTTTTTGCTTCTTGAGAGCAGTAAATAATTCTGTTTAACCTTTGGAGCCTAGGTATTCTCAGTACTTAGTAATGCACTGGCACTTAGTGGCCTGTTAGTAAACATGCATTGTATGAATGTTTTAGATATGTTATTAACAGTTGAACTGGCATATTCATTCTGTTTTCAAATTACACATTACCTTTATCTCAACTGTCTCTTGTACTTCAGGTCACAATTTCCCATAGAAATAATGTTATACATGATTATGCCCTTAACCAAGTACATAATCAAATATACTACAAAAGACTTATTTAATTTGTAATGTGTCTGAAGCAGTACTTGAAACATTTACTAATAAGAAGATATTTCATAAGCTTACTATAGTTGAGTACATTTTTATATCACTTATCAATTTACCACATGTTTTCATTTGTATTTGCTCATCTTATCCACTCATTAGCCCTAAATGAGTGTTATCTCTGTTACACATTCCAGGAATGATCGTGTGGCAAGTCTAGTGTGGCATGTAGTTAGGTGAGCGTTCAAATTTATTTCTGATCTTCTCCTTATTACTGTATTCTTTCCCTTGTGCCAGGTGACAACAAAGACAAGGGAAAGGTATTGGCTCTGAGGGACAAGAGCAGGATAAAAGTTCTAGGTGGAGAGTGATGCAGGAGAGAGAAAATGTTTGTAAGGAATCACACACAGATAGTTTCTTTTGGCTAAAGAATACACTATGATGGTCAGAATTAAGAGAGATTATTAGAAAAAGCAATCCAAATCATTGTCAGGCAAATGGCAAGTGAGAGAGTTTGGACTTTAAATATTGTAGAAACTGAAAGACCTTTAAAATGTGTGACTGGGGGGAACTGAAGGTCAAAATTCTGCTCTTAGACTTATGTATCAGTAATGCATGGGATAAATTTGAATTAGAGAAACCAGAAGCTAAGTGATTAGGTAACTCATATAGTATTCCCTGTGAAAACAAGTCAGTCATTGAGCAACAACATAAATTTCAGTTGCAAAGATGAACAATGGGTCCATTTGGGAGATTTTGGAGACATGAGTCAATAAGATTTGGCAACCAAATGGATGTATAAGGAAAGAGAAATGGAAGATGTGCTTTTTACATTGGTTCTCTGTCATTATATGGCCTTCATTCTCCACCATGAATGTTTAGACCTTCCAAATGACCACATCAGTGCCTCATTTATTACTTTAGTTAATAAACTATTAATGTATTTATTGTAATACTAGTATTTTGCTAAGTGTTACAAATGAAAAGCAAAATCCCGGCCTTCAGTGAGCTCATAGACTATTGGTAAAAACAGGTAAACAATACAATGTTATAAAGGATTGATTGCTGGGATACAGAAGAGCTCCCAATCTAGTCCAAATGGGTCAGGGAAGGATGTTTAGTTCTTTGTCTTAATGAAGAAGTAGAAGTTAGCTTGGTGAAGCAAGTGGGAAGATATTCTGCGTAAAGGAGAGTGCATGAACTCTGTAAGCTCTTCAGTGAGCCTGG
>NW_006408540.1:2938955-2939832 GCF_000296735.1 Chrysochloris asiatica
TGTGGCAACAATAGTGAGGTTGGCCCAGGATTGGGCAGTGTTTCGTTCTGCTGTGCATAATGTCACTATGGGTCGGTACTGACTCAATGGCACCTTACAACAACAACAACATGCTGCCAGAGCATAGAGTCTTTCATTTAGATGTCTCTTCAATCGCTAACCTTTTTTTTTTTCCGAACCTTTTTTTTTTCCTATCTCTTTTCCTCTATCTCACATTCTCTCACTGTGTATTTCATATTGATTAAAACCCAGCTAATATTGTTTCACAAAATGTGCCTCCCTTTGGGTTTGTTTTATTGTGTCCTTGCAATTCATTTCATGTTGAATATCTTTGTATGAAGTACTACATTGGTTATGCTGTCCCCTTCTCAGTGCATCACATCAGAAGGCTTTTGCTTTTTTGTTTTTTAATATATGATAATCCAATCCCATCATTACTTACTTATTTTTCAAATTGATCTAGAGTTAGTCCAGATAACCTTTTGTTCTGGCTCCTCTGTCCTTTTGGCACATGTCTGCTTGGGAACTCTTACTGATTCTCTGGCAAAAGAATATGTCTTTGGTATGTATATTGTACTTTGCTTCCCTAGCCTCAGGATCCGACATTCTCCCAGTGGTCTGCTTCCTTATAGTGAGTAATAGTTTGTGAAAACAAGATCTACGATTTACGTGTGTCCATTGCTGCAACACTTGTCATTGTTTCTGGACTTTTGGGTACAAATAGCTAGGAATGTATTTTTAGTTTGGTTTGGTTTGGTTTTAACCTTTGCTCCTGTTGATAAAGTTTAGTCGAGTTAATATTTCATGGTTCTTCCTCTTTTTACCCCATTCCACATTTATATTTCATTTTGCCACTAAGAGCCCTGTAATCCCAACA
>NW_006408540.1:2939939-2994433 GCF_000296735.1 Chrysochloris asiatica
ACAAACTTACTAAGGGAAGTTCAAATTTTCTTTGTAGTTCTTTTTATCTTTAAAGTGTAATTCATTAAGAAGGTTAAAAAGTACTTTTGGACTAGTACTGTTTTCACCTTTTCTTTAGAGCTAATAAATCAGAATTAACTCAATGGCAATTGGTTTGTGTTTGATTTTTGCAGTTAATGTTACTAGTATGATACATGAGTTCATTTGTTTCTGTTTGTTTTCAACTTTAGGGTATTTGTTTTGGTTTTCTATTTAAAGTTTTGTAATTTTGAAATGTTTCCTTTTGCTAACAAAATAGGTTTACTACCTTAAATGTTTTGTCTTACCTAGAGTTCTGTTGAGGGAAAATGTCATTGAACTTGAATGTACAGTTTCAAGCATTGCCAGGTCGTTTTGTAACTTTTATTAAAGTATCTGAAGCATTTATTTTATCTTAATTAAAATAGTCACCAAACCACTTTAGAATTAAATTTACATGTAAATCAAAAACCTCCAATATACGTTTTATCACCCACCTTTACTTGCTAGCACTACAAGGTTTAGTACTTTTCTAAAAATATGAAACCTACCAGATGGAAGCAGGGCCAATGCGCATTTATTTTTATATGTCTGTTTATAAACTGTAAGTTAGTTTACTGCATTCATCTGTCAACTGTTCTCCATAAAGCAATTGCATCTCACACACACACACACAAAGAAAAAAATACCCCCACCCCCCAAAAAAAATATCCAAAAGAAAAGAGTTTTCCATTATTTGGGATAAAACTGAATAGTAGATCTACAATTTAATAGGAAATGTCTGCCAAAAGCCTGTATGTGTGGGATATGAAAATGGTTGGAGTTTCCTTAAATTTGTGTCAGCTAAGTAGTTTCCTTGAATCTTCATTTTCTGATTCATTCAAATAATAATTAGCATTGATAACTATAAATAATGATGAATTATATATGTGTGTATGGCACAGGACAGGACTGTGTCTTGTTTGATTGTGCTTAGTGTAGATATTACTTAGAGCTGACTAATAACAGCAAATCTATTTATAGACAAAATTGACTATCTAACCATGTCCTTCATTAGTTGTATATAAAATAACCATTTAAACGAATTAATAATGGAATATCATCCTATAGATTTTCAAGAGTCTCTTTGGTTATTTTTTCAATATACAAGATGATCTTTTCAGATAAACTGCCAAAGTTTGTAGTAATTGTTCTGTGTTACCTCGAGTCCAGGGACGATTATTCTCTCTGATATGAAAAATCAATTGTTAGGAGAATGTTCACAAAAGTTAGCATGGAAATGTAATTTTGTGCAATCAGTTCAGACAGCAGAATCTCAAGAGCCAAAACAAAAACGCTCTCCAACACCTGGTCGATTTAAGAATAGAATTTGACGCCTTAAAAATAACCAATTTCTACAAGGGAAATGTGATTTATGATAACCTACTACATGAGTATGGCTAGAACCACATTCCATTTAAAGTTATTGTGCCGGTGGACTATAAGAACTGTACTTTGAAGTGAATCAATAGAACTGGGTCCTCTTTAGTAGACAGTAACACAGGCACTAATGAGACAGATTTCGTTAAAAGACCATTGATTTATGAGAGAATTAAAGCCCTATTTGATTTTGAAATTGCTGGTTTGGTCCTGGCATCCAATCTTTTCTCCCCCACACCCTCACCATCACCAGTTTCTGTGTGTGCTTTGACATTGCTATGGTAACACTGAGGGCTGATGGAATTCCCTGCATCTCTTTTTACAGAGGGTGATGAGACAGGAGTGATGGATAGTCTGCTGGAGGCTCTGCAGTCGGGGGCTGCTTTCCGCGACCGAAGAAAAAGGACACCAAAGCTGAAAGGTGAATACTGTACTTATTTAATGTTACTTTCTAGGGAACTATCGCAAGGAAGAAGTCTTTTCTTGTCTTTTTAAATTTTTTTATAGTCGTGTGTCAGGAATGCAGTGCTATGGGCAACAATTGCTGAGAAGTTTTAGAAGTTTGTTTGATCCTTCCCTTGCAATGACAAATGTCAGAGAAGCCTGCATTTCAGTTGGCCAGTGTCAGTAGTATTAACACATCAATGCACTGAATCTAGAAAATCCTGATTAGTGTGACAAGTCTCATTTAAAGAACCATGTGTACCACATCCCCATGGAGTTTACTGTAGTATAATTAAACGGGAAGTAAAAGTCATAACATTATACATTGCTTCAAGTATTTCAGGGGATTCAAGCATTGCTTTGCTGCTAGAAATACTTAACCTGGGGAAACTCCACGTAACACAATTATACTTCTTGAGAGAAACAAACCTCTATATCAGGGTTTGGGAGCGTCTGACGCTTGGGGAATATAAGGCCCTCAAAATCATTTGGTCTTGTCCTGTCAAGGCATTATACTGTTGGTTTTAAATGCCATCCAATCAGTTCTAACTCATAGCAACCTTGCATAGGATTTCCAAGGAACGGCTGTGAGTTTGAACTGCTGTGCTTTCGGTTCAAACCAGCCTTAATGTCGAGTGCTTAATCTATGGTGCCACACCGGGTGAGTTAATTAAATGTTTGACCAAATATTACAGACAAATTTTTAAGTTGATAATTTTGTATGGCCCATGAATGATGTTATAAATTTTGGTACAAAAGGTTCTCCACCCCTGCTCTATATTAAGGTTGTTTTGTTTTGTTTTTAACAGATATTCGCCAGAGTCTCAGTCCCATTTCTCAGAGGCCTGTTCTGAAAGTTTGTAACCATGGTAATAAATTACATTCCTAGATTGCACTGTTTTCTTATCCTGTTGATCAGTGACTTTAGTAGGCTGCCAAAAAATTTTCAAGTTTCCCTATAACTAAATACCAAGCAAGTGTTTACCATGTATATACATACTGCTATAAGGTTGTAAACTCATGTTTTCCATCCTTGCATTATTGCTCTGAGGTGCTTCTTCTTTCATATCTTTAGTGAGTGCTGTCTTTTTTAAAGTATTTTAAGTTACCTGTACATGTTTCGGATCATTGTTGTCTACTGCATCCTCTCAAAAGCAATATACACTTGCAATGCTATTTTAAATAGTAGATTTACTTTACATCAAGATGCAATTTATAATATTGAAACTGTTAACCTGATTTTGCAACTACAGTTTGAAATATTTTGACAGCACTTTGGCAAAATCATAAATACAGATGAGCTTCATGCGATACTATTGTGGAAGGATGTGCTAAAATTACTAAAAAGAAGATGAATTTGCAGTCAAGAAAAAAATATTATGGGCTCTGATAATTATCTGAGACTGATTCCTCAAAACTCCCTAATTCCTACCTGCCCAACCTCCTATAGCTGTCTTCCTCTGTTCAGAGTCCTATTTCATATTGACCAGTCTTTGTTTACTTTGACTCCCTTTTCTCAATGTTCCATACTGGGGAGCAGTGTTTACCATGCATAGTCAGAACCACATATGTCTTTTAAAATAAAGAAAATTTATGGTGAATTGGGTGAAGATTTACAGAGCAGATCATCAGTTTTTCATTTAACAAATAATATACTTAATTTTATCTTAATGATTATAATCCCTTCAATGTAATTTATCCCACTTCCTCCTTGGGTTTCTTCTTTCTATTCCTCCTTTTCCTCCAACCCTTTTGAATTTTGTACTTGGGTAAATGCAGCCCTTTTGATCTCAAATGGTTGATCATTCTATAGTGTGTACACCTCACAACACTGTTGTCATCCCTGTATACCTATCTATTACTTGGCTAAAACTTGAACCATGGAGTGAGTCCATTCCAGAACTGAAGAGTGACCAGCAGCCAAAGTTTGGGGTTCCATCAGTCTCTCTGACCAGTAAGCCTAATCTTTTTATGATTTTGTTTTGTTCCATCTTTTCTCCCAGGAAGAAAATTATATTCTTTTCTTTTTGGAGAAAATTATCAACTGTTCTGCCAAATAACCTATATGTCCTCTGGTACACATAGGTTTTTTTTTAACTGGAAGAAGGCCAAATGAAACCAGTTGATATGAAGTCATCCAAGTTTGGGCAGTTAGTTAGTTGCAAAAGTTAGAACAGAATGTCTTCTTTTTTGAATATCCAATCATGTGTTAATCTACTTTTGATTCACAATAAAAATATAAAATCTAGAATTTAGGCGTGATCACATAAAGCAGAGATCAGATTGGTGTTAGCATATAATGGTTAAGCTCTTTCCGGAATACAAAAGACGTAGGAAATAGCACGTATTATTTGTGTAACACTTTAGAGTGACACCAAGAACCTCAGACACATTAGTTTCTTTAGTACTCACAACTTCAGGGACATAAAGCAAACAAGCTAGACCCCTTAATGGCTGAGGGAATAGTTTCAGATAGGTTACTATTATATTTTTTTAATTTAAAGTTTTTATTGTGAATTGAGTCAAGATTTACATAGCAGATTATCAGTTTTACATTCAACAAATTGTAATTTGTTTCATTGCAGTGATTATAATCCCTTCCATGTACCCTTAGTTAACCATTATTTACCTCTGTTCTGTGTTTCCTTTTTTTTTTTTTTTTTTGACAGAAACATACAAAACAAAAACTATATATTTATTTCAATGTCCAAAGGGCCCATTTTGCAACCTCCCTCTTGCCCGCATGCACATAGCTTTTCTCTTTCCATGGCCCTAGAGTCTTCATCTGCTCTAGCTCTCCATTCCATCACCTCTGCCACCATCCTGCCATTGCCACTTTTCTGGTTAAGATCCCACTCTCCACTTTTGCCCTTCCCGCTGGATAGTCCTAGGGTCCTTTGTAACTAAAATGAAAGATTAGTTACTACCCACTTTTAGTTACACTTTTTCCACACTTACAGGTGCCACAATTGCAATTAGTCCTGATAACAGTTACTCAAAATTGAATCATAAAATCATATCACCAGTTTCCCCCATCCCCTTTAACCAGATCCATCTGGAAAAGAAGAAATCTGTTTAGTGGTGATTCTACCTTACCCCCTTTCAGAAACCAAGTACACTCAAGAAAGCTTGTATGCCAGCCACTTCTTGCCTTTATGGCCCCTCATTTTTGATAGCCAATGGATAAGTTGCCCGTCCCTATCAGTCCAGTGTACTGAAGAGACAAGCTATCTAGAATATTCTAATGTGATCGTTTTCAAAGCAGTTGGTATTGGAAGCTGGGGGCCATCTGGTTTTTCTGACCTCAGGATCATGGAGACTGTTCATGTAGGCCATTAGTCCATTGGACCAATTGTTTCTAAGCAACTTCAGTTTTCACTGCTCTTCTTGCTTCCAGACAGGGAGAGACCAATTGTTGCATCTTAGATGACCTCTCAGGAGCTTTTAAGGTCCCAGTAGCTATTCACTAAAGTAGGATGTAGAACATTGTCTTTGTGGATAATGTTATGTCAGTTGAACAAGGTGTTTCCTGAAACACATCTGCTCATTTTGATTGTCTTTTATTCTGAGGGAGGTTGTGAACAAATTCACCATATCTATAAATGGGAAAATACTTCAGAGAATTCATTCAAGGGTTTTTGGTGATACTCACGAGTCAAATTCTAGAACTACTAAAGTATGACTGAATAGAGAAACATGTGCTGAATTTCTAGGGTAACCTGAAATAGTATGAAGTAATAATCTCTTTAGTTTCATGGATCCTGTCCCACTAAGGTAAGGTGTTGTATGTTGTTATTAAGTGCCGTCGATTCCAACTCATAGTGATCCTGTATAGGGTTTCTGAGGAGCAGCTGGTGAGTTTGAACCACTTACCTTGCAATTCAAACTGATGTTGCAGTCTAGTGCTTATCCCATAATGCCATACCACCCACAAGTAAAACAAAGAACCACAGCCAACGCAATGATTGTTATACAATTATAATACAATATGTATATACTCATGTTCTTTAAAATAAATATTTTTAGTATCATTTAGAGAAAATTATTTAAGATAGATTTGCAAACTGGCCTTAGAGAACCTTGTTCTTCTGTGACTATAATCTTAGCAAAGTGAGCTGTAATGACTGCTATACATACACAGTTTGTATGTGTGCTGCTTTTGTATCTATCTTAAAGCTGATGGGTAGTATCTTCAGTTCTTAGGCTCTAGTGATAATTGCAGTCATAGATTGTACAGCAAGACTTTTATCAAAGATGAAATCCTCTTTTATAAAATAAATTTAGTGCGTTAAAGCATTTTTAGAGATTATTTTCTGTTGTTATATCTGTTGTATTTCCTTTTACGTTTCTAACCAAATGGAAAGAAATCTAAATAGTGGAATTGAGCTTTAAGAACTGTATATATAAAGACAGACTTACTAAACTATATTGGAAAATGCAGGATTCATTTAAGGCACATTTCTTCATTGCAAAAAGGATTGTAATCATTATTTATTTATTTATTTTTTAGAGTAAAATGATATCTCAAGTTTCAATCTGTTATCTTATTTCTAAAAATTACCTTGGGTTTTCTTCCAAAATACCTGCCCTGCAATTGAACCATGTGTTAGAAATAAAACATTGATGATATTTTTATTTTTTAAGCTTATCTTCATGTATTTCAAAGAATGCTAATGTCTGATATTTGTGCTTTCAACAAATATATATAGTAGTTTATATTTATTTTTTAGTCTATTTTAAGTAAGTTCTAAGAAGATTTTCCATAATCGTTTTAATTTTGTTGACTTCCTATGTTGTGTTGTCATAGGATGAACATTCAACCTCAATGTCGATTTGAACCATAAGGTTGGTGGTTCAAACTCACCAACTGCTCCTCGTAAACCCTATATAGGGTCATTATGACTCAGAACCGATTTGACAACACTTAACAACAAGAAGATTTTCCACAATTGCTTTAGATTTGTTGATCTTTTAGGAAAATAACAATGACAGTAATAATATGCTGTGATTATTGCACGTCCATAGTTGCCAAGCCTTCTCTATGCCATCTCAGAGTCCTAATGTGGCTTTGTAACAGGGGTGGAGAACCTTTTTACTGCCATAATTTGTAACATCATTCCCAGGCCATACAAAATGATCAGCTTAAAAATTAGCCTGCTATATTTGGCCAAACATTTAATTAACTCACCCCTGTATAGGGTCGCTATGAGTCAGAACCGACTCGACGGCACTTCAACAATGTGATGATTGGAACTACACTTGCCATGGCAGAGCCAGACCAAATTATTTTATGGGCCTCATATGGCCTTCGGATCCCACCTATGGCACTGCAGAATAATGCGCTAGATCACAAGATGGTTGGACCCATAAAGTAGATAGTTCAAACTCACTAGCCACTTCTCAGAAACCCTGTACAGAGTTGCTCTGAGTCAAAACGAACTTGACAGCACTGAACAGTAACATACATCCCACAGACGTTCTTCACCTCTATAGGATAAACGCTGGACTGCTAACTGCAAGATCAGTGATTCAAACCCACCAGCTGCTCCTTTAAAGCCCTATACAGGGTTGGAACAGAGTCAATGGCACTTACTAACAACAACTAATATACTATCTCATTTAATCTCAGTAATCCTTGAAAATTGCCAATGTTTGTATCTCCATTTCATGGTTAAAAGCAAACAAACAGGGATTAAACAAGTTAAATATCTTCCTTAAGGTCAAGCAGTCAAGTTTTAAACCTGACCTTTCTGTTTCAGAGTTCAGTTTTTAACTGCTCTATCATGTTGATCTCTGAATGAAAGTGATTGAATCAGTAGCCAATCCCCTTGTCATTCATGAGTGAAGTGTTTACTTTTTCACTTGTGACATAAGGTTGAGCTGTTGAGATACGATGTCTCAGGTTTTCTGGCCTTTGGTGTTCCTCACTTCTTGTCCCCAGATTTAACCAGCAGATAGCACTATTTATCTATCTTGAGGCTTGGATGAAAGGGATATCCCACCTTCTGGAACTAATTATAACCACTTCTGAGTTCAGAAAGAATTGTAACTTGTTTTAGTTTTTCTCTTTTTAAACAATATACTGTATTAAACATCTATATTAATTTTAATAAACTCTTACTTCTGTGGCATCCCAGGATAAGCACTCAACCTCAGGGTCAGTTTGAACCACAAGGCTGGCCATTCAAACTCACCGTCTGCTCCTTAGAAACCCTATACAGGGTCATTATGAGTTGGAACTGACTCAGCGGCAATTAACAACAATACTCTTAGACCACTGGGTTTAGGAAAAAAACAAACAAACATGAGTGTATGTGTATTATACACAAAGAGAAAGAGCCTCTGTGACACAGTGGTTAAGTGCTCACCATCTAACCGAAAGGACATTGATTTGAACCCACTAGTCACTTCACAGGAGAAAGATGTGGCAGTCTGCTTTCTTGAAGATTTATAGCCTTAGAAGCCATATGGGGCAGTTCTCCTCTGCCCCATAAGCTCACTGTGTTGTTATTTGCTGTCGAGTCAATTCTGACTCACAGCCACCCTGTATAAGGATTTCCAAGAAGCAGCTGGTGAGTATGAGCCACTGACCTGTCAGTTCAAACCAACCTTGCAGTCCAGTGATTTATCCTACAGCACCCACCAGGAGTTCTCTGTGAGTGGCCATTAAATTGATGGCAATGAGTTTGGTTTTATGTGTGCATGTATGTGTATATGTCCCTGACTTATGGCTTATGATATAGTTCTGTTCCAAAAAACTCCATTAGTTCTGAGGCAAGTCGAATACCTCAAATTATTATCTGCTGCTACTTATGGTGCAGTGTTCTGACTAAGATCACACTACAGTGTGGCACTGTGGATTAATGTGCTGGACTGCAAAGATGGCTTGAACCACAAGATCAACAGTTCAAGCTCACCGGCTGCCCCCAGGAAACCCTATAAAGCTTCACTATGGGTCAGAACCTGCTTAACAGGAACAATGACAATGTAGGCCTGGTCTACAGTGAAGCTGGAGTCAGTGTTGTAACAGTTATAACCACTGTCAGGAAGGGGTGTGTGTTGTTAGAGTTGCCCAACTTTCTTTCACGATTTCTGACTTGCTCTCCATTGGAGTCCAAACCAATGGCTATATGGCATTGTTTTCAATAACAAAAAATCAAACTGATTCCTGTCAAGGGGATTCCAACTCATTGGTCCCTATAGGACAGCAGAAATGCTCCCTACGGTTTCCAAGGCTGAAATCTTTTGGAAGCAGACTGACCCAATTAGCTCCCCAGGAGTGGTTGATGGGTTCGAACTGTTCACCTCTGAATTAGCACCTGAACGTTTAACCAGCTGTTTTGAACAATAACTCATAAACTTGAACATCTGTGACCGAACACTTGAGAACCACAGCATCAGCAAATTAGGTGCTACAGTATTATTGCATAAAAAGGCTTCAAAAAGTAAAGTGCAAAATTCCACTGTCTTTTCATTCCATTTTTCCATGAAGTTTTATAAAACACCCTCATAAGCAGTACATATTACTAATGATAAGATGTACAAAAAAATTATGAGTGCAATTACTTAAAAAGTTGGACTCTACCTGTGTGTATACCCAAAGCCCTAATTTAACTTTATTAGCTTCAAGGAGTCCTGGCATGATGCTGCAGGATAATGTGCTGGACCGCAATGTCAATTTGAATCACAAAGTTGGTGGTTCCAAACTCACCAGCTGCTCTTTAGAAACCCTATATAGGGTCGCTATAAGTTGGAATCGACTTGACAGCAGTTAACAGCAAAAAAAAAGCTTCAATGTTAACATTTCATTGTCTGTATATTTGAGTGTCATTGATTTAAGCCTTTTAAAATCAAACTTCTTAGTGGTGTTTTTTTAATATCGTTTTTAAATTTCAGAGTCATAAAGTCCTTGTAAAATGTCCTCTGGAATTTAGAAACTAAAATATCCTAGTATACGTTTTGGCAAAATATGATCACAAACATACTAACTTCTATTAACTTAATAAGTACAGAAATCATGTTCACTGAATAATCTAACCCTTTTACTGCACTCTGGTTATAACCTTTACCTGATTTATCTTTTGCTTTGTTTATGGCCTAAGCAGAAATTATGTTTGCTGTTTCACCTTCATGCTTTCATTCACCTAAACATATTGAACACTTGTTAGGTGCTTAGAATACAAAGATAAGAGACACCATTTTCACCCTACAAGAATTCACCATTAGCTGGGAGATGGACCAGTAATATCCCCATACTTGTGCTCAGTGTCAAATAGGGGAAACACACAAAGCTTTGGGAAGATTAGAAAGAAACACCTAGCCCAGACTTGGAAGTGAGAGTATGGAATCTTTCGAGAATCCAAGCTGACTTCTAGGGGATGAGTAGAAATGGGTTCCAAACACCTGAAAAAAGGTGTGTCAAGAAAACCAGTAACACGTGTACTTTTATTGGGCGTGCTTTCTGACCCTGGCTTAAACTCTATAGAACTATTCAGTAGCATTCCGACCTTTTCATCTTGCAATAATCAGTACTCACTACTTTTAAGATCTTATTCCATGTGTGTCTTCCTTATTAATTATGCATTCTATTAGAACAAGGCCAAAAGAATAAAGGAGGATATCTATCTTATTGAATGCTGTAACCCAGCTACTTAGTTCAGTTGATACCTTTCACTTTGGTAAGAATGTGTTGAATGAATAAATGTGTTTAGGTTTCGACTTACACAGAATAATTAATATATATTAAGGAGAAAAATCAGGTTTCTGGAATTCACTCAAATAAATTGCATTGAATACAACTGTGAGTACAGTTAACTACCTCTCATTTCGTCTCTAAAATGTTCTTTGTCATCAGTTTTCATGGAACTGAAATGGCAAATAAAAAGAAAGGAAAGACTTGAAAAGATTTCATAACTACCTCAGGGCCTACAAGAACTGAGTACAAAGATTGGTGAACAAGACAAAAGAGTGTATCAAGGTTTGAGGAAAGAAGCCAGACCTCAGGCTCTAGCTGAAGAGACTCTGACAGAGAATTGTGAGAGCCGTGTAAGCAAATTCTTGATCTAAAGGAGAGTCCTTAAAAATGGACACAGATGGATAAAGAAGTGAGCAAAAGCAACATAAAAATAGGGGATGAACTACACGGTTGTAGTTAAGTGCAAGCAAATCAGTTCCTACTGACAGTGACTCTGAATAGGGTTTCTAAGGAAGGTTTCTTTGTCAAGAAAACAAAAATCCTCACCACTGGACCAATAAACAACATTCTTATCAATGGAGAAAAGATTGAAGTAGTCAAGGACTTCATTCTTCTTGGATCAACTATCAACACTCGCGGAAGCAGCAGTCAAGAGATCAGACGACGTATTGCACTGGGCAAATCTGCTGCACAGGAACTTTTTAAAGTGTTGAAGAGCAGAGATGTCAGCTTGAGGACTAGGGTGCGCCTGACCCAGGCCATTGTGTTTTCAATAGCCTCATATGGACGCGAAAGCTGGACAGTGAATAAGGAAGCGCGTAGAAGAATTGATGCCTTTGAGTTGTGGTGTTGGAGGAGAATACTGAAAGTGCCATGGACTGCCAAAAGAACCAATAGATCTGTTTTGGAAGAAGTACAGCCAGAGTGCTCCTTGGAGGCCAGGATGGCTAAGCTTCATTTCTCCTACTTTGGACGTGTTGTCCGGAGGAAACAATCGTTGGAGAAGGATGTCATGCTGGGAAAAGTGGAGGGTCAGAGAAAAAGAGGAAGACCCCCAACGAGATGGATCAGCCAGGTGGCATCATTGATGGACTCAAGTGTGGCAGCGGTAGTGAGGTTGGCCCAGGATCGGACATTGTTTCGTTTTGCTGTGCATGGGGTCGCTATATGTCGGTTCCGACTCGATGGCACCTGACAACAACAACAACAAGGAAGGCTAGTGGATTTGAACTGCTGACCTTGTGGTTAGCAGACCAATGCTTAGCCTACAGCACCACACTAGAACTCATGAGTGGACACTAGTGGAGCCTGTATCATGAAGGTGGGAAGAATTTCAAGGATTTGGTCACTGTGAATCAGGTTGCAAAGAAGATAAGCCTTGATGTTGAACATACTACATCATGACCGTAGCAATCAGAGAGAATTTATTTGATTCTGCTTTTCATCCTGTGCACTAATATTTCTCAAACTTCAGTAATTCACAGGTACTTTTAAATAAAAATGTTTACATCACAAGTCCCTGATATATCGGTTAGAAATTTATGACTTCAAGTAATGGAATACTTTCCTAACAGCAGTTCAGGCCCCTTCTGGGAAACCCCATACAGGGTCACTATGAATCGGAACTGACTCAATGGCATTTAACAACAACCCCTAAAAAAGGAGCCTAGGTGACTCAAATGGTTTGCAGTTGACTATCAACTTAACGGTTGGAAATTCCTACCCTCCCAACAACTCCTTGGAAGAAAGAAAGGCCTGACAAACTGCCAAGAAATCCCTATGGAAGAGTTCTACTCCATAACACATGAGGTCACTATGACTCAGGGCTAATGACTGCAGCCAACAACAACAAAGCCCAAAAGATGAAAATGGGCAATGGATTCTTGGTTAGACAACCTAAGGCACCTGCCAACCTTGCGAATACTCCCTAACGTCTCAGATGCTAAGGTGCCTCATTTTGACTTCTTGAAAATGTATTTCTGGTTGCAGATTACATGTGAAACCTTGGATTTATTCCATGAGTCTTATACCTGTTAAAAATAGTTTTCTAAAGATTACTGTCAAAACAAAACACAAAAATTAAAAATTCTCATACATCTTGCAGGCAACCAAAAATAATTTCTTTGGCCCCAGTTTAAAACACTTAATTTCTTTTTCTGTGATACTTCTTTTTATGGCATCTTTTTCTATGACACTTCTTCATTTATTTATTTATTTATTTGCATTGTTGTTGTTAAGTGCCACCCAGTCAGTTCCGACCAATTGCGACCCTATAGCGTTTCCAAGGAGTGGCTCAATGTATCACTGAGTGACCAGTGTTTTTCAGAGCATTTTAATTCCCACTCTCTTCGGGGATTTCCATTTTCCAGTTTACCGTAACTTTCTAAAACTTTTTTGTCAGAGGTTTCACCAATTTGAACCTTTTGGTACATCTTCTTGTAATTTGATTGCATCCTCATTAGATGGTTCTCTTTTCATTAAGTAGTACAGTGGGATCTCCCCCTCCACCCAGTTAAATGGATATAGAGTAATCAGAGAGTTCTATAAACTATATGCAATTAAAACCCCTAATGATAAAACTATTTAACTGACAAAATAAGATAAAACATAATCAAAATTTCAGGCAAACAAGTATTACTCATTTTTAGTGAACATCCAAAACCTAAACAAAATCTTTCTATATTATCTTTATACTAAATCAATCCTTAATAGCCTTAATTTAGATGTGATTATCTATTTTTACTCCTCCACTTATATATGGAGCTTTGAGAGGTTTTTATAGAAATAAGATTGTATTGCCTCTAGGCACAGCTGCTGTACCACACGAAGATCTGAAGTCAAAATTTAGTGTGGAGCTATTTAGATATCCTTGAATTAGCATATTTCTTGACAAAATAGACTTTTAGGGGGCGGCACACAAGACTCGTTTTGTTGTTGATGCAGCAAAATTTCACATACACGCATCCATTCTCTTTCCTTAATCTCCTCAGTCTGTGTCTGTGTCCCCTTATCATTATTATTGTTATTTTAACATATCTTTTCCTCAAACAGCAAGGATTTGTCCAGAGGCAGAATGTGGAATTTCTAAGGTTTTCAGTGGTATTTGCTGAGCACTGTGAATCGTGGATGTGGTTATTTGCCGTGGAGTCCGTTCCGACTCATAGCGACCTTGTACAGGGTTTCTGAGGCTGTAAATTTTTACGGGAGCAGAAAGCCTCATCTTTCTTCCATGGAACCACTGGTAGTTTCGAACTGCTGACCTTAAGGTTTGCAGCTTGATTCATAACCACTATGCTACCAGAGCTCCTTGAGCACTGTGGAGGTGTGGGTTAACGCACTGGACTGCAAGATTGATTTAAACCACAAGGTTGGTGGTTCAAGCTCACCAGCCACTCCTCGGAAACCCTATACAGATTCACTATGAGTTAGTACTGACTTGGCAGCACTTAACAGCAACAACAGTTGCCTTAGACTTCTTTGAAAGCAAGATGGACACCAAACCAGTCCTGTCTAGAGAACGTTGTTGTTGTTGTTAAGTGCCGTCGAGTCGGGTCCGACCCATAGCGACCCTGTACAGGGTTTCCGAGGGTGTAAATCTTTACGGGAGTAGAAAGCCTCATCTTTCTCCCGCGGAGCAGCTGGTAGTTTCGAACCGCTGACCTTAAGGTTCGCAGCCCGATTCGTAACCACTACGCTACCAGAGCTCCTTTAGAGAACGTTATCAAAGTTGAAATTATGGTAGACAACTACCATTTCCATTTATTTTAACCTGTAGCCTGTTGTAAAGCATCATGAACATAAGGAACAATAGAGGAAAATTGAATGGTTTTTCTAAAATGCATTGGCTTCTTTTCTTGAGAGGTTTGTTGTTGCTGTTGTTCTCTTTCTAATGAACTTGTGCCTGTCAAATAACCTAAGAAAGGAGCTATTAAAATTCTAATTGTTTTTGACACTCTCACACTTGGGCTTTCAAGCAGAATCAAATGCTACCTGTAGCTGTCAAAAGACTCATTTTTTTTTTTTTTTTTAAGGAGATTTTTCTAGGCCAGGAATGTAAAACAATTTGGGTGATTTCACATTTTATTCAAACATCAGTCTATTGTGTTGACTATGTAGTCAAGCAAAAGGAAGAATGGTCTCAGCAGGGCTCCTGCCTAGGTAAGTATGCCCTGTGGGTACACTGCAAAGGCCTTTCTTTTCTAATTTACAGTCTGGGCAGGACAACTTTTTGGCACAGTCATTATCAAACAGACTCTTAAGCATGAACAGGTTAGAAAATGCTGTAACTCCTGAGGACTTCAAGTTATTTGAAAAGGACGTTTATTCAAAAGATAGTGAATGTCTTTCATTAAATGAGCATTCACAAATGTATTCTTAAGGCTGAGTATAAATTGACTGAAAAGGAGATTAAAAAAAAAAATTACTGTATAAGGAAAGGAGTGTCTTTGACGTTCCTAAAATAGTTTTTTTATGACTAATATATATGTCTCTTGTTCTGTTTCTGTCTGTTGTTGTTGTTAAGTGTCGTTGAGTCAGTTCCAACTCTTATAGTGGTAGTTTCAAACTGCTGACCTTAAGGTTTGCAGCCTGATTTGTAACCACTATGCTACCAGAGCTCCTGATAATGTTTCCTAGGAGAGTTTCCAAAGTGAGTTTGAACCATCATCCTTGTGGTTCGAACTGACATTGTGGTCCAGTGCTTTATGCCACAGTACCACAGTGTTTGTAGTGGACAATAATTATGATTGTTTTTCCATCCTATTTTTTGTTTTATTTTTGCCCACTCTAAAATTCTCCCTTCTTTTTTGTAACAGAGGTTCCAATTCTAGGTTTATAAAGGGTTATTTTAAATTTTGGTTGGGGGAATTTCCCCCTGTGAGGAAAGATTCTGTTGATTTCATCAGCTTGCTCCAAGGGGGCTTGTCGTCGTTGTACACTATAGAGTTGATTCCAACTCACAGTACAGTGTTCCGAGGAGCAGCTGGTGGATTTGTGCTGCCGTCCTGTGGTTAGGGTTGCTTGTTGTTTAGTACCATCGAGTTGGTTCTAACTCATAATGAAGCCATATAGTGTTTTTGAGGACCAGCTGTCCAGTGTTTGATGGCTGATTTCTTAAGTATTTTGTCTATATCTACATGCTATGTTTAAAATGTTTAATATACTTAAAAGGAAGCATTTTACAATTTTACTATAACTGTTTGCCATTTGAGAATTGAACTAACATTGGCAAACTCACAAAATATGTCAAATGGTTTTGGTTGAGCTGTAATTTTGGTGACAGATAAATTGTTTAGGACAGTTAAGATCAAATGGAATGGTTGTTGTTGTTGTCAAGTGTCGTCGAGTCAGTTCTGACCCATAGCGACCCTGTACAGGGTTTCCAAGGAGCAGCTGGGGAGCTTGAACCGCCAACCTTGCAGTTCAAACGGCTTTGTAGTCTGGCACATTAACCCACAGCACCACACCAGGACTCCAAATGGAGTGGTACTACCATGGAAATTCAACCAGATGAGAAGACATCATGAGTACCTGGGACAGGCGTATTGGATTTTCCAAAGCAGGAAAATGTGCCAGGTCCAGTATCATGTTACCCAAAAAACAAGGTCAACATGGGCTTACTCGTATTTATTTACTAATCTGCAGTGAAAACAGGTTTTCACCTTATCAGAGATTCTGTTTCTAGGCATGGCAGGCCTCTGTCTCTCTTCCAATTCCTACAGCACCTTCCTACAAAATCAAAGCCACTTCAAATTTACAATCCCTCACCAGTAGGCAAGATACACACTGGTTTCCTGTGTTTACTAATCTGTAGTGATTACTTTGTTTATTGGGTAATCTGCCCTGACTAGATTCATCTGAGTTAGGCTACGTGGAGGAAGCAGGAAGGAAAGAAAAACCGGTGGTGGAGTGTGCCTTCCCAGAAGCCACCAGTGAATAGAGATGCCAAGGGCAAATGTAGTCAGCAAAGCCACCTGCTTCAGAAAGACCAGATCAGAAAGAATGGATAAGCACCTGAGTACAGATTGGACTGAAGGACACGGGAGCTGTGATTACACAGGATTGAAGAGCAGTTTTTGTTTTTAATGTATGACAAACATATATATTTTAAACATTTGAATTCTGCAGTTTGTTGTGCATTAATTCCAGTCCAACAAAGCCATAAAGAAGTTAGAAAATAAATAAAAGCAGAGATGAACCGAAGTGAATAATGAGGAAATAACAGTTTAGATCACCGCCCTACAGTGTGGTGCTGTAGGATAAGCGCTGGACTGGTAACCATAAGGTCAATGGTTTAAACCCATCAGCAGGTTCAAATCCACCAGCCACTCCTTGCTATGAGTGAGAACCCACTCTACAGCACTGAACAAACAACCTTCCTACGGACAGCAGGAACTCAGGCACAGAAACTCCCTTTCCATGGGCAGATTAAGTACGAAGAATGCTTGGAACTCGTTTCTCCATCTTTCAGATGACTTTTACTTGAAACGTCCTCAATGTTATGCTGGATTGCAAATCCCCTAAGGACCCCTGTCTGTACTGCGGACCCCGTGGATCTTCCACACCTCCTCGGGAAGACGAGGGTTCTAGGCGGCATCCTAGAAGCAGAGCAGCTCCATGCGGTTGGTGGCCATTGGCAAACGATGGGGACACCAGCTTGAGGCCCTGCATGCTTCCAGTGTGGTTCAAGAAGTCCAGTAACAGCAGTTACCCTGTGCTTTTCCATGCCACTCCACCATCTCAATGTTGAGCTCTTTATTTACACATTTTAAAGCATTCATTGTGCACATAGCAAGAATTCAAACCAGTAAATCTCCCTTGCACTCTAGTCTAACTTTTCTGGAGAGCACTTTCGGTAGGACAGTAAATACTAAAGTTATATAGGCTTAGTTGGTGGCAGAGTGCAGACAACCCTTCTACAAGCATGTATATTGAGGAAAGAAAAACCAACTCAAACCCACTGTCATGAATCGATTCTGACTCGTAGCTACTCTATACAAGTTTCCAAGACGAAATCTTTATGGGAGCAGACAGCATCATCATTCTCTAGTTGGTGGGTTTGAACCACCCACCTTACAGTTAGCAGCCCAACACTTAGCCCACACCACCACCAATACTACTTGAGGGAGAAAAAAAGAGAGAAAGATGGGAAATACAGGAAAACCTGCAGATGCCAGAGCCTGTGTAAGGCAGAAAATTATCAGAGAAGAAAAACTCATATATCATTCAATAGAAAATTGGTAAGACTCCATCCTGTCAAAAGTAGAACACTTCCAAGCCTCAGAAAAAACAAGGCAGTCCCACCAAGTTCCAGTTCTCAAAGTTTTCACTGTGTCTAGAATGAGGAGGGATTAGATTTTAGTAAGTGGGGTGTTTCTTTACCCTTCCTGTGATAGATACTTAACTGACCTGAAAGAACAGTGCTCTTAGAGAGAATGGAAGATTTGGGGGGCAGCTGTTAAGGTGAGGTTCCAGGGAAGAATACGTGTGTCGAGGGTACATGTGTAGATAGTAAAAAGGAAGGCTTCTGTAGCAGACAATGCAAATACAAGGAAGGGAGACTTTTAAGATTTCACTTGATAACATCTATTTTCTCTGACAATTAAATGCAAGATTTCCTTCATAAAGTGACTGTCTCTGGGTAAAGAAGGGAGACATAGAAATTTGTTAAGTGCCGTTGAGTCAATTCTGACTCATAGTGATCCTGTACAGGGTTTCCAAGGAGCGGCTGGTGAGTTTGAATCAATGACCTTGTGGTTAGCAGTCCATTGTGTATCCTATAGTGCCGCAGAAGGACATAAACAGTGGATGGTGACAAATCTGTAGGAACTGGGATAGGTAATCATTTCTACTTTGATGTTCTTGTCACATGTCATCAAGTCAATTCCAGTTCATAACAAATCTGTATAGGGTTTCTGTAGAGCACCTGGTGGATTTGAACAATTGACCTTGTGGTTAGCAGTCCAATGCTTATCCTAACTTGCCGTACCAGGACTTCTTGCTTTGATGGTTGGGACTATTGTGTGGTAACAGTAGTCTGCAAAGTCTGAGTTAAGAAAATTAACTAGCAACGTGCTAGCAAGGCCCTGTTACTAAATAGGGACTGTGTTCCATCATAACCTAGAGGTTCTAGCAGTTAATCTCTACATGTGACCATAGTGCCCCATTAGATAACAGGCAGATAGATCACCAGCCAAGCAAGTACCATCAGATTTCCTTGAAAAATAAGATACTTCATATTCTTAAAAATAAAACTATGGTAGTTATTTAGGAAAATAGTTTAAACTCTTGCAATGTTTTATATCAAGCTGTGATTTAACGCTCTTGTGGTATTGCATTACATATGTGGAAACACTATAGCGTGGGTACTGATGTGCTGCTTTAGCTATCTTATTTGGTACCTTCCTGGATCATGAAGCTATGGCAGCTGGGTTCCTTCTAGACGCTTGCCAACTTCATTATGTGTCTGCAATCTTGCCCCAAGAAGGTAACAGTGGATGTTAACAATCTTAATTTCTAAAGAGTCCCTGGGTGATACAAGCAGTTAATGCATTAGATTGTTAACCAAAAGGTTGGAGATTCAAGTCCAACCAGAGGGTCTTAGAAAAGAGGTCTGTCAATCTGCTTGTGAAAAGTTAACATTGGAAACTGTGTGACACACTTGACAATTACTAGTTTGTTTTGCTCATACCATTACATATGCAGATACAGACACACATGCAGACACACACACACACATATATATATATGTATATATATATATATATATACACACATATGCAGATACAAGGAGCTCTGGTAGCGTAGTGGTTATGAATTGGGCTGCGAACCGCAAGGTCAGCAGTTTGAAACTACCAGCTGTTCCACGAGAGAAAGATGAGGCTTTCTGCTCCTGTAAAGATTTATAGCCTTGGAAACCCTATACAGGGTTGCTATGAGTCGGAACCAACTCCACAGCACATAGCCAGCCAGCAGACACAGACACACACACAGGCATATATATATATACTGCCATAGATACAGAACTGACTTTTTTTTAGATTGTTGTCAGGATTACAAAGTAATGTGTTTCATGAGTTTTATAGAGCCCTTTATATGGTGGCCTGTAGACAATCTGCAAGCATGGAACTGAACCCCCGTCTAAGAATCCACTGTCAGCCAAACAATCAATAGACCTGTAAAGTGAATCTTCACACTTTCAGCACTTTTCTTCTGCACATGGAGAGACCAATAGTTGCACCTTTGATAGCTGCTCATGAGCTTTTAAGATCCTAGTTGTTATTCACCAAAATAGGATGTCAAATACTGTTTTTGTGGACTATGTTATGGAAATTAATCGTATCCTCTGAGACTTCGGTCCTGAGCCACCAGGGTCAGCAACTCATTGCCTTAAATGTTTGATGAGATCTAAGAGGTTTTCATCATTTTGTCCCCTGTATGCCCCACCTATCTTACAGTGTCTTAATTGAAAAGTCTAATTTGTGTAACTGTATAATATGATTACATAGTTATAACTATATAAACTTTATTGGAGCACAGTAACTCCATAGAATAAGCACTGGACTTCAGGCCACAAGGTCCATGGTTCAAGCCTGTCAGGACTTCGTGGGAGAAAGATGAGGCTTTCTGCTCCAGGGAAGATTTAAAGCTCAGAAACCCTGTACATTGTTGCTGTGGGTCAGAAGTGACTCAACAGCACTTAACAACAACATAAAGTGAATATAACATCAGGAAGGAATGTAGTCCTCGGTACAATCAAGACTATGAAACCAAAAGGGCAGCATTTACCCAAAAACAAGCCTCACAAGGCAGGAAAAGACAGGAAAGGACAAACGGAAAAGTGAACATAGGGATCAAATGGGAGGAATGTTGTTACCTTGAGGAAATTGCAAACAGTGTTGCAAACAAATATGCATAAATTGTTGAATGCTAAGCTAATTTGTTGTTAAGTGCTGTTGAGTCAACCCTGTATAGGGTTTCCAAGGAGCAACTGGTGGGTTTGAACTGCCTACCTTGAGGTTCACAGTCTAGTGCTGATCCTCAGTGCCATACCAGGAGTCCAAATTTGCTCTTTAAATTCACCCAAACTACAATCTAAAAGTTCTAAAATAATTAAATAAAGAAATAAAGGTGTTTTACATTGTGCCTGGCACATAGTGGGTACTTAGAAAATTACATAATTGTTCTTATTAAGTGACCATTATGAAAACATGAAATTATCCAGATTTTCAGACTGGTTTATAGAAGCTTTGGCTAATCTGGTAGAGCAGCCTGATCTTGAAAAACAGCTTCAAGTGAGGCTTGGGTTTTGGAGGCAGAAAATTTTTGGTTTGAATCATCGACTTAGTAACAGTGTAGCACGTGTTTCATAGGGTGTTTATAAATTAAATTAAGAGCGTGTGAAGTCACACTGCCTTACTGAGTAGATATTCAATCAATTCAACATATATTTGTTCCTCCTCATCCCTGCCCCTCCTCTCTATTCCTTGTATGATCTACTTCTTAGTAGAAAGCTAATAAAAATTCTTGAGCAACTTGATATTGGTATGCAGAATGAGTTGTTAGAGATTGTGACTTTTAAAACTATACTATATGGTCATGTCTGTGTTTTTATTATATGTTCTTAGGAAAAGTATACTTTCTGTTTTCTCTGATATATAAAAATTCTGCTATGTGACTATATAGTTAATATTTTATTTTAATATATAGTATCTATCGGATCCATAGAACCCAAAGCCAAGATTAATCCAAATTCCTTTAAAAATTGATTCAAAAAAGAAAAGTCTTATTTTTCCTTTTTTTTCTTTTCTTTTTTTTCTAAGTACTATCTATTAACGGCAAGTTATAATAATGAATCTTCAATTTACCACCTGTCCTTAATAATCTTTCATGAAGTAAAGGTGACTGACTGTTAAGGTAGGATCACAATGACTAGGGTAGATTGGGTCCTGGTGTGGCACTGTAGGATCAACATTGAACTGCTAACCACAATGTAGGCGGTTCAAACACACTAGCCTCTCCTTGGAAACCTTCTACAGTAAGGGTAGGCAATGTCAGCCTTCAGACCATAGAAGCCTGTCAAAATCATTTGGTGCGGCCCTGCCAAGGCAACCGTAATTCCAGCCATCATATTCTTATTATTGTTAACTGCCATTGATTCAGTTCCAAGGAGTGGCTGATGAGTTTGAACCGCCGACTTTGCAGTACAAACCCACTTTGCAGTCTACCACGTCAATCTACAGCACCATACCAGGACTCCAGCCATCATATTGGTGGTGGTCGTTATGTGCCGTGGAGTTGGTTCTGACTCATAACTCTAAGGCTATAAATCTTTATGGGAGCAGAAAGCCTCATCTTTCTTCCATGGAACTGCTGGTAGTTTCGAACTGCTGACCATGAGATTAGCAGTCAACTCGTAACCACTACACCGCCAGAGAAGCTTAGTCATCACATTGTTGTTGTTTTTGTTGAATGTCATCGAGTTGGTTCTGACCCATAGCGACCCTGTATAAGGTTTCCGAGGAGCAGCTGGTGAGCTTGAAGTTTAAATGGCTTTGCAGTCTGGCACATTAACCCATTGAGTTAATTAAATGTTTAACCAAATAAAGCAGGCCAATTTCTAAATTGATAACTTTTATGGCCCTGCAAATGATGTTATAAATATCCAATGGCCCTTGACAGAAGAAAGGTTCCCCACCCCTGCTATACTACAGGGACGCTTTGAGTCAGAACTGATTCAACAGCACTTAACAACATTAGGGCAGGTTAGAATATATATTCTAACAATTAAACCACACTCTAGGTCACTGTAAGTCGAAACCAACGCCATGGTACTTCACAACAACAGTTCCTGTTGACTAGTTGATTTCTCCAAAGCAGAAATGGCAGCTCTTTACTAGATAATGATTCTAAACATCTTGTTCAAACATCAGAGAAGTTTGTTTCTCATGAATTGGAGCACAATTGAATAATTCTGAAAAAGAATAGTAGTTTAAACTTTTTGCCAATCTCTAGAATATGTTGTCAGTGCTAGCATAACTGTAGAAAGGTAATTTATCTATTCAATTGTGAAGAATGAACTTTCAAAAGAAGCAATTAAATTTTTTTTTAATATTGACTAAGAACAGAGGGTATGTCTATAAACAGTTTTCCTATTAAACATTAATTGGATCTTACTAATTTGGAGTTCGTGCGAATTCTAAAGGTTCTAGCCCAGGCTGATTTTAAGCTGTTTATTAAGAAATGCAGTGTTAAGGAAGTCAATAGTGTGAACAAGTTTGGAAGTAAAAAATTTGACAGATTAAAAGACTACAGAGACTTTTTATTTTAAAATAGAATTTTCAAGGTTTTTTTCTTTTCTTTCTTTTTTTTTTAATTCCCTTTCTCCCTTGGAAGTCACCAGAAATAATAAAAATACAAATTCCAACTCCTAGGAAATCAAGACATCTACGAATATAACTTGGAGCAACAACATTTAAAGACTAAAAGGATGGAGAAGATGATATAGTGAGGAGACAGCTGAAATCCAATGAGAAACCACATAAGGACTAAAGAATTAAAGTGTCAGGAACCACAGATGGAAGTAGTGATTGATGGAGTTGAAGATGGGGGAACTAGTAAAGAGGCAGTTCCATTGTCATCCAGACAGCGTGGTTCCAAGATCCAGAGTTGTAACAGCCTTAAGTTGCTTTTCTGTTCTCTCTCACTCCAGGAGATGAGAGGCTTGTTGTTTGGAAATTTGCCCTAGAGATTCACTAGAATAGAAATATGAGGCAGGGGTGAGGTACTATACTGAAAAGTGAGATGATTTGAACACAGAGGAAGGTGATTTGAACTCTAGAAGCCATAAAAGAAAAAAATGAATGGTATTTAAGATCCATCCGTGGCCCCTTCTACCACTTAGTATTTAGACCATCGGAGGCATCTTTACACTCTAAACAGAAGGCACAATAATCCTCTGGAGATGACGCAGAGTCTAGAGAAATGTCCTTCAGATACTGACGTTTGTACCCTCTACCACTCCTGCACACAGACCATCCACAGAGGCCCATTAGTTAATAAACTTGAGTCTCAAAAAATTCTTACTCTTAAATATTAATGTAGAGTTAAGGACCTTTTGTCCATGTACACACCCGATCTTGTCTGATCTCAGAAGCAGACTAGGGTTGGGCCTCGTTAGTACTTGGATGGGAGACCACCTGGAAATACTAGGTGCTGCGGTCTTTGGAGTCCTGGTGTGGTGCTATATGATAAGTACAAGATTGGTGGTTCAAATTCACGAGCAACTTATCTGAAACCCTATACAGGGTCACTATGAATCGGAAATGGCTAAATGAAACATAACAATATCAACAAAAGACCTCTCAGCTGATACTTGAGATAAACCTCCAAACTGAAAAAAAGAAAAATAGTTTTTAAAAAGAACTCTCAGTAAACAGAGGAAATGCAGAAAATACAAAATAATTTCAAACAAAATCCATAATAATTACAAAAATATCAAAGTTTATGTCAACAATGAAAAGAACAAAATGCTTGGACCTAAAAAAACAAACCCTAGAGTCCTGGTATGATGTATAAGGTAAGCACTGGACAAGTAACCACAAGGTCTGTGGTTCAAACCCACCAGCAGCTCCTTAGAAACCCAATACAGAGTCTCTAAGTATTGGAACCGACTCAATGACACATAACAATATCTAAAAATTATCTGTATCTAAGAAGAGTTCTGGTGTGGCGCTGTAAGATAAGAACTGGACTGCTAACTGCAAGATCAGTGGTTCAAGTCTACCAACCACTTGTCGGAAACCTTATACACATTTGCTATGAGTGTGAGCCAACTCAACAGTACTTAACAATAGCAACATATCTTTATAAAAATCAGAAACAAAAAAGATCGCTTGAAAATGAAAAAATGGTAGCAAAATAATGTACAATATTTGGGAAAGCATAGTGTTCCAGGGGAAATTTTTCAGAAGAACAACTAGAATTTCTAGATAATATGATTTATTTGGATAGATTTAGATTTGGGATAGATTTAGATTTGGGAGCAAGTTTAGAAAGACTTAGTTATAGTACAAAGAAAATTAAGAAGCTGTTGTTAACTCTAGAAAAAATGTACATAATCATAGAATGCTACTTGATGTTGGCATGTATGCTACACTACACAGCGATGATAGTATATCTCCTGGTTACCAAACTCCAAGATAGACCTTAATGATCCCTGCCTCTTTGTGTTCACACACTTGCGTAATCCCTCTTCTCTTCACAATATTGCAGTAGAATGTAACAGAAATGATGGTGTATCACTTTCACAATTAGGTTATAAAAGAGACTGCAGCTTTCATCTTGGTGCTCTGTCAGCCTGTCTCTCCATATCTCTTGGCTCTGGTAAAAGCTATGTTGTGAATAGCTCGCCGGAGAGACTCAGGTTAAAGGAACTGAGTCATTTCTCCAACAGCCATGAGAACTTGGAAGGAGATCCTCTGGCCCAGTCAAGTCTTCAGAGGTTGATTACAAACCCCACTGCCATCAAGTCAATTCTGACTCTTAGCTACCCTAAATCGGATTTCCAAGGCTGTACACATAACAACAACAACAAATCTTTATAGGAGCAGACACTTATTTTTCTTTCATGCAACGATTGGTGCGTTTCAATTCACAGCCCTGGAAAACAGCTTCACTTCGGTTCATAAGCGACCCTGAACTGCTCCTGAAATCCCAATACTCAAGAATCTGTGTGAGATAAATATTTGTTGTTTTAAGCTGCTAAGTAATATGAGAGCAAATTTAGAGAGATGTATGTAGCAATAGATAACTAACACAAACAATAAATACTGATTTTACCAAATATTTACATAATTATTTTTCAAGGATGAAGGACAAAAAGTTGAGATAGGAGTGCAGGAGAATCAAATACTTATTGCAATAGGTAATAATTAGTTAATATCTACAGTTGAGTACTCAACAGATAGCAGGAGAAACATAAGTGAGACAGAGAATTAGAGACAAGAAATTTTAATTTCTTTGTAGGCCTATTAGATTTATTTGTAAAAGTAAGCATTAATCTTGAAGTATGTTAAAGAAGAAATACTGAAAAATGTAATAGGCAACTGGCAGACAATTATGATACCACAGGTTTTCCAAGAGTAACTTAGTTTATTCCCACTAGATATAACCACAAAGGAGCTCTGGTAGCATAGTGGTTACGAATCGTGCTGCAAACCTTAAGGTCAGCGGTTCGAAACTACCAGCCGCTCCGCTGGAGAAAGATGAGGCTTTCTACTCCCGTAAGTATTTACATCCTCGGAAACCCTGTACAGGGTCGCTATGGGTCGGAACCGACTCGACGGCACTTAACAACAACAACAACAAGATATAACCACAACCAAAATCACAAGCTTAATTAATTATCTCATTGTGTCCTAAAGTAGTCTGCATATGTTTTAAGTTTAGTTGTTTTCTTTCTTTTCTTCCAGTGATGTATATGACTCTAAACAGGATGTCGCTCTGTTCTAGATCTCATCTAAGCATTTGTATATATCCAGAAATGAAAGTGCATTCCTAAAAAGTGGTAGGGAATGATAAGAGTCAATAAAGGCAGTGCCTCAAGCTCAGGATAATAAAGGTGCTTCTGCATATCAAATAGACATGCTTCCAACCTTACTTTTGTGTGTGTGTTCTGTAGAAAACATTGTCCACCGCTTTTGCTGCACATTTCTGAATTATTTCCTTCCCTAGTCATTTTTACAATGAAAGAAAATAATAATGGAAATGAGTAATAGAGAATGTCAAATATTACTCCCCTTTTTACTTCTAGAGCAAAAATGTAACCTTCCAATGTTACATAAAAACCTGATAGCTAATCTGTATCCACTGAATCCTTACAAGGCAAAAGAATAAAATGAGATTAGCATTTTGAGACACCGATATTAGTCATAATCATTGGCTAGGGATGTAGCTATTATCATTAGAACTGTTTGTGGCTTAAAGGGATATGGTCATGGTGTGCCTATGTATGATGTAGTCTAGGTAAGGAGGTAAATAAAAACATCACTTCTATCTAAAACAGTCTATACACTTATTGAAACAAGCATTGACCTGCAATAAGAAACGGTATGTCCCATTGATTTTCAAGTAAATTAGAAATTATTAGTGTTAGCCATGATGTGCATTAATGTGTTCTGATAGCATTTGGTTAAATCAGTTTTATTATTTATTAGTGCTGATATTAGAATAAATGATAATGATCATTAAGTGCTATGTACATGATCATTTAACTAATCATGCTTGCGATCTCCTTCTATTAGTCAAACCTCTTTTGGTTAATTAGTCAGAGTGGCTGTCGTAGCCAGACTCCTGAAGGAATAATGAAATAAAGGAAAATTAAATTCTACTAAAGAGAAAAATTGTTAAGTGCCGTCGAGTCAGTTCCGACCCATAGCGACCCTGTACAGGGTTTCCGAGGGTGTAAATCCTTACGGGAGTAGAAAGCCTCATCTTTCTCCCGCGGAGCAGCTGGTAGTTTCGAACCGCTGACCTTACGGTTCGCAGCCCGATTCGTAACCACTACGCTACCAGAGCTCCTAAAGAGAAAAATAGTGCATCACTATTTGCCACCTATATCAACTTTATTTACCCCACAAGAAACAACAAGTCATTGTAGCAACTTTAATGTCAAAAGATTCTGGTAATTTTTAATTTGTCAAATATAATTTCCCTATTAAATTATAAGTGCTTATTTTATGATATGCAAATAAAAAATCCTCATTTACCAACATATCTATATTGGAACATGAACCAATAAATGTTACTTAGATTCAGCATTAAAAATGTTAATAACGTTTTGTTGTAGTCGAGTTCTGACAAGCCAATAACTCAAAATTCAAGGTACAGGTAACAAGCTTTATTATGAGTTCTTCTAATCTTGGTCTTGTTAATGAAGATAGCCTAAAGAGTTCTTAAGTTGATACTTGATGATCTATGAACAGGGTGCTATTTAATCCAAAGTGCTATATTTATCACTAGGTAAAAAACTTGTTTTCATATTTTTTTTAAGTCTTCCTCTTTCCCCAACGGAAGGGAAAAGAGAAAGAAAAGGATCTTCAAAACTTCATTTTTTATCTGTCATCAAGCAGCTTTTTAAATAATAATGATGATGCCACTATTATATTTTTGAATATTCAGACAGAAATAAATGTCAGTACATTAAGGTCATAGTTTAATGAAAGATATCCAGCACAGCCTTATGGGGCAGAGAAAACCACTGTACAAAAGAGCTTCCAGGATCTGTGTTACATTTGTAGCCTCTGGCAGTAGCATCCTCGCTAATAAGTCTCAAGGCTTTCATCACTTCTTAAACACTGGTCTTTCTGTTTGCTACCACTCACTGGAAACTGGATATGGCCTATTACTCTCCATTCTATTAACCTACTTTCTCTTGATCCACTGGTCCCCATTCCCTCTCCTCGCCTAAACATAAAAAGACATGATATGCTCTGGGTAAGACAAATATATTCAATCATGGAATGAAGTAACAGAAGTTGGTAACTCTAGTTACAATATCAGAGAAACGTAGAACATTTCCCCAAAATTAATTGTGTGCTTTACGCATTTGTTCTTTGTTCATTATTGAAAAGGGAAGGGTTTTGAAAATAACTTTTCAATTATTATTTTGTAAACAGTTTTCAGATCCCGTTAATACCATTTTCCTTGTGTGCTTTCATTCCTGTGTCCCTGGGACCCATGCTTATCTCTATTAAAATGTTTAATTGGGTTGTCCATTTTATTGGCCTATATAGCCAGTCCTATGTCCTACTTCCAAACAGATCTTCAGCTGTATCAGTTATCTCTTTGCATTTTAATACTCTGATCTCCCTTAGCCCTTTCACTACCCTCTTTAAGAAGTAGCAAACACGATTTCTACTTTTAAAAATCAGAAATAAAAATTATAATGTACAAATTATTGTCTTAGCAAAGTTTTCTTTTTCATTAAATTGCCTGGGTACCATTCTAAGAGATTTTTCTTTGTTTTAACATTTCACGGATTTTCTATCTTCCCTCATTTTAAAGTTTATTATTTTGACCAATAGGATACATATAGAAAACTACAAAACTACAAAGCATAAAGTTTAGTGACTTTTCCTGTTATCCAATATCTAAATCTAGAAACAGAAATTGTGAGAAACACAGAAGCTCCTTTGTGCTTCCAAGTCATGATCTAATATTCCAAAGGTTGCCCCTATCCTGACAGACAGTTTAAGCTAGTTTTACCTATTTTTGTTCTTTTGATAAGTAGAATTCAAGACTTTATGTACATGTTGCTTTCTAAATCTGTTCATTCTTGTGTTGTTGTTTTTTAAACTTTGTGTATGTCTGTGTGTGTGTGAATTGAGTAAAAGTCTACAGAGCAAAGAGTAAAAGTTTTACAGTCAACAAATCATATATTTTGCCTCATTCCGATGATTGCAGTCCCCTCCATGTACCAACAGTTAACAGTGTTTACCTTAAACATTGCATTCTTCCCTGTGTCTCCCGCTACCTTCATCTTTCCACTGCTAACCCCCATCTTTTGTATATTGCCTGTCCTGTCATCCATGTTAAAACATGTCTGTCCTCCAGCCCATGAGTAATTTCCCCTCGAGACCTCCCCCGCGTAACCATCATAGATTCTTTATTTAAAAAAAAAGCAAAACCTTTTCTTAACTTTTTACAACATTGGTCTTATACAGTATATTTGTCGTTTTGCGATTGACTAATTTCACCTGGCATGATGTCCTCCAGATTCATTCACGTTGTGAGGTGTTTTTCACATACATAGTTATTCTTTAGTGTTTCGTAGTATTCCATTGTGTATATATTGTATATACCAAAGTTTGTTTAACCATTCTTCTGTTTATGGACCTTTAGGCTGTCTCTCCATCTTTTTGATATGTCTCTTATAGATAGCACATTGAAGGACACTGCTGTCTTATCCTTCTGTCTCTGTCTCTTGACTGGTGTATTTAACTCATTTAAATTCAGAGTAATTATCAATGGATATTAATTAATTGTCATTTTGCAGTGTTTCATTTTTTGTGTGTGGTGCTGCTGGTTGCTTTGTTCCACATAATGTTCTGCACTGAGTTCATTTTGATGTTGCTTTATAGGTTTTCTTTTCATTTCTGTTGTGTTAATATTTACTAAATCTTTCTGATTTTCCTCTTTCTCATTTTTAATGTGCAGGTATATTAATTTTCTTTGCTGTTACCATGAAATTTATTATTTTTCCCCTATTTTTAAAAGTCTGTTTATATTAAAATCTACTTGACGTCCTTGCCATTTGGAATTTCTTTATCTATACTATTCCATCTTTTTGCTTTGTAGTTGCCTTATACATTGACATCTCTGGTTCCCTATTTTCAGTCTAGTAGGTTTGTTTTACTTTAAATACTTTTGTATCTGGATTGAATTCTGGGTAGCATTGTCATCTATGTTAATCTCAGTTTGTTGTCTGTTGGCTCTCAGTCCAAAGAACACCCTGTAGCATTTTTTTATAAAATTTGTCTGGTCATTACAAATCCCTTCAGTTTTTGTTTTGCAGGAAATGTCCTAACTTTGCCATCACATTTGAGGTGTGGTGCTGAGTTAAATGTTTTGTCTGGACTGCAGGAACTCTGCTGGTGTTTTTTCTTTGCATTCTCATTATTGCTTATTTTTCTACTATATAGCAATTATTTTTTTTCCTTTCTTGGTGGATTTTTGTTTTTTCTAGATAATGGCTTTTAAAATTGGTGCTTCTGAGAGCATCCTTCCATATTTTAGTTCTCTTAGCTATATATCTAGAAGCTGAATTACTGTTTCATTGGACACATACATATTCTACTTTAGTGGATACTGCTGAATAGTTTTCCAAAATGGTTGCACCAGTTTACACTTCCAACAGTGAGTTTCATTTCAACCACTCTTGCAGGGGATCTCATTGTGACTTTGCATTTCTCTTATAAGTAACTTGAGCACCTTCCTGTTTGCTTATTGGCCATATGAAAAAGTGCCTGCTGAAGTCTTATGTCCACTTTTCTATTGACTCATCAGTGTTTCATATTAAGAGAAAATTGTATTATGTAACATTTGTAACAACAACATGTTGTTGTTAAGTGTCGTTGAGTTGGTTCTGACTCATAGCAACCCTGTAGAGGGTTGGTAAGTTTGAACCACCAATCTTGTGGTTCAAACCTACCTTACAGTAGAGTGCTTATACTACAGTTGTTGTTGTTATGTGCCGTGGAGTTGGTTCCAACTCACAGTGACCCTGTACAGAGTTTCTGAGGCTGTAAATCTTTATGGGAGCAGAAAGCATAATGGGTTGGAGAAGGGAACATGGAAATCAAAGATCAACCTAAATCACAGTTAAATTTATAACTGACTACTTTTTGGTCAGAGCCCTGGTATGATGCTATAGGACAAGTACTGGAATATTAACCACAAGGTTGGCAGCTCAAACCCAACAGGTGCTCCTTGGAAACCCTGTATGGGGTCGCTATGAGTTGAACTGATTCGTGGTCACTTAAGTACCACCTTGTGGTTGTTAGGAGTCCTGATGTGGCACTGTAGGATAACACACTTGACCAAAAAGGTCAATTTAAACTTCAAGGTTGACCATTCAAATCCACCAACTGCTCCTTGGAAATCCTTTACAGGGTCACTATGAGTTGGAAACGACTCAGCAGTAGTTACCAGTAAGTCCTAGAGGCCCTGTAAAGGGTTTCTCAGGAGCCACTGGTAGGTTTGAATCACTGACTTCATGGTTAGCAGTTCAGTGCTTATCTTACAGCGCCATACCAGAACTCCAGTTAGGCTGTAGCTTCACCTAGAAAGATACTTTTGACTAAACCCAGTTCACATGTTGCCAGCAGAGCCAGTTCAAAGATAAAGAAATTGAGCCAACCATCTAATTAAATTTTCTTCCTGACTATTTTAACAGATTTTTTTCCTCACTGAATTTACCAAATTGATTCATTTAATATAAGGTTTTTCAAAAGTGAAGGTGTTTTTAGATTATGATCTCTTTTTTTAAATGCAGTATTTTCAAATGTTTAATTTATATATCCTGCTTATTTCTAGGATGAATCTGAGGTGGTTTACAAAAGGAGGCATGCAATACAATAATCATGAAATTATGAGAAAGCAGATGCTTTAAGGAAGCAGAAGGCGGTGGGGCCTTAGTTAAGAGCTGGTGGGTTTTTTGGTATATGTCAGAATCATTGGGTAAAGGGTTCCAAAGGGGTAATTAAAAACCCTGTTAGGTGATTTTTTTTTTTTTTTTCTGATTTAGTAGCTGTGTGGCAGAGTACTCAAATTCAATTTCATTTCGTGTCCCAGGTGCAACTGGTCACTTTGATAACCATTGATTTATATCACCTTGTGTCTATTTCAGTGTTTGGAACAATCCATTGTTAATATTACATTCAAAAATTTAAATAGTGTCTCTGAATAAATCATATATCCCAATATCTTACCATACACAGTAACAGCTATAGTATTATTTTTATAAACCATAGCTTTTCTTTTTGTATGTATAAGGATGTGATTAGTTACTTATCTCTGTGGTTTAAAATCTCAGCCACGTTAGAAATGCCTACTTGTTGTTAAGTGCCATCTAGTGAGTCAATTCCAACTCATAGAGAACTTGTATAGATAGGGTTTCTGAGGATCAACTGGTGAATTTGAATTGTCTACCTTGCAGTTCAAACCGACCTTTCAGTCCAGTGCTTATCCTACAGCACCACACTAGTGAGTCTTTTAAATAAGCACTAAGGAATATGGAGAAATGTCCTGGTGTGGTGCTGTGGGTTAATGCTGCAGGATGCAAAGCCATTTGAACTGCAAGGTCGGTGATTCAAGCTCACCAGCTGCTCCTCAGAAACCCTATACAGGGTCGCTATGGGTCGGAACTGACTCAATGACACGTAACAAAAACAACAATGCACATATTCCGATTCAGTTGTTCTTAGGTGGGATCTGGACACCAAATTTCCCCACATGATTCTATCCTGCTGCCAGAAATGTGAGCCAGTGGTAGGTAGAGATTAAAATAGCCTATATTACTAACATTCATGGCTGTTTTTATTCTCCATCACTGCACCTAACCACTCATTCCAATGTGTGGTTTGTTTTTGGTTTTTAAGTATACCATTTTATTCTCTTAATTGAACTTTATCCTGTTTTTGATGATATATTGCTGCAATCTATCAAGGTCATTTTAAATGCTTTCCCTTTCCTTTCAAGTGTTTAACCCCTACCCAAGTAAGTGTCACCTGCAAATTTAATGAGCAGATTTTCAGTTTCCTAATTGAGATTATGTTCATTAAGTTTTAATATTTTATAATTTTATTGCAAATTATTTTCACCATGTGGGTGATGCTTCCTGGACTTTGCCCTGGCCATACACATTTTCTTCATTGTGAATGGACATTTATTTAGTGCATAGAAGTCATATGATATTCAATCAAGTTCTATACTTGTAAGTAGTTGAAAATAAATGCTGAATCTGACACCATGCAGCTTAAATCTTAAAGAGAATATGTGTAACATGAGATGCATGGACAACATCGAACACATAAGCATTTATGCATAAAAATGAAACATTGAAAATATGTACTTCCATTGAATTAATGATACTGACTCTTTGTTGTTGTTAAGTGGCATTAAGTCGTTTCTGACTCATAGGGCTTCTGAGGAGCAGCTGATGAGTTTGAACCGCCTGCTTTAAGAGACTTTGTGGTTCAGTGTTTATACTATAGTGCCACAAGTTACTTGTTCTTTGTGCCTCAGGACCATCACTGTTTTTGCTTTGGTTTGCTGTAAGGATTAAAATTCTCAGCAGAACCGGACACAAGGTAGCAATTCAAATAAATGGTAATCAAGTCGCTGTGGCACCACACAAGAATGATCCAGCATCAGTGACTGACGAGGTTATTTTGGAGCCTTTGGTTTTCACATATTTAAATGTTTTTCTTCAATAAAACAACTTAGATTTTCATTCTCAGTAAGTCATGACCATTATTGGGAAGTGGGATTTCACAGATAATTTTAGATAAATTTAGGATTCAAATTCAGAACTTCTGTCTATAAGTTGGTACTTGCTAAGTGGCCAAAAGCCCAGCAAACAGACTTGTTCCATACCTAAAAGGTGAGGGGGGTGAGAATCTATTATGGAAAGATTGGAATCCACAAGAGTGAAGTAGCTCGTTGAAAACCAGCACAGGAGCCATGCCTGACTTCCCGTGGTTTCATAAAGGGGAAGAAGAACACTCAAAATGAGCCCAAGACTAATTTCTATGAGGTGTAGGTCTGATATGCCTCTACTCTACAAACTCCTCAAACTTTTCTAACACCAAAATCCCTCCCACAGTACTCTGCTTTTCATTTGGGTTTAGTAATCCATTGCACTGGCCACACAGAACCCACAGACATACTCAGGATAATGAGGTTTTTTAGGGAAGTAAACAGGGAACAATTCAGGATCAGAAACAACCCTGGATGCAGCCAGGATTGCCTCTTCTCTGCCCCACTGCAGGCTCTAGCAGTAAATTAGCACTTCTTTTATAAAACGCACGTTTTTATAGTACTGTATAGTTTTCAGACTGCTTTTACATTGTTTTGTTTGATCTTAATATATTGGTATACACTTTTACAATTTTGCTTCTATTATCCTAAAATACCTTCAAGTACAAGAAACAACTTTATACCAAATTAAATGTAAGGCACTGCTATACTGTAGTTTTATTTACACTTAACATTTACACGGGTTTACTTCATTATGACTAGTTATGAAAACAATAAAAATATAAACATTATTTGGAAAATACTGGTCACAAGGCAGTTTGATGAAAGGATGTTTGCTTTTCCTTCCCTCCCCCATTTCCCTTCTCGTTCTATCTCAAGGTTCTCAATTCTGCCACTGCTCAAACATGTTCAAAGCAAAGTCGTGTTCACCATGGCATGAAGGTTTGCATCCCCCCAAATAAGTACAATGATAAGGTGTTTTTCCAATGTGTATTACTATACTATTTGGAAACATGAGAAACTTGTTAGTACATTTTTTTCCTCGAGTTTGGCTATTCATGAAAACTGTTCTCATAAATTGTTGTTGTTGTTAAATGCCTTAGAACTGGTTCCACCTCATAGCGACCCTATAAAGGGTTTTCCAGGAGCATCTAGTAAGTTAATGGCTCAGACTCCCAGAATTATAAAAATAAATAGCTAATAATTCATTAAAAAATAAAAATCTCAGATACTGCATTTCCTGGAAACTTTTTAATAGTTCAACTATAAGCCAAACTAAGCCATTGCCAGTGAGTTAATTCTGACTCATAGCAATCTTCCCTATATAGCCTTTCAGAAACTGCATTCATAGTAACAGACTGCCTCATCTTTCTATGTTGTTGTTGTTGTTGTCAAGTGCCGTCAAGTCGATTCCGACTCCTAGTGACCCTGTATAGGGTTTCCAAGGAGCAGCTGGTGAGCTTGAACCGCCAACCTTGCAGTTCAAACGGCTTTGCAGTTTGGGGCATTAACCCACAGCTCCACACCAGGACTCCCATCTTTCTATAGACAGGAATAAAGTATAGATGGGAATAAAGTTGTACTTAATCAAGTTTATTTTCTACTTATGAAAATAGTATTTTTGATCCTACACATCTGTGTTTGTTCTTTGATCTCATCTTATTGACTAACCTAGAAGCTATGTAAAAATGCTATGTCACGTGAACCTTCCAGATTGTTGTTGTTGTTAAGTGCTGTCGAGTCAGTTCCCATTCATAGGGATCCAGTATAGGGTTTCCAAGGAGTAGCTGGTGGGTTTGAATGCTGACCTTGTGGTTAAAAGTCCAGTGCTTACCCTAAAGCTCCACCAAGGACCCAGATAGCATTTGAAAATCTATTGAGTGGAATGATTTCTACCAGACAGGAAAATATTCTTAACTTTTATTCATGACTGCTTATGTTGTTGTTGTTGTTAAGTACCGTGGAGTCGCTTCCGACTCATAGTGACCCTGCACAGGGTTTCTGAGGCTGTAAATCTTTACAGGAGCAGAATGCCTCATCTCTTCTCCTGCAGAACAGCTGGTAGTTTCGAACTGCTGACCTTGAGGTTGGCAAACCGGCTCGTAACTTTATGTAGCACTGTAAAATAAACAGTGTCTCAAGATCAGCAGTTCAAACCCACCAACTGCTTTCAAAAAAAGATTTACAAACCTCGGAACCCTATACAGGGTTGCCATGAATCAGAACCCAATAGTCAGCACTTAACAACAACAACTTACTCCTTTGTTATTAAGTGTCGTCCAGTCGGTTCCAACTCATAGCAACCCTATATAGGGTTTCCGAGGTTTGCAAATCTTTTCGGGAGCAGAAAGCCTCATCTTTCTCCTGTGGAGTGGCTGGTGGGCTCAAACTGCTAACCCTGTGGTTCATAGGCCAGTGCTTATCTTATGAAGCCACCATGCTCCAACTTACCACTTTGTTGTTGTTAAGTGCCGCTGAGTCAGTTGGACTCAGAGAGACCCTCTATAGGATTTCCAAAGAGCAGCTGGTGAATTTGAACTTCTGACCTTACAGTCCAGTGCTTGTCCTACAGCATGACACCAGGACTGCAACTTATCATTTGTTAAGGTTGTTAAGTGCCATCAAGTCGATTCCAACTCATAGCGACCCTGTGTAGGATTTCCGAGGAGCAGCAGTGGGTTTGAACTGCCAACTTCAGAGTTCACAGTCCAGTGCTGATCCTACAACTCCACACCAGGAGTCTAGCAACCTATTTATTCAGTATAGCTGAAATGAAAACAAACAAAAAATTGCTCTTTGATAATCTTAGTTTTGAATTCCAGCTTTATTATAAATTGGCAGTTAATGTGTATCTCTGCACCTGTTTTCTCATCTTTAAACTGGGTCTAGATTATCATCCATTTTATGAAGTGTGAAAATTGAAATGAGCCATACGTATGTGTTTAGTTAATATATAAATGTTTAATGTGTTGTGGTAATATTTGATCCCATGCAAACAAGGATGTTGTCTGGGGAAAAGACTGTTCTGTGGAAATACTTTTGAGTTTTAAGAATGTTAGTAGCGAGGGGAAAGGAGACTGTCATATGCCAATTTATACCAAGTAGTTTCATCCACCTGTATTGTCTGATTACATCCCTTCTTCTTAGATCATTAAGAAGAATTCGGAATCCTATCCACGAAATGGTTTGCACAACTATTAATGGCACTGATTCAATTCTATACCATGACTTCAGAAATAGTTAATGATAGCCCAAGCAGCTTCATTTAATTTTCCATTTTACTTATAGTACTATAGTGGAAACAATTTCAAGATAATTTTAGGTTCTTGTTTTTAGAGTTTATTTCAAAAACAATGTGGTGGCTATTCTCTTGTTCCTTTATAAATTATTTAGAAGACCTACAAGATTGTAGGTCTTGATGTAAGTTGCTCCTCCTTCATACAGTTTTTGGACACCAGAGGCCGATGGCACAATATTTGAAGTGTCCGGTTGTTAATCAGAGGGTCAGGGGTTCGAGCCCACCAGCCACTCAGCAGGAGAAAGATGTGGCAGTCACTTCCGTAACTATTGACAGCCTTGAAAACCCTATAGTGCAGTTCTACTCTGTCCTATAGGGTCTTGGGTGGTGGTGGTTGTATGCCACCAAGTCAGTTCCCACTCAAGTGACCCTGTATAGGGTTTTTGAGGCTGTAAGTGTTTACAGGAGCAGAAAGCCTCATCTTTGTCCTAAAGAGGGACTGGTAGATGGGAATCTACTCCAGTACAGTGGACTGAGTTAGAATGTGGTTGAATATCCAGATGTAAATGAAGCACATATTAATTGTTCACAGGTTGTATTCATTTATATCATAGCAGCTGCTGCTTGAAGGGAAAGAATGGGTTGTGAATAACACTGTTGCAACAATAAAAGTAAAGGCTGCCTCTTAAGTATTTATAAATAGGGAAGTCAACAACAATCTAATTTAATCACTCTAATTTTTTTTTTTGTCTTTCAATTGGAATGTTAAAAAAATAAAGCAATAATGATGTTTTGTTTCTGGCTATTAACAGGACTTTGGCTCCCCAAATTAAGAAATCAGTTATTGTTAATTAAACCTAAAATGTGATGGCAGAGGTCTTTGTGCCATGAAGCCAGAGCCTGATTAGCGAGTTTTTTTTTTCCAGTACAGGGTGTACGGTAGTACAGTGTTCTCCGCCAAAGCCCTACGTTGTCTGGGCAACTCCCGTTACCATAGCAATGAAAGTCTTTTGCGGGGAGCAGGGGAATGCTAATTGTAGCCATTTGTTGTTCCTTATGTCGATCCCTTAACTAGCACAGTTGTAGAGCAGCCAGAGACTCTGGGTGAACAGCACGGAGTGCCCCCAAAAGCATTGCTGCTGAAGGCAACCGGCTGCTCTGCTTAAAAAATCATTTGAGCAGCCGACAACGCTGACAGTGCCACTATGTGGGCAGAAGCACAGCTTGATTCAGACCCTGACAACTGTTGATCTGGGAATTAGAGTCAAAGAGAAGACTGTTTAAAACCTGTTGAGAAGGTTCCGATGACATGGAGATTAATTTGACACCAGCCCCTCAGAGGTAGGTGCTAGGCATATCATCACAACTGTTTATCTGGGCCTAAACTCAATACTGGAATGCCCAGAGGCAGGAGGAGAGAGATCAATAGTTATTCCTTTTATGGCCATCTGAAACTCTTTCACTGTGGCCTCAGGTAAAAATATTCATTTGGTTGGAACCAACCAATTGTAATTCACATAGGCCTCAGATTCAGTTTTGTATTGGTAACTCCCTCCTCTCTTTTTATAATCCCTTATTTTTAGAGACTTATGATTGAACTGCCAGAAATGAGTTGAAACTGAAAATCAACTCAACATAAATGAGAATGACCGCTTTTGAAAAATAAAAGACAAAGTGATATCTACCAATCTTGGGGTCTTTCATGCTGGCCTAATTTGAGAAAATGCTCTACAACCTGGCAAATAGTAATTCATTGTAAAACCTAATTACTGTGGGTTGTTGTTGTTGTTGTTAAGTGCCATCGAGTCGGGTCCGACCCTGTACAGGGTTTCCGAGGGTGTAAATCTTTACGGGAGTAGAAAGCCTCATCTTTCTCCCGCGGAGCAGCGTACTTGGGGAAAAAACAGTCCACGTTTTAATGGTAAGAAAAATCATGCGAAGTGCTATTATACTATTATTGCTTCTCTTTAAACCTGTATTGACCATCAAAATAGCCAAGTTTGTGAGACTTCTAAAACCAGCTACTTTGTAAACATGGTAATAAATTTCAAGGTAGTTTTTCAGGTACACATTTAAACTATATGCCTAATTGAATAGACTGTTAGCGTGTCCAGGCTGAAATTCTTAAAATTCTTATTATATGGAACTATTCCTTACTTTAACTTTATGTTTGTTTTCATTGAGATAGTCAGAACTGGTGTAACCATGGCCCAAAACATAACTACAGATTATTTTTTTAAGTAAAGTAAAAGAATGCCTTTCAACTCAACAGTGTGATTTTCTTTTCTCCATGAGAGAACCCCGTTTATGTTTTATGTTTCTAACACTTGCCCTGATCTTTCTTGGAAGACCGACACCAGAGACATGCAGTGCTCTTAAAGAAATGACTTCCTGATGACAGTGAGTATAATAAGTCATTTGCATGCTACAAACCTGAAACAAACTTGGCCACCCTCAGTGATTAAAGTAGGTACCCATTCTATAAATTCCCAAGAATAGAAGACTGAAAGTTTTATTTGTTGACATTTTTAAGATCTACTGTCTTTTTCATTTAATAGTTTTTACTATTATTATTACTATGTTGTTGTTGTTGTTGTTAAGTGCCATCAAGTCGATTCCAACCCATAGCGACCCTGTATACGGTTTCCAAGGAGAAGCTGGTGAGCTTGAACCATCAACCTTGCAGTTCAAATGACTTTGCAGTCTGACACATTAGCCCAAAGTACCAAACCAGGACTCCGTTATAGATGCTGTCAAATTTACCAACAGTCGAGGCTTCATAGTCCCTCAAATGATTAGACCTACCATGGAGTTCTGTGAACAGTAAAGTCTGAAATATTCTTACAATGAAGGAGCACATCCAATATTCCTTAGAAGTCCATAGCAGCACTCTGGAGAAATAAGAGTGGACAGTCTACCTTCAGTCCTGCCAAAGTTCCTTTTGCTAATGGCCAGTGAGATGAAAGGCCTAAAACTTGAATATGGGATGAGCAGTAAGTACTTTATTATCAAGGAGTTTTCTGCAAGCACATAATATTAAAACTCATCAGTAAAGCCATCAGCCTTGCTCCTGGGGCTGAATCATAGCCATTGCAGATTATGTTTCAGAATCTTCCAATCTAAAAACCCACAGTTATTTGTCTTGTTAAAATGCAGGCCTTTAATTTTAGTTGTGTAACATGCCCCACATCTGACTAGCTAACCTGCGTTCAGCCAAGATGAAGTGTTCCTAAACAATTTCTAAGGGAGAGTCTGTTGGATTTTCACAATAAGATGATTTGATTGAGGTGGAAGTAACCTAAAAATTGTTACTTGACGAGCAAAAGTTGAATATGAAGAAAAGGAATCCAAGAGTCAAACTGTGGTTCTACTCCCTCAGTCTAATGTGGATAACAGAATTAGAATTTACAGGGAAAAGGATGAGGCTTTCTGTTCCCAAAAAGAGTTACAGTCTTGAAAATCCTCCACAAGGTTGCTGTGAGTCAGAACTGACTCCACGGCACAAACCACCCAACCACCAGTGAGAAGGAGAATGTAGTCATATATGTCATTCAATTGTGAGACATTCTCCTTATGAGGAGAGAGTGCATTCAAATAGAAACCAAGAGATTATTGTCTGAATACTCATCAAATGAGCATATCCTCTCTTCCAGCCTTAGATTTCTTAGGTGGGCCCCAATGGCCAAGACAAGATCTGATGGCTTAGAAGAACCACACCAATGGGATGAGAGAATGATTGTGGTTGTTGTTAAGTGTCATTGAGTCAGTTCTGACTCGCAGCCACCCTGTATAGGGTTTCCAAAGAGCAACTGGTTGGTTTGAACCACTGACCTTGTGGTTCACAGTCCACACCAGGAGTCCAAAGAGAGAATTAGTGACCTGGACTTTAGAATGTTATTTTATCCCTTGACCAAATCATGTGTTCCTTGTTTCTACTTTTAAATAATGAATTGAAGGGACTACATCTCACAGTGAAGCTTCCACTGTCTTCTTAAAATCTGTACCTCATGTGGATGTTTATTAAAAGATTGAGTCTATCTTGATTTACACTAGAGTCAAGTTTCCCCAAGGTATAATAATCTGGAAAATCCCTTCTTAAAAGAGTATGTGTGCCTAAAAAAGAACGAATTTATAGGGCAAGAAAAGCCAACTCAGGTTGTGATTAATTCCAATGATTTATTGTTTGATGGGTTTTTTGTGCTTTTTTTTTTTTTCATTTTTTTTACGCACTATGATTCACATTGGCAACCTATTAAATATTATTTAGTATTTTTGTGTTTTGCAATTTGTTTTGGTCGTGGTTACTTTTTTCAATTATTTTCAGTCAAATAGATCTTCTTTACAGTTTAACAATGGTATCTGAATTGTTTTTTCATCTTGTCCAGTCTATAAAGTAATCTAGTTATTTTGGGGCCATCGTTATACCTGTTTTGACTATGTCAATGGAAACAAACATAAAACTAAAGTGATGAATAGTTTGATATAACAAGAATTTTAAGAGCATTGAACCAGGCTGTATGATCAGTCTGTTAAGTTAGGAGGCATATACATGAAAAGTGCACCTAGAAAACTACCTTGAAATTTATAACCATGTTTACAAAGTAGCTGGTTTTAAAAGTCTCACAAACTTGGCCATTTTTATAGTCAATGCACATTTAAAGAGAAACTATGATAGTGCAATAGCACCTCATGTTTTTTTCCTACCATTATAATGTGGACTGTTTCTTCCCCAAGTACCCAAAGTAATTGTTACAACGATTAACTACTTGCCAGGTTGTTATGTGGCACAATCAACTGGGAAGTTTCTTTTAAAAAATTTTTCCATACATCATTTCAGACCTACTGAATTAGAACTCAGGGGATAGGTGCCCTGAAACTGTTCTTACAAAGATTTCTCAGGTTGTTGTGTAGCCAAATTGCCTATGTTTAAAAGAGGAACATTTCGGAAACAATGGCCTATAGTAATATTTCTTCACCTTTTAATTACAGGTTCTGATGTAAAAATGAGACTCAAAAATCTTTTTTTATTTTTATATTTTTTATTGTGACTTTAGTAAAGGTTTACAGAGAAGTTCATCAGTTTTACATCCAGCAGATTTCTTCATCTCAGTGATTGCAGTTCCCCTACATGCAACAACAGTTTTCCCATTTCCTCCGTGTGGTTCCTATTTCCGTTCCACCCTCCTTCCCATCCTCAATTTTATCCTTAGGTAAATGTTGCTTTTGATTTTGAATGATTGACTATTCCCTGGTGAGCATACATTACTAATGTTGTTGACCCCCTCTCCCCCTTATATACCTATCTACTGCTTTACTGAAAATTGGGGCACCAGGATGAGTTCCTTTCCAGACTTGAAGGGTCATCAGAGACCATAGTCTTCGCTTTCTTCGGTCTCTTTCTACCAGTAAGCCTGGTCATTTTTTTTATATATCATTTTGAGTTTTGGTCCATATTTTCTCCATTGTACCCGGGACCTTCTAATCTGATCCTTTTTAGAGCAGTTGATAGTGGTAGCCGGGCACCATCTAGTTCCTCTGGTCTCACAGTCATGGTGACCGATGGTCACCTGTTCCACTGCTATATTGGACTAGTGGATCCCAAGCATCTTCAATTTTCACCATTTTTATTTTTTCCACACAGAGAGAGACCATTAGTTGCACGTTATATGACTGTTCATGAGCTTTTAAGATACCTTTCAGGACTCACCAATGTAGGGTGTAGAATATTGCCTTTTTGGACTCTGTTATGCCAGTTAACCATGGTGTTCCCAGGAACTCATTGCCTTAAGATGTTTGATAATATCTAAGTTTTCATCATTTTGCCCTCTGTATGGTTCCATTGCTCTCATAGCTGCGTTTGTAGCAAAGGTTGTTGTTAAGTGCTATCGAGTCCATTCCGACTCATAGCAATCCTGTGTATAGTTTCCTAGAAGCAGCTGGTGAATTTGAACTATTGACCTTGTGGTTCAAACCACCTTTCAGTCCAGTGTGCTCTTCCACAGAGCCACACCAGCAAATGTAAAGGTACAAATATCCTCTTTCGTTTGTGGGTATACTACCATTCTCCCCCCACACCCATTCAGCCTGTGTATCTGTCCATGTACCTACCTGCAGAACACTGTTGTTCCAGGGTTGTGTATGTAACACCATTTACCTCTGTCTCCTTTAACTTTTACGTACCTCCCTGTGTCTTCACATTTCTTCATCATTCTTCTAGAAACCTCCTTCTTGCATATTGCCTCCCCATCACCAAAGCTAGCATGTGCCTACCCTCTAGAGGCTCAAAATCTTGGTAACCATTCCAGGAATATTGAATTAATTCACTGGTTCTTTCTGATCTTTGTTTTCAAAGCTGTTTGAATATGAACATATATATGTGTGTGTGTGTATATGTGCATATATATGTATATTGTTGTTAAGTGCCATCAAATCGGTTCCAACCCATAGTGACCCTCTATAGTGTTTCTAAGGAACAGCTTGTGAGCTTGAACTGCTGACCTTGCAGTTCATACGGCTTTGCAGTCTGACGCATTAACCCACAGCGCCACATCAGGACTTTTACTATGTAAACATACATATGTATGTTTACATATATGTATATATATATATATATATATACACACACACACACACAATACAAATTGACTTTACATAGGGAATATAAGTATCACTGACTAAAATGAATTGAAAATAAAAAGAATGTAGAGTATGGATAGAAGTACCAATTTTAAGGTATGTTGTTGTTAAGTGCTGTCGAGTCAGTTCCTACTCATAGTGAACCTACATAGGGTTTTCAAAAACAGCTGGTTCGTTTGAACTGCTGACCTTGTGGTTCTCAGTCCAGTGTTGATCCTACAGTACCACACCAGGAGTCCTCTTATTTATTTGTTGTTGTTGGTAAGTGCAGTGGAGTAGATTCTGACTCATAGTGGGTTTCCGAGGAGTGTATGGTGGGTTTGAACAACCGACCTTGTGCCTCAAACTGACTTTGCAGTCTAGCACATTATCCTGCAGCAAAACACCAGGCCTCCTTTTAAGTTATAAAATGTTTTAAACCCAAATACCACAGAGTGCAAAAGAAAACTCTCATTACTTGAACTAGTGATAGAAAATATTCATTCTCAATCCACATCCTTCTAGACTGTTTATTCAGAGCTTGAAGTATAGTTTCAACATTATTAAAAACATTGCCAAACAAGCAAAGGAGACATAAATTTAATTGGAAAATTTCTTTGTCTGGAAAATAATTTTTAGGAAACCCACAAATGCACATGCACTCATTTATTTATTCTATCACTTTGCTAGAGACAGTTCAACTGGTTATGGATCGTACCACTCTAGGTAGACTGTGCTTATCCAACTTGCAAGTTTATAGCAATTTGTTGTTTCAATAAAATCTTGGTTCTGTTAATCAGAGTGTAATGAACTACAATTTAATTTAGCCTATACCTCCAATTAAAAGACAAACTTTACATGAATTTTCTGAAGCCTTACCCCATGTTTGTATGTGCATCCTTCTTTTACCGCATATGAAATATAAACTTAGAAATTGATAATCATTATCATATAGCTAATTCTCAGTTATGTGAACGGTATCCCTAGTATAGTTATTGGTAACTTCATTTCTTCTCTGGAATCATAAGAGCTGAAAATGTAACACATTTCAAACACTCGTCTGAAATTCCTTTTCCAAGGTATTTCACTCCCTTGTTACTGGAGGTGTTGATCGCCAGATAATCCAGAAGAAATTGCTGAAGCTTTGGCATTCTATTTTTAAAAAGACAACCTCTATATTGAACTGTTCAGCATTCACACTTGAAATAGTATTGGCCCATACTTGCTATGGAATCCTTCCCTTGTTTTGGGTCCTCTGTCCCTTCTATTTTGCCTTTTCTTTCACATTGTTGCTTTGCTTTTGCTAAACATACTGTCAAACCTCAGGCTGCGTGTTTAAGCTGGAGGAACATTGAAAGATAAAGAAATAACTTAAGTTTTCAAATTCTGTCTCCCTAGCAGGCTAACATTGTCAGTTCTTATGAAAGCAACTGTACCCAGAAAACCTTGCTGGAACAAAAATACTCTGAATGTACACATTGTCCATAAACTCCACATTAACCATTCATAACTAAAATGCTCTTCTCCATCCACATCATAGCATAAGCCCTCTATGATGTTAGGTTTACACCCCACCCCCTCACACACATATACACACACACACACACACACACACACACACACACACACGCCCAGGTACATTCTCTTCCGGGGTCCACTTCTCATCCCACTGCTGACCTAAGAAAGATAGTCCCTGTTTGTCTGTGCTGCAATAGGACCTTATGCCTCTATTATCACTTGGTTATTTGTTATAGTTGTCTCTTCTACTAGTGTGAGCTCCTGAAGGGCAATAGAATGGCATTTGGCTCTGGTAGCGTAGTGGTTAAGAATCAGACTGCGAACCTTAAGGTCAGCGGTTCGAAACTATCAGCCGCTCCGCGGGAGAAAGATGAGGCTTTCTACTCCCATAAAGATTTACACCCTCGGAAACCCTGTACAGGGTCGCTATGGGTCGGAACCGACTCAACGGCACTTAACAACAACAACAACTGCACAAGGACTGCAAAGCACCGCCTGCTCCTTGGAAACCTTCTATAGGATCGCTTTGGGTTGGAACCTGACTTAGCAACAACAACAACTGCACAAGGGAGACCAAAAACCCTTCCTTACCGTGTAGATTCTGAGTCATGTTGTCATTGTTGTTAAGTACCATCGAGTCGGTTCCAACCCATAGGGACCCTGAACAGGGTTTCCAAGGCTGTAAATCTTTACAGGAGCAGAAAGCCTCATCTTTCTCTGAGTCATCGCCACCCTGTATTGGGTTTCTGAGGTGGTAACTCTTTACAGAAGTGAAAGCCTCATTTTTCTCCCACAGAGCTGCTGGTGAATTTGAACTGCCAACCTTGTGGTTACCAGTCCACCACCAGGGCTCCTTGCACATGAGAGAGAAGGAGAATCAAATTCAAAAGCAACCCAAGGAGGAGGATTCCTGTGAGGTCAGACTCCTCTCTACTTTACCAATAGCACTCGGTACTCCTCAGCGATAAATCATTGCAAGGGGCACACCAAACTCACAGATCATATTGACAGTTATGGAATTATGGGTTTATTAGGGAAGTTAACAGTTTACAATTCAGGATCAGAAATGCTCAAGACACAGTCAGGACAAACTTTTTCCAGCAGCAGACAGACCCTTCTTTGGCTGTTGGCCTGGCCTCTGCCCTGCTCAGGCAATATTACAAAGACCTTTTTAGGACTGTTAACGATGCCCAAAGATACTCCACTCTAAGCCTCAGTCAAAAGACACTTGACTAGCTCCCTGGGTCAGCAAACCTAGTTCCCCAATTAAGTTTCTAGAGGCATTCCACTCCACAAGTAAGCTTTCTGCCCAAAGGCACTCAGCTTTACTTGCTCCAAAGACTTGGAAGCGCAATGCCGTACCTGGTGCTCTGGTTCTTGATTCTGTTGTTGTTGCTGCTGCTGCTGCTTCTTCTCTTCCACTCTTTTGGTGCCATACCTCTCTGTTCCTGGGCTGAGGAGGTGCAATGGGCAGGGGTCTCCGGGTCCAAAGGACATGGTCCACGCCTGGACCTTCTTTAATGATAGTAAGATCATCTCCCTCCCTCCTCTTGCCCCTTTCCTCTCCTCTCCCCTCCCCTCCTTTCCCCAATTCCCATTTCTGAGATGACTCATTTTATACCCACTTTAGAGTTCCAAGTTTTTACAATCACAATTAGCACTGTTAACTGTACCATATAGTCCTATTAGCCCATCAGCATCTTCTCCCACTCTCTCTTACCCGGACCCATCAGGGAGTTACAAAGACTGCATAGAAGAACCATAAGGCATAATTCAGTGCACTGTAAGGACAGAGACTGTCTTCTTCATCTTGATCCCCTAATTTCTAGCAGAGTGTCCACATACAGTATCCATTAAGTGGGCTTGGTGATAAGTATTATTCCTACTCCTATTGCCATCTGGGTTCTCTTCTTTTAACCTCCCAGATCATGATTGGTATTAACAGTCCATTGATCTGGTCTTTCATCGCCATCAGGTATCAGGGTAAGGAATGACATCACTCATGGAACTAGGTATAGAACAGGTTTACTCAAAATCATATTTAAAAATTGGACTTTTAGGGTTTTTGTTTGTTTGTTTTAGTTGTTTTAAATTTATTCTTTAAAAGATTTGTTGTATTGTGAATTGAATGAAGGTTTATAGACAAGATCATCTGCTTTACATTTAGCAAATGTAAACACTTTGTTTCATCTCAATTATTACAATCCCCTCTGTACACCAACAGTTATCCTTCTTGCTCCTTGTAGCTCCCCATTTACATCTTATATTTCACAAATGCACAAAGCAAAAGTATCTTATGTACACATACAAAACAAAAAATACATATTCATTTAAATGTTTAAAGGACACATTATGCAAACCGTCTTCCTGCCCGCAAGCATACCTTCTTATTTAGCCCATGGGCCTAGAGCCTGCAGTGGCTCTCTCTCTCCAGGCCACCACCTCTGCCACCATCTTTACTGTCACTGTTTTTCTAGGTAGTATCTCCTACTCCACTCATGCTCTTCCTTCTCAATGGTCCTGGGATTGTCTGTTCTTGCAATGAAAGATTAACTGTTCATTTCTTTTAGTTACACATCTACAATTACAGTATGATAATCACAATTAGTCCTGCTAACAATTACTCACAATTGAATCATAAAATCCTATTAGAATCATTCCCCATCCCTTTCACCAGATCCATCTGGAAAAGAGGAAAATGATTCAGTGGTGATTCTGTCTTACCTCCTCATTCTGAAACTAAGCACACTCATGAAAGCTTGTAAACCAGCCATGCCCTGCCTTTATAGCCCCACTTTTTATAGGTAATGTCTAAATTGCCCATCCCTATCAACCCAGTACGGAGTCCTGCTGTGGCACTGTGTGGGTTAATGTGCCAGAACGCAAAGCCGTTTGAACTGCAAAGTCGGCAGTTCAAGCTCACCAGTCGCTCCTTGGAAACCCTATACAGGGTCACCATGGGTCAGAATCAACTCGACAGTACTTAACAACAACAACATCAACCCAGTACACTGAAGAAACAAGCTTGTTCATTGATATGAAGAATCCTTGCATTTCAGATGGAATTTTCAGCAACTGCATCCATAAGCAAAAGTCTTATTTATCAAATTGTAGCAATTTGCACTTGCTAACAGTATCAAACTTCTTTATATTCATATGGTCCAGTTCTGGTCAGCTAGTTATCCAAGCTAAGTCAAATGGGTACTAGGTACAGTTTTGGTAGTTCACACACACCTCCTGCACTTCAGACTAGCTGGCAGCGTCATGCTCAGCTCTATCCCCCAGAGGCTAGGTCAGTGCCCATGGGCTCAGGAGCTGATACATATTCCTAAGCTTCAGACCAGCCAGCCCTTCCTCTTCATTCTCTCATCTCAAGGTCAACAGGTGTCAATGGAATATAGTCAAGCTCAATTCATTTCTTCATTGCTCCATTTCTCCCACTTCCACTCACAAGTAGACATAGGTGGTTACCATTCAAGCATACTAAACTGCTCTCAAGTTACCTTTAAAGTTTCAGTCCTAGAAGGGATTTTCCCTGATGGGCTGACTTTTCTTGTCTTGATGCCATTAAAGCAAATAGCTTAGTTGAAATTCAAACAGCCAAACAGTCCACTTTTTTACTGCAGGTCTTTGTTTCAACAAGAATCTTCTGGATTGGTCTGCATGTCTTTTCAAGTGAAAATTTCTCAACTCAGAATGTTCTGGGTTGTCCTCTGAATTCCACTTAAGTAGGCTTTTATTTTTGATTGTTGCATTTATCGTTTAATTTTTTTTTCTTAACAGTATGAAATTTTACCAGAGACAATAAAGAATTCGTCCTAACATAACTAGTGTAAGAAAAGCATAGATTACCGCCATTTTACTTGATTGTGTGTGTGTGTGTTTGCACATATGTGAGTGCTTTGAGACAAGCAAGTGACAGTGATGCCTGTGGTGTGTAGACATTTTTTGTTCTCTATTAAAGTGCTTTTTTATTCTTCCTGTTGTAGTCCCTTGGCATTTTCAAAGGAAATTGAATTTCAATGTACTTTTCTAGCTGCATTTAAATGTATGCAAATGGTTTGTAAATAAAAAACTTTAAAGGAAGTGAAAATGCTTTACAAATATCCCATTAATTCCCCAAGCATCCTTATAGTTATATGACTATGAAAAAGACAGTTGTCACAAAATCAAAGGGCTAGAAGAGACCCTTCAGTAGATTTGTGAATAGCCATTTCAGAAACATAATTGGCCACTTTTTCTTTAAAATGTTCAGTAAAGGAACCTTTTCAGTTTTCCGTGTCAGTGCGGTACTTTTCTGTGTCCTGAGTTTTTGCTGTCATGCAGACCTGAGTGAGACAAGGGTGAGCACATTGTCTACCTGGTTTTCCCACCCACTGCAGCAGTCATCCTTCAGGCATGCCCACCACTGCAGGTCAGGATTCCCTTATACCACCTCCTGACTCAGCATACCTGCTCTTGCATTCCCTCCTCCACAATGGGAACCTCTGCCTTTACTTCAGACACCACCATTACCACATTCATACCATAAAACTGGCAAAGTACATTTCTTTGAGATTTATTAAATCCTATCTTCCTTTTCCTCAAGTGCCAGTGCCTCTTATCGTCTTTCTGTGCTATTTTACTACAATAATATTCTCCTGTCTCTCCCATCCAATTCACTGTCTCCACTACTAAAGGGAGCATCCAAACATACAAATATTTGCATGCTCTGTGTAAATTCATCATCCTTTCTTTACATACCTCTCCAGACTCATTTCTTGGCACTTTATTGCTAAATTTCATTGCTTGACTATACATGAGTCATTTGCAATTCCTTCTGTGATCCACACTGTTTCAACTCTTTACAATCTCTTTCCTCCTCTAGGAATGTCTCTATTGTGCATTATAATATTTTGTTTAGATTGAAAATCTGAATGCTATCTTTGAGAAAGCCTACCCCCAAATCTACCATTTCTTCATGTCTTTTGAGTTTTGTTATAATTTGATGGAAAGAAAAAAAGTGAAGGCATGGTCTACATTGTAAAGTAGCCATGTCTTGGTCTCTTCTTTTATTATGGTTCTTTTCTCTCACTTATTTTTAGTTCTTTTTAATAGTGCCAGTTCAAGCCTACCAGTCGCTCCTTGAAAACCCTACGCAGGGTCTCTGAGTCAGAACCGACTTGACAACACTTAACAATAAAATCATACTTAGAGCAGGGAGCGCAATGGCTCTGTAGTATTGCAAACTGAACTGCAATCCTAAGCATTGGTAGTGGTAGTTGGAGCCCACCAGATATGAACTGTTCTGCTCCCGTAAAGATTTACAACTTCAGGAACGCTATTCAGGGTTGCTATGAGTTGGCATCAGCTTGATGACACTTAACAGCTACAATGCTTAGGTCAAGGAATGCTGGTGGCATCGTAGTTAATTAAGCACTTGGCTGCTAGCAAAAAGGTCAGCAGTTTGAACCCACCAACTGCTCTGTGGAGAGAGATATTGCAGTCTGCTTCCATAAACAATTATGGCCTTGGAAACCCTATGGGGCAATTTTACTGTGTCCTATGAGGTTGCTATGAGTTGGAATTAACTCAACAGCAACAGGTTTTTGGTCTTTATACTTAGATCAGAGCCATATGCTGATTCCTTTTATGTTACTATTCATCTGTCCATTGCTGAAAATAGTATGGGAAGGATTGAGATGCGTGGATGGTGAGAGTGAGTTTGTGTAGTTTCAAGCTGAGATTCATTTCTTCAGATAGTTCTTTTCCATTGCCCAGGTCTTTTTTCACTTTTCATTGTGTAAAAAGATCACTTAGTAAAGCCTCTTAAGTCATAGACTTTTCGTGATGGAACCTAGTGGTCACCTCTTGTCCAGGAGGGTGGTGTGTCACTGTGTTTTCTCCTTCAGCCCACATTCTGTGCATAATGTACTGTCTGGATCCATCTCTTCTTTAATCTAGCCCTTCCCACTTTGTCTAATCAAATGCCTTTCTAGACTCTGAAACTTACTTGTGGGAAATCTATATGCTTGCTGAAAATCCACAAGGGGATATGCCAGCAATTAGCAACCTCCATTTCAATGGTTTGTGAGTGTACTTCATAGTGCATTATGCTCCTTGCCATTTTCACTAAAACTTAAAGTTATCTGTTTTGTTTTGTTTTTAATTTTCACGCAACCTTTTTCTTTCAGTATATATTTTTGGTTCTTTCATTTTTGAACTTGTTAATGAAATATTATAATTTTGCAGAAAAATTTGCAAATGTATTTTCCCAAAATGAAAACATCATGTCACCAGCACTCATACCAAAAAATAGAACATCACCAGTACACAATAAGCCCCAATTTCTCTTTTGTCCGCCCCTCCTCTTCTACCTGCACCCTTCATCTCCCAAAGCTAATCACTCTTGCAGTTTCAAAGATTGTCTGTTACATTGTTTGATTTTGAACTTTATGTAAATGTAATTTCATAGTATGTTCTTTTTGATTGTTGACTCCTTTCATTTAACATTGTGTCTGATTGAATCATGTTGTTACACAGCAACTATTTGCTGATACTTACAGTTGAATACTAAGGAGCTCTGTTAGCATAATGGTTAAGAGTTGGGCTGCTATTCTCATGGTCAGCAGTTTGAAACTACCAGCACTTCTGTAAGAGAAAGATGAGTTTTTCTGCTCCCATAAAGATTTACAGCCTCAGAAACCCTGTACAGGGTCGCTATGAGTTGGAACTGACTCCACGGCACATAACGACCACCACTGTTGAATATTATGCCATTATTTAAGAGGTGGTGGTTGCATGCCACTGAGTTGGTTCCAACTCATAATGACCCTATCTATATAGGATTTCCAAGGCTGTAAATCTTTGCAAAAGCAGAATGCTTCACCTTTCTCCTGCAGAGCAAATGGTAGATTGGAACTGCTGACCTTGTGGTTAGCGGCCCATCTCATAATCCACTATATTGTACAGGGTCACTATGAGTTGAACTGACTCTATGGCACATAACAACAACAACAACCACTGTGTAAAATTTATCCAGTCTATTTTTGAAGTGCTTTGGGTTGTTTCCTGTTTGAGACTATAATGAATAGCACCGCTGTGAATATTTGTAAGCACGTCTTTTGTTGACCTGAGGATATTGAATATACACCTGAGGGTATAGTTTCTGGGTAATAGTGATTATTTATACTTGACTTTCATGAGTGTTTTCTGAAAGTTTTTGAAAGAGAACTTACCAGTTTAAATGAGGGGGTCTTCAAAAAGTTGGTGGAAAAATAGATTTCAATGATAAGGGAATTTTTACACCAACTTTTTGAAACCCCCTCATACTTCTACCAGCAGTGAATTAAAGTAGAGTTGCTCTATATTATCAGTAACATTTTTTAATTGCTAGTCCTATTTTTTTCTTAACAATTCTGCTGGTGTATATTGGTGTCATATTGAGACTTGAATTTGTAATCGCTCATGATGTGCCTGTCAAGCCCTTTGCCCATTTTTCTATTGGGTCATCTTTTTCTTGCTAATCTCAAGAGATTTTTATGTTGTTGACATGAATTCTTTGGTGGACATAATACAAATATTGTCTCCACTGTGTAAATCACCTTTTTACTCTTATAATAGTGTTTTTGTTTTCTGGGAAAGAGCACTAGTGGCACACTGTTTAAGTGCTCAACTACTAACCAAAAGGGAGGTAATTCAAATCCACCAGCTCTACTTCATGGAGAAAGTTGTGGCAGTCATCTTTTATAAAGATTACAAGCTTGGAGCAGTTGTATTCTGTCTTTCAGGGTCACTATGAGACAGAATGACTTCAGTGAGAACCACTTTGCAATGGTAATTTTATAAACAAAAGACCTGAATTGTAATATTGTCCAATTGAACTTTTCCTGCATGGTTAACACTTAGGGTCCTGTTTAAAAAATCTTTGTGTACCTCAACATCATTAATATATTTTCTGTTTTCTTCTTAAAGCTTCTTTTAAACGTCTGCCAATAATGCTTATATTTAGGTGATGGATTATCTGATTTGCATATAAAATATATTTCAAACACTCAAACACAAACATTCAAAAAGCAATGTAGCTTAAATATTCTAATATTTTTATTTACTTTGCACTCTTACATTAAGAGGTGGCATTGTGGGATAAGCTACTGAACCGCTAACCACAAGTTCAGTGGTTCAGACCCACTAGTCACTCCTTGGAAACCCTATACAGGGTCTCTATGAGTCAAGATTCACTTGACAGCACTTAACAACAACAATGTTAAACATCGAGGAGGAAGAAACATATTTTTATGTCAATTTGAGGCAATACCTGTGGTAAAAATGTCAAGAATCAAATAGATTGATAACATCAGTATGCATAATTCCCACTAGTTTCTTTTTCTCTATTTTATCTACTTAGAAATTGTGTTATGTTGTTGTTGTTGCATGCCCTCAAATCCATTTTTACTCACAGTGAACCTGTACAATGTTAAACATATTTTTATGTCAATTTGAGGCAATACCTGTGGTAAAAATGACAAGTCAAATAGATTGATACATGAGTATGCATAATTCCCACTAGTTTCTTTTTCTCTATTTTATCTACTTAGAAATTGTGTTATGTTGCGTTGTTAAGTGCTATCAAATCCGTTTTTACTCACAGTGAACCTGTATAGAATTGCTGAGGAGCAACTGGTGGGTTTGAACCACCAACTTTGTGCCAAACAGTTCAGTTCTTAAGCCTACAATGCCAGGATTAGTATTTAAAGAAATAAGCCAAAGATTGGTGTTTGAGCTTTTATTTTATAAACCTGTATTTAACTTATATTAATTATAGTTGAATTTGGCTGTAGAGTTTATTCTAGCACAAAATCTTTATTGCCAGTCTACTTAATCATTTTTTTGTTTGTTTGTTTATTTAAAATTAGAACAGAACAGCTCTCTAAAGTAATATCTTATTACTCTTTCTCTTACTGCAAGCAATAGAATTTTGTCCTTTCTTTGGGTATTTTTCTCTTTGAAATACATTTGAATCTTTATTTAATAGAATATGAGAAACTCAAATAAGAAACACAATTGCATATGTGCTATTAGAATATTGTCTTTCTTTTCCCTTTATAAATAATATATTTCCTCACAGTTTTTGTGGGGATTTTTTGTATTTTTGTCTCCCAGAAACTCCAAAAAAAACACATAAAAACATTTTCTTGTGTAGTTCCTCTTGTTAACTACTCCATCCCTTGCACCCAGTTTATTTCTGTAAAATAGCAGCAAGTTTCATCTTAAAATTTATCTAAATTGATCCCGTTTGTCTTTTGGGTATTGACAGTTGGTGAAATTATAAAAATGCCTATTGATGGCCTGAGGGAGACCCAGAAATTAATTCATCAGCTGGTTTGCCTTTGATTCCAGGTCACCACTTACCTGTAGCCCATCATCTCTGTCCTTCCCAGCCTAGGGTGTGGATTCCCCATCATCTCTGTCCTTCCCAGCCTAGGGTGTGGATTCCCCATCATCTCTGTCCTTTCCAGCCTAGGGTGTGGA
>NW_006408540.1:2994538-3013393 GCF_000296735.1 Chrysochloris asiatica
TAGGGTGTGGATTCATTGAGCTACTGTTGTTGTTTTGTTAAGTGCTGTCAAGTTGGTTCCAATCCATGACTACCCTATATAGGGTTTCCAAAGAAAAGGCTGATGAATTTGAACCACTGACCTTGTGGTTCAAACTGGCCTTGTGATTGAGTGCTTATGCTGCAGTGTCACACCAGGACTCCCACTATTCACCAACTCCGTGTGACAAAAATACATTATGTTTAGTACTTCACCTTCTTGATTTGCTTCTTCTAGTTGCCTAATCCACCTACTACCCACTCTCTTATTATAATGTGAAGAATATGATGAGGAAAGTATGTGCGTTGTTTCTCTCATATAGATTAAATGTCTCTAACTGGCAAAGAAAAGACTGATAAATAACTTAATTCTGCCTTGCATGGTTGTATTTATGACTTTCTTGATCCTTACATACAACTTGCTGATCACTTTTTCATAAGCTATATAATCTAGAGTGAAACCTGTGAAAACGGAACCTTGACAAGCCTCCCTTGTTTTTCCAGGTCTGGCAGGTTTTGCGCCTTTGACAGCGTGCAGCTTGTCAAAGGCACAAAACTTGTTTCGTGAAAAATATTTTCATTTTCCTTTTCTGACAGATTTCTGCCTTACACAGGTTCCAACTTTCACTGGTTTATTGTATATGATCTCCTAGCTAGAATATAGAATCCTGGTTTGTTGCTGTAGGATAAGCACTTGACTGCTAACCGCAAGGTCAGTGGTTCAAACCTGCCAGTCACTCCTCAGAAATCTTATACAGGGTTGCTATGAGGAGGAACTGACTCAATGGCACTTAACATAACAGGTAAAATTTAATAGAGGTGGAGTAGAACTCAAATCTTTATGACTTCAAAATGTGTTGTTAGGTACCATTGAGTCCGTATCGACTCATAGCGACTTTATGCAGAGCAGAATAAAGCACTGCCCAATCCTGGGCCAATCTCACTATTGTTGCCATGCTTGAGCCACTTTGCCAATCCATCTCACTGGGGGTCTTCCTCTTTTCCTATGACCCTCCACCCTACCAAACATGATATCCTACTCCAGAGACTGGTCCTTCATGACAATATGTCTGAAGTATGAGAGACTAAATTTGGCCATCTTGGCTTCCAAGGAGCACTCTGGCTGTACTTCTTCCAACACAGATCTGTTGTTTCTTTTTGCAGCCCATGGAACTTTCAATATTCCCCTCCAACACCATAACTCAAAAGCATCAATTCTTCTACGGTCTTCCTTATTCACTGTATAGTTTTTGCATGTATATGAGGTAATTGAAAACACCATGGCTTGGGTCAGGTGCACCTTAGTCTTCAAGCTGACATCTTTGCTCTTCAACACTTTAAAAAGGTCTTGTGCAGCAGATTTGCCTAATGCAATACGTCATTTGATTGCTTGACTACACCTTCCTTGAGTGTTTAGTTGATCCAAGAAGAATGAAGTCCTTGACAACTTCAATCTTTTCTCCATTGATAAGAATGTTGTTTATTGGTCCAGTGGTGAGGATTTTCATTTTCTTTACATTGAGATGCAATCCATACTGAAGGCTGTGCTCTTTGATCTTCATCAGTAAATATTTTAAGTCCTCTTCACTTTCAGCATGACTTCAAAATAGGTATCTCTTAATTGTTATGCTTAACTCTTTGTTGCATATTCTTAGATAGGAGCTTATTTTTCACTAATAAGGAACGAATATTTTGAAATGATTCTGCTATACAGTCTTAAGTAAGGATATATGGTATTATATGTGTGAATGGAATATATCTATCCGCTCACATTTCCTTTTTGTCATGTAAATATACTCTTGTATATTTTCCTTTGTTTTCCATTACATTTTTGTGCTATAAAAAAGCTGGTGCAATATGATAAGCATGCTTGTGCCCAGATTCCAGCTTTGTCCTTTACTTGATGTTTAACTTCTGTATACCAGTTTCCTCCTTTTGCAAGATGCACAAAACAAATGTACTGTGTACACAGATTACTGTGTACATATCAAATAAGTTCTGTATTTAAAAGCATTCCCCACATTATGTGGCCTAGAGTAGTAATTCAATATACATGAAATACCAAGATGGTCTTCTGGGTCTGGGACTGCTGGTTCTGTTGTTATTATCATTGATACTCAGAATAACATTGTGAGGTACACATGCTGATATCAGTACTCGTAATTAATAAATTAGAAAATGGATACTCAGAGCAGCTAAGTGCTAAGTTACCCGTTCACATTGCGGCATAAGAAAGAATTGCTCACTCTTTTGCCTGATATATTTTTCCTACAGTACCAGGCAACCTCTAGTATTCAACAGTTCTGTATTAGGATTCCAAAGACATTCAAGATTCAAATTACAATTCAATAGATGAAATATAGTTCATTTATTTTATACAGCACATTATTCTAGAGGATCACATTCTTAACAAAATGCAAATTCGAAACTTCAAATCCCTTTACTAATCTCTCTGCTAACACTTGTTAATTTTGATACTTTAGGCCTAAGTACAAGGGATAGTTCTTTGTCGAATGGCCAAGAGAGATGGGTGACCAGTAAGGAGACATTAAACTTAAACCTGAAATGTTCTTAATGCTGGATTTCTTTCTTTTTTTCCTTCTTTCTTTCTTTCTTTTTGTCTTTCTTTCTCTCTCTCACTCTCTTCCTTCCTCCCTTCTAATTCACTTTTATAAGCAAAACCCCTCCCATAAATGGCAAATCATTGATTTTTCAGGCATATTCAGTCAAGGTTTTATGGACAGATGACGTGTTAGTGAAAATACCTCAGTATATAAGGAGGCATCTAAGTAATATGCACACTTAGATGTAGCCAAACTGTCTAAAACTTGAGAAGTTACATTTCCATTACTGGAAGAGATGCAGGTCTTGCTCTAAAGAATTTCCGTATGGTGCCGCAAGCTGTCTTATGAAAGAATAGATAGTTAAAGTGTTGACACTTAGAGACATCTTCATGGATGATGAGCATATTCTTTTGTCATATATTATTTTTTTCTTTAAGTTTTATGTATTTTGTTGTTGAGAATATACATAACAAAACATATACCAATTCAACCAGTTTTACATGGACAGTTTATTGACATCGATTATTTTCTTTGAATTGTGCAACTATTCTCACCCTCCTTTTCTGGATTGTTCCTCCCTCATTAAAATAAACTTCCTTGTCCTAGACTTCCTATCTAATCTCTCAAATTATTGTTGTCAATTTAATCCCCTATAGAGAGTTCTGAAAAGAGCATAATGCTCAAGACAGACTTTTTCACTAGTTAAGCTAAACTATTATTCCATTTGGAGTCTTGGTGTAGCACAATTGGATAAACCCTGGACCGCTAACTACAAGGTTGAAAATTCAAACCCACTAGCCACACCTTGATAACCCTGTACAGGGTTTCTATGTGTCAAAATCAGCTCAAAAGCACTTAACAACAACATTTGCTCTGTTTTAAGCCTTCAGGGTATTTTGATTTATGGTTTAAAGATAATCTCTGGGCAATAGTTTCACCTTCCATGGATCCAGAAAACATAGAATCCATGAGAATTTGATATTCTTTTCTGCATTTTCCCCTTTAGATCAGGATTCTTCTATGTACTCTTTGATCAAAATGTTCTATAATGATAGCCAGTAACCTCTGATATCTTGGCAACCAAGACAGTTGTTTATGCCACAAAGTCCATATCTTCCTCCTATTCCTGACTTTCCTTCCTCTGTTGTTCTGGATGTGCTGAGATCAGTTTTTTTCTTTGATAACCATTTGCAAACTTTTTTTTTTAGATGTTTTATTGTGGATTATGTGTTAGTTTACATGGGAGAACATTTGTTTTACATTCATCCTATCGTATATCGTTTCATTGCCATGGTTACAATCCCCTCCATGCATCATCAACCAACCAAAGGTTCTACCCTGCAGCTGCCCCTTGGTCATCAGCACACAGTCCCTCTCCTTCTCTGGGTCTAAAGTCCCCAGCCACTCCATCTCTCTACGTCATCATCTCTGCCTCCATCTCTGGCCTCACTGCTTCTCTGGGTAGGGTCCCACTCTCAGCTCTTCTCCCTTGATGGTCCCAGAGACCTCCGCTCCTAGGCTGCAAAGTGAATCACTCCCCTCCTTGCTATAAAACATCTACCTTTACATTTCCAACCCTCACAGTCAGTCCTGATAACAATTATTCACTATTGTATCACAAGAGACCTAGCCGCATTTCCTTTCATCAGCCCAGCCTAGACAGACTGAATACTACTCAGTGGAGATTCTACCTTACTCCATGCCCTCTGGATCTAGGTTCCCTCTTGAAAGCTTGTAATCCAGTCACTTCTTGCCTTTGTAGCCCTCCTCCCCCACTTTGGGTAGCCAATGTCCAAGTTGCCCATATCTGTCTACTCTGTGTATGGAGGGGTTGGGAATGATCCTCACTGGAAAGATTTGTTCCCTCTTTCATTTGCAAACTTGTAATGAACTAGGATATAGAACAGAAACACTAAGCTAGGATGCTCTATGAAACCATGACCCTAAACCTCCAAACCAAGGAACCATATTCCCTGAGTTGGTTGGCTGTACATAAGCAGCTACTCTTTTGTTGTAAATGTATCACACAAGTTTTGCCAGTTCAACTCTTTACAGATGTACAGCTTATTGACAGCAATTACAATAATCAGCTGTGCAACCCTACTTTTAATCAATGCAATTTTTCCATCAGTATTAACATCCTTGCTCCCATAACCCTGTTTCTAGCTGTCCCAGTCTACTGTGTCTCATACTATAGGGGATAAGTACCAAGGGCCTCATGCAACTCAGTTGAAGCTCTTATCACTAGTCTGAAGATAGAAGCTCCTGACCACTGTGCTTTTCTTTTTCATTAAAAAAAAAAATTTCTACAAAGAAAATTCTACAAATGACCAGGCATCCATTTTGAAATACAGTATTTAGTATACTCTAAGAACTTCTAGCATAAGAGCCTGTTAATATTTCTGAAAATAATGTCATTACAAATGCAAAGACAATTAGATTTCTAAATGTCTTCTTTTTCCAACAGAGTTATAAATTGATGAGTACAAAGCAGTCACATATGTGATGCAAACAATAAGACTGAAGGGTTTTTAAATGATGGAGAAATAAATTCTGTTTAGGATGTTTGGGACAATTCAGAGTGGCGATAGAATTTGAAATAAATCAGAAATGATGAGCAGTAACATTTTAAATTATATAAGTCAGGCGATTTTACATTTTAAAAGAATAGGCCTTTTATATTTCTGAGGATGACAACTAAATTTAAAGGTGTTTGAAGGTGAGGCTTTATATATAAGGAAAAGAGAAACTAGTATTTAATAAACAACTACCCTATGCCTAGTGTTTCCTTATATAGTTTATTTCATTTGGTACTCTAAACAAATTTTTTTAGATAAATGTTTTATAATTAAGATAAAAGATAAGGTTAAGAGAGAGACTTATTCAAGGTCACAAGAAACTTACTCAAAACCACACCACTGGTTTGTGGAACTGAGATTTATATGCCAAGCTTATATTGGAATTTGCATTGATATAACTGTCATTGCCTTCTTAATGTGATCTTCTCTTTATACCTTGATTTTGTTTCTGTTTTGCCTGCATTTTATTAATTCTTCCAATGCTTAGCATAGAGCTATGGCAAGTTCTCAATAAACGGTGAATTCAATGCTAAATAAGCACATAAACAATATGGGAATTTAAATCAGGCAGGACTCAGTTCAAATTCAGACTCTTATTTTTATACCTGAGTGTCCTTTTTTTTACACTAAACTGCGAACCACAAGGTCAGCAGTTCAAACCCACCACCTACTCCTTGGAAACCCTATACGGAGTCACTATGGGTTGGAACCAACTCGATGGCACTTAATAACAACAACAGTACCTATCTTAGAGCTTTGAGCAACCAGTGAAATAATTTCTGTAAAGACTTATCAGTGCCTTATGTAATAGGTACGTAATACATACAACTGTCCTCTCTCCTTCACTTCCTCTCACATCAGTGCTTTATGTTACTGTGAAATAACTTTGCTTACTCTTACTTTACTAAAGCCCTTTAAGAATCAGTCATTCCTGTTTAAATTAGCATGCTACATAATAGAATGTCAAATATATCCAGTTTTCTTTATTAAGTATTTTTTAATATGGGCAATTGTATAATAAAGATGAGAGAGGTGTTACAAATTCTCAAAGTGGTTTCCAAATTCTGCAAAGTAGTTCAGTGTTTTTGTTTCTTGCAAATAACTTTGATTCAACTCCGTGAAGTATTTGGAATGCACTGATCTCAATCCATAAGTAAAAACTTTCTTCTGAAAATTTTATGTTTTCCTGTCTGCATAGTATAATCTTCTATGTGTAGTTAATATTCAGTGCTTGATGATGAATATCTGTTTATAATATTTCATTTAAGTTTTATTTTATTTTGTAATGAAATTTCTGAATGATTAAAAAAAATCTGTGATTTTTATAAATTCTGTTGAAATATTTTTTCAGTTAATTGAAAATGATATAGCATTTGAAGTAACCTGAAGATGAGTCATTGTTCTCTACTCAATATAAAATCACAAAATTCCAGAAAGTAAAATTGCCTCTTTCTAAGGTTTAGAGGTATTTTAGTGTTTCCTGTTAAAAACGGAATGAAAGAATAGAAACAATTTAGAGTACTTATTTTTTTAACCAGAGGTTTTATATTTTGAGAATACTAATACGTAATAATAGACAACTCAAGAAGTACATTTTTTGGCATTAAATCTTACTTGGTAATGATATGGTTAAGATTTGAGATTAAAGTGAGGCCAGATGGACTGGAGAGGGTCACCAGCACCTTCCTGCATGGTGGCATTGCTATTGATTTATGACAAATGCCAGCAGGAGTAGGCAGGAACTGTGTTGTTGCTGTCAGATGAGAGCTGAAAGCAGACAGGTTTTGTTATCAATCACTGATTGTCGGTGTAAGAAAGCAGCGGCTGTTATAATTGATTTGATGGCTCCAAACGATTTAAGCCTTATTGGCCAAACAGGCTTGTGGCAACTCAAGCTTGCAAGACACTAACATGAAGAGAAAGTGACATGACTCCTAAGAGGCAAATTGGATGATTTAAGGGGGCAAATGTACTCTCCGGGTCTATCATTCATAAGCTTTAACTTACGTTATGAGATGATGTTGATGAAGAAAAGGAGAAAATGAAGTTTTTATCAGTTAGACTTCGTGATGCTTTTTGTTGAACTAGACTTGCCTTTCAAGTTGTTGGGTTTTGTTTTTTTCACCTTCAGGACCATTATCCATAAATAATATTGAATATATTTTTTTTTAATGTGGAACATCACATTTCATTATGCGTCATTTCTATTACTAAGTCCTTTGTTAGCAAAGTGAGTTTTAATGGATGTCTGTTGATGAGGTGAGTTTTAATGGAACAAAGAAAGGAAGATAATGAGCCAGATATCTGCCTTCACATATGAGCTTGATTCCTGAGACTGAACAATGTGGATATATTTTCATTAAACCTAGCAACTTGAAGACTTAAAAAGGTTAGAGTTACTGACTGTACCTTGCCTCACTGTAATCCTAAATCAACCAGATTTCCAAATGTATATGTATCAGTCAGTTGGGCACATGTACAGAGTGTATGTATGTGTGTGTGTGTGACAACAACTTGGATTCTATGCCAAAAGTTTATGATATGATATAAATGGATTCTGGACAAGGCCAAGCAAGGAAATGCTTTTTTTCTCAACTTCATAATTGGCATTCATTTCCTGGTGCACTGGGGAGGAAAAGATTCAAACCAAAAAGAACATGTTCCCACTTATTAATGTTGCCAATGGATGGAGAATAGGAGAGAGGCATATTATGTACATATATTTGTTCATGCTAAATAGTACTTCAACTAGTTGGGTTTGGTAATGGAAAGAGATTAGAGTGAATATGTGCTTAGGAGTTTCCCATACTTCAACAAACATATCCAAAAACCTAAGAAACTATGAAGCTAAAAGTACAAAAGATTTTTAATTTAATATAATTAAAGTCTCACATTTTGGGTGTACCACCACTCATCTGTCACTCTGTAGTACTGTGGTTGCTTAAGTGTGGCTGTGGTTCTGGAAGCTGTACCACAGGTATTTTAGATTCTAGCAGGGTCAGCATGGTGGATAGGTTTCAGCTGAGGATTCAGGTGAGCTGTGCATTGAGGCATTGGCAAAGAACAAAGCACCGAGAATTGATGGAATACAAATTATAATCTGTCAACAAAATGATGCAGCACGGGAGGCACTCACTCATCTCTGCCAAGAATTTGGAAGACAACTGCCTGGCCACCTGACTGGAAGAGATCCAAATTTGTGCCCATTCAAGAGTGGTGACCCAACAGAATGCGAAAATCATTGGAGAATATCATTAGTATCACATGCAAGTAAAATTCTGCAAAAGATTATACAAAAAATGCTGCAACCATACATGGACAGAAAGCTTAGAGGATCAAGCCAGATTCAGAAGAGGACATGGAATGAGAACTATCATTGCTGACTTTAGAGAATATCGGAAAGATGTTTGTTATTGTTAAGTACCATCGAGTCAGTTCCGAACCTTAATGACCCTGGATAGGGTTTCCAAGGAACCGCTGGTGAGCTTGAACCACTGGCTTTGTGGTTCAAATGACTTTCAAGTCCTGCACATTAGTTCACAGCACACTCCTGTGTTGTATTTTATGGATCAAGACAAACTTGGACACCATTGTGAAGAATGAGTATTCCTGAACAGTTAATTGTGATCATGAGAAACCTGTACATAGATTAAGAGGCAGTTGTTCGAATACAACAAGGGAACACTGACTGGTTTCAAATTAGGAAGAACGTGTGCCAGGATTGCATTTTGTCCCCATACATATTCGGTCTGTCTGCTGAGCAAATAATCTGAGAATATGGATTATATGAAGAAAAACGTGACATCATGATTGGAGGAAAATTCATTTAACAACCTGAGATATGCAGATGATACAACCTTGCTTGCTGAAAATGAAGAGCACTTAAAATACTTACTGATGAAGATTAAGACCACAGCCTTCAGTATGGGTTGCACCTCAGTGTAAAGAAAACAAAATCCCTCACCACTGAATCAATAAACAACATCCATATAAGTGGAGAAAAAATTGAAGTTGTCAGATTTCATTTGGCTCATATCACCCATCACCACTCATGAAAGCAGCAGCCAAGAAATCAAACAATATATTGCATTAGGCAAATCTGCTGCACAAGACCTCTTTCAAGTGTTCAAGAGCAAAGATGTCAGTTTGAGGACTAAGGTGCACCTGACCCAAGCCATGGTTGTTTCAATAATTTCATATGTATGCAAAAAGTTGGACAATGATTAAGGAAGATCACAGAATTGATGCATTTGAGTTAAGGTGTTGGAGGAGAATATTAAAAGTGTCATGGACCACCCAAAGAACAAACCAATCTGTGTTGGAAGATGTAAGCCAGAATGCTCCTTAAAAGCTAGATTAGCCAGACTTCATCTCTCATATTTAGAACATATTATCAGGAGGGACCAGTCCTTGGAGGAAAGATATCATGTTTGGTAAAGTCAAGGGTCAAAGAAAAAGAGGAAGACCCTCAGTGAGATGGATTGGCACAGAAACAGCAGCGAGGAGCTCAAATATATCAACAATTGTGAGGTTGACCCAGGACCAGGCAGTATTTCCTTCTGTTGTGCATAGGTTGCTATGAGTCAGTACTGATGCAATGGCACCTAAAAACAACAACAAACAATTTTGGGTGTCATTCTTCAAATATCTGCAGAGAATTTTTCACAGCTTTACATTTTTCTTTTCTGAGGATTTCGTTCAAAAATTTGGACTTAGTTATTTTGATTTCATGCTTTGCAATGAGATAATAGGGAAAAAAACAGTGGTTTTATTTAATGATATATTTTTTATTTTCTTCTCAATAGATATACTTATTTGTAGGTGCTTTAGATAAAAAAAGAATATTTCATGGAAATTAAATTCTGACTTTGTAATTCTTTGCTTGTTCATTTGTTTTTATTTTAAGAAAAAGAAATTGCCGCAAATCTATTTCTTACAAGTTTTATTTTCTTGTGAGCATTTTCATGTTCACATTTCCATATTCCAAGTCCTGGTGTGGCACTGTAAAATAAACACTAGACCACAAGGTTGGATTGAACCACAAGGTCAGCAGTTCAAACTCACAAGCCACTTCTTTGAAATCCTACACAGGGTCACTATGAGTTGGAACTGACACAAGAGTAGCTGGTGGATTCAAACCACCAATCTTTCAGTTAGCAACCAAGTATTTAACCATTGAATTATAAGGGTTCCTCCTCTTTATATATAATTGTATATAATTCAGTTGTTTTTAAGTGCCATTGAGTTGATTTTAACTCATAGTGACCCTATTTAGGGTTTTCAAGTAGCAGAGTGGCTGGTAGATTAATTGTTAAATAGCAATGATATAGAAGGAAAGGTTAACGTCTTTGACTACGACCATAAATTCACCAAGAGCTACTGCATATACTCACAAGCACATATCTACTGAAATATCATAATTCTTACCTTTATTTACTACATGGATGTACTCCAATGTTTTCTTTTCAAATTCTGTCTGCTTTAATCTACTTTGTTACATTTAAAAAGAATATTTAGTGACAGTTTTAATGAACCTGCAGTTCAGACAATACTATTCTACCCTAATTATGTAATTTTACTAATGAAAAAACTCAAAACAAAACTGCAAAGTACCCTATGTCAAAAGAAATAAGTTAATATGAAAACCCCAAAGCCTCCTATTAAACAGTGCTAGAAATTCAGCTCCAAGCCCTAATGAGTTTATAGACTGAAATGTAAATAAGATCAACAAAATGACAGTGTATTACATCATTAACAATCAAACCCCTTAATACCAACTTCCAACAAGTAGAATTGCAAATAGATACTAATGAGAATATGGATAAACTAGAAAGATTTGAACAAATGTAATTTGAGTTCAATTTTGAAGGAGTGCAGAAAAGTAAACTTTTTTCATATAGGATCATTTCGGAAAGGTATTAGAATTCTGTACTGGTTAAGAACATAGGACAAATCAAAATTTACAGAATAATAGGGTCAAAGTTGGAGATTGCAAACTCATTTTGTCTATAGAAAGAACATTTTGCTTTTGTTATTCTAAATGAATCTGATATCCCACAAAGACTAAGTGGAGGTTAGCACAGTAGATCAGCTTTATAAATAGCAGACCTATGAACATTTTTAGCTTCACAGACAGAATTCTGACAGATGATCAGTAAAATCAGTAAAAACAGATGATCAGTAAAATCTAGATATTTAAAATTTCCAAATTTTAGTGAAACCATTAGAAAATAAACTAGAAATCTTTCTAAATTTAGGTATGGTGGTGTTTGGTGGTTATGTGCCGTGCAGTAGGTTCCGACCCATAGCGACCTTGTACAGGGTTTCCGAGGCTGTAAATCTTTGCGCGAGCGGATAGTTCCATCTTTCTCCTGCGGAACAGCTGGTAGTTTCTTCTAACTGCTGACCTTACAATTCGCTGCCGGATTCATAACCACTACGTTACCAGAGGTCCTAAATTTAGGTATAACTTTTTTTTTTTTTTTTTTCATTTCACCTGTGAAAAGTTAAGCAACCTGATTTGTTCTTCTGTTTTCTTTCCTTTCTTCTTCTCTCCTTCCCACCCTCCCTTTAAAAATAAAAAGCAAAAACAAAACCTATATGGGCCTGTTGATAATGAGCAGCCTTATATGAATGGCAATTCTGTCTTTTATGTTGATTTCCTTGCTCATTCTGTTTCTAAGCTTTTAAACTGTAGTGATTGGTATAATTACAGAGCTGCCTTGGCAGTGTGAAGGCGCAATTTGCAGGTCAAAAATATTGTACCGAAGTAGGTATGGTAGCTGTCTAATTAGATTCCTTAATATTATTCAGAACAGCTTTCTTTTTTATTGTGGTCCCTGTTGCTTTTCTTAATGCCCCAAATATTCTTTCTTAATGTAATTATTGGATTTTCTTTGTACTTTATGAGACATTAATCAGAATTAAACATTGAAGTTTGAAGTATGACTTTCTGTTGGATTTTCTTCAGCATTTTTTTGTTTAATGCTGAAAAATTTATTCAGCAGATGTTCATTGTGCAGCTCCCAGGAGCTTTTATCCTAACTGCTGGGCTATCGTTGTCCCTGCCCTGGTGGGCCTTCGAAGGTCCACCTGCTCCTGTGGGAAAAGCAGCAGCAGATAAATAAATAAACAAAATAATTATAGCTTATAAAAGTGCTATGAAAGAAAAAAAATTAGGGGATGTGATGATGAGCAGAAGACTTGCTTAGATGTTAACATTTGATCCACATTATGAAGGGAGTTCCTGTAAGGGCCCAGCTAATTCAAGACTCGGGAAGAAAGAATTGTGGATGCACTGAGTTAGGAAAGATCAAGGCTTGGTAGAGGAACCAGCAGGAAAATGTTGACAATATGATGGTGAATTAATTATGAGCAGCAGAGAAGAGATCTAGGTTGGGATCCAATACTCACGGAATTTTAGGAAAGGTGAGGAGTTTGGTTCTTATAACAGCAAAAATACTATTTGTTTTCCGGAGCACTTACTAGAAAGTGCTTATTAGAAACTGTGCTAAGTATTTTACATGAAATACATCATTTGATCATCACAACATTCCTGTAAAGTACATGGTAAAATAAAATCATCAACTATATATATATATATAACCTTAAGGTCAGCAGTTCGAAACTACTAGCCACTTCGCGGGAGAAAGATGATGCTTTCTACTCCTGTCAAGATTTACAGCCTTAGAAACCCTGTACAGGGTCATTATGGGTCAGAATCGACTCGACGGCACTTAACAACAACAACATATAGATGGTGAGAATGAGGTTCAACGAAGCAAAGTAAATTGCTATTGTAACAACAGCTAGTTTGCAGAATTCATGTTCTCAACTACCATGACATACTTTCTATTATCAACTTAGTTCTGTTGTTTTTGTTGCCTAGTGCTCTGGAGTCACGTAGACTCATAGCTACCCTGTATAGGGTTACCAACGAGCAGCTGATGAGTTTGAACCGCTGACCTAGCAATTCAAACTGATCTTGCAGATCAGTACTTATCTTACACCAGTTATAGTTAAGTGCCATCGAGTTGGTTCCGACCCATAGCGACCCTGGATAGGGTTTCCAAGGAGGAGCTGGTAAGCTTGAACCGCCAACCTTGCAGTTCAAATGGCTTTGCAGTCTGGCACATTAACCCACAGGGTCACACCAGGATTGCATCTTACACCAGTACTCTGTAACTAATTCTTTTTTCACGTTCCTCTTGTTTTTTTTGGTTTGTTTTTGTTTTTGTTTTGGGGGGAAGCATTTTAAAAAGTATTCTTCTGGAACTTATATGAGCAACCATAGAATAGCAGGCTTACTTTTCCTTAATGAATTCCTGCCCTACATTTTTTCCTTTTATAAAAAATATTTTAAAGTCGATTAAATCTTCCTAGTTTATTGCTTGATCCTAAAAGCTGGATTATATGACTTCGAACATGTCATCAAGATTGGTGGAGTCTCATTAGCAACCTGTCTATGCAGATGATACAATCTAGTTTGTTGAAAGCGAAGAAAAATTGAATTACTTACTAATGGATTTCTGGTGTTGCAATCTAGGATAAAGTACTGGACTGCAAGGTTGGTTTCAAACCACAAGATAGGTGGTTCAAACTCCCCAGTCACTCCTTGGAAACCCTATACAGGGTCATTATGAGTCAGAACCAACTCCGGAGCACTAGACATCAGCAGTGAAGACCACAGCGTTAAATATGACTGGCACCTCAGTGTAAAGAAAACAAAAATCCTCACCACTGAACCAATATATAACATCATGGTAAATGGAGAAAAGATTGAAATTTTCAAAGACTTCGTTTTCTTGGATCCATAATCAATATTCATGGAAGGAGTAGTCAAGAAAGCAGAGGAACTATTGCATTAGGCAAATCTGCACAAGACCTCTTTAAAGTATTCAAGAGCAAACATGTCAGTTTGAGGACTAAAATGCTCCTAATCCAATCCATGGTATTTTCACTGAGTCAAGCTGCTAACCTCAAGGTCAGTAGTTTAAAAGTACCAGCCATTTCACCAGAGCATGATGAAGCTTTCTGCTCCAGTAAAGATTTACAGCCTCAGAAACCCTATGCAGGGTCTCTATGAGTCAGAACTGACTCCACCACACACCACTACCAGCACCATATGTATGTGAAAGTTGGATAATGAATAAAGAAGAGCTGATGCATTTGATTTTGATGTTGGAGACAAATGTTGAAAGTACAGTGAACTTCAAGTAGAATGAATAAACCTGTGTTGGAACTAATATAGCCAGAATATTCCTTACAAGACAGGATAGTGATACTTCATCTCTCAGGCTTCAGACATACTATCAGGATATCAGGAAGGACCTTCCCTAGAGAAAGACATTATGCTTGGTAAAGTGGAGGGTCAGCAAAAAAAAAAAAACTCCTAACAAGATTGGCATAGTGGCAGCAGCAATGGGCTCAAACTTAGCAACAATTGTGAAGATGGAACAAGACTGGAAAATGTCTCATTCTTTTAAATATAGAGTCACTATGAATCAGGCCTGACTGGACAGAACCTAACAGCAACAATTTATTGCATTTTTTGTAATTTTTTCCTTTGTCTTTGTGTAGTCAAATACAGCATTTTTTCCTTATAATTTTTTAAGCATTTCCAGATTTATGAAACATGTAGACTCATCCTACTGCCAGAATAGGGGTAAACACTAAAATGCTGCTGGAGGATGGACATAGGATGGAAATGAATGTACCAAGTGGAGGACTAGAGGAGCTGGGAACTGTGTTCCCTGCCTGAAGAGAGCAACTATTATTCAGTTCACCCACAGGAAGCCTAGTTTGCCATAGATATTTTCTATGTGAAATCTCACAATTTAACCTTTTAGCCTCTTTAAATACAAAGAACACTCTGACTAAAAAACCCTTTCTTCATTTGTATGTGTCACATAGACTGACTCCTTTTAACATGTACTCAAGAACTCCACTTCCCATTGTGTCCAGGAAGTATCTTTAGTTTTGTGATAGATCTAAATATTATTTTCAGTCCGAGTATATGGTTTAGATCTAAGCTATGTCCTTCCAACTCTTTATTTGGAAACAAATTATAAAGTCACAAGACTTTGCAAAACTAGGACCCAGACAGAGATCCCGTGGCTCATTTACCCAGCCTCTCCCCAGTAGGAATGTTTGACATAACTATAGCACTTAACCTTGGTATATTACACAAACCATATTCAGATTTCATTATTTGTACAAGTTGTTATTTATGAGTGTGTGTGTATATAAATCTGAGTAGTTTTACCATATGTGTAAATCTGTGTAACTTCTATCAGCTATAATCAAGATACAGAACTTTTCCATCACCACAAAGATCTCTCTCATGTTATCCATTTATGGTAAATTATTTTCTTCCCTCCAGCCCCAAAGATTGCCAGAAGCCATCATAACACTAAGGACTACGGTTGTGCTACAGGATAAGCATTGGACTGTGAACCACAAAGTCAGCAGTTCAAACCCACCAGCTTTTCCTTGGAAAACAGGGTTGCTATGAGATGAAACTAACTAGACAGCACTTAACAACAACATCAACCGTAACACTACTTGTTGTGTCATTATTTTCTTACTTGTTTTTCACAAATTCTTATGGAATAAAGCACTGGACATAGGTCAGCTTGAACCACAAGGTTGGTGGTTCAAGATCACCAGCTACTCCTTGGAAACCATATACAAGGTGTTGCTATGAGTCAGAGCTGACTCGACGGCACTTAACAACAATTATTGATTCCTTCTAATTTTATCAGAGAGAAGGAGAGACTAGGCTCTCAGGCCAGGCAGCGGTAAATGTTGTAAGTACTGCCTAACTGATTTTTACATAGGATCTTGTTCCTTCCTACCCATCAGTCTTGGGTCTGTGTTTATTGTACTGGGCCATTTGCCGTTGTCAGATTTCCCATTCTGCATCGATGGAACTTTAAAAGCACATGCTTTGCCAGCAATCCTGATACTTCTCACTACATGAATAACTTGGTCAAAAGATGTTCCAGTTTTCTTTACCTTGCACATAATTGTGCCTTCTACATATTCCAGTAGAAATCTGTGAGGTCATTCAGCAATTCCAACTCCCATGAGATTAGTAGCTGAGCAAGCTGTACATTCAGCTCTCTTCTCATGACATTGACTTATCAATCCTCTTAAAGCCCTTCTTTGGAACTCTTCATATTCCTTACACACAATTCTCATTCCTACGTATACCTATGGAGAAGAATCCAGGTACATAAGTGTACTGGCTTCATTTCATGAACTCTTCTACAAAAGAAGCCCTGATAATGTAGTGGATTATGAGCTGGGCTGCTAACCACAAAGTCTGTAGTTCGAATCCACCAGTGTCTTCTCAGGTGAAAGATGAAGCTCTCTGCTTCCGTAAAGATTTACAGCCTCAGAAATCCTACACGGGGGTTGCTATAAGTCAGAATTGACTCAATGGCACACAACTACCATGAGTCCTCTACAAATTAAATTTGTAAAATATTATTAAACACATCCTGTTATGTTCACCAGTTTTTATATGATTAGTCAAAAAGGATTGCTACAAAATAATAGCACGCCCCCCCTTTATTAAACAAAAATATCAACATACGAAGCTACTGTTCCTCCATCTCGATTTATGCACCTCTGAAGGCCGTATTTCCATGTGGTGCTGTGGGCTAATGCATCCGACTGCAGTCTTTTGAACTGCAAGGTCGGTGGTTCAAGCTCGCCAAGCTGCTCCATGGAAACCCTATACAGGGTCGCTATGGGTCAGAATCTACTCGAAGGCACTTAACAACAACACAACCCTTACCCAAAGAATTCCTCACTCTTCAATTTGTGCCACATCAAAATGACAGCTTTGGTGTCCTCGAGAGATTTAGATTGTGTTCCTTTTAAATGTTCTTTTAGTTTGAAGGGAAAAAGAAATCAGAAAGAGCAAAATCAATGCTGTGGAGTAGAAAAGATAAGGCTTCCCGGTGAAATTTTCATCGGACAGCCCTTGCTACCTTGGATGAATGAGCAAGTGCATTGTGGTGATGGAGAAGCAAATTCCTTGGCACAACTTTCCTGGCCTTTTTCTCTTCAATGCACTTTTCTATTTTCTCAAAACTTCTTCCTAAGAAGTAGTTATGATTGATCTTTGTCCTTTTAGAAAATATACCAAATTTCCCCCTCCAGACTCAAAAAAGTTGCCATACCTTCTGTACTGGCCTTGGCCTTGCATTTAACTGACCCTGAAAATCCCCTTGAAATCCATTGTTTAGATTGGGCCTTTTTAAAAAATGGCACTCTAAGGAGACTCCTGGACTTCTGGTATGGCACTGTAGGGTCAGCACTGGACTGTGAACCACAAGGTCAGCAGTTCAAACCCACCAACTGTTCCTCCCAAACACTATACAGGGTCGCTATGAGTTGAAACTGACTCCATGGTACTTAACAACAGTGTTGAGACTGCTGGAAGTCCTGGTGTGGCACACTGTAGGATGAACACTCGACCATAAGATCAGTGTGAACCACAAGGTCAGCAATGCAAACTCAACAGCCTCTCCACGGAAACGTTTTGCAGGGTCTGTGAGTCTAGACTAGACAGCACTAAACAGCTATAATGAGACTCCTGGAGTCTTGGTGTGGTGCTACAGGATAATGCACTGGACCACAAGTTTAGTTTGAAGCACAAGGTCAGTAGTTCAAACCCACCAGCCACTCCTCAGTATCCTTACAGGGTTGCTATTAGTCGGAATCGACTTCATGGCACTTAACAACAACAATGAGACACCTGGTGTGGCACTATAGGATCAGCACTGGACTTCAAACCACAAGATCAGTAGTTCAAACCAACCAGCTCCTCCTCCTATACAGGTTTGCTATGAGTTAAAACCAATTCAATAGCACTTAACACCAACAATGAAACTAGGAGTCCTCATGTGGCATTGTAGGATTAGCATTGGACCACAAGTTCAGGGTAAACTGCAAGATCAGTGGTTCAAACTCAACAGCCCCTCTTTGGAAACCCTATACAGGGTTGCTATGAGTCGAATAGATTCAACAGTACTTAACAACAATGAGACTAAGACTGTATTTACTGAGTTAACCTGTCTAATACAGCCATTTACTGATCACAGAAATGTGTTTAAATACGTTTTGTTTGGAAGATACCTGTGCAAGTACGAGCTGTAACACTAGGAACAGTACTTTTGGATTTACCCTCGTATCACTTAAGTTCTACATATTAATTTTATCTTTTACATACTATGTTTAATTAGTGTTTATACATAGTCCACTTCTTCCAATTCACCATAATACTCAGGCTCTTAATCTTTTATTTATAATAGGTAATGTATTCATGGGAGCATGGTAACGCTGTAGGATAAGCAATGGACTACGAACCACAATTTTGTAATTCAAAATTACAAAATATTTATTCCTTTTCCTGTTTTCTTTCACAGGATGCCCTTGGTAAGTGACTGAGTTGTCACATTGTCTTATCAGTCCTTTATATATATATTAAATCTATTAATATACATATATTCACCCATTTTTACTGGGTAATTTGGGGTTTGTTTCCCTTTGTTACTAAAAAGTTCTCCGTGTATTTATAAAGATATTGTTGTTGTTGTTAAGTGCCGTCGAGTCGGTTCCGACCCATAGTGACCCTGTACAGGGTTTCCGAGGGTGTAAATCTTTACAGGAGTAGAAAGCCTC
>NW_006408540.1:3014588-3015889 GCF_000296735.1 Chrysochloris asiatica
GAATTGGTTCTGACTCACAGTGACCCTGTACAGGGTTTCCGAGGCTGTAAATCTTTACGGGAGCAGAACGCCTCATCTTTCTCCCACGGAACGGCTAGTAGTTTCAAACTTCTGACCTTGAAGTTAGCAGCCTGACTTGTAACTACTTAGCTACCAGAGTTCATTATACATGTATACATATATTTATATTTCTCTCTTTCTCGCATGCCCATTCAGCCTTTTTCTCAGTCCATGCATTTACATAAAGAACATTACTGTTCTAAAGTTGTGTGTTACTATTTACCTCTATCCCCTTTATCATTTGTATACCTTGTGTCTTCATCATCTTCACCATTCTGTCAACTTCCCTCTTTGTGTATTTTCCCTCGCCCTTTTTGTATAATGCCCTCCCCATAAGTCACCTGAATTAACATGTGTCTACCCTCACCACCACCAGCACCCTCTAGCCAGTGAATAAATCTCCCCTCAAACCCTGGTAACCATCAAAGAATGTTTCTTTTAGTATGAAAACCTTTTCTTGAGTGTTTACAATAGTGGTTTCATACAATAGTTGTCCTTTCGTGATTGATGTATTTCAACCAGCATAATGTCCTCCATGTTATGAAGTGTTTCAGAGATTCATTGTTATTCTTCATGGTTGCATAGTATTCCATTGTGTATATTACATCACATCTTCTTAATAATAGAAATAATGTTGCCATTTGTTGTTGTTGTTAGGTGCCATCAAATCAGTATGGAATCATAGAGATCCGGTATACAATAAAACAAAATGCTACCCCATCTTGCGCCATACTCAGTCATTTTTTTTATGTTTGGGTCCATTGTTGCAGCCACTATGTCACCTCACCTTTTTAAGGGACTTCATCTTTTTTTTGCTGACCTACTTTACCAAGCATTATGGCTTTCTGCAGAGACTGGTCCCTTCTGATGACGTATCCAAAATACATGAGATGAAGTCCTGCCATCTTCACATCTTTTTTCTTTTTGTTGTTCCACTTTTAACTTTTTATTGTGAATTGAGTGAAGATTTACAGACAGCATCATCAGTTTTACGTTCAGCAAATCATATACTTTGTTTCTTTTCAATAATTGCAATCTTCTCCATGCAACAACAGCTATCTCGCTTCCTCCCTCTGGTTCCTGTCTCCATTTCACCCACCTTTCCAACCCTTTTCAACTTTGTCCTTAGGAAAATGTTGCCCTTTTGATCGTGAATAATTGATTGACCATTCCATGGTAAGCATACCTTACTTACTAGTGTTGCCCCTTATATAACTATCTACTGCTTCACTAAAAATTGG
>NW_006408540.1:3018104-3024897 GCF_000296735.1 Chrysochloris asiatica
TGTAATATTTGGCTTTATCTTCTCGAGCTGATCTTTGAAATTTTCTGTTCAGCTCTTGGACCTCCTCATTTCTTCCATTTGCTTTAGCATCTCTACACTGAAGAGCAAGTTTCAGTGTCTCTTCTGACATCCATTTTGATTTTTTCTTTCTTCTCTTCTTAATGACTTTTTGCTTTCTTCCTGTATGATATTCATGATGTCATCCCTAAATTTTCTCATTTGATTCAAGGAATTTTTCTTTATTTCATTTTTTATTTGTTCTGTCACCCAGTAACTTTTAATCAAGGAGTTACTCAATTTCCATATATTTGATTTTGTTTCCTTGATCTTCCTATTGTTCAGATTTCCAATTGTATAACATTGTGATCTGAAATGATGCTTTGTGATATTTAAATATTTTTTTCAATTTGTTGAGATTTGCTTTGTGTCTTAACATATGATCTATTCATAAGAATGTTCATGTGCACTGGAAAAGAATGTGTATTGTGCTGTTTTGGCATTGAGTGTTCTGTCTTAAATCTATAAGGTTAAGTAGGTTGATTGCATTGTTTAGTTCTTCTGTGTCATTGTTGAATTTCTTTCTAGTTGTTCAGTCCTTTATTGAAAGTGGTGTATTAAAATCTAGTATTGTTGTGGTTCAAACCTGCCAGCTGCTCCTTGGAAACCCTAGACAGGGTCACTATGAGTCGGAACCTACCTGACAGCACTTAACAACAACAAGTCGTATTGTAGGGTTGTCTACTTCTTACTTCAATTCTATTAGAGTTTGGTTTACCTGCTTCATCGGCAGCATAGATATTTATTATGATTAAGTTCTCTGTTTCAATTGCCATTTTGTTGTGTGTTTTTTTCTGTGATGTTGCTGTTTTCTTTGCTCCATGTTAATCATGAGATAAAGTCCTCTTTGTCTTTTTTGCTGTTTTTGTTTTTTTTTTTTTACTTTAAAGTCGATTTTATCAAAAAATAATATTGCTACTCCTCATTTTTTAATATCACTAGCTTGGCATATGTTTTTCCTTCCTTTAATTTTTAATCCATTTTTGTCTTTGTGTGTAAGGTGTGTTTCTTGTAGACAGCATGTTGAAGGATCCTGTTTTCTTATCTATCCTGCTACTCTGTTGCCTGACTGAAGCATTTAATTCATTGATTCAATCAATAGCTATAAATTGATTGCAGCCATTTTGTTGTGTGTTTTTTTCTGTGATGTTGCTGTTTTCTTTGCTCCATGTTTTTCTATGCTGAGTTCATTTTATTTGTGCATTTTCTTGTCAACTTCTGCAATGCTGTTGTTTTAAGGTTTACAAAATCTTCATGGTTTTCCCTTTTCTTGTGTAGTGTTTTATTTTTATATGAAGGTGTATTCATTTTCTTTAAGGTTACCCTGTAATTTATTATCTTCCCTAATTTAAAATAACTTGTTTTATCTATAAATCTACTCTATTTCCTCACCATTTGGAAGTTCTGTAATTTTATACATTTCCTTCATTTTGCATTTTAGTTGTCTTCATTAAAAATTGGTATTCTGATACTAAATTATCAGTCTTTTAAGTTTGTTTTACTTTGTATACTATATCTGGATTGAATTGTGGGTGGTTATTTCTATGTGTGTCAATCTTCTAAATTGATTAGTGAGGTCATTGAGTCCTAAGGTAGCAATTGGGAGCTATACATAGTTCCATAGCCCAAACATGAAAGCCCAGAGAGATAAGTGCGGACATAAGAACACGTATCTGTTGCTTGGGCCTAATGGTTCCCTATCATATGGTCTTATGTCCACACCAACTAGTTTTATCTGTGAGCAACACATTCACACAAAAATTGGAATAAACTGATTGTGTGGCTCCTGCTTTATTATATACGTATACTGGAGAAAATGCCACTTAAATGTGAAATATTACATATGTGTGTGTGTGTGTAGGTGAGTCCATATACATGTATATTGCATAACTATAGAAATGGAAATTACTGGTTTTGTACAAAGAGCTTTCTACAAATTTGATTATATGAAATAACTACATGTGAAAATCTATGTATAGTTCTAGAATTAATGTACTTGTAAAATGAAGTCCTAATTTATATATTAGAATATAATTCACTTTATCTTAAATATTAAAGTTACATTTTCAAAAGAAGTATTTCCTTGCCAAGTTAATAATTGGGTTTGAGTTTTAGTAAGTAATTATAAATTTTAGACAGAGAAAGGCACTGGTCATCAAAGCATATGATGCTGTTTTTTCTCTCTTATTACTTTTGAAATAAAGCTTTTCCTTCAGATGCTTTCTACTGTTTTAAATGGTAGTGTTCGTGTTCTCGCAATAATTGTAGAGGTTTGCATTATTATAAACTTTGAATATCAATTCCTCCCATTCCGTGACAGTTCTACCACTAGGGAAGTCAAGCTTGCAAGATCTAATTACAGCAGCGTTTTGATATCCCCAGCTACAATATTGGCAGGAACTTAAGCCATGGTAGAATTCATTGGTGACACTGTTGTAACTAAAAAGCACAGAATCTGTTTCCAATCTTGTTCATGATGGGATCAACTATCGGATGATGTCAAATAATCTTGCTGCAAGTTCAGAAGTGCCTTGGATGATTCCAATATGAAATGCTAATTATTTGCAATAGAATGTAAATAAAGTGGCACTAAGTCGTTTTTGCAGTGACTAATGAAAGCTGTTGTACTGTAATCAGTGAGATGCGGAGCAACAGGGCAATTCATTAGGAAAACCATCCTTGACAAGCAGTTAATGCGTGCCAGTCTGGACCTTTTCTCTTGCTTCTGTTTACTTCTATTATTTCTTCTCATTGATAATAATAAATCCCATATGGGTAGCATGTAATAAGGATACGAAACTAACAGCTGAAATTTGCCATGCTATGACAAATGTCTAAGTCTTCCTTAGCTTTTCTTTGCCTGTGAAAAACAACTTCCATATTAGACTGATTGAAAAGACAATAATTTTCTACTCAGTTAATTGCTACTTTGATAATTTTTTATGTTCTTTCTCTAGACATGAGCAACACTTAGCTATATTGATTGCAAAGTATTTTATTTTTCCAAATATATGTTGCATTTCAATGCTTAGCCACATTTTCATTTATACTTTAGCAGTAGATTGCTTTTCACAGATGCAAACACTAAGTTTCTTATATACTGATCTCTTCTCTGTGAGCACATCCAAATTGAAACCCTAGGGTATCTTTTTTACTTTGGAAAAAAAACATGCATACATTCTACATATCAACAATAGTGTAGGCTAGTAAACTGTTTCCCTGATCATAATTCTGAAGTGCCCATTTCCTTTAGACTTCTGTTGTTGTTATTAAGGGCTATGGAGCCAGTTCTGACTCATAGTGACCCTGTATAGGGTTTCAGGGGAGCAACAGGTAGGTTTGAACTGCTGGCCTTGTAGTTTGAAGTCCAGTGCTGATCTTACAGTGCCACATCAGAAGTAGTATTCCTCCTCTTCACTACAAATATGAAGTCATTTTATTAGAAACCATATGTATGCTATACCATACTCAATTGAGAATCTACTTTAAACAAATATATATATATATATAATTATTAATATAATAATTGAATGCATTAGAAAATCATTGTGAGTTCTGAAGAAACCCTCTTAATTGATTTTTTTAAACTTTTTACTGTAAATTGAGTGCAGGTTTATAGAGCAGATCAACGGTTTTACATTCAACAAATTACACACTGTTTCATTTCAATGATTACAGTCACCTCCACGTAACATCAATTGTCCCACTTCCTCCCTGTGTTTCTTGTTTCCATTCAACCCTTCTAAACTTTGCCCGTAGGTAGAGACTGTCCTTTTGATCTTGAATGGTTGACCAATCCATATCAATTGAACTTTCATGCTCAGCATCCAAAGCCTTACATAGGCTGTTGTTCCAACTGCTGTGGTTTGAAATTGAACTGAATTGAAGCCTCTGCTTCAGCTGATCATCCAGAACCTCACTGCCATTCTCTAACAAGAAGTCCCCATGATCCAGAACCTACCACTGCCTGTAACAATACACATCAGCATAACAGACCCCTGTCTACCTTTCAGCTAGTGACCAAACACTAGCAGGGAGGGAAACAGTCAAACTTGCAAGCAAAATCAAACAAAGCCTGGCCTCCACTTCACTTTCAACTTCCAAACCTTGACCAATTCGCAGAGTTGCCAAACTTAAATCACATTAAATTCAAAGAGGGCCTTTGACATAGCTTTTAACTTTCCAGTCATGTAGTACAGAAAGGTACTCTGGAAGGTGTTTAGAATACATGCTAAATGTCAGTCACACTACCAGTACATGTCACCTTGTTCACAAGTAGCATCTTATTAATTCCTCATATCCCACAAAGGGGGAATTCAGTAACAGCTATTTCAGGAGAATGTCAGACCCCTTTTGGAGATTTTTTTTTTTTTTCTAAATGCTTATATAAATCAGACCATTATATAATACCTGTCAGATACCAGTTCTTGAAGAACTGTTGTTGTTGGTAAGTGAGTTCCAAGGAACTTCATCACACAGACCCTTTGACAGGGAAAATGGTGTGCCTTATATCCAGTGTAAAAGCCGACCTTCTGTGCTTGTATCTTTATTCAGCCACTTTGGTCTTCTTTTTGCTGTCAACTTAAGCTGACCCCTAAAAGGTCAGCACCATTCTGGTCATTACTTTGGTGGTGCCAATAGGCTGATTTCAGAACTTCCAATATCTAACATGAACAGTTCTGCTTTGGTGTTCCTTCAGACACAAGAAAGCAAGAATTTCTCCCCTCTCTTGTCCACTGTTATATCTGGATTGATGCTGAATGTCATGTACTCAAACCTCCCCATTTTGTGTTGTTTACAGTACAGCATTCTCGCCCACTCTTATTGCTAGTATTTTGTTAAATGGGCTTAAGACAAAAATAAATAAATAAATAAATAAATTCCTAAGGCAATGGTGAGCAGGAATGGTACAGAATACAAAGGTGAAAAAAGAGATAAGAGAATTTTTACACCGGCTTTTTGAAGTTCCCTCGTAAGTGTTAATTCAGAAATTCTGGGACTGCTATGCCCACTTTTTCTTGGAATTTTCATTGTGTACCATGTAAAGAAAACCATGTCATCAATTCATCCAGTTCTTACACAGATGTAGAAATGTTGACAAATAACTTAAAAGAAACATGAGTTAGCAGCTTGAGTATTGGTTGTGGTTTTTCCTCTTATTACTTGAGGACTCATGGTTGTATAAAAATCACAGTGCAATAAACGCAATGAAAATCATCTTTATTTATCAAAATAACATTTATTACTAAGACATGAAAAATGAACCTGACAAAGTAAGTTACACATTCCTATCAATCTTTCCAAAGTTTCATGGATTTACTCAGGAAAAAGGCCTTACTTGCAAATTCCATTGGAGCTATTCTAATCAAATTTTCATATAAACTAGTTATAATTGTTAACAACCCCTTGTGGGAAGATGGGTGATTTCTTTTTCAATAAAACAAAACAAAAATGTCTTATAGTATATATGGAATAAAATAGAAATCAAAGTTCTTGATTCATCTAATGTTTAGAGAGTTATTTATTGCAGTTTTCAGTATAAACATTTAACCATGTGTGCACTTAGTAATATATTATCTTTTGTATTACTTTAATAGAATAAAAAAATTATTTTAAGAACGTATAAGACAAAATGAGAATAGGGGCTTTTTTTACAGTGATTCTTTTTAACAACTCTACTACACCCTACCCCACAAAATACAGGAAATTATTACACAAGTAAGTTAGTGAATACTTGCAGGGTAAAATGAGTTATTGGAGCAGATATATAAATGGGCTTATAATGTTTGCTTACTAGCTTAAATAACTACCAATAACTGTGTTCTACTAAGCTTCTACTAAAAAATTCTAATCTATTTCCTCTCTCTTTGCATAAAGTCTTCCTCATACATTCCATTTTATGGATATCTGTCAAGCATATACAGATGGGAACAGAACACTTTCTCAGTAATGATGTATTTTATGGCATTTTACTGTTCTGGTACCAGCCACATGCAGAATACTCTGGCTACAAATATGGACACAATGATATCTGCTTAATGGAAGTCAACCAGTGTTGACAAAGAAATGACTGAGGTTTATATCACATCACCTTATACATATTAAACTGAGTCTTGGTGTGGTGCTGTGGGTCAACATGCTGGACTGCAAAATTGGTTTGAACCGCAAGTCAATGGTTCAAGCTCACCAACCACTCCTCAGGAGTCTTATGCAGGGTTGCTATGAGTCAAAAACAATTCAACGGCACTTAATAACAACATAACTATTAAAATAAATATCTTATGTCCAGATGATTGTGAACGTTTTTGTTCAAATAACCTTAAATGTTGAAACAATACATTTTCTTAATGTTTCAGACATAGTATTCTTTTACTTTGATAGCCCATGCGAGTAAAGTTTTACTAAAGGTAATACAGAAATGGCTGCAAGCATACATTGACAGAGAACTTCCAGAGGTTCAAGCCGGACTCAGAAGAGATCGTGGAAGGAGGGATATCATTGCTGATGTCCGATGGATCTTGGCTGAAAGCAGAAAATCCCAGAAAGATGTTTACCTGTGCTTGATTGACTATGCAAAGGCTTTCTAGTGTGTGGATCATGACAAGCTCTGAACAGCATTGTGAAGTATGAGTATTCTGGAACACTTAATTTTTCTCATGAGGAATCTGTACGTGGACCAAGAGGCAGTTGTTCGAACAGAATATGTTAACACTAAATGGTTTCAAATTAAGAAAGG
>NW_006408540.1:3026231-3028072 GCF_000296735.1 Chrysochloris asiatica
TTTTAGGGCTGCTGATAAATGTTCACGGACATACCACTCCACCAGAAACCTCAGCTTGAAGGCACTCACCCCCTTACGTCCCTGGAAGCACCCGGTTCTGCAAGCAAGCTTCCTGCCCCAAATCACTCAGCTTTACTTATTCCATGGAGTGGGAAGCCAACCACTCTTGTCTTGTGCTCTGACTCTTGGTTTTGTTGCTGCTCCTCTGCCGCTCCTCCATGGTCACAGCTTTCTATCCCTGTGTCAAGGAGGTTTAGAGCTTAGTGTTCTTGGGTTCAAGGGACACTCTCCATTCCTGATTCTTTCATCTTTGTGGTTGTGAGGTCCCATTTTCTGCTTTTGAGATGACTCATTTACACATGTGCTAGAGTTTTAAATTTTACAGTTACATTTAACTATATTAACATCCGCAGCTGAATCATGTCATCCTATCAGTATCTTGTACTTTCTCTTACCCAGAATCATCAGGAAAAAATTAATTTGGTGGAAGTGACAATGCCTAAAGTTATGTTGTTGTTGTGAAGTGTCGTCGAGTCGGTTCTGAGCCATAGCGACCCTGTATAGGGTTTCCGAGGAGCAGCTGGTGAGCTTGAACTGCCGACCTTGCAGTTCAAACAGCTTTGCTGTCTGGCGCATTAACCCACAATGCTATACCAGGACTCTGACTAAAGCTATAAGAGACATTAAACAAATCACTACACCACACTAAGTAATACAACTACATGCCTCAAAATTTAAATTATCAAACAAATATAAAATGAAAAATCCCCTTTACCCATGTCCTCCAGTCACCCAGTTTTTCCTCCCAGCAAAAATACATATTAGTTATGATTAGGTGTAAGTGCATGTATGATAAAACTCAAGTGGCTTAACTATGTTGGGATTTGTTTTCTCAGACACAGAAAGTCAAACGTTGGCAGTCAGTGTATGTGGAGGCTCCACAATGTCGTCAGGTACTTGGGCTCCTTGTGTCTTGTATGCCCTACCATCTTTAGCTTCTAATTCACCTGGTAAAATTTGACTGGAACTCCATTTATCATTTCTGTATTCCAGGGGGTAGAAAGAAGTCAACTAGAGCCCAAAGGAACTGTTCTTTAAAGAATTTCCCCTAAAACCAAGTAGTGGAGATGTAGACAGATGTTCAGATCACAGGACCTCCTTTTAAAAGGAATGTCTTTAATAAATAACCCTTGAGCTGCTTGAGATAACATATTATCTGGGATGAATGGCAAAAGCAGGCTTTAATTACTTCACGTTTTGCCTAGGACTGACCTTTTTACTTAATTAATATGAATGTTAGTTTGCAAATTAGCCCATCCATTTTTAACGTCATTTTTGTCTGTGAAGGGTTACAGAACAGATCGTCCACCCCACATTAAACAAATCATACTCTTTGTGTTATTACAACCATTATAATCCCTTCCATGTACCATCAGTGAACAGTATTTACCACTATTCACTTTAACCTTTGCATTCCTCCCTGTGTCTTCCACTACATTTACCTTTCCAGTGCCAACCTCCCACTTGTATTTTGCCTTCCCCATCAGCCAAGTTAACATATGTCTAGTCTCCACCCTGTGGATAATTTTTTTCCTTCCTTCCCACCACTAGTAATCATCATAGAATGTTTCTTATAGCAAGAAAACTTTTTCTTAAATTTTTACAATAGTGATCTTATATAATATTTGACCTTTTGTGATTGAATTATTTCACTCAGCATAATGTCTTCCAGGTTCATCCATGTTATAAGGTGTTTCACAGATTTCATCTTTGCCTAGTATTCTATAGTGTGTATGTTCCAAAGTTCTGTTGATGGACATTTAAGCTGTCTCCATGTTTTG
>NW_006408540.1:3028547-3035965 GCF_000296735.1 Chrysochloris asiatica
AAAAAAAAAAAAAAAAAATTTCCCTGTGTGTGTGTTCTCTTTTTACTCTTTTGATGCACAGAAGTGTCTACCTTTTATGCCTGGAGGTCCCAGGTATATATTTTGTCTTCTCTGTTTGTGTGTTGTCAGTTGTGTATAGTAACGTATTGATGCCATGTACCAGAGCCCTTAAGTTTGTTCTTATCTTTTCATTGATGGTCTTTATAGTTTTAGGTTTCCTATTTATGTCTTTAATTCACACTGAGTCCACTTTTTTGTATATAGTGTGAGATATGGGTCTTGTTTCCAGTTTTACCAGCACCGTTTGTTGGAGACAATCTTTTCCTCATTCAGCACATTTTGACCCTTTGTCAAAGATCAACTAACCATTGGTGGATGGGTTTACTTCTGGATTCCCAATTCTGTTTGACTGATCTGTGTGTATTTCATTGTACCAGTACCAGGTTATTTCTACTACTATGACTATGTAGTATGTTTTGAGACAGGAAGTGAGAGGCCTCTTACTTTGTCCATTTTGTTGTTTTTTTTAAACAATGCATTGCTTATCTGAGGTCTCTTTCCTGTCCATATAAAGTTAGTGATTCATTTTCTATCTCTTTAAAAAATAATGTTGGAATCTTGATTGGGATTGCAGTATACCTATAGACTGCCTTGAGTAGTGTTGACATTTTCACAATGTTAAGTCTTCCTATCCATGAGTGTGGTATGTGTTTCGTTTAAAAATTTTTTTTTTAAATTTTATTGTGAATTCAGTAAATATTTGTAGACAAGATTATCAGCTTTACATTCAACAAATCATACATCTCAGTGATTATATTCTCCAGTTTTCCTGCTTCCTCCCTGTGGTTCCTATTTGCATTTCTCTCACCTTCTTAACTGTGTACTTTGGAAAAAGTTGCCCTTTTGATTTTGAGTGATTGACCATTCCATAGTGAACACACCTTACTAGTACTGTTGTCCTCCCCTATAAACCTATCTACTGCTTGGCTAAAAATTGAGCCACAAGGGTGTGTTCCTTTCCAGATCCGAACGCCGTAATCTCAGGCCTCTTCAATCTCTTTCTGACCAGTAAACATGGTCTTTTCTCCCCTCCACTCCCTGTTATTTTCCCTCACTCTATCTGGAACTCTAAAGTGATACCAGTCAGAGAAGTTGGTAGTGGTTGCTAGGCACTGTCTAGTTCTTTTGGTCTCAAAGTCATGGAGACTGTGTTCACATGTTCCACTAATCTATTGAACTAATGGATTCCAAGCCTTTTCAATTCCTATCACTTTTCTTTCTTCCATACTTGGCGAGACCAATAGCTGCACCTTAGATGGTCACTCATGAGCTTTCCAGATCCCAGACCCTACATATCTAATACATATATATATATATATATATATATATATATATATGTCACTATTTACCTCTAACCCCTTTAGCTGATGCATACCTCTCTGTCTTCACCTGTTCTATTTTCTTTTGCCACCCCCTTTTTGCATATTGCCCTCCCTATCATCTGAGCTAGCATGTGCCTACCTTCTATCAGCTTTCCCCTCTCTCCCACCCCTGGTAACCATCAAATAATGTTTATTTAGCATGGAACCTGTTTCTTAAGCTTTTACAACAATGATCTCATATAATATTTGTCCTTTTGTGATTGGCTAATTCCATTCAGCATAATGTCCTCCACATTCATCCATGTTATGAGGTGTTTCACGGATTCATGATTATTCTTCTATATTGCATAGTACATTGTGTGTTTGTACCAAAGTTTGTTTATCCATTCTTCCATTGTTGAGCACTTAGACTGTCTCCATCTTTTTGCTATTTTGAATAGTGCTGCGATCAACATTGGTGTGCATATGTCTTTTCATGTCCTGACTTTTATTTAGTAGAGGGATTACTGGGCCATAAGATATTTCTATTTCCAACTTTCTGAGGAAATACCATGACGTTCTCACAGTAGTTGAACTATTTTAAAGTCCGGCCAATGAAGTAGGAGGGTCCCAGTCCCTCCACACCCTCGCTAACATTTGCTTTTTTCTGTTTCTTTGAACTTCTCTGTTTATGCTGGTGTAAGATGATATCTCATAGTTTTGATTTGCATGAGTTGAAACCAACTCCACGGCATATAAGAACAACAGTGGCTAATGATCATGAACATTCCCTTATATATTTGTAGGCTGTCTGGATGACTTCCTTGGTGAAGTGTATCTTCATTTTTTAATTGGGTTGTTTGTCTTTTTCTTGTATTGTGTTATAGTTTTTTTAAAAATAAATTTTAGATATTTGTCCCTTGTCTGATATATCCTTGGAAAAAAAAAAAAAAATCCCAGTCTGTGTGTGCTCTGTTTCTACTCTTTTTGCAGTATTTTTTGATGTACATATGTTTCCAATTTTTAGGAGGTCTGTTAACTCTTGTTTTTTACTGCTTGGATGTTTTTTTGTAATGTTTGATAGTATATGTATGCCATATATTAGAGCCTCTAAGCTTGTTCTTACTTTTTCACTGATGCTTTTTATTGTTCTAAGTTTTGCATTTAGATCTTCAATCCCTGTTGATTTATATATATATATATTGTGTGAGATATGGGTCTTTTTTCATTCTTCTGCAAATGAATTTCCAGTTTTAGCAACACCGTTTGATGTGTTTTGGCCCTCCGTCAAAGATCAGTTGGCAGTACATGGATGGATTTTCTTGAGTTCTTAATTCAGTTCCATTGATCTATGTCTTTTATTGTACTACTACAAGACTGTTTTGACCACTGTGTCTGTGTAGTAAATTCTGAGATCAGGGAGTGAGAAGCCTCCAAGTTTGTTCTTCATAAGCAGTGCCTTGCAAATCCAAAGTCTCTTTCCTCTCCATATAAATGTCATGATCGTTTATTCCATCTCTTTAAAGAACGTTGTCGGAATCTGGATTGGGATTTCATTATATATATATATATAGATAGATAGATAGATAGATTTTTGGGGGTAGTATTGACATTTCCACCATGTTAAGTCTTCCTATCCATGAGCATGGTAACTCTCTTTTGGTTTCTTCTCATAGTGTTTTATAGTTTTTTTTTTGGATAGGGCTTTTGCTTCTGTAGTTAGATTTATTCCTAAATAGTTAATCTTTTAGGTGGCTATTGTAAATGGTATTGTTTTCCTAGTTTCCTTTTCAGAGCTCTCTCTATTAGTATAGAGGAATCCAACTAATTATTGTGTAGTGATCTAGTAGTCTTCCACTTTGCTGAATCTTTCAATGAGTTCCAATAATAGTTTTCTTGCTGAGTGTTTGGGATTTTCTATGTATAGGATTAATTTCTTCTACAAATAGAATTTTAATTCTTTCTTGTCAATTTGGATGCCTTTAATTTCCCTTTCTTGCCTTATAGTTCTTGCTAAGACTTGCAACACAATGTTGAATAGGAATGGTGATAAAGGGCATCCTTTTCTAGTTCCTGTTTACAAGGGGAATGCTTTTAGTTTCTGTCCATTGAGAGTAATTTTTGCTGTTTTATTTGTATATGTGCTCTCAATTATGTTGAGAAATTTCCCTTCAATTCCTGCTTTGTTGAGTGTTTTTATAAAAAATGGATGTTGGATTTTGTCAAATGCCTGTTCTGTATCAATCAATGGGATCAAATAGTTTGTGTATATGGTGGATTGTATTGATTGTTTTTCTCATATTGAACCATCCTTGGATTACTGGAATTAATTCCACTTGGTTATGATGTATTCTTTTTTTGATATGTTGTTGAGTTCTATTGGCTAGGATTTTGTTGAGAATTTTTACAACTATGTTCATGAGGGATATTGGTATATAATTTACTTTTTAGTGATGTCCTCACTTAATTTTGGTATAAAGGTTATGCTTGCTTCTTAAAATGTATTGATGTCAACTCTTCTCAGAATGTTTGGTAAAATTCACCAGTAAAGTCATCTGGGACTATACTTTTGGTGGTGGGGGGGGCTTAATGGTCTGATTAATTTTACTTTGATTATAGGTCTCTTCCAGTTTTCTACTTCATTCTGTTTTTGTTTAGGTAGGTTTTGTGTTTCTAAATATTTATCCATTTCTTCTAGATTTTGAAATTTGTTGGAGTACAACTCTTCATAGTATTCTGTTATTACCATTTTTTATTTCCATTGCTTTTGTTGTTTATTCTTCCATTTTTGTAGGTCTCTTGTTTTCTTGTAGTAGTGGTTTGTAGTCTTCTTTGTATAGGTCTTTTGTTTCTCTGGTTAGATTTACTCCTAAGTATTTCATCTCTTGTTGTTATGTGCCATGGAGTCGGTTCCAACTCATAGGGACCATGTACAGGGTTTCTGAGACTGTAAGTCTTTACTGGAGCACAAAGCCTCATCTTTCTCTTGTGGAACAGCTAGTAGTTTTGAACTGCTGACCTTGCAGTTCGCAGCCCGATTGGTAACCACTACGCTACCAGAGCTCCTTATTTCATCTCTTAGGTGACTATTATAAATGGTATTGTTTGCCTGATTTCCTTCACAGAACTTTCTTTATTAGTTTAAAGCATACCCGGCCACTTTGCTGAATCTTTCAATGACTTCCAATAATTTTCCTGCTAAGTTTTTCTGATGTTCTATTTATAGTATCATATCATCTGCTCTGGTAGCATAGTGGTTACGAATCGGGCTGCGAACCTTAAGGTCAGCGGTTCGAAACTACCAGCTGCTCCATGGGAGAAAGATGAGGCTTTCTACTCCCGTAAAGATTTACACCCTCGGAAACCCTATACAGGGTCGCTATGGGTAGGAACCGACTCGATGGCACATAACAACAACAACAACATCATCTGCAAATAAAGTGTTGGGGTTTTTTTTTTGTTTTTTTTTTACTTCATCTTTAGCAGTTTCGATGCATTTAATTTCCCTTGCTTACCTTATATCTCTGGCTAAGACTTGATACAGGGCATCCTTGTCTGGTTACTCTTTGCAAGGGGAATGCTTTCAGTTTCTCTTCATTCAGAGGAATATTGTCTGTTGGTTTTGTATATATGCCCTTAATTATGATGAGGTATTTATTCTCTTCTATTCCTATTTTGTTGAGTGGTGTTGAAATGGGTGTTGAATTTTATCAAATGCTTTTTTTTTTTTGCATCAGTTGATTTCTTATGTTTTTTCCCTTTATTTTATATGATGGATTACATTGATTATTTTCAAATATAGAACCATTTTTGCATACCTAGTATGTATCCCATATGGTCAGATTATTATATTTTGATATGTTGAATTTTGTTGGCTAGGTTTTTTTTTTTTTTTTTTTTTTTTAGCATTTTGGTATCCATGTTTATGAGAGATATTAGTGTCTAATTTTTTTCGTAATGTCTATGCCTTGTTTTGGTATCAGAGTTAGGCTTCATAAAATTAATTCAGGAGTTTTCCTTCACTTTCTGTATTCTGGAGTAGTTTGAGTAGAATTGGTGTCAGGGTCTTTCTGAATGTTGGTAGAATTCACCAGTAATGCCCTCTGGGTCCAGATTTTGTTTAGTTGGGTGTTTTTTTTTTAACATCTTGATCAATATCTTCTTTTGTTATAGGCCTGTTCAAGTTTTCTACTTCAATCTATGTTAGTTTAGATAAATCATGTGTTTAAAGGAATTTTTCCATTTCTTCTTTTTTAAATGTTTTATTGTGAATTATGTGATAGTTTACATGGGAGAACATTAACTTTATACGTTTCTTCTTGATTTTCAGATTTGTTGCAGTTGTAGTTCTTTTTTATATTGTGTTATTATCCCTTTTATTTCTGTTGGTTCTATTATGATGTCATCTGTGTTATGTGCATTCTTTTTGTTACATTCATCAGTGCTTTTTGGGTCTTATTGATCCTTGGAAAGAACCAACTTGTGGGTTTTTTTTGTTTGTTTGTTTGTTTGTTTTAGGTTCATGAATACACAGTTGTTTTAATAAAAAGATATAATATGAGATATTTTGGAAGATTAACAAAAGTTAAACAGAAGAGCAAATTTTAAGATTTAAAATTTCTTCCTAGGATCAAATTTTGCCTCTTCTTAAGCTACCTGCTTGCTGAGCTGTTTTAGGCTGCATGCTAAGATTTAGACAGACTTGCCCCAGATATCAAACTGCCCTGATGATATGTGGATATTTTCAATTTTATACTTCAGTAATTGTCAAATAGTTTGAGACAGGTAAACTAATCAACTTGTCATCATTTTCATCCACATGGAATTTCCACATTTCTGGGATGAAGTGAGTGAAGGGCTACTCACTTTGTTTCATTCTTCATTACCCTTAAGAATACCTGTAAACTGTACTGATAATCCTATTTCTATGGTACATATAATTACCATGTTCAAACTGAGAGCCAAGTGGAATACTCTTTCTTCTGCCTCCAGGAAAAAGAGAAGTCATGACTTCTCCAATAGGTCAAATTTCCTCTAATTGTGTCATTTTTGGATTATTTTTGCTTTATGAAATCACTGGACATAATTTGGTAGTCAGTAGTTAAGAAACTAAAGTTTCTAGAGGAGAGGCCGTTTTAACTGCTAAAATCCCAAATGTATCACTTCACATTCCATGATTGCTCACATCATCACAGTGCTATAGCAAAGTGCTGACAATCTTCTTTCAATACTAAACTTCTATTTATGTACATTTTCAGTATCTGCGGGGTTCTGTAAAATCTTAGTTACGCTTTCTCAAAAAAGTACTGCCTTATGATAGCAATAAACAGTATCTTCAGTTTGCTGAAACACCTCATCCAGGGCTGCAGACAACCATTTCTACAGCACAATTATATATGAATTTCTCTGCAGTTACATTGTTGATTTCATCAACAAATCTCTGTTTATCAGAGCAGATAAGTTTCTTGCACATGTTGTTGTTGTTGTTAAGTACCATTGAATCGATTCCAACCCATAGCGACCCTGTACAGGGTTTCCAAGGAGTGACTGGTGAGTTTGAACTGACTTGCAGTTCATACTGACTGCAGTCCAGCGCTTTAAGCCACAGCACACATGGTGATCCTGAATTTATAGCTTTTGTTCCAATTTTTGATGACTTGTTTCATAGTTATGGATGCTTTTGGCTTCCTGAACTTAATCTGGGCTTTGACAAGATGCAGAGAAACTGTTAGCAACTGTGCTGCTTTCATGTAAAATACCAGCTAAAAGAACAAATTTCTTGTCCTGTTGATTTGTTCTATAATTTTTCTGTTTTCTTTATTTATTCTCTACCCTTTATTATTTCTTTTCTTCTGGTAGCTGTAAGCTTATTTTGCTGTTCATTTCTTAATTATTAAAGATGTTGGGTTAAAGTGTTGATTTTTGGTTCTTTCTTCTTTTTGGATGTGTTTGTTTATTGCTATAAATTGTCTTCTAAGCATTGCTTTTGCTACGTCCCAAAGGATCCAGTACGTTGTGTTTGTTCGTGTTTGATTCTAGGATTTTTTTTTTTTTTTT
>NW_006408540.1:3037720-3038855 GCF_000296735.1 Chrysochloris asiatica
GAATCGGGCTGCAAACCTTAAGGTCAGCAGTTCGAGACTACCAGCCGCTCCACGGGAGAAAGATGAAGCTTTCTGCTCCCGGAAAGATTTACAGCCTCGGAAACCCTGTACAGGGTTGCTATGGGTCGGAACCGACTCAATGGCACATAACAACAACAACATATCTACACTATCCTCTGCTTTTGCTTTGTAGTTGACTTCAATTGTATATTTATAACTCTGGTTCCCATTTTTGGTCTAATTTGTTTTGCTCTGGATGGTCCTATATTTAGATTGAATTCTGGGTAGTGTTTCCATGTATGTTAATCTCAGGTGTTGTCTGCTGTTACTGTTCTCAGTCCAAAGAATAACCTTTCATGTTTTGTTTTGGGGTTTTTTTTGTAATACTGGTCTGGTTAATGCAAATGTCTTTAGTTTCTGTTTATCTGAAAATGTTCTAGTTTCACTATCATATTTGAGAGGCAGCTTTTCTGGGTATATAATTCTTGGTAGGCTTTTTTTTTTCTTTCAGAGATTTATGTATGGCAGACCATTGCCGTCTTGCATACTTTCTGCTAAGAAACTAGAGGATAATCTTATTGGCTCTCCTTTGTATTTTGCTTTTCATTTCTCCTGACCTGCTATCATGATTCTCGCCTTGTCTTTGATTTTGAAAAGTTTGATTATGATATGTCTTTGTGATTTTCTTTTGAATTCTGTCATGTTGGGATTTCATTCAGCTTTTTGAATGGATATCTTTTCATGTTTCATGATATTAGGAATGTGTTTTTTCCAACTCTCCAACAATTTTCTCCATGCTTTTTATTGTCTCTTCCTGTTCTGGAATTCCAGTCACCCATAAATCATTCTCTTTATGGTGTCCCACATAAATCGCAGGCTTTCTTCTGATTTTTTTCATTCTGTTTTTGATTGTTCTTCTAGATTGCCAGTATTGAGCAATGTATCATAAAGGGCACTAATTTGCACTTCCACTGATTCAGATCTACTCCTTTTCAGTGTGTTCTCCATTTCTGAGATCTTAGTATTAATCGTCTGGATTACTACTTGCAGGTTTTATATTGTTTCAAAACTTGTTTTATTTTGGCTGTTTGTTATTGTTGCTGTTGTTGTTGTTAGGTGCCATCAAGTAGGTACC
>NW_006408540.1:3041885-3045582 GCF_000296735.1 Chrysochloris asiatica
GTTTCCAGAATCACAACAACTCACAAGCTACCACAGCAGACAAACTGACAAATGAGTGGTGGCCTGTTTTTTATAGTTTGCCCCATTTTGAATTATTTAATTCATGTTATGGTAGGAATCCTGTTTGTAAAATTAGGATAATAAATAATGATTTCAGAAGTTCCTATGAGCACTGAAGCTGTGCAGCCTATGAAGGGTTTTCATAGCACCTGGTCCAGAGCATGATGTATCCATAAGAGGAGAATGTTGTCAATGTCATTTTCATTATCAGGTCCTTTGAATTTACATGTCTTTGATGTCCAAGTCAAGCATTATTTCTGTGAATATCTAAGCCTAGTGAAAGAAAGATTACATCATGAATATTAAAACATTTTAATCAACAATTGTCATCAAAAGTTTAATATGTCCATAATGAACTGCTAGTAAAATATATCTGGGATAATCTGCTAAATGACATATTTGTGTGTTAAGATTTCCATTTTAATTAACATTAATGTGATAGTCCTTTTTAAAACGTTGTTTTTTAAAATCTTACTCTCAACCTTTTGCAAAGAGTAATTCTTAGAAGATCTCAGAGGCATTAATACCTTATTACATACTTAAAAAAAAAATTTATGTGGAAGTACTGTGTCCTTTCACTTACATAAGCTCACTTATTTTTCACAGTAAACACATCAGATGAGGATTATCATCCTTAAAGGATGAGTCTCTGAGAGCTTCAGTGACTCACTCAAACCACAACAGCTTTCTTAAAGTGCTATGATGGGGACTCAACTACAGGAATTTCAACTATGGGGACAGAGTTTATCTCACTCTAATAAAGAACATTCCTACCGATCTGCACAATGATTGGGTGATCTCTTTTAGAACAACATAATAGCATCCTTTCCAGTTGTAATATTTAGGTAATGAAGGGACACATTGTTGGCAGGGATATTATAGAAGAAAGTAAGGCTTGAATGCATAGCTGTGCTGCACATATTTTAAGAACCTGCCAAAGCCCAAATTCTAGTCATACTCAATGTTTTCTGTTTCCTCATCCCCTCTTATATCATATGCCATGCTCTTGTTGTTGTTAAGTGCCATTGAGTCGATTCGGACTTATAACAACCCTGTATAAAGTTTCCAAGGACCGGCTAGTGGGTTTGAACCACTGACCTTGCAGCTCAATCTGACCTTCTGGTCTGGTGCTTATCCTACAGCGCCATACCAGGACGCCATCAGCTACTATATCCTCAAGATTTTACTTCACTAGGTTTCTTTGTTGGTGGTGGTGGTGGTATGCCATCAAGTTGGTTCTAGCTCATAGCAACTCTATACAGGGTTTCCAAGTCTGTAACTCTTTCCAGGAGCAGAAAGTCTCATATTTCTCTGACAGAGTAGATGATACGTTTGAACTGTTGACCTTGTGATTAGCAGATCAACTCATAACCCACTACATTACCAGGGCTCTTTAGAATCCTGTAAAAATCTAGTGCTGCATCACAGGACTCTTGGTGTGGTGCTGTAGGATCAGCTTTGGACCATGGACCACAAAGATAGAAGTTCAAACCCACCCGCCACTCCTCAGAAAACCTATAAAGGGTCACTTTGAGTTGGAACTAACTTGATGGCACTTAACAAGAACAGCAGAACAGATGTATAAAATAAATTTGAGTGAAACCAGGTGCTTGGAATATTGCTGAGCAGATAATTTGTGAAATTTTCTTTAGGAGAATTCTGTGTAATTCTTTGAGGAAAGAAACAATAATTAATTAACTTCAAAATAATAGTTAACTTCCTAATTTACTTCAAAATAATAGTTAACTTCCTAACTTACTTCAAAATAACAGTTACATAATAAATGATAACAATGTTGAATGGATGAAGCAAAGGAAGGCAACTATATAGACAAATAATCCTGCAGGAAGATACATTAAAGAAATCAACAGGGTGTATCCTTTAGTCCTGTTGTGGGCCTATAGAATAATGCACTGGACTTCAAGGTCGGTTTGAACCTTGCACCTCACTGTCATTGAGTTGATTCCAATTCACAGTGAACCTGTCTGTATAGGGTTTGTTGTTGTTAAGTGCTGTCGAATTTGTTCCAACTCCTTGTGACCCTATATAAGGTTTCCGAAGACCAACTGGTTGGTTTGAACTGACGACCTTGTGATTTGCAGTCCAGTGATGGTGGTAGTACGAGGGATGGTAGTTCTGATGGTGATAACAATAAAGTCTAGAAGCAGTGAGAGCAATATGGCGGTTGTGGTGGTGACAGTAGGCAGCAGCTGTGAAGGTGGTAATAGTAGATGATATGCACCAAAAACTGCCCAGGGCTGCTTTGCTCAGAAGGGCTGTAGATAAGAAAGACACTCAAAGCTTCAAGGACTGTCTAGGCTTTTTAAAATTTAGTTCAGCTCTATTGTTAGGAAACAAATCACTATGCTCACTTAAACTTGGACCTTGGAGAGTATATTTTATGAGTTCAACACTGAATTACTTTCACAGTTCAAGAACACTGACAAAGTGACTTAAAAGTGTGCAACAATTATCTATTTCAGAAAGTCAATTTAGGGGTGGAAAGTCTCTATATTAAAATGGCAAGAACAATGCTCACTGGCATGTGCTTTAAAGAGCAAGTTAAAGCCTCACTTTTTGGCCAGGGTGCATTGTAGTCATTCAGTAACATCCTCTGAGCTTTTTTTTTTTTTTTTGTCTGAACAAACTAATTTCAAAGTCTAGCTTTGTTCTCTGTGTTGTTTAAAAACTCTCAGGCAGAATTCAGAGCTTGGTGTGAATTTTTTTGTTTTAATTATGTTTTTATGTGTTCATTTGGATAGCTTTGGTGTACAAGCTCCTTAGCACAAACAAGGGGTGATAAACAAGTTTAAAAAAATTAAGTGCAATGATGAGAATAGTTAACATTTGTTAAGTACTTCATTTACAGTCTGGGCACTATGATAAATTAAATATTATCTCACTTAATACAATAATCATGACATGAGATGGACCCAATATTGTCTTGATTTGACAGTACAGAAATTAAGGTGTAACTTGTCTATTCATACTCCAATTTAAGCCAGGGTCCATGTTTTGAACCCCATAATTAATTGAACAAATTCTTTACTACCCTTTCTTATTTTATTGTTTAACAATAACTGGATAATATAAGGATTGCAGTCAACCTGAATAGAACTTGCACTCTATGCTTTGTAAACTTGAATCACCACTTTATTAATATAGCCACAATCTATTCCCCTATTTAAAATTGCATGCCTTTTTCAAATTGCAGTTTTGATTATCATTTGTATCATTTTGTAACTCACTTTAAATCTAGGGAGTACATTTCAAATAAAAGAAGTGAGCCTTCTTTAAAAACAAACAAGCAAACAAAAAAATGTAAAATCTTTAATAAAAAGAAGTTTGCAGGTTTGCCGTAGGATTGTTCTTTTAACAAAGCTTCTGTCTTAACTGTTACCATTTTTTTCCCTTTGCAAGAAGACCAACTTGATAAGTGTAAGTCATGTTAAACTAATGATTCCATCAATTCCAGGCTTACTCAAAAAATAAATTATTCACTCAAGGTGACATCTTTGCTCTTCAACACTTGAAAAAGGTCTTTTTTTGCATTTGCCTAATGCAATAATACATCGTTTGATTTCTTGACTGCTGCTTCCATGAGTGTTGATGGTTAATCCAAGAAAAATGTAGCCTT
>NW_006408540.1:3045755-3056383 GCF_000296735.1 Chrysochloris asiatica
GGTGGAGGGTCAGAGAAAAAGAGGAAGACCCCCAGCAAGATGGATTGGCAAAGTGGCAGCATCAATGGGCTCAAGCATGGCAACAATAGTGCGGTTGGCCCAGGATCGGGCAGTGTTTCGTTCTGTGCATAAGGTCGTTATGAGTTGGTACCTACTCGATGGCACCTAAAAACAACAACAAAATTTTTTTTTAATTATGTAAACCTTCTAGATTTTCGTCATAAATTTTAATAAGCCTATATATGTCTGAATGTAATTAAGTGTAGGCTATGGGAGTACAGGTGATGTTTAAGGGGTTTTTTGGTATTCATCTTAATAACCCTCATACCTAGCAATTAAGAAAAATCATATGTGTTTACAAGGACCTTAGCCAACTATGTAGTTAAAGGAATCCTGGTGTGGTGCTATAGGCTCAGCACTGGACTGTTCGAACCACAAAGTCAGCAGTTCAAACTCAGCAGTTGTTCCTCAGAAACCCTATACTGGGTCACTATGAGTCACACTGACTTAGTGACAATAACAACATAGTTTAAGGAAACAGTCTCCATAAGACCTCATTCACTCTGACATCAGCTAAAGTTCAGGGGATCCCGAAATCACCCTCATGGTCAATAATTCTCTGGAAGGATTCATTGAACTCACTGAAAGCTATTATACTTCATTACAGGGAATGAGTATTAGTTAAAATTTTCTGAGAAAGAGTTGTGTAAGGCAAAGTCTGTGAAGGGTCCAAACATGGAGTTTCCAGTTGTCCTCTCCCCATGGAGCACATATAGCATTACTTCCTCCTGGTGAGGATCTCTAACACTATACACAGAATATTGCCAAATTCTGAGACTTGCTTCAGTCTTAGGTATCCAGATGTTTTACTGATTCTCTGTTGGATAAGCACTGGACTATAAGCCACAAGGTTGGCCGTTCAAGCCCACCAGATGCTCCATCCATGAGGGAGAGATGAGGCTTTCTGTTCCCACAAAGATTTACAGCCTCAGAAACCTATACAGGGTCACTTTGAGTCAGAACTGACTTGTGAACAATCTGCTGACTGAGTGGCTGAATTTTAGTTTCTTGCTTGTTCTATATGTCACATTGTTAGACTGGTAGTCAAAGCTTCCAGACAAACAAAGACTCTCCTATTAGGCAACACTTTCCAGGGGCCCTGATTACTAAACCGAAGGTTAGGGTGAGAACGTACCAGTGACTCCAAGGCAGAGAAGACCTTGTGATGTGTTCCTTTATAAAATTACGGCCTACAATGCCCTATGGAACAATGCTACCCTGCCCTATATGACAACATACAGCAAAAGAGATTCCTCCCAGTTGCCTTGGGCAAAATCTTCACTGTTTAATCCTACCTTTAATTCTACACTGTTGTTCTTTGCTGCCCATGGAGTTGATTCTCACTCCTTGGCAACCAGATGTATGCAGAGTACTATCCCATCATATTTTCACCACTGTGTCCTTTCAGAAGCAGATGTTACCTTGGCACCACTGGGTTGTTCTTTCAGTTAGACTGTTCGGTAGCCAAGTCCCCAGGCTAGCAAAGACACTCTTCTCACTTCTATTGGCCAAGTCTGAACTTTTAGTTAGTAGGCATGCTCACTCTTAAGCATATATTTCTGCTTCTTAGGGAATCAACTAATCTTCACAAAACTCTTTGCCATAGACTAGACTCCATTGTATATTGACCACAAGAGCAATTTGAACTGCAAGATTGGCAGTTCAAACCCACCAGCCATTCCTCGGAAACCCTACATAGGGTCACTATGAGTTGAAAGTGACTCAGCGGCACTTAACAACAACATATGACAGATAGAACTGCTACATAGGGTTTAAACCGAAGTATTCAAACCCACTGCCACAAATCAATTCCAACTCATAGTGACCATGTTTCTGAGGCTTTACAATCTTTACAAAGTTACTGGTGGGTTTGAACTGCCAACCTTGCGGTTATCCAATCTTGCCGTTAGCATTCCAGTGCTTATCCTACAGTGCCACCAAGGCCATAAGGTTTAGAATGCTAAAATCTTTATGAAAGCCAAACTGCCACTGGTGGGTTTGAACCACTGACCTCTAGATTAACAACCTAGTGCTTAACTATTGTACCACGAGGGTTCATTAATTCTTCACAGTTGTTTTTCTTTGCCGTTGAGTTGAGTCAGTTCCAACTTATAACAACCCTGTACAGGGTTTCCGAGGCTGTAAATATTTATGGGATCAGAAAGTCTCATCTTTAATTCTTCACTACCCAGTGTCAGCGAAGACTATTTGAACAAGTTAGTTTTGATTGGCAAAAAGAAATAATGTCTGTCTTACTACGTTTTTGTTTTTGTTTTAATGGGAAAATTAAGTTTTATTCACTTGGTGGAAGGGTGGCCTCAGAACTTCCGGAACTGCTTCTTGGTGCCGGCAGCCTTGGTGACCTTGAGCACACTGAAGAGTACGGTCTTGCTCTGGGGCCGGCACTCACCCACTGTGACGATGTCCCCGATCTGGACGCCCCTGGAGCAAGGGGACAGGTGTACAGACGTGTTCTTGTGGCGATTCTCGAAGCGATTGTACTTGGGGAGGTAGTGGAGCTAGTCTCGGCGAATGACAGTGGTCCTCTGCATCTACATCTTGGTCACCAGACATTACCAGTGAACAGTCATGTTTTGTCAATGTAAGTGCCCTCAATGGCCTCCTTACGCTTCTTGAAGCCCAGACCGTTGTTCTTGCAATAAGGCGAGAGTTTCTCCTTGCCAGTTTCTCCCAGCAGGACCCCCCATGCTTTGGAAGATGGTCGGCTGCTTTTCGTAGGCACGGTCGGTTAGAATAACTGGCTCCATGGGTCAGCCTTTAGGACTCAGTTCTCACAGGATTAACGCTCACGATTTGAGACCTCCGGATAAATCATCCCTTAAATGTCAAATCTTAAAAGTATGCTCGATAAAACGTCTGAACCCTCATTAAGCACCAAGTGCGGAGCCCCTAGGATTTAGAAAGCACCGATCTAGACTAACCTAGGAAATCGGAGACGCTCGGAATTAACCCTCAAACTGGAACACAGAGGCCTGGGACCTCCAGGACGCGCGCCCTGGCGACGCAGGGGGATCTCGTATGTTCGGCGCAGGCTCCAAGCCGGTACCTGAATCTGTCTTAATACTTTTTCCAGAAGAAAAGCAGTGTTATGTTTTACTATATGAAAAAAAAAACAAAAAACATATTATTTTAAAATGTTTAGAAATGCTCAAAATTGCACCCAGCAAATACAACACTGTTAACAAAATTGCAAATAAGAGATGTTGTCAATAATAATAATTGGGGCATAAGCTGTGGATCAACTTCCAATCTCTAACTCAATATTTTGGGTAGTTGATTGTTGTTGTTAAGTGCCGTCGAGTTGGTTCCGACCCATAGTGACCAACCCTGTATGGGGTTTCTGAGGATCACCTGGTGAGCTTGAATCACTAACCTTGCAGTTCAAATGGCTTTGCAGTCAGGCGCATTAACCCACAGCACCACACCAGCACTCCAGGGAGTTGACTATTGTTGCTGTTAGAGTTGGTACCAACTCATACTGATCTAATGCACAACAGAAAGAAACAATGCCAGGTCCTGGACCAACCTCACAATGTTGCTACGCTTGAGCCCGTTGATGCTGCCACTTTGCCAATCTATCCTGCTGGGAGTCTTCCTCTTTTTCTCTGACCCTCCACCTTACCAAACATGATATCCCTCTCCAGTGACTAGTCCCTCCTGACAATGTGTCTGAAGTATGAGAGACAAAGTCTGGCCATCCTGGCATCCAAGAAGCACTCTGACTACACTTTTCCAACACAGATCTGTTTGTTTTTTCGGCAGCCCATGGCACTTTCAGTATTCTCCTGCAACACCATAACTCAAATGCATCAGTTCTTCTGCAATCTTCCTTATTCACTGTCCAATATTTGCATGCATTTGAGGTTATTGAAAATACCATGGCTTAGGTCAGGCATACCTTAGCACTCAAGGTGACATCTTTGCTCTTCAACACTTGAAAAAGGTCTTTTTTGCATTTGCCTAATGCAATAATACATCGTTTGATTTCTTGACTGCTGCTTCCATGAGTGTTGATGGTTAATCCAAGAAAAATGTAGCCTTTAACAACTTCAATCTTTTCTCCATTGATAAGAATGTTGTCTGTTGGTCCAGTGGTGAGGATTTTTGTTTTCTTTATATTGAAATGCAATCCAAAGCAAAGGCTGTGCTCTTTGATCTTCATCATTAAACATTTTAAGTCCTCTTTACTTTCAGCAAGCAAGGTTGTATTATCTGCATATCGCAGGTTATTAATAAGTCTTCCTCCAATCTTGATGCCATGTATTCTTGATATAACACAGCTTCCCGGATTATTTGCTAAGCATACAGGTTGAGTAAGTATGGTGAAAAATGCTTCTAGTATATACCCTTTGGTTGGTTGATGATGTGTGGAGGGGATTGTAACCATGGCACTGAAACAATATATGATAGGATGAATGTAAAACTAATGTTCTCCCATGTAAATTATCACATAATTCGCAATAAAACATTTTTAAAAATGTAGATAACCACAGAATTATATAAAGACAACAACAACAACAAAAATACAACCCTGTATTGCACACCTTTCCTAATTTTAAACCATTCAGCATTCCCATGTTCTGTTGAACAACTGAACTGCTTCTTCTTAGTCTATGTACAAATTCCTCATGAGCACTATTAAGTGTTCCAGAATACTCATATTTCACTCTTGACACTGTTTGATTATATATACTTAGAGTCTCAACCATGATTAAATCATATGTGGCCCAAGCCTGCTGAATCAGTTTCTTGGAGTGAAAACTTGGTATTGGTACTCTTTTAAGATCCCAAGGAGATTTCCACAGCAGCTGAATCCTGAGAGCCATTAAATCCTGAGATTTCTACTGTCAAGTTGTTCTCATCTTGACTGTATCAAGGGAACACTTTGCCCTATTTCAAACATCTAATGAGGCAGCTTTTCTCGGGTTACTTTAAATTATAGTAGCTTTCTATGGTAGACAGCCTCTAAGATGACCCCAATGGTTTCCATTTTATAGAATCCATTTTGTAATACCCTTCCCTTGAATGTGAACCAGACTTATTGTCGTGATTCAAATGACTAGAGTATGGCAGAAGTGATGGGTGTTATTTGAGAGATTGCTGTTGTTAAGTGTCATGAAGTTGGTTGTAACTCATAGGAACTCTGTAGGGTTTCTGAGAAGCAGCTGGTAGGTTTAAACCACCTACCTTGCAGATAGCAAAATAAACCTGTAACTTCTTTCTGAGGAGTCCTCTGCCTCACTTATTCCAAGGGAAATTAAACCCCATGTTGTGAGCTGCCCTGTGTAGGGACTCACATGGCAGGGAACTAATTATTAGCCAACAGCCAGTGAGGATCTGAAACCTGGCAGCAATCATGTGAGTTTGGAAGCAGTTCCCTCGCCAATTTTTGGGCAGTTGACTGCAGTCTTAACTTACCCCCTTAACTGCAGCTTCATCAAAGACCCAATACAGCCTAGGAGTTCTAAGAAGTATGAACACTTAGAACTTTTTGGTAATTTTTATAAAGCAATAGGATAACTAATACATTATTCTATAGTGCAATAAATTTAACTTATGGCTATTAAACTCCTTCACCTAACAAGCATCTGCTTTCAGTTATATGAATTCTTCCTTTTTCCATAAGACATCTTCTTTCATTGATACAACTGTTTCTACCATCAACAAATTAATTCTCCCATATACCTTATACACAGAATTTTAAAAATAGTGCCCATGTGGCTGGTCTTGTTCTGCTGTTGTTTGAAAAGTTCAGAGAAAAATAGAATTAAACAATAATGGAATTTTTCCATGAACTTTTTCAAATTTACTTATGTTAACTAATTTAGTCTTCACAACAGCTTATGAGGAAGGTATATTGATATCCCCACTTTAAAGATGACTGCTCAGAAGTGGCAGAGCTAGGGATAGGATCCAGTTTGGCTTTAGAATCTATAGTATCTTTAGAAGAAAACTAGTTATAATTTTTCCTAGGTTGTGCTTGCTCCTCCCGTTGGATATGTTCTATGCTTAAATAGATTTTATGTGTCTCTATAAAATGATGTGTTTATCTGCTAGTTCTCCCTTTTAAAAGAAGGATGCAGCAATATCTGCAAAGTGTTATTTAGTAATTGTTCCATGCTATGAAATCAGCCAAAATACTGCCTTCAAGTCTTGCTTGAAATATTTGTGATGTTCCCTTTTGATACAAGATAGGAACTCTCTGAAAACAGCTCAAAACTCTTATAGAGGACATATGGGCGATTACTTTGTGTTACTTGAAATTGGCTTTGGCAAATGTTCTTCTTTAACTAGGCTGTAACTTTATACTTGCTTGTTGATTAAAGAATCATTATTTTTATTTTTTATTTCTTAGGACTGTTACTTTAGACAAGTCACTTAGCCATTCTAAACCTGTTTTCACTTATATTAAAACCAAAACCACACCCAGTGCCATCGAGTTGATTCTAACTCACACAGACCTTGTTGGATAGGGTAGGACTGTGCCCATAGGGTTTTCAATCTGCTCTATGCGAAGCAGATTGCCACATCTTTCTTCTTTGGGATTTGAACTGCTGCCTTTATTTAGCAGCCAAGCACTTTAACCACTGTACTGCCACCAAAGCTCTCCTTTTGATTATGGTGTTGTTGTTTTTTTGGTTGTTGTTGTTGTTAAGTGCCATCGAGTCAGTTCCGACTCATAGTGACCCTGTATAGGGTTTCCGAGAATCAGCTGGTGAGTCTGAACTGCTGACCTTGTGGCTCAAACCGACCTTATGGGTGAGTGCTCATCTTACAGTGCGACACCAGTACTCCTTTTGTTTATTTGTTGTTGTTAAATGCCGTCAAGTCAATTCTGATCTGTAGTGACCTTGTGTAGGGTTCCCAAGGAGCAGCTGGTGAGCTTGAACCACCGACCTTGCAGTTCAAACAACTTTGCAGTCTGATGCATTAGCCCACAGTGCCACACCAGGACTCCTTTGTTTATATAGAACAGTAATAATAATGACAGCTGTTTTGCCTCACAGGCCTACTCTGAGGATCTGTGAGTTAATATAAGTTTTTTAAACCCAATAGTTACATCTTCCAGGCAAAGAAAATATGACTCATCAAACGAATATGTTTTCCATTCGAGAAGAAAATTCTCTAAACTTTATTTCCTTCTCCAGCTACTGACTCACTTCCCTATTTTACACTATAAGGCTTACAGGGAATCCCTAGGTGATTCAGTTAAATGCTTGACTACTAATTGAAAATTTTGGAGTTCAAACTCACCCAGAGGCACCTCAGAAAAAAGAAGTATTTATATTCACCATATTCAATTTCTTTCCTCCCATTCTGTCTTGAATGCACTGCAACCAGGCTTTCTCCTTTCTATCTCCAACAAAACTGCCTTGCCAAGGTGACCAGTGACCCTTCAACTGTTAACATTCAGTGGTCATTCCTCAGTGTTCGTTTTCTCTGATTTTATTATCATTTAAGAAGTGATCATTCCTTCCTCCTTGAGATATATTCTTCACTTGACTTCCAGGACCCTATACTCACCTTGTTTTCCTCTTCTTTCAGCTGTCTTCTTTGGTGGTACCAATGTGCTGTGGAGTTAGTTCTGACTCAGCGACCCGTAAAGTGTTTCTTAGGCTTTAAATCTTTACAGTAGCAGAAAGCCTCATCTTTTTCAGGTAGAATGACTGGTAGTTTCGAACTGCTGACCTTGAGGTTAGCAGCCTGACTCGTAACCACTATGTTACCAAAGCACCTTTTTAAAGTCTACAGCACCCAATATTCTCAGGCGGGCTCCCATCCAAGTACTAACCAGGTGCATTCAGGTTCAGGGTGATATGGCCGTAGACATAATATAGTATATGTATATGTATACATACACATACATATAAAAACCTTTAAACCCACCAGCCATTCCATGGGAGAAAGATGTAACACTCTGCTTCCATAAAATGACAGTCTTAGAGACCCTATTGGCAGCTCTTCTCTGTCCAGTAGGGTCATTGTGAGTCAGAATTAACACAATAGATATTTTATGTTTGATATCCAATAGTAGATCCTGACTTGTATAGCCAGCTGCTTTCTGAACACCATTCTTTGCATGTTTAATTTGTTGTTGTTGTTGTTAGTTGCTGTCAAGTCAGTTCCGACTAAGCAACGCTACGCACAACAAAACACTGCTCACTCCTGTGCCTTCCTCACAGTTGTTGTTATGCTTCAGCCCATTGTTGTTGTTACTGTGTCAGTCCATCTCATTGGGGGTCTTCCTCTTTTTCAGTGACCCTCCTCTTTATGAAGCATGATATCCTTCTCCAGGGACTGGTTCCTCCTGAAAACATGTTCAAATAAGATAAACAAAGTCTCCCATCCTGGCTTTTAAGGAGCTCTCTCTTTGTACTTGTTCCAACACAGATTTGTTTGTTCCGGCAGCCCATGGTACCTTTACGCTTCTCCAACACCATAACGCAGATTCATCAATTCTTCTAAAGTCTTATTCATTGTCGAACTTTCACATGCATATGAAGCTATTAAAAGTACCATGGTTTGGGTAAGGTGCACCTTAGTCCTCAAACTGACATTCTTGCTCTTAAACACTTTAAACAGGCCCGCAGTAGATTTTCCTACTGTCATTTGATTTCTGGATTGTTACTTCCTTGAGGGCTGATAGTGGATCCAAGCAAAATGAAGTCTTTGACAACTTTTGTCTTTTCTCTATTTATATAGATGTTATTTACTAGTTCAGTTGTAAGGATTTTTGTATCTATATTGAGATGCAACCCATACTGAAGTGTATGGTCTTTGATCATCATCAATATTTTAAGTCCTCTTCACTTTCAGCAAGCAAGGTTGTATCATCTGCATATCACAGGTTGTTAATGAGTCTCCCTCCAATTCTGATTCTATTTTCTCTTTCATATAATCCAGTTTCTCAGATTATTTGCTCAGTGTACAGGTTGAATAAGTATGGTGAAAGAATACAGCCCTGACACACAGCTTTCCTGATTTTAAGCCATATAGTATCCCCTTATTCTGTTTGAATGTCTGCCTCTTGGCCTATATACATGTTCCCTATGTATATTCCGTTCTGGAATATACATTTTTCGCAATTTTATCCATAGTTTGTCGTGACCCACAGAGTGGAAAGAGTTTGCATAGTCAATAAAGCACATGTAAATATCTGTCAGATCATCTCTGCTTTCAGCCAAGATCCATCTGATGCCAGTAGTGTTATGTCTTGTTCTATGTCTCTTCCTCATTCTTCTGAATCAGGTTTGGGTTTCTGGCAATTCCCTGTTGATGTACTATTGTAGCTGTATCTGAGCAATCATCCCCAGAATTTTACTTGCATGTGATATTAATGATATTGTTTGATGATTTCCACATTCCATTGGGTCACATCTCTTTGAAATGGGTACAAATATGGGTATCTTCCAATCAGTTGGCCAGATAAACTGTCTTCCAGATTTCTCGGTATAGATGAATGAGCCCTTCTAGTGCTGCATCAGTTTGTTGAAATATTTCAATTTGTATTCCATCAATTCCCAAAGCCTTGTTCTTTCCCAGTGTCTTCATTCACCTTGGGTTGCTTCCTTCATTACAATTGACTCCTGATCATATGCTATGTCTTGAAATGATTGAGCATCAGCAATTTATTTTTCATACAGTGATTCTATGTATTCTTTTTGCATCATTCAATATTTTGACCATTGTTAAGTTCCATTGAATTTTCTCCAGCTCATAGAAACCCTCTACAGAGTTTTCAAGGAGCAGCCTACCTATGATTCACAGTCCAGTACTAATCCTACAGTGCCACACCAGAAGTCCATTTTGCCCATAGAATCCTTCAGTATTGCAAGTTGAGGCTTGAATTTTTTCTTCAGTTCTTTCAGATTGAGAAATGCTGTGATCTTCCCTTTGGATTTCTAACTCTATATCTTTGTATATTTCATTAAAATACTTGATTTTGTTTTCTCATGCTACCATTTGAAAATTTTTGTTCAGCTCTTTTACGTCCTCATTTCTTCTATTTGCTTTAACTTCTCTACACAGGTGAGTAAGTTTCAGAGTCTTTCTGACATCCATTTTGATTTTCCTTTCTTGTCTTCTTAATGATCTTTTGGTTTCTTCCTATATGATGTTCTTGATGTCATCCCACAACTCTTATGATCTTCAATCATTAGTGTCTAATGCATCAAATCTATTCTGGAGATTATCTCTAAATTGAGGTGAGATATGTTCAAGGTTGTATTATGACTCTTGTGGACTTGTTTTAATTTTCTTCAGCTTCAGCCTGAACTTGCATCTGAACAATTGATGGTTTGTTCCACAGTTAACCCATGACCTTGTTTTCGTTGATATTATTAAAATGTTCTATTGTCTCTTCCCACAAATGTAGTCAACTTGATTGCTGTGTATTCTATCTGGTGATATCAATGTGTATAATCATCATTTATGTTGTTTAAAAAAGGTATTTTCAATGAAGAAGTTGTTCATCTTGCATAATTGTATCATGTGACCTCCAGCATAGTTTCTGTCTACTGATCCTCCTCTTTGTTTACAACTTCCTC
>NW_006408540.1:3060043-3064729 GCF_000296735.1 Chrysochloris asiatica
TCTATTTAGGTCACTATGGTCAACTCTACTTTGTGTAGGTAGCTCTTCTTCAGCCATAATTTGAGTGACTTTCTATCTGAGTGGCTCATCTTTCAGCACTACATCTGACAATATTCTGATACTATTCATATTTTCATCTCCTGGCACTATATCTGGCATGTTCCACTAATATTCATAAGTTTTCAGTGGCTAAGCATTTAGAAATAGTCTGCCTCTCCTTCTTCCTAGTCTGTCTTAGTCTGGAAGCTCAGCTGAAACCTCTCCACCTGTGTGTCCCTCCTGGTATTTAGATACTGGTGGCGTAGTTTCCATTATCACAGCAAAATGGAAGCTACCGCAGTACAACAAACTAACAGATGAGTGCTAGAAGATGTTTAATAGACATTTAAAATATACTAACTCTAAAAATTGATTACTTTTGCAACTCCATTCTTCAAATTGCTCAGTTTAAAATACATGGTCTTATCCATGGGTTCTCTGCATTGCACACTCCACCTTGGAAGATTTTAAGAAGGGAAGTGACATGACATGTTTGAACAGTATCAGCCTGGCATTAGTGGTGAAAACGATGATGAAGAATAAGTTGGGGAGTGCAGAAATTGGAAGATCAGGCAGGAAGCCATGGCAATGATGCAGGATAGAAACCATGGTGGCTCAGTCCAGGGGGCGGGGGCAGTAGAACTCTTGAGAAGCTGTTAAGTTCTGCATATGTTTTGAAGTTAGTTCATACAAGATTTTCTGATGGCCCAGATGGGGAAATTTGTAGGATAAGCTTGAATGGGAAGGGGTGTAGCATGGATAAGACCTAATGTTTGGTTTTGACAAAGTTGGGAATATTTATTAGGCATCCACATGAAGACGTGAAATAAGCAGTTGGATATATAGATCTGGCATACTGGAGACATTTCAGAGTTGTGGAGATAAAAATTTGGGAGTTTCAGTAGATAAATGATATGTAAGTCAACGAGATTTCATCAGAAATGCATGTAGATTAAAAAAAAGAGAGAAGGTTCAAGGACTGAACTTTGGACATGCTATTATGCATGGTTTAGGATGAGCAAACATCAATTTCCAAGAGGGAAAAGCAAGAAAGTAGATCTTTAAAAAAATAATTTAAGGAAGGAGAAAATGGCACCTGTGAATAATGCCGCCAAGAGGTCAATTAATGGGAGAATTGAGAAATGACCATTGGATTTAGTAAGTGGAGGTTATGAGAATGTTATAAAGAAGGGCAGTATAGGCAGAGTAGAGAGAGAAGTAACCTAATTGGAATGGGTTCTAAAGAGAATCAGAGAAATCAGAGACTGAGGTTATACATAACCCTTTAAAGGAAGTTTGCTATAAAAGGAAAGAGAGACTTTTACAGTTTGAAGTGTATAGGGTAGGGGTTGATGATATTAGAAATAGATAAGAAAGCCACAAAGAAAAATAATACACCAGCATATCATAGTTTAAAAAAAAGGAGAAAAATCTTAAAAATTTAGTAAACATTAACACAACAGAAATGAAAAGAAAACCCACAAACAAAATGAACTCAGCATAGAAAATTATATGTAACAAAGAATCTAGCAGCACCGCACACACATACACACACAAAAAAAAAACAGAAAAATGACAACAATAATTCATATCTATTGATAATTACACTGAAATAATGGATCAAATGTTCCAGTCAAGAGCAGAATGGATAAGAAAACAGGATCCTTCAATATGCTGTCTACAAGAGACACATCAAAAAGATGGAGACAGCTTAAATGCCCATCAACAGAAGAAACAAACTTTGATACATACGTATAGTGGAATATTACAAAACATTAAAGAATACTGATGAATCTATAAAATACCTCATAACATGGTTGAGCCTTGAGGACATTATGCTAAGTTAAATTAGTCAGTCACAGAAGGACAAGCATTGTATGAGACCAACGTTGTAAAAAGTTTTTTTTTTAAAAAAAGGTTTTCGTGAAAGAAGAAAAAAAATCTGTGATAGTTACGGATGGAGGAAAAATTATCCCTGAGCTAGTGGGTTGTTGTTGTCAAGTTGGTTCCAAGTCACTTTGTGACTCTGGATAGGGTTTTCAAGGAGCAGCTTGAGCTACCGACCTTGTGATTCAAACTGGCATTGCAGTCTAGCACATTAATCCACAGCGACACACCAGGACTCCAAGCTAGAGAGTAGACTCATGTTAACAAGGTGACAGGGCAGCCAATATACAAAAGGGAAGTTAGCAGAAGAAAGATGAAGATAGCAGGAGACACTGGGAGGAATGCAACTGTTAAAATGAATAGATATAAATGTTGTTGACTGGTGGTACATGGAGGGATTTGCAACCATGTAATGAAGCAAAGTAAGGAGCTCTGGTATCATGTTGTTGTTGTTGTTAAGTGCCATCGAGTCAGTTCCGACCCATAGTAAACCTGAACAGTGTTTCCAAAGCTGTAAATCTTTACGGGAGCAGAAAGCCTCATCTTTCTCCCGCGGAACAGCTGATAGTTTCAAACTGTTGACCTTGTGGTTCGCAGCCTGATTCGTAACCACTAGCATAGTGGTTACAAATTGGGCTGCAAACCTTAAGGACAGCAGTTCGAAACTACCAGCTGCTCTAAGGGAGAAAGATGAGGCTTTCTGCTCCTGTAAAGATTTACAGCCTCAGAAACCTCATACAGGGTCGCGATGAGTCGGTTCCGACTCCAGGGCACATAATCACCACCACCACCACCACCACCAATGAAGCAAAGTATATGATTTGTTGAATGTAAAACTCATTATGTACTCTATAAACCTTCACTCAATTCACAATAAAAAGTTAAAAAAGAAAGAAAGGAAGGAAGAAAATTGCTGAAGCATTCCTCTTGAAAGAGAGATTAGATCTGGATCGAAAGTGGAGAAGCTATCCTTATTGGAATCTAGAAACAGGAAGGAAAGTAGAATATATGTGAGGTAGATGGGAAGATGTCACCAGAGAAGGGTTTTACAGAAGTTCTTGTCTGTTTTAGTAATTTATTTTCTGCTCTTCTAGTTTAATACTTTTACAAAAGCTTTTTTTTTTTTTAAATATACTATTTATTTAAACTACCTTCACAGAAATATTAAACTTTCATATGATATGTATCATCAGTTATAAACTTTGAGGAATATAAACTTTCCAGAAAATACCAGGTTTTCTACTTCAATCCCTTTTATTTCAATGCCTTTATTATGTTCACCCAATTTTAACTTTCTGAAACCTTATTCTGAAGTTTTCTTCCTGATAAAACTGTAAGTCCATTTTATTTTTCTGAGCTTTCACATTTAACTTGAGAAAGCCTGTTTTCCAGATATTTAACCAGTTTCTAAATTACTTAACCAGGTGCCAACATACTACATTTAATGTACCAAGTAATGATTACTGATTGCTGGTCAATCCATATTCTAATTGCTTTTCCCCTCAAGGTATTGTTCTCTTGGGGGAAATTGTCAGCTGTTCAATGTTTTGAGACCAGAAACATTTAAAAATGCATTAAAACCTAAACTTGGAGCTTGGTAGGAAGACATTTAGCTGGCTTTACTACTAGGTTCTAATCACTTCTTTCATGTAATGAATGTGACTTCATTTTGTGTTAAAGTCTGTTTTCTCAGACAGATGGATATAACCATTTTCTGAAATTATTGCCACAATAACTGCTAATAATACAATCATAATTACTTCCTTGCATTTCTATGCATGTGTCAATACTACTCAGTCAAAATATTCCCAGTGAAAATATGTGATATTAATAGAAAATATTAACATATTTTTGTTAGTTGTTTCAATTTGAAGAAATCAATTTAACTATCTTTATTGTCTAGAAATGCTAATATAACTAATCAGAATTATTAATAGTATTCTTTGAGTGACTAACAGAAAGAGAAAAAGGCAGAAATGGTAACCTCTCAGGGACTTACTTCCTGAAATTAGTAGCAGTTCCCTCATAATTAAAGCTTATTTTGTAGAGGACCCTAGATAAACAAAATTAATAGCCTCCAAAATTGACTGTCTAAGCCTCTTCAATGCTTATGATGTATGGACACTTTTGATTATCTATTCATTTTGAGTCCTCTAATAGTTTACAACTAAAATTACCAAAACATGTTATGAAGTAAATACTAAGAAATGTATTAGAGTAACAGGACCCTTGGTGTGGTGCTTTAGAATAAGCTGGATTGTTGACCACAAGGTCAGCGGTTCAAACTCACCAGGTGTTCCTTGGAAACCCTATACACTTAACAACAACATTAGAGTAACATAATCACCATCATTTGTAACCAACTTTCAGTTTTGCAGTTTGCATTTTATTCATGTTCCAGTGTTTCTTTTTTCTTTCTTCTTCCCTTTGTGACTTACTAACTCAACTAGGGGAAAGGTAGCATTTTTCTTCATTGCTTTTTCCTATTATATGTATTCTCAACTTGAAGCTTGAGGATGGTTTCAAATTGTAGGATGCAACAATATATACAATACATTTATATTAACTGGATAATTATACTATGTAGGGGAAATTGTGAAGCATATGGATAGAGTTTAGTATCATGAAACACAAAATTGTTTGTTATTAAAGACCTGTTGAGTAATATTAACACAGTAAAATGTTGCATTTGAAGCTGGGAAATACAGGGTTTTTGAACTTAAACAATTAATTTACCATAACATAATTCATAGTATAGTT
>NW_006408540.1:3065919-3086045 GCF_000296735.1 Chrysochloris asiatica
AGAATGAAGTCCTTGACAACTTCAATCTTTTCTCCATTGATAAGAATGTTGTTTATTGGTCCAGTGGTGAGGATTTTTGTTTATTGGTCCAGTGGTGAGAATCAGTAGACCATCGATTTATGGCTTATTTTTAGATTAAGTTCTACTCCATTGATCTATGAGTCTATTATTTTACCAGTAGAAGACTGTTTTGATTACTATATAATATATGTTAGAGTTAGGAAGTATGAGTCTTTCTACTTTGTTCTTATCTTTCAACATTGTTTTAATTATTTGGCATTTCATAAAAAGTTGAGAGTTTTTCTATTTCTGAGAAGAAGACTATTAGAATTATGATTGGAATTTCAGTGAAATCTATAGATCACTTTGGTTAGTATTGACATCTTAACAATGTTAAGTGTTCTAATCCATAAGCATAAATCAACTTTCTGTTTAAGTCTTCATTAATCTCTTTCAGCAGTGTTTTATAGCTTTCATTATATAAATCTATCACATCCCTCATTAGATTTATCCCCAGGTATTTTATTCTCTTAGATGCTGTTTCAAATGGAATTGTTCCCACTTATTTCCCTTTCAGATTTCTCATTGCTGGTGTATAGAAGCCCAAGTGATTTTTGTTTGTTGACCTTGTACCCTGCAACTTCATTGAATTCATATATTAGCTCTAAAAGTTTTCTGGGATTATCTATATATAGAATCACATCATACACAAAAAGATATTTTACTTCTTCTCTTCCAAGCATTGCAGTTTAATGTGCCGAACTATAAGTTCAGTTTGAACCACAAGGTCAGTGGTTCAAGCCCACCAGCCACTTCTTGAAAACCCTGCACAGGGTCACTATGAGTTGGGTCACCAATTTGACACCACTTAACAACAACAACATTCCATCTGGACACCTTTTACTTATTTTTCTTGTCTTATTGCTCTGGCTAGAACGTCTTATGCACTATTGAATAGAAGTGTTGAAAGTGGAGACCTTGTTCCTTGCATTCTTCATATGCTAATTGGTCTTCCCTGTATCCATTAATTCTGAACTTTCAGTGGACATTATATAAGGGGGCTTCAGAAAGATTATGGAAAAATAGAATTAAAAGATAACAGAATTTTTCCATACATTTTTGAAGCCACCTTGTATATTCCAAAAATTGTATTTTAAACCACAGGCCTAAAATAATAAAACAAAACACTGAAATATTTGTTTCAAGTGTTTTCATGCTTATGAATTTTCAAATTTCTTGAAATTACCTTCAGAGTCAGTTTACAAACCACACAAGCCAAGAAGTTCCACTTACTTCATAGTTCCCATCATAGATCAGAAATTATTTTATGAGGTTTTTTTGTTTTTTTTTTAATCACATCTCATTCCAAAGGGCATCTGATTGTTTCTAACTTTATGTCTATTTTCAAAGGGGGGAAAAATAATTGCCACCAATGAAAAGAAGATGCTTCAGGCTTTGAAAGCAATTATAGAAAAATTGGCAGATTGTTCTGAGCTGAACCAGCCAGAGGGACATCATGGGAGTAAGAATGTAACTTCTCACAGAAATTTTGAAGGGTTCATTGTTAATTAGGGTCCTCATGTGTCTAAACATCTGTTGTTCTTTTGTCATCTCATGAGTCAAAAAAGTAGTTTTGTTTTTAATCCCTATTTTCTGTTTGTTTCTTGTGAGTTGTTGCTGTTGTATTTAAGTGCCATCAAGTTAGTTCTGACTAATAGTAACCCTGGACAGGGTTTCCAAGGAATGACTGGTAGGTTTGAACCACAGACCTTGTGGCTAGCAGTCCAGTGCTTACCCTACCCACACTTGGAGCTTAATATATTCAATTCTGAATACCCAACTCCTAACATAGGAGTCCTGGTGTGATACTGTGGCATAATGCACTGGACCACAAGGTCAGTTTGAACCACAAAGGTGGTGGTTCAAACTCACAAGCTGCTCCTTGGAAACCCTATACAGGGTCACTATGGGTTGGAACCACTTGACAGCACTTAACAACAACAAAGACATAGTGTTTAGCACAGAATAAAACAAAAATACCCATTATCATCAAGTCAGTTCTGCCTCATGGCAACCACACATGTTACAGAGGAAAACTGGCCTCCATGGGGTTTCCTTGACTGTAATTTTTATAAAAGGTGATCACCAGACTTTTCTTCTGTAGAGCCATGGAGTGTGTTTAAACCACCAGTCTTTTGGTTAGCAACGAATCATAAACCAATGATGCTAGCCAGAAACCTTTAGCATCCAAAAAAGGTCCAGTCAATTATGGGAGAATATATATATATTATTCTTGTTATATGCCGTGGAGTTGGTTCCGAATCATAGTGACCCTGTACAGGGTTTCCGAGGCTATAAATCTTTATGGGAGCAGAAAGCCTCATCTTTCTCCAGCGGAACAGCTGATAGTTTTGAACTGCTGACCTTGCAGTTTGCAGCCCGATTCATAACCACTATGATATATATATATATGGTTGTAAGATTGGCAGGACAGTTCATCTTTACTTACCAATTGCTTTTATTATGGTCAAATTTTACAGTCTGGGAAACACTAGGAGTTAAAAGTTACTCTACGGCAGTGAGTTTGGGTTTTGGTTTAGATGGTCATAAATTTATTTCTTAATTCTTTTTACATCCATTCCACTTTTTTTTTTTAACTGATGATACATCTGTGAAATAATAGACAAAAAGTACCAGCCCTGCAGGAAGTTACATTATACTGAGAGAAGACAGATCATAAACTGAAGAGATGGGGAAGAGTTATGGAAAAAATACTAATAAAATCTGCTTGTGCTGTGGGCTAGTGGAGAAAGAAATGGAGTTGGTGGAGATCAGCATTTCTGCCAGGAATAGCAAGAATTTCAGACAAAACTGAAAAGCCCCGGAGACTTTTGGAAACCATGAAGAATAGAGAGACTAAAGTTTGGGAGAGATGACCACTTTTCAGTGAATTAATATTTAAGCTAAAGATCTAGAACCCAAGAACCTGGGTCTGGCCAGGTTGTACTTCAAGATAGTGACACCAGTCAAGTTTGTTGTTGTTGTTATGTGCCGTGGAGTCGGTTCCGACCCAAAGCAACCGTGTACAGGGTTTCCAAGGCTGTAAATCTTTACGGGAGCAGAAAGCCTCATCTTTCTCCCGTGGAACAGCTGGTAGTTTCTAACTGCTTACCTTGAGGTTCACAGCCCAATTCGCAACCACTACACTACCAGAGCCCCTTACCAGTCAGGTTTAGGCAGTTGCAAATGGCTACAAGGGCAAAAAAAAAGGAGGGAGATTTGAAGAGCCTCAACACAGGGATAGTTTCCCTTGGATTCTGAAGTTGTGGTTGGTGAGGGACTACAGGGAAGGCAAAGAAGCCGAAGTAGAAAACCCCTTATTGTTGAAGACATAATGACTTGCCTTCCAGACACTAGAAGGGTTGCTATGAGTTGGAATCGACTCACTGGCGCTGTAGGATAAGCACTGAACTTATATCTGCAAGGTTGACAGTCCATACCCACCAGACCTCCTCAGAAACTCTTTGCCACGGTCACTATGAGTCAGAAACAACTCAAAGGCACTTAACAACAATAAAAAACAATTGAAAACTCTGAATGGCTATGGCATAGGAACCAGGGCAAATTAGAGTAGATTGAGTCTTACAAAAACCTACGTTCATCTCAGCGCCTGATTAGAGTAAGTACACCAGGTTGCAATGGGTCAGAATCGACTCATCAGCACCTAACACCAAAATTAGTCATTCATTCACCATTTTTTGTTTAGCAGAGGAAACATGTGAACCTTCTAGGGTAGAAGACATTATCTGGGGCCACCTATATTTTGTTTTTTATTTGTTTGTTTTTGTTTTTAATATGTGTGTAATGTTCAGAATGCAACAAAACATTGCTAGCTATGCAGAGAGGTTGTGTGACATGTACACACTCCAGAATAGACACATACATGATCCAATTATTAGAGGTTTTATTATTAAACAAATTTAAGAAGAAAAGGTTGAGAAGTTTAAAGAGTAGGTTTCTTCAGAAGTTGATAATAGCTCTAAGTTTACTTAACACTTTTCCAAATATTCTGGAGAAAAGCTTTAACTGACCTAAATATAGGCAAGAAAACAATGGAAAATAGAAAACACTTGAAAAGTTAGAGTCCTTTCCCTAGGGAATTTGAATCTACAAAATATGGAATATGAAAATAAGAATTTAGTGTTGGTGGGTATCTACAGTTGTAAATGAGGTCAGTGGAAGCCTGGTCAAAGGGTCAGTCTTTGAGGCAAAACATTGAGAAGACAGGGAAGTCTGGAGTGAGGCAAGCAGATGGAGGAGGCAGGAATGTTTTAGATAGGCACCTCAGACAAGGATATGCTGACATTTTCTGAACAAACAAGAAGGCTGCTATGTGGTACAAGGATCTATGGGGAGACCTGGCGAAGATTAATCAAAGCAAGAATAATCACCTAAAGCCTTGAAAGACCTCTTGAAGTTTATTTAGAGATAAAGAACGTATCTATACATTTTTATAATTTGTTTATTCATTTCACATTAAGGAAAGAGAAAATCTTTCATTTTTCTACCATTTTTTGGTAAAAAAAACAAAACAACAACATGAAAACTTTGTAACAGTGACTGTTAAAAGGTTGGTGGTTCAATCTCACACAGGTGCATCTCAGAAGCAAGGTCTGGCAATCTGCTTCTGAACAGTCACAGCTTTGAAAACCCTGTGGTGTTTCTACTTTGCACACATGTGGTCAGTATGAGCTGGAATCAACTCACTAGCAACAACAAGAGGAAATGACTGGGAATGTCATGTAATGCTTTCATAGGGATGCCCCTAGATATGCAATGAAACATCAGAAAAAGTATGTTTTTGATCTGAGGTAATTTTTTTAGACATCTGTTCCCCTTGATCCCTAGATCAAGTATTTAAATCAACAGCCTTTTCCAAACTGCAAATATATTATGTAGCAAGATGATCAATGCAATTAATTATTTTCCAGTTACTTTCATTTTGTTTGCTTTTTCAAAGATTGAAAATATTCTCACTTATTAATAATCACAGATTTTTTTTTTATTACACTTGTTCAATCTTTTGCATGTTCTATCTTAGGAAACTGGAAGAGATCTTGTTAGACAAGTCATTTCTTCATCTGACAAATGAAGATTTTAAAATCAAATTTTTAAAAAAGATAATCCCCATGGCCAAGATAAGAAAATAAAAATGTATCCTCATTTACTGAGGTTGAGCAAAATGTTTAACTATGGTAAAGGAACTATCACAGAAAAGGAAAGCAAATGGTAAAAAGCTAAGATTGGGGTTTAAGGAATAGGGTTCCTTCAGGATTGATATTAGCTTTAGACTTACTTTGTTGTTGTTGTTGTCATGTGCCGTGGATTCGGTTCCGACTCATAGCGACCCTGTACAGGGTTTCCAAGGCTGTAAACCTTTATGGGAGCAGAAAGCCTCATCTTTCTCCCGTGGAGCAGCTGGTAGTTTCGAACTGCTGACTGTGCGGCTCACAGCCCTATTCGTAACCACTACGCTACCAGAGCTCCTTACTTTACACCTTTACAAATGGAGATGGCATTACTCAGTCTAATACCAGAGGTTTTCCAGAGCACTAAACTTTCTACCTAAAAAGAGACAATACATTAGTGAGCAAGAAGACCAGAGTAAGAAGGTGGCATAAGCAGGTGTATGCTTCCAGCCTTCCCCCCATCCACTATCCCTCACCCCAGTCCCAAAAAGGAAGCAGAAATTGGCAGAAGCCGTGTGTCGGAACTCTGGAAACCAAAGCGTTACAGCATTTAAGCAAATACTGAATCAAGATAAAGATGACATCTAAATCGTAAGAAAAGGTGTTTTTTTCCCTACTTGCCTGGACCCTACTTTCTCCCTGGATCATATGGCTATGTGAAAGCGGCAGCAAACTTCTCTCTTAATGAGGACTTCCAAACATATATTGAGGTTGTCCATAAACTCAGTCCTGTATTAAGATATTATTAGAAAGACTAAGACAAAGCTGGTCTCTGACCTCACATAGAGTACAGTCTGGGGAAGGACACAGATAATCAAGTATTTATTATAACAACAATTGTGAGGGTGACCCAAGACCAAACGGTGTTTCTTTCTGTTGTACATAGGGTTGTTATAGGTCGGAACTCGACTCGATCATGCAACATGATCAATGCAATTAATATCACTAAACTGTATACCTAAAACATGTTGAGTTGACAAAAAAAGTCATGTATATATATACATGTATATATATATAGAGAGAGAGAGACAGACAGACAGACAGACAGACAGAAAGTTTTCAATGTTGTATAACCAAATACTTACCAAATCCCCTAATACTAGAATCAAAGACATAAACTTTTGAAACTGAATTTGGGTAACTTCTTTTACTAATAAAGTAAACTTCCTGACTCATTATTTTAAATATGTTACTGGAAGAATATGTTAACAGAAATAAAGATTTTTAAACAAATTTTAGAATTACATGAATATTAAATAAGGTACACTGAGGGGGCTTCAAAAAGCTTGTAGAAAAAAATCCATTTCGTCCATGAATTTTTCTTCCTCATGTTTCACATGTAAGGTTGATTTTAGCAGAGATAACTTCAGGTAATTAACACTTATTAGCAGACACACCCTGAAAACTCAGTGGCCTTATACAATAAAGGTCTGTTACTGTCCCACATGAAGTTCATTAATGGTTAGGCAATGGAGCTACATACATCATTTGGAAAATCCTTGTCGCTGCAACAAGGAAATAAGAATGGGGAGACAATTTGACCCTCATTTGCCTCATCCCAAATGTGGCACATATCACTCATTGACCAGAGCTAGTCAGATTGCACCAACCTTGTTGCAGAGGAATCTGGGAAATGTAAGAAGACCCACAGAACATCTGGTGAGCACATCTTCTCACACTACTCTTGCGCTACAATTGTCAACAAAAGGAATTTGTGTGTGCAGCCCTACATTCATCCCTCTATTCCATGACTTTCCCAAACAGGAAGTTCCCACCAGAGAAATATTTGACTGCTATTATAAAGGTTTTTCTGGCCAAATAATTGCTGGATAAAAGGAAAGGGGACAGTTAGATGTTACATTGTAGAGATACTCTATTGCTAGAATTACTATTGCCTCCCTTCTATTTTTCCCCGTGATAGAACTAGTGGCCTAAGTAGAAAAATGGCAGTACTACTGTGGCTCTGTGGGTTAATGCACTGGATTCCAAGGTCGGTTTGAACTAGCCACTCCTCCGAAACCCTATACAGGGCCGATATGAGTTAGAACCGACTTGATGGAACTTAACAACAATAACAACACTAACTTAAAAAAGAAGAAGCATTAGAATCCATGGTTGGTGCAGATGGTTAAGCACTTGACAACTAACCACAAAGTTGGTAGTTCAAACTCACCCAGAGACACCTCAGAAGAGTATAAGTATGGTGATCTTCTTCTGAAAGGATACACATTTTTGAAAACCCTGTAGAAGAGTTTGACTTGATATCCATGGAGTTAAGGCTTTTGTTTGTTTTTTACTAACAAAAATATGGTGGGAGGGAGAACCTTTTCCCCAATAAAAGAAAAGAAGTCTGTATTTAGATTTGAGAAATGTGAAGACAGATACAGAGATGTTCTAATACAAAATGAAACAGATCAGCATCTAAGAAACGTCTTCATCACTACTGGTATAAGTTTGGAGCCTATGATTGAAGCCATAGAGACAGATGAGTTCTCTCAGGGAAAGTGTCCATATTTAAGGATGGCAGACGAGGGGGGGTGGTGGGGTGATTGGAGAAGTAAGAGTATTGCCAGGTAAAAGAAATAAGTGATTAGTGTCCATTTAAAGGAAACAAGGATAACCAAGAAGTTTGGAAGGAAAGGAAGAAAATAGAATGGCTGTGTCCAGCCTACTTAACTCAGGTAAAGATCATCCTCTAATACAGCCCCAACAGAGAAATTATCAAACTCATTGCTGTTGAATCAACATCTCATGCTTTCTCTAGATCAATTAAGTGCATCTAGTCCTATCATTGATGTTTATGCCTTCCATTTCATTTTTGACTATTTTCAATTTTCCTAGATTCATACTTCGTACATTCCATGTTCTGATTATGAATGGATGTTTACAGCAGTTTCTCTTCATTTTGAGTTGTGCCCCATCAGCAAATGAAGGTACTAACAACTTTACTCCCACAAACTTTACTCCATTCAAGTCTTCACGGTCAACTCTACTTTAAGGAGACAGCTCTTCCCTAGTCTCATTTTGAGTGCCTTCCAACCTGAGAAGCTCATTTTCCAGCACTATATCTGACAGTGTTTCTCTGCTGTTTATAACGTTTTCAGTGACTAAGTATTCAGAAGTACTGCAGTCAGAGTGCTCCTTGGAGGCCAGGATGGCCAAACTTTGTCTCTCATACTTCAGATATATTGTCAGGCAGGACCAATCACTGGAGAAAGGATATCATGTTTGGAAAGGTGGAGGGAGGGTCAAAGAAAAAGAGGAAGATCCCCAGCAAGATGAATTGGCAGAGTGGCAGCATCAATGGGGTCGAGCGTGGCAACAATTGTGAGGTTGGCCCAGGACCCAGCAAAGTTTTGTTCTGTTGTTGATAAGGTTGCTATGAGTCATTACCGACTCAATGGCACCTAACAACAATGACAACAGTCCTATCATTGGAGTCCTGATGTGGCGCTGTGGGTTAATGCACTGGACTGAAAAGTTGGCTTGAACTGCAAGGTTGGTGGTTCAAACTCACCAGCTGCTCCTTGGAAACCCTATGTTGTTGCTGTTGCTAAGTGCCATAGAGTTGGTACCAACTCATATCAACCTTATGCACAGCAGAATGAAACACTGCCCAATCCCGGGCCAACCTCACAATTGTTGCCACGCTTGAGCCCATCGATACTGTTACTTGGCCAAGCCGTCCTCTTTTTCTTTGACCCTCCACCTTACCAAATATGATATCTTTCTCCAGTGACTGGTCCCTCCTGACAATATGTCCAAAGTATGAGAGATGAAGTTTGGCCATCCTGGCCTCCAAGGAGCACTCTGGCTGCACTTCTTCCAAAACAGATCTGTTGGTTCTGTTGGCAGCCCATGGCACTTTCAATATTCTCCTCCAACACCATAACTCAAAAGCTTCAATTCTTCTACTATCTTCTTATTCACTGTCCAGTTTTCATATGCATATGAGGTTATTGAAAATACCATGGCTTGGGTCAGGCGCACCTTAGTCTTCAAGCTGACATCTTTGCTTCCCACAAATTTAAAAAGATCTTGTGCAGCAGATTTGCCTAATGCAATACGTGGTTTGATTTTTTGACTGCTGCTTCCATGAGTGTTGATAGTTGATCCAAGAAGAATGAAATCCTTGACAACTTCAATCTTTTCTCCATTGATAAGAATGTTGTTTATTGGTCCAGTGGTGAGGATTTTTGTTTCTTTACATTGATTTGCAATCCAAAGGCTGTGCTCTTTGATCTTCATCAGTAAATATTTTAAGTCTACTTGGAGTCCTGGAGTGGCTCTGTGGGTTAATGTGCCAGACTGCAAAGCCATTTGAACTACAAGCCCAGTGGTTCAAGCTCACAAGTCGCTACTTGGAAACCCTATGCAGGGTCGCTATGGGTTGGAACCGACTCGACGGCACTTAACAACAACATACAGGGTAGCTATGTGTCAGAATCGACTTGACACACTTAACAACAACACTTCTATCATCATTCACCTGGGGATTATCTAGTCATATCATCTCTGACCTCTTAACTGACTTCCTTCCTTCCACTCTTACTCTATGGTGTAATGAACAAAGCTGTCAGGGTGAGCTTGTTAAATAGCAGATGATATTAGACAACTCTTCTCAAACCCTACAGTGGGGTAACATACCTACAAAGTCAAACTATCTACCCCCATCATCTCTGAGATCTCATTTCTACTTCTTCTAACCTTTCTAATACCTCTACATCCCGCTCCTCCTGCCATCTTGATATTTCTCGAATATGTCAAAGTCTTCTTTCTGGAATACGTTTTCTTCCATGTCTTTCCCACTCCATCCCCATCTACTTCTACTGATCTCTACTCCACAAATAAAGTGAAGTAGTGGTTTTGCTTTAATCAAAGAATCTTGTTCTGACCATCCTTTCTAACATAGCTATCCAACTCTCAGCACATTAATCCTGCCTTTTTCTCTATTGTTGTATATCTTACAGATATACTTGCATATGTGTGACTCCTCCGGCTGTACCTCAAGAATATAAGTTTTGTTCTTTGCTCTACCTAGAGCAGATCTTGTCTCAGAATAGGAGTTCAATAACTAATTGTTGAATTAATAACTGTGCATAAACAATGATCCTTTGCAATCACCAGTATTTCATTTTTAATAAGCATATTTTGTCACACACACACAAGGAGAGGGGCCATATCTTAATTTTAAATGTGTATAAATTTAGCTACGGAACTGTTATCTTTCTCATTTTGCCTCATGGAACTCGAGACCAGCTGTTGGAAAACACTATACCATAGCATCTGAATTCTTTTAGGACTATTAATCCTTGACATGTAGTATTTGTGTTATTCATAGGAAATAAATTACATCAAGCTAATTTAAAGAAATACAAATATTGCTTACTTACTGTGTTTTAGGGAAGCAGAATTGTAGCTGATTATGCTATTTAGATTCCTTTTGTCAAGATATAAAATTACAATACTTTTTCATGCACTTATTTAAAGCTTTTTTTTCTTTTCCATGCTTGCTACATAAATTTGTGCAACGGATATTCTTTAAAAATAGAGGAAAGGGGTCTTGCTGGTGCTTTATTATCTTTCATATTGTTCAATGTCATTTTAATTTTCAAGTTGCTTCAGCTACTGCTGTGTTCTAAGACTGATTTCCAAATGTAGTAGATTGTCATAGGTTTGTTACTTCTTTTTCTTCCTCTCTCCTTTACTCATTTTTGTTGTTTTGAGGTAGTAAATAGAAAAACATCATTTCAAGTTACTTTTAAGTCCTTGAGAAAACCAGTTTGCCACAAGGGAATCGAGGAAAGCAGATAGCAAATGTCATTCAAACCCCATATTAAGTTCAGAGCGAAATTGTAATCAGACAACAAACTATTTAATGTTCTTAATGATGCACTTTATAAATGTCAATGTAATAATTTTTTGGAAATAAAATAATAAAAGCATGAAAAAGTATTGAAAAATACGAAAGGGAAGAAGACAGACTTTTGGAAGGATACTTATCCCATTTCAAATCATAAAATGAGCATTCTTACATTTATTTACTTTGGTGTATGTACTTAAGTACATTTTCTGTGTGCTTTATTCATGCTAATTGTAACAGAATTTTTAAGTAAAGATAAGGCAAGAACATTATTTACTTCTAAACAAAATTTTATATAAAAGCAACCATGATTCTTAATCACCAATATCTTAAATCAAGGCATAATCATACAGTCTCTGACCCCTTTCTTAGAGATCTAAAACCATTAGCCCAATAAAAAGAGAATTATTAGTATTATTTAAAGTTCTTCTAAACATTAACCCTGTTCTCCTTTGTTTTGACCAATATTGTTGGTGTTAATTGCTGTAAAGTTAATTCTGATTTCGTGGTCACCACATGTGTGCAGAGTAGAACTGCTCCAAGGGTGTTCAAGGCTGTGATCTTTCAGAAGTAGATCAATAGGCCTATCTTCCAAGGCTCCTTTGGGTGGTGAGTTTTAACCCCTCAACTTTCAAGTGAAAGGTAATCTTTTTCATCTCATAGGTCAGGGATGGGGAACCTTTCTTCTGCCAAAATGTGATAGCATCATTCATGGGCTATACAAAATGATCAAATTAAAAATTAGCCTGCTATATATGGTCAAACATTTAATTAACTCACCCCTAATGTGATCACTGAAACTGTGACTGCCTTGAGCCAATCCAATTATTTTGAGGGCCTTATACGGCCCATAAGGAGCTCTGGTAGCGTAGTGGTTATGAATAGGGCTGCGAACCTTAAAGTCAGCGGTTTGAAACTACCAGCTGCTCCGCGGGAGAAAGATGAGGCTTTCTACTCCCGTAAAGATTTACATCCTTGGAAACCCTGTACAGGGTCGCTATGGGTCGGAACCAACTTGACGGCACTTAACAACAACAACATACGGCCCATGTGCCAGATATTCCCTACCCCATCTTAGGTAAAGCCGAGCCTCCAGACTGCAGATTCCAGGTTGATCCAATGGTGAGCCTCAAACCGATGTTAAATTCACTAAAGGGAGGAGTGATTCATAGATTTGTCACATGTTTGTAATAATGTCTATCACAACCAAAGAGGCAATGCAGTTTCCTGGTGATGACTTTTAGACATTTACATGTTGCCTGTTTGTGGTGGTAGTTGTGTGCCATCGAGTTGGTTCAGACTCATAGGGTTTCCAAGACTGTAGATCTTTATGGAAGCAGAAAGCCTCATCTTTCTCATATAGAGTAGTTGGTAGGTTTGAACATCTGACATTGCAGTTAGCAGCCCAACTCGTATTCCATTATGCTATCAGGGCTCCTGGTAGTATGTTTGTAGTGCTATTGAAATGAACTCATGTGAAATAACTGTACTTGTAAATGCGTGATCCTCAGTTTCTTCTTTGAAAGAGCTTTCTTAGTTCCAGCCTGTTGAGTACCCCATGATTCACTTTAAAAATATCAGTACAGCAGTTTTTTGTTTTTGTTTTTTTTTTAAGAGCCTGTATGGTTCTGTAGGATAAGCACTAGACTGCTAACCACAAGGTTGGCAGTTCAAACACACTAGCCATTCCTTGGAAACCCTATACCAGATCACTCTGAGTCTAAACCACCTTAATAACATTTAACAACAACAGCAATTACTATTAATATTTCATATTGATTGGTTGAAATTTTTACAACTGTCTTTTACGTAAGTACCAAAACCAAAACTGAAGCACACTGCTATCGAGTGGATGCAACTCACAGTGAGCCTGTAGCTCTAGAGTAGAACAGCCCTATAGGGTTCCCAGGGTTGTACATCGTTACAGAAATAGACTACCCATCTTCCTTCTGTGGAACGACTAGTGAGTTCCACCTGCCAGACTTTTGTTTAGCATCTATGTGCGTAACCACTATACCACCAGGACCCCTTAACTTCTATAGCCTTCAGTGTATCATGTTCTAACATTAAGTGCTGTTGAGTCGATTCCAACTCAAAGCAATCTTGTTTAGGGTTTCTGAGGCTGTGAACCTTTGCAGAAGCAGAAAGCTTCCTTTTTCTCCTGCGGAGTGGCTCTATAACTCAAAACGTGGACTCAAACTGGCCAATCTTGTGGTTCACAGTCCAGTGCTTATCCTACAGAGCCACTGTGCTCCCCTTACCATGTACTGTTGTTGTTTTGTTGTTGTTAGGTGCTGTCAAGTCAGTTCCAACTCATATTGACCCTATGCATAACAGAACAAAACACTGCCCAATCCTGCGCCAATCTCATAATTGTTGTAATGCTTTGAGCCCATTGTTGCTGCCACTGTGCTAATCCATCTTGTTGAGGGTCTTCATCTTTTTCACTGACTCTCCACTTTATTAAGTATGATGTCTTCCTCGGGGGACTGGTCCTTTCTAATAATATGTCTGAAGTATTAGAGATGAAGTCTGACCATCCTGCCTTCTAAGGAGCAGAATGGCTGTGCTTCCTCCATCACAGATTTGTTTGTTCTTGTGGCAGTCCATGGTCCTTTTAACACTTTCTCTAGCACAACAACTGTAATGCATCAATTCTTCTATGGTCTTTATTCATTGTCTAACTTTTATATATATATATATATATAAGACTATTGAAAAATACCTTGACTTGGGTCAGGTGCACCTTAGTTCTCAAACTGACATCTTTGCTCTTGAGCACTTTAAAGAGGTCTTGTGCAGCAGATTTGCCTAGTGCAATATATCGTTTGATTTCATGACTGCTGCTTCCATGTGTATTGATCATGGAGCCAAGCAAAATGAAGTCTTTGACAACTTCAATCTTTTCTCTTTTTATCACGATATTATTTATTGGTCCAGCGATGAAAATTTTTGTTTTCTTTGCATTGAGGGGCAACTAGTCAAATTAAATAATTGAGAGGTATCCAAAAACTAAACCTGTGATGTTGAGTCAATTTCAACTCATAGTGACCTTATTCAACAGAGTAGAACTCTCCCCATAGGACTTCCAAGGCTATAATGTTTAGGGAAGTGTACGGCAGACTGCCACATCTTTCTTCTGTGGAATAGCTGGTGTATTTGAGCCACCATTTCATAGGTTCCAAGTCTAGCACTTAACCATTGTGCCACCAGAGATCCTACAAAAGTTTAGGATGGGATAATCCAAATCCCTTGGGAATGTGATTTCTCTAGTTGAAATTTACTTGAAATACAATTAAAAGTTAATTTACAAGTTACTAAGATGAAATTACAAGTTTAAGTAGACTTTCTTTCAAGAAGTAAAAGCAAATACATCTCAATTAATAAAATAAGAAGATGCTTTGATTTCTTTATTAATGGCTTACATAAAATCAGGAGCCTACTTATCACATACAATTAGGGAAAACAAAAGCACTGTAGAAAATTCAATTTAGCATTGCAGAGATTACTGCAACACAACTCTTTATCAGTACTGGTATATAAAAGAACTCCTAACAGTGCATCAATTTTCACAGCCATTTAGTAGATTAGAAAGCAATTGTAAACAGCATAAAACCCACATTAACTCCTGTCAACATCCTGCCTTTTGCTCGGTTACGGATTTGTTTGAAACAACAGTGAAAGCTAGAGTGATTGCATCGACATCACAGATTGCATTATAAATATGAATGAACCCATTGTAATAGAATGCACAGCACTGTATGGCAGGCGTTTGTCCTCCCTACCATGGTAACAGGTTTGTGACATAAGGGAACATAGCATTTTCTATAAGAAATAACCCCACATGTTTTCAAATGGTAATCATATCAAATGACAGGTTTTCAGATTGCCCTAGATTTTATATTCTAATATTGTATCATTAATAACCATCTGTTGGTTAATGTTCAAAAATCAATCTAGATAATACAAAATCCATTGAGCTATGTTTTAAAATATGATTATCAATGTAAATAGCATGCCATTTTGATTTTTAGGATGGTATATTATCTTGATTGATCTCTGCCTAAACATAGAAGATCAACACAGCTATCTCATCTGAATGGAAACTAATGCACAGGGTTGGGTGTAATTAGAAGCTAAAGCCTTTTGAATGAAAGATACAAGCTTTATTCTCACCTTTCATCCTTCTTCTCTAAGGATTTCAAAAGCTGTTGTTTTTTCTTTTGAGGATGAAGGCATATAGTTTCATTTCTGATTTGTTATTTTGTTTTGTCTTAAAATAATCACAACCAGAGGTTTTTGATGGTGGAACAAATAACTTTTTAATGACATATTTTCATTCTATTAGATTAAAAAGAAAGGGTACCAGTGCATATGTTTTTAATTGCTTGACTCAGCTTGAATCGTCTCTTTTTTAGATTAGGGTAATTTTATTGTAAGGAGCTCTGGTAACATAGTAGATTACGAGTTGGGCTGCTAACCATAAGGTCAACAGTTCAAATCTACAAGCCTTTCTGTGGGAGAAAGATGAAGCTTTCTTTTCCCATGAAGATTTACAGCCTCAGAAATCCTATACAGACATGCTATGAGTTCGAGCCAAGTCCATGACACACAACAACACCACCACCATTTTATTCTACTGCTTAATGTCCTTGTGTTGAAAAACTCTTTTGCTGATATACATTAAGTATTAACTTATTCAGAAAGAATAAGTTTACATTTTAGTAAATAAACTGGGATTTCAATTTAGTTGTATAGTGATCTGTTTCATATATGTTGATGTTAAGTGCGTTCAAGTCCATTCCAACTCATAGTTACCCTGTATACGGTTTCTAAGGAGTAGCTGGTGAGTTTGACACTACAGCACCACACCCTGTTTCATTTAGTAGCAGACCATTTATATGATTGTAGACACTATTGCTTTGTTAGGAACTTTTCTCTGCTTAGAAGAAGAAGGAAGTGGTAAGGGTAGTTGGTAGCATTGATATCTACATACCAACTTTCAAACCTGAAGCACTGTATTGTATATACTTTGGATCAATCTAATTTAAAACATTCTGTTTTTAACTTTTAAATATTTCAAAGGAAGAATCTTCTCGATTTTGCCTAACAGCATATTATTTCCACTCACATTTTTGTGCAAAAGCAAGTTCTAAGAGAGAGAATATGGGTTTGATATTATTCCCCCGGCCTTTCTTCCTCCTAACTGTGTCACTAATTTCCAGTATCCTGTGATACAAAGAGCACCCCAGTACACATCTCTGAAGGAAAGATATTTATGTTTGCCTTCATGTAAATATCAGCCTACATCCAGGAAAACTTATCCTCACCCTCTTTTTCCCTGTAAAGAGAATGTTGGATGAGCCCAACCACATTATATGCAGAGGACTCTTGGTTTTAATCCATTGGTACAATGGAACCATAGGTACAATGAAACCAAACTATTCTTGTTGTGTGCATTCAAATCGATTCCAAGTCATAGTGACCCTATATGGCAGAATGGAACTTACCCATAGGATTTCCTGGTCTGTAAATCTTCACAGAACAGATCTCCAAGTCTTTTCTCACGAGGAATGAATGGTTGGTGATTTCAACCACTGACCTTGCTGTTAGCAGCCAAGCACTTAACCACCATGCCACCACTGCTCCTTTAAACCCTAACTAGTAATCAGCACAATATATTTATTGGAGGCTCTGACAGTGGTTCAAAGTTAGAAAGATGATTAGTATGTTCACTTTTATTGACTGTAGCACTTTATGATGCGTATGGAAATATTCTTAGTAAATTATTCAATCAAATAAATTTTTCATGAGGGTTTTACTAACAAGTCTAAAAAATTATTGTCACCTAAATTCAGTCAGACAGATGGATTTTGTTCTCCAGGTGGTAGGGTATTTTTTGCTTGATAACCTATTTGGCAGCATGCTTTTGAACCTGTGAATATTTATATTTCAGGGCCCTCTCAATAATTAAGAAATCCACATTCAGTACCAGATGTTTCAGATGACTAAACAACTTTGTTTCATTCTAGAACTGTAATATTTTTAACTTTGTCTTTACTAATGTTTTCTTAAAAATCAGAAACAAGGCTAGCATTTACTAAAGTTATATGTTCACTAAGAAGCTATATTAAGGCTAATTGACTTTATCAAGCAGAAATCTAGGCTTCCCAAGACTATTATTTAACAATCAAGCATCGCAGAATCTATAAAAGTTAGCCATTTTCTAATGTCTTTTCTTTTCTTGTAACTTTGTGAAAGCACCCAAATAAAAAACAAACTTAACTTTGTTGTTGTTGTTAAGTGCTGTGGAGTCGGTTCCGACTCATAGCGACCCTGCACAGGGTTTCCGAGGCTGTAAATCTTTACGGGTACAGAACGCCTCCTCTTTCTCCCGCGGAACCGCTGGTAGTTTCGAACTGCTGATCTTGTGGTTCACAGCCTGCTTCATAATTACTATGCTACCAAAGCTCCTTAAACTTAACTTTAGACACAATGAAAATATGTCTGCCTGCCTACAATGTAACTTAGTAACATAGAGCCTTAATTATTTCTAGTAAGAATTGCTCAACAAATGAAGAATGACATAGTATCCTTTGTAATAAATTAGACAACATTCAAAGTAAATCAGCTTCATAAACTTTTGGTCATAGAATAAACTCGGACCTGACAAGAGTTTCTTGATTCATGTAGCAAATTAGTTTTGAATGTTTTGTGGAAGTGGGTGGTGAGTTCTCTGAAGTTTTGTCAGTTTCCTATTTCATTGTTACCTTCATTAGATAGGTCCACTCAAATAATTATTTTCTTAATATTATTGATCTTGACCTTTGGTTCGTATTATTAATTTCAAAGTTGAAAACAATTGATGTCATCTCATTAATTTAGCATGGCACTTTAACAACTTAACAACAACAATATATCTGTTGCCAAGCCATCAATTCCAACTGATATAGCAAACCCACATCGCAGAGTAGTCGGTTTTTCTTATGGTTGCTTATGGTAAGCAGTTTGCTACCTGGCCAAATGATTGGAAGCAATTCATATTTGTTCCCATTCCAAAGAGAGGTGATGCAACAGAATGTGGAAATGATCAGACAAGATAATTAACATCACATGCAACTAAAATTTTGCTTAAAAAGTGTTTTTAAATGGCTGCAACAGTACATTAACAGGGAACTGCCAAAGGTTCAAACCAGATTCAGACAACGATGTGGAATGATAAATGAAATTGCTGACGTCAGGTGGATCCTGGTTGAAAACAGAGAATACCAGAAAAATATTTACCTGAGCTTTATTGACTATGCAAAGATTTTCAACCGTGTGGGTCATGACAAGCTGTGTACAACATTGAGGAGAATGAGTATTCCAGAACACTTAATTGTTCTCCAGAGGAACTTATACATAGACCAAGAGACAGTTGTTCAAATAGAACAAGGGGACACTGAATAGTTTTAAATTAGGAAAGGTGTGTGCCAGGATTGTATCCTGTCACCATTCTTATTCAAACTGTATGCTGAGCAAATAATATGAGATGCTGGATTATATATGAAGAAGAACATGGCATCAGTATTAGAGGGAAACTCATTAACAACCTGCAATACGCAGATGATACAACCTTTCTTGCTGAAAGCTAAGAGGACTTATAATATAGATCAAAGAGGACTAATAAAGATCAAAGACCAGAGCCTTCAGTATAGATAGTACCTCAATGTAAAGAAAACAAAAAACTTACCACTGGATCAGTAAATAACACCATGATAAAAAGAGAAAGGATTGAAGTTTCCAAAGATGTAATTTTGCTTGGCTCCTTTACCAACACTTATATAAACAGCAGTCAAGAAATCAAATGACATATTGCATTAGGCAAAACTGTTACATAAGACCTCTTTAAAGTGTTCAAGAGCAAAGATGTCAGTTTTAGGATTACCATATGCTTGAACCAAGCCATGGTATTTTAAGTAGCCTCATAAGCATGTGAAAATTGGACAGTGAATAAGGAAGATCACAGAAGAATTGATGCATTTGCGTTATGGTGTTGGAGAAAAATACTAAAAGTACTATGGACTGCTAGAAGAACACACAAATCTGTGTTTGAAGAAGTAGAGCCAGAATGCTACCTAGAAGTCAGGATGGCCAGACTTCATCTCTCCTACATAGGAGATGTTGTCAGAAGAAACCAGTCCTTGGAAAAGCATATCATGATTAGTAAAATGGAGGGTTAGCAACAATGAGGAAAACCTCCAACAAGATGGATTGCATAGTGGCAGCAGCAATGGGCTCAAGCTTAGCAAAGACTGTGGGGATAGTGCAGAACCAGGCAGTGTTCCATTATGTTGTACATAAGGTCGCAATGTGTCTGAACCAACTCGACAACACCTAACAACAACAATGGTATCAGATCACCAGATCTTTCTTCCATGGAGCCACTGGGTGGGTTTGAACCACCAATCTTTTATGTAGCAGCGAGCATTTAACTGTAGCTTTTTCTGTGATGGAGAGACAATTGAAGGCAACATTGGCTCACATGTAGTACCACAAGAATAACACAAGAACCTCAGAGGACAACTTGATCAATTGACACAACATAGTTTACAAAGATAATGTTCTACATTCTAGTTTGGTGAGTAGCACTTGGGGTCTTAAAAGATTACAAGTGGCCATCTTAGATACAACTATTGATCTTTTCTACCTGGAGCAAAGGAAAGTGAGAAAACCAAAGGCTCAAGGAAGAAATTAGTCCAAACACAGAGTCTTTTAGTCTAAGACCAGAAGAACTAGATAGCAGCTAGCTATGACTACCAACCATTCTTACCACGTACAGAATAGAAGGCCCTGGTTCGAAAAGGAGAAAATTTTTAGAATAAAACTCAAATTCATATTTAAAAAAAAAAAAAAAATGACACATTGAAAAAAAAGTAAAGCAATGTAACTAGAAAAAGAGATGGAGGGGTGGATTCATGAATTCAGACACTTTAAATATGTATTATCTCACTTAATCCTCATACAAGGATACT
>NW_006408540.1:3086145-3134836 GCF_000296735.1 Chrysochloris asiatica
AAAAAAAAAAAAAAAAAGACCCGACTCATTGGTCTGACAGAAACTGGAGGAATCCCCAAGACTCTTGCACTTGGTCACCCTTATAATGTGGAACTGAAGTCATTCCCAGAGGTCACCTCTCAACTGATGAATAGACTGGTCTATGGAAGAAACAGTAACACCTGGGAGGAACATGCTCCTTAAAACAATCAACTATTCTATTCAAAACTAAAAGGGCAAGAAAACCAAATGAATGGAAATGGGGAATCCAGCGAGGGAATGGAAGACCACTGACACATTGCCCAAACTTCAGTCCACGTCACAGAACAATTCGTGAATGGATTATTTACTGGAAAACTAATTAGCTTTGTAAACTTACGTCAAAATCACCATAAAATGTCAGAGGGAAAAAGAAAGAATAACACAGGATCAAAGAGAGCTACTTACTTGAAAGTCAGATTTCAATATTGTTAGTAGGTTTTTTTCTCTATAACCAGTTTAAGAATGTAATGCTCAACAGACTAGCATTACAAAAATAATTCCTTGAAAATATCTTTAGCCTTTTTAAAATAAAGACCATAAAAGATCATTTAGCATTCAGATTAAAATACATAATTTCCAATATAATTTAAGGTGCCAAGTTCATTTTGCAAGTCAGAGACTCAGATTTAACATATCATTTATGACCATTTCCTCTGTCTTTGTATATTAAAAAAAAAAAAATCTTTTTTAGTGTTTAAAAAATATATCACATGTTTCATTAATTTTACACAAACTTTTTTGCTTTATTCTAAGATTTGGCAGTATGTTATTTTTGTTTTGCTGTTCATCTCCACATTAGATTACAAATAAATCTATGATATTATAGAAAGACCACCAAAAGATCATTTGCTTTGAATTGTTTTCCCAGGTAAAGAATGATTTGCACTGATAATTCTCTTTGCATCCTGGATGGATGATATATATTTTTTAAAAAGTGTTACAGGACAAGGACCAACAGAAAAATAATTTTAAAGCATATTTAATAAGTCACACTCCTACTTAACATCTTGTAGTGGTTTTTACCATGTCCCAGTACTCCTTCACTGACTGGGTCCAAGCCACCTCTTGTCTCAATTCCATACTTCTTCCATTTGCTCACTATACTCTAAACACAAGATCCTTCCACTAAACGCTTCATACTGTCCCCTCTGCCTGGAATGTTGTTCTTCCACTAAATCTGTCTTGCTAGCTCTTAATTAGCCTTCTGGTCGCTTATAAATATCATTTCCTTATAGGGGCTTTCCTATAACTACCTTGTCTTACAAACGTAAATCAGGTTCCCTCTGTTACACTTCTTAATTGTCTGCTTTACTTTTCCTTCACTGCACTTACAAGTTATAATTACATATTTGTTTGATTATTTGTTTAATGCCTGCGTCTCCCCAAAGAGTATAAGTTCTATGATTAAAGAAAGAGTTGGAGTCAGAGGAAAGACTTTATTGTAATCAGTATTTCACAATTTTGACAGGTAAATTAGACTCAAAATAACTTCTAGGGAGTAACACACACAGCCTGAAAGAGATGAAATCAGAGCAAGACTGTGTGGTGGAATAGAGGTGGTGCACCAGACTGGTTGTCAGAGGCCTAACTGAATGGGCTTGCAGTGTGATAGTGGTGGATTGGTATTACAAAGAGAGAGCGCACCCTGACCATTTCACCAAGTCGATAGGCATGCGTCTTGACTATTCTAAGCCTCAAGTTTCTTTATTAGTGAAATGACCTCAAGTTCTATAACTATGATATTGTATAAAATAGCCTAGGGGGGAGGCATCTGAACTCTTAATACACCAGGGAGAAAAGAAACTCGAACTCAAAACCAGTCAAAAGTCAATTCCTAAGAGGCTGAGATCAGACAGGCTTCCAACCCTCCAGTCTCGTTAATCAACATAGCTCCCTAAACACTCAATCTCTGCTTCTCTGCTGGAGTCAATAATCCCCTGCAATGGCCACACAAACTCAGACTATCCTCATGATTATGGGGCTTGTTATGGAGTTAACAGGTTACAATTCAGAATTAGAAATGTTGAGAATACACTTTTAGGTCAGATCAGTCAGTCTTCTCTGCCATGCTGGCAGGCAGGCCTCTCTTGACTCTCAGACCCGTGACCTGGCCTCTGCCCTAATCGGGCAGTGTTACAAAGCTCTTTTATCACTGTTAATAAATGTCCAAAGGGTAGTCTACTCCACAGTAAGTTTCAGCCTAAAGGCGTTCAGTTCTAGTTCCATGGGGTTAGTAAGCCTAGCTCCTACAATGAAGTGCCTGGAGGTATCCCATTCTGAAAGCAAGCATACTGCCATGAAGGTACTCAACTTTATTTGCTCCATCTCTTGCTCTTAGTGCTGCTACCACTCCTCTGGTGCCATAGCTTTCTGTTCCTAGATCAAGGAAGTTCACCGTGCAGGAATCTCAGGGTTCAAAGACATACGCCACTCCTGGCTTTTCCCCTTACTCGTAAAAATGAGATCCCCTGTTACTCTTTCTGAGGTGGCTCGTTTTATAACCACATTGTTGTTGTTGTTAAGTGGCATCGAGTCGGTTCAGACCCATAGCAACCCTGTACAGGGTTTCCAAGGCTGTAAATCTTTACGGGAGCAGAAAGCCTCATCTTTCTCCTGTGGAGCCGCTGGTAATTTCGAGCTGCTGACCTTAAGGTTCGCAGCCCGATTCGTAACCAGTACGCTATCAGAGCTCCTGTCAGCCCTGTTAACAGTCATTTACAACTGGATTATATAATCCTCAATTGAATCACATTTTCCTACCAACATCTTCCCCCACCTTCTCTTACCCAGACATATCCGGAAAAAGTCATTTGATGGGAGTTACAAAGACTGTGGGTGTTGTTGTTAAGTGCCATTATTGAGTTGGTTCTGATTCATAGCAACCCTGGATGCAGTTTCCAAGGAGTGGCTAGTAGGTTTGAACCCCTAACCTTGGGGTTAGCAGTTCAGTACTTACCCACACTTGGGTTTCAATTATAGGTTGCCATATTGAATAATTCACTGCACCGCATATTGTCACCTTCAAACAAAAGACTCAAGTGGAGCTTAAGTTCTAGAGTCTTTTGTCTTCAGAAGATGTCATTTGGCCATAAACCATGCCAAGGACTCCATACGCAGTCAACAGAGATATTTTTATTGGCGGTATCAATGAAACCGTGACATATTGGGCGTGTCAAGCATAACTCAGATATATTGCAAATTCAGCTCCAGACCACCACAATAAAGTGAATAGTGCAATAAAACGAGTTGCACAGATAGTTTTGCTTCCCAGTACATATTAAAGTTATGTTTATATTACACAGTAGTGAGTAAGTATGCCATATCACTATGAAAAAGTCTGAAATATGAGAATTGACAAAAAGTGACCCAAAGAACATTTGAGTACATGCTGTTGAATATATGGCACCAATAGACTTGTTCAAGGCAGGGTTGCCATAATCCTTTAATTTGTAAAAATCATAGTATCTGTGAAGTGTGATAAAGCAAAGTATTTTCTAAAAACAGGGTATTCTTATACTGGGGGAAGGATACAACTCTAAACAGTATTGAATTAAAGGACTATTTGTAAATTCACAATTCTTTATCCTTAGCACCTCTTATTAATTCAGTAGAGTCCTGGTATGGTGCTGTAGGTTAAGCACTGTACTGCAGGGTAGGTTTGAACTGCAAGGTTGGTGGGTCAAATTCACCAGCCACTCCTCAGAAACCTAATAAAGGGTCACTATGAGTCAGAACAGACTGAATGGCACTTAACAACAACTACAACAATTAATCAAATAGTCCGAAACCTCATTTTTTCTCTCTCATCAATTCATAGATAAATTATCGGGTATTCAGGACACAGCTGAGAATTCAAGTGTGACAGCTAAAACGTTTTCTTCTGAAAAAAAGAACTAGCCAGTAATTTCTCAAAGCTACAAGGAATCTGTACCAACTAAAATTGGGAGAAAATAAATAAAAACTGTGCTTTATTTTTTGCTAGCAAAAGCATAAAACAGAATATTATCAGATAGAGTTGGGGTGGATACTCTCAGTTACAGTTAGGGTATTCTACATTCTGAATCCTGTACTTGGGCTTTTTTTTTTTTTAATTGTCTTAGACTAAATGAAGAATTTTAGCCCTACCATATGCATTCTATAATCTTTACACTGAAGGGTCAGGATTATTTTAAACTAATGTTTACAAAAGATCAGGGACTATAGCCTTTTTTTTATGTTGTATGTGAAACAAATGAAGTTTACATAATCTTAAACATCTAAGTCAGCCATCTGCAAATAGATTATGTACTTGAAGTTTTTAAGTACGTTTTTTATTAATAAATGTACTGAAATAATGCTCTCCCTTGTTTCATTCTTTCCCTTGATCTAGCTTTACTTCCTGTTTTTTGCTTATGTTATTAATTCTATACATTTTAAATAAAATTTGTAAATATATACATGTGTGCATATATAAACACACTTGCAAAGTTTCTTGGTTGTAGTCAAAAAGATGAAAACTTTACTTATTTAAAGCACTAACAGAATTAAGAATAAGGAAAAGGTTAACATATTTCAGTTTTTAACTGCTGACCCTTTATCGTGTTTCCTAAGACAGTAAAAAGCATAAAGCTAGATTTCATAATCTTTCATTTAATCTCACTGTTCTGCAAAAGATAACAAAGTTTGAGAGCAAGACATGTATCATGTATTGTTAAAAACAATACTAATGAAATGGGTAAACAGAAATTCAGTCTTCATACAGGAACCAAAAAGACCTAACAGTTTGCTGTCCAATTGATTCTGACTCCTAGAGGGACCCATAGGACTGAGGAGAAATGCCCTCTTGGGTTTACAAGGGATCCTGATGTGATGCTATAGGAGAAGCACTAGACTGCTAACCTTAGGTTGGCAGTTCAAACCCACCAGCTGCTTCTCAGAAACCCTATACAGGGTCACTGTAAGTCAAAATCAACTGAATGGCACTTAACAACAACAGCCTTTATAAAAGCAGACCACCAGATCTTTCTCCTGCAGTGATGGGTGGAGTCAACCCTACAACCTTTCTGTTAGCAGCCGAGTGATGATCCAGTGCACCACCAGGGGCTGCTTTCATGCAGGACAGGGATGGGTATTGTTCTTGATTTATTTTCCTCTGGAATATTCAAGAATGTAGGATAATTTAAAAGATGGCCCTGTATGGAATGACTTTGCTTATAAGCTAACTCTGGTCCTTTTATTATGAGCTGTTTCTCCATCAATTTAAACTTTGTATTATTACTAAACAGGGTTAGCAGCTCTCTTTCTTTCTGCATTCCTACCATTATTTCCCTAACACATCAGGTCCTTTCACTTCATAATATTTTTATATATGCTCTTCATTCATACCTGACATGCCTTTTACCCTTCTTTGTCAGGCAAACTTGTACTTACACGTCAAGACCCCACACAAATATTACCTCCAGGGTAAACTCTTGGAGGCTAATTTCTTCTGTCATCATTGTTCCTGCAGCATTTTTATTTTTTCATATCTCTGTTTTGGCACTATTTATAATTTATTTGTTTTAATAATGTGTTTCTTTCTGCTAGATCTGTGTGCCTCAAGGTCTAAGATCTTACTCATCTTTTTATTCCAGGCCCCAGCACAATGAGTGGTGGATACATCGTTGGCCTTCTGTTATTTGTTGCTTCAATGCATGAATTAAGTAACCAATTATATGACATGTCAGACAGACAGTCTTCTACTTTGAAATCAGTTGTATTCCCAAAGTTCATTTTTAAATCAGTTGTTTGGAACTCACAAAGCAATTTCCCATAGAAACAATGTTATAAATGTTATAAACGGTGGTTAGATTCCCAGGCTAGCCCTCAAGAGTCTATTTAACCCATAATGTAGCTGAAACACTATGCAGTTGTAATGAAAAATAGCAGAAAACAGCACTATTACAAATGTGCAGTGTTTTCATTACATTAAGTAAATACAATTCCTTTTCTGTATAGAAACTGCAATCCTGGGGAAATTATACCAATGGGCAAGCATAGCGTGATCTAGCAACAAGACAAGGCAGCTGAATATAGGCCAAGCTTTTTTCACTTGTCTTATAAATTATTTACCTTTACTCTGGCTGAGTTTCTACATCTGTCCAACATACTTGATAATCCTTGTCTGTTCCCCTTGACGCAGCAGCCAGGAAAGGGATAAAAAAGCATACTGAAATATGCAGAGCACTATATAAATCCAATGTGCATTATGACATAAATTACCCACAGTCAAATGAAAGTAAACTGAATTACTAACATTTAATGTAGTGGAAAATAAAGCAGCAAAGTTGGGCTTAAAACTCAGTTTGTCCAATCCCAAAGTCTGGGAGCGGGGTTACTACCATTTCCCCAAGTGACCAACTCAAAGACCAATACATTCGTCTCTCTAGGCTCTAAATGTTGTCTTGAGAAAAATGACTCTGTGCAGAGTAAATGACCTTTCAGTTCTTACAATCTGGGTGTCTGTTTAAATTATTTGCACAGAGTTGTAACTTTGATGGCATCAAAAACATCCTAGATGGCTCATTATTACATGGTCTGAATGTCTTCAATTTAGTCTTCTATGATTAGCTTGCTTCAAGCACCACTTGGCTACATTATAGTTTTATGCTTGATACAGATTTTCTCGTACTCTGCCGAATATGACCACCTTCAAACCAATTTGTTCCCTAGCATCTGCCATCAAAATCTACCATAAAGTCTCGATCCAAACAAGAATAACAAGCCTCTTGTTCCCTACACAGAATTCCAACTTGTCCCATGAAGAAAGAGGTTTTCAATCATGATTTGCTTAAGAATTTCTCACTTGATTTTGGTGCAGTGGATATAAACTTCCGTTAACTGTCTAATCAAACTTTATTCTCTATTAGGAGCCATCTGTTTGCTGATGACTACTCTGTTTTTGTTTTTTTGTTTTTGTTTTTTAACTTGAGTGCAGTCCCTATTAGTTCCGCCGGCTGTTTTATCATAACACCTGCACTTCTCACTTTTCCAGTTCCTTCCTTTCCTTCCTTTAGTGTTGTTGAAGAAGGGGACAGGGTGTGGACCGCAAGATTCTTGATTGTATTCTAAACAAAATGCTTACAGCTCAGGCCCTTCTCTCTGACTGACTGGAATGCCTCGCTCGCCAGGCTGCCCAAGCCCTTTTTATTTTCTCTGTTGTATTTAACTTTCACCAGAAATCTTGAGGCCTTTCAAGAGACTTTCCTGGAGTAGAAGAAAGAAGTTGTAAATTCTTGCAGTCTTTTACTTTTTATAACAAAAAAATCACATTTGTCTCTTCCTCAATCCTTGCTCTCCATCTGTGCACTTTCTTTTGAGTTGATTCCTACCCATGTGTTTCAGAGTAAAACTATGTTCCATAGAGCTGTCAATGACTGATTTTTCATATGTGAATCTTACAACCTTTCTTTGAGTGGACTTGAGGGCCCAATATTTCAGTTAATAGCCAAGCATGTTAACCCTTTTCCCCAACCAGGAACTCCGGGAGGTTGATTCATGCTTGCAACCCTTTCTCTGTCTGTAAACAATTGCTATCAAGTCAACTCCATTAGAAAAACATTTTCTGTGAGAAAATTTTAACACAACTTTATACTGAAACTGTCAGTGTTAGACAACCCAGACCATGTGTGTGTGTGTGTGTGTGTGTGTGTGATCCTCATATGCCCAACTGTAGGTGTGTCGCCTGTCCTGAATCATAACCATCTATTAAGTGGGAACTGTATAGTATTTAGTAGACAGTTCCCTCAATTAGATTGTTTCCCTAAAAACTGTTTCTGATGTATCCATGTCCTCATGCCTTAAAGCTCAACTTCCACCTTGCCGTTGTGAAGCCTGCCTTCACTTAAACTGCCCCTGGGCGGACCTTACTCTTCTAAGAGCCTTTTGCATTTATTGTGAATACAGCCTATTTGGCACTTCAAAAGCACTTTTAAAAATACATATAAATTAAAAATAGCCTAGGATCTTTTTCTTGCTTTGGATGCATCTCTTTTGGACCAGGGATAATAACTTAAACTTTTTGGAGGGACCCATACATAGTTCTGTACCTTCTACATATAGGTGCTCAATAAATATATATTGATTCATTGTTCACTATGTATTGACTTATTTCTTAGAAATGGAAGTTTTCAGTTGGATCCATTTATTTGACCTTTTCAGTTATTAGTTTTTTGTCAGGGGTTTTGAATGCCCAGTTACAATTTTTCCATCAATAGGTTATGTCTATAAATAGAAGTCTAGAGACATGTTTGATGTTTTTGGTAAAAGAAATTGAATAAAGAAGTTCAGAGTTTTAAATTGCAGATGAATATTGTGTTAGTGATTAACTGTAGCAAACATATTTTGAAACAATTTATCTAGCTGTGGAAGAGACAACAATAGAGCCATCCCTTGTGACCAGAATTTCAATGGCTTCCTTCAAAAACAGTCATTTTAAAGTTTTTTGTTTCTTCCTTCCTTTAATCCTTCATGTTATGAATAATATTTAGTTGAACTCCCAGAGCAACTAGGGGAAGAAAATCTTTGGAGCTGATTTTAGTTAAAATATGAGACATTTACTTTTGTGAATGTTAACCTTGGATTTCTCACAAGCTTTTGTTCCCTGGACTCTTGGGTCACTCAGAGATTTAAATTTAAACACTCGTGTGTTTTTCACCATATGAAGGCCTACTGAAACATTGAAATATGAAAGTTTTAGCTAATGCTTATAATATTTCGCTATTTTTTAATGACTGTTTCAGATATTTCCAGATGGATAATATGGCATGCTGGCCCAAACGCCTTTCTTTACATAGTTCGTAGAAAAATCATCCTACATTGCACTTCTTTATATTTCATTGTTTCTCTGACCTTTTTTATTTTTTCGATATATGCTTGACAAGCAAGTCACACTTGCTGTAAAAAATAGTATTTGAGCTAATTACTCTCTGTGTCATTTAAATTCATCATTTCAAAGCACAGGTCTTGGGTTCTGTCCTAACTTCTTGTTAAAACTGTACTTCCTATATTTTTGTGACCTGATGAAATGCTTTCTTGCTATAACTGTAAAACTTTACTGCGCACACAAGGCATTACTAGACCAGAAAAGTTAAATTATATTCTTAAAAATATATTATGTATTGAGAGAAAAATACCCTTATTAGATCAAAAGTTTTGTCCACAATCATTCCATTTTGTAATTGTTTTATTACGTCCAAACGAAGTTCTTTCTCTCTGGCTTAAACATGTTGGCTGATATTTAGACTTGGATGCATTTCACTGACAATTGCTGTGAGATGTGACTCAAGTACCCAGGAGCTGTCAGGATGGCTCAGTGATTTAACGTTGGTGTCCTGCAGCTTTGACTGTAATCAGCAGATGCTGTGGTATTACCATAAATGTTTTCCTAACTGCTTCTGTCAAAAAGAGAAAATTCTTTCTGCACTGAGTCTGCCACTTCTGATTAAATTCAGTTTGCCTTTTTTTTTTTTTTTTTGCATAATTAATGTCCCATGATGATCTCTAACCTTTTGTTTTTAATATCGCCTCTTGGTCTACATTCACCCTTTACAGTGAAGCTCAACTAAGAACAAAGAGAAATGGATGATGCTTTTCAATGAACGCCAGCGCCTTGATAGCTCTGAAGTTGTTGCTGTTTTATATACCATCACTTGTCAAAGATCATGAAAGGTTCTAGTCTTTGCAATGCTTTTCATTGTTGTGCCAATTGTCTGTTCTACTTCTGAAGGCTGTTTCTGCAAAGCTTTGGTGTACATGGTTTTGCCTGAGGATGTGATGATAGAATCTGCTTTAGAATGTGCTTAACCTGGGTGTTTGCTTTGACATAAACCTGGCAAAAAGGCTTCTATTCTTCTTCAAAACTTTCTATAGCTGTAGCCTACAGTAGCTTAGAAATGATATTTGTTACAACAAAGTCAATGTGTGTAAAATATAAGTATGTTAAAGAATGAATGCCTTGTTTTGTCATTGAAAGCATTCAATGCATTATCTCAATGGGAACGATCCTTCAAGTTATTCAATAGCAGTAGCTTTTTCATGAAGAACCCAAACTTCTTCATCATTTTTCTCACTTATTCGCTTATAATTTCAGAATACCTATGTTGTTGTTTTTTGTGTTTTTCTTTCTTTTTCAAAGGGAACCTTGGTGAGACTAGATATGCTTTGTTGTATTGTTCTTACAGTCTAAGATAGAAAGGGCACATGATACTTCTAGGGCCTAAGGAAGGATTGCAGCAACAGGCCAAGTGCACAGTTTACAACTGCCCTGCAAGCCTGTTATTCTAACTGGATGCCTCCTGTTCCCTGCCTTTCAGAAACAACAACAAAAAGGAGGTGGAGCTGCACATGTTTCTTCAGACCCCCTATTTCTTTCTGCTATAGGATATTTCACTAGCAAATATTTACCATCTGGTTTTTGGTATGCTTTTCTTTCTTCGTAGAGTTAGAGAACTTTAGAATGGAGAAAACTCTTAGAGATTGTATAGGTTCACCTCATGTTGGAGGAAACCAGGCCTGAATGATGTCAAGTCACAGAGAGTGGCAGCGTTAGCTTGGGTCTTCCAGGTTTCGAATATTAAAATGTTATATTTTAATATTAAAATGAAAAATGTTAACTTTGCAGATTTTTGGGTTTTATCAGAGTAAATCAAAAGAAATGCAGGAATTTCAAAGTAAATGTTTTAGGTCCCAAATAGATTCTACCCAAAAGCAAGTTTTAAGATCTGTTTTACTTTGTTTTTCTTACCTAAACTGTATTACTTCCAAACCCTTTACAGTTGGAGCTGCTTAGATCTTCTTTGTCGGCAAAACAGCAGCAGTACACTTTTACCATCTCTATTATGATCCGTCTTCCCATATTAGCCCACCACTTCCATAACAGCGAGTATCCCACTCAGCAGGACAGCTCATCTCTGATCCAGAAAGTGGTGGCGGTAGCCTCTTGAAATGGAAAGATGGTTCAGTTTGCATCCACGATCTTCCTCTTTCCATCTTGTCACTGGAGTAATCCACTTACCTTCTAGTCTCAGTTTTCTTGACTGTAAATGGGAATGAACAATAGCCATCTTACAGGAGGATTAAATGGACGCTAGGTGTACCAATGTGTCCACACAACTGTTTAAAGACCTGCCTTTGCTAGCCAGCAAGAGCTCAGGAGATACTGAGAATGTGAGAACAAGAAGGTTTTTATTGAACTAAACAAGAGGTTTCAGTGGTTCTTCCTAGTTTGTTGCCTCGTTCCTGGTTTATTCTTGAACATAATGTGTGAATTATTTCTTTAAATAAATGTCACAGATGAATCTCTTTCAAGAAATTTGGAGGTGGGAGTTGAAGGAAGTCACTTAGAAAAGCACCAATATTTAGGAAAATAGGAAAGACTTTTGTAGCTCTAAGGAAGGAAAATATTTTGCATTCTTTGCATCTTCCCCTCACCACACATTTTTAAAGCTTTTTCACGTTTTTTGGGCATTGTATGCTCATCCTTTCTTAACTTGAAAATTCTAGAAACCCTGACTGAAATCATCAGGCTTGATTTTAAGTATCTTGTTATTAAGCCTTAAGAGGAAGCTGTCAAATGATTTTACATGACGAAGAGCTATAATCCGTAAGTATTACAGCTGCCATTCTCATCACACATATTATTACATTCTTAAATATCCACCCACATTGTTGTTTTTGTTGTCGTTAAGTGTCGCTAAGTCGGTTCCAACTCAGAGTGACCCAGAATTGGGTTTCCGAGGAGCCAGTGGTGGATTTGACCGTGCAATTAACAGTTCAGTGCTTATCCTATGGCACCACACTGGAATTTATCTCCAGCAAATGAACACTAAATACATATCACAAGATTTGTCACACTGACCACGCATTAAGTGATTATACATGTAAGCATGTAGGATAAGCATTGGACTGCTAACCCAAAGGTCAGTGTTTTAAACTTATCAGCTGCCCCTTGGAAGCTCCATACAGTATCACTGTGAGTCGGAACCAACTTAACAGTGTTTAACAACAACAAAAAACAACATGTAAGTATAAACCAGTTTGTTGACAAGGTTTTGTTAAGTGCTGTTGAGTTGATTCCGACCCATCGTGACCCTGTATAACGTTTCTGAGCAGCAGCTGGTGGGTTTGAACTGCCAACTTTGTGGTTTGCAGTCCAGTGCTGATCCTACAGCGCCATGCCAAAAGTTGATGTAGGTTACATTAAAAGTCTTAGAAATGGGGGAAAAAATGTTTTTGTACTGTTGTTGTTGTTAAGTACCATGGAGTTGGTTCTGACTCATAGTGACCCTGTATAGGGTTACCGAGGTTGCAAATCTTTTCGGGAGCAGAAAGCCTCATCTTTCTCCCGCAGAACAGCTGGTAGTTTTGAACTGCTGACCTTGAAGTTAGCAGCCCAATTTGTAACCACTACGCTACCAGAGTTCCTCTACAGTATCTATGCCGTGTTCTGACTTGGTACTTTCTCTCTTAAGTGGTATCTGTGACTAATCTGTGTGCTGTAACCACCAGAAAAGAAGCCCAAATATAGCCTACATTAAGATACGTCATGAGGGGGCAGCTTATAATGTTTTATATTTGTATGGTGTTTTGCACTTTCCAAAGAAATCATTTATGGATTTTTTTTTTTTTTTTTCCCACAGAAGTCCTTTATGGGTTTGGCTTATTTAATCACCCCAGTAAACAAAGAGAGGCGCTGAAGTTCAGAGACATTAAGGGGACCCTTCTAGGAGATATAAAGTGTATGATAAGAGTTAAGAGGAAATCCTTACAATTTTTCCTTCTATATATAAACTAGCTCCAGAACAGAGCACTCTTTGATCTAAGTAGCCACACATGTACAGTTTGCAACTAACCAGATGAGCCAGGGAAAATTGTTTATGTTTCTTTTTCATTCAAATCCAAAGAACAAACAAATCAGTGAGTTTACAGCTTGATAGACTAAAAGGTTGCTCTGTGGCAGTAAGGAGAGTTAAAGGCAAATCTGTAAAGACAGCAGGGAAGGGGATAAAGCCAACCTTTCCTCCCACAAAAAGGATCTTAATTTGCTTGAGGAGATTGTTTTAGCCCCCTCAGGAAGGGCCCCTGAAGAGAGGCACTGAAGTGGAATAAAAATAATCTTATGTCTGATAGATAGTAGCTGACCTCTCAGCCTTAGTTTTTTTGCCTGTATAATAGGGATAGAAATACTAACTTTATAGGGTTGTATGGGAATTAATGGAGTCCTGGTGTGGCACTGTAGGATAATCATTGGACTACGAGGTCTGTTTCATCTGTGAGGTCGGCAGTTCAAACCCACCAGCAGCTCCTTATAAGACCCTAAACAAGGTCACCGAGTCAGAACCAACTCAACATACTTAACAACAACAACAACAACATGAGAATTAACAGTGATATAGATCACCATGAGTTGTAAACCACTCAATAGCAACTGACAACAACATATTAAAGTATCCACTCATACTAGTATCGAAAAAGAGGCACAAAAAGTGGTAGTCTTATTAACCTCACCATTGGGATAAAGCCCCATGAAAGGTTTCTGTTTTATAAAGTATAGTTGAGGATTCCCTGAGTGGCACAGTGGTTAAGCACTCAACTGTTAGCCAAAAGGCTGGTGGTTTGAACCCACCAAGAGGTGCCTCGAAAGACAGGCCTGGCCTTGAAAAACGTGTGATACAAATCTGTTCTGCACACATGAAGTTACCGTGAGTCAGAATCGACTTGACAGCAACCAACAACTGCAACAAGTATGTAGTTGAGAGTGTGGCTATAAGGGCATTGATGTGGCTACATTTCAGTCTTAAGATACAAACTGGGCAATTTGGATTTATCCATTAAACCCAAACCACACTAGTATATGCTTTCAGAATAACTGAGTGAAGTACAGCAAAGGATAATGTTGGTATAGGTAATTCAGTATCCTAGCTTAAGTCATTCATCCAATAACTACGTTCTTCGGCATGCATTATAATCATACCATGTGCTTTTTTACGATGCCTTCCTGGAGCCTACACTATAGGGGAAAAGACAGACATTATATGTATAATTACACAAATAGTCATGTTTGTGATCAGTGCTGTGAAGCAAGAGAACAGAGTGCTATGAGAATGTACCACAGGAAACAGGAGACATGACTCTTTGTGCCAAAGTACTTTCAACCATGTTTCAGGCTGATCAAGAAATGCCATTCTTTTAAGAGAGGCCAGGTAGGATGATACATTCAGATGATTCTTCTCCCAGGATTGGCAGAGAGGAGGGAAGTGGGCATCAGCTGCAATGGAAGAACAGTAGAGGTAACTACATACTGAACTTCAGGCTTCCTTTGACATGTATCATTCTTCAAAATCCTGTCCAGTTCCCCTTATAAATGATGCCAGATATGATCACCTCCATTCTTGTTTTTCTACATAGCTTTCTTTATTTTCTCTCACGACTTCCTGTCTTTCCGTCAGCCCCCAAATGTTCTAATTCATTAGAATAACAAATTATTGTTGTGGTGGTGGTTAAATGCCATCAACTAGGTTCCAAGTCACAATGACACTGTATAGGGTTTCCAAGGAGCAGCTGGTGAGCTTGAACCACCGACCTTGCGGTTTAAACCAACCTTGTAGTCCAGCGCATTAACCCACAATGCCACTTTATTATTATTTATTATTTTATTTAATCTTTTTTGTAGAAGATTTCCTCTAACTTATCCCTGCTAACAACATTGCTTATGTTACCTTCATTCACCATCTACTGCTACAAACGATAGTCTAACGCTGTGCATTTCCTTTTGAATTCTAGCAGACCCATAGGATACATTAGTATTTACAAGAAATGGATCCTAATTTTGTGACAAGTCATACAGAAACCAAAGTTGATAATTCATTAAAATAAATCAGAGACAAAACTGAACTATTGTTATTTCTGTGTCTCCTTTATATGTGGAAGGTAATAAATACAGATATAGAGATGCATTGATGTATTTAGATTATAGGCCTTCTGAAGATACAGGTCACGTATGTTCATTCTCTGCTATATCTATCCCTTACTCCGTGCACAGTGTAGATACTATTTGTACTCAGTTTGGGGAGTCTATTTTTACTAATTTTAAATGGAAGCACATTATCCGTATTATCTCCTATGATGAACTGAAGACTTAAGAGACACAACTCTTCCATCTTGAGTTGTTGCTGTTGTTATGTGCCGTGGAGTCAGTTCTGACTCATAGCGACCCTGTACAGAGTTTCCAAGGCTGTAAATCTTCAAAGAAGCAGGGAGCCTCATCTTTCTCCCGCGGAACAGCTGGTAGTTTCAAACTGCTGACCATGAGATTAGCAGCCCGATTCGTAACCACTACAATACCAGAGCTCCTTTTCCATCTTGAGTATAGACTTTTTTTTTTTTTTTAATGTGTTATTGTGAATTATGTGATAGTTTACATGGTAGAACATTAGCTTTACATTCATCCTACCGTATATCGTTACATTGCCATGGTTACAATCTCCTCCGTGCATCATCAACTAACCAAATGGGGCACCCCACAAGCCTGCCCCTGGTCATCAGCACACAGCCCCTCTCCCTCTCTGGGTCTGGAGTTCCCAGCCACTCCATCTCTTCACGTCATTGTCTCTGCCTCCATCTCTGGTATCACTGCTTCCTTGGGTTGGGTCCCGCACTCCTCTCTTCTCCCTTGATGGTCCCAGGGACCTGTACTCCTGGACTTTGAAATCAATCACTCCCCTCCTTTTGCTGCAAAATATCTATCTTTACATTTCCAACCCTCATAGTCAGTCCTGATAATAATTATTCTCTATTGTACCACATGAGTGCTATCCCCATTTCCTTTTATCCACCCAGACAGATTGGATACCACTCAGTGGAGATTCTACCTTCCTCTGCACCTTCTGTATCTAGGCTTCCTCTTGAAAGCTTGTAAGGCAGTCACTTCTTGCCTTTGTAGCCTCCCCCCACCCACCCACCCCATTTTGGGTAGCCAATGTCCAACTTGCGAGTATAGACTTTTGGTATGAAATGACATATCTAATCTGTGTGTAAAGTATTGCTTTTAACAATATACTGATTGAAAAGAACACAGACTCTACCCCTCCAAGTACTGTATGGTCTGCACTAGATTCTAGTGTGTAGCAGAAGCAAAAACAAACAAACAAACCAGTAAACACCCTGTAATACCAGGAGGTAGACCAGGACACACACTATAAGAAAAGTTCAAAATGCACAAATCATTTAATGGGAGGAGCCATCATAATCATTAGGACAATCTGAAAGTGTTTGATGAGACTTGAAGTTCACTAGTGATTGTTGTTGTTATGTGGATGTCCAGTCAAGTCCGATGTATTGTGGCCCCAGGAACCCTGGTGTGGTGCTGCAGCTTAATGCACTGGACTGCAAGGTCAGTTTGAACCTCAAGATTGACAGTTCAAGCTCACTAGCCACTCCTCGAAAATCTTGTACAAGGTTGCTATGAGTTGGAACCAACTTGATGATACTTAACAGCAATAACATAGGGTTTCCAAGGAGTGACTTGTGGGTTTGAATCTTCAACTTGCGGTTAGCAGTCCAGGATTTATCCTACAGCACCACACCAGAGCTGGGAAATAGGGGAATGGAAGGGGACTGGTGTTACATGGAGAGTTCAGTACATTAGTAAATCTTAAAAAATTAAAAAGCATGTTTTAGTTTAAAATTTTTCACCATTTTCTAAGAGAATAGTTTAGTTTTCTCAGGCATAGGTTACTAGAGAAAAGGAGCTATATGCTAAAATTTTAACATGTGTGATAGTTACTGTTTTGTTTCAACTTGGCTGGGCCAAGAACCTCTGTGGTCAAGCAGTTAAAATGTAGTTATCACCTCAATGATGAGATCTAATGTGATGCAATCACCTCATGATGTGATCATATGTGATCAGCTTTGATCTGATATCATTATCTGATGTGTTGTGAAGACTCACTTCTGTGATGTTAATGGTTCTGGTGTGGCCCTGTAGGATAATCATTGGGCTGCTAACAATAAGGTCAGCCATTCAAACCCACCAGCTGCTCCTTGGAAACCCTATTCAGGGTCTCTATAAATCAGAACTGACTCGATGGTACAACAACAACATGATGTTAATGAGGCCAGATGCAACCTACAGTATTAGGTTGTGTTTTCGGCCAATATCTTTTGAGATATAAAAGAAGAAAGAAGTGAGCATAGGAAGAGGGACCTACTACCAAGAAAGAAGAGTCAGAAGTGCATCCTTTGGACCTGGAGTTCCTGTAAAGTGAAGCTCCTAGATCCATTGAAAGACTGATGCCCAGACACATGGAGATATCCAGTGAATGTCGGCCCTACAGATGCTGAAAGGACACAAGAACCATTTTCCAGAGCTGGTACTCTGACTTCAGATGTCTAGCCTCACAAACTATGAGAGAATACAGTTATGTCAGTTAAAGTGATCCACTTGTGATATTTGTCTTATAGCAGAACTATATAACTAAAACAACATATAAAACTAGAAGGAGGCATTTGTGATGTGTTCATTTTATTTAAAAAAAAATAAACAAAACCTAGAAGTATTAATTTTTTAAATTCTGACATCTCCATTTGCTATTAATTAAGTGGTTATTGTTCTTAAGTGCAGTTGAGTCAGTTCCAACTCAGTTTCAGAAAATTCATGGAAAAATGGATATAAAAGATAATGAAATTTTTCCATGAACTTTTGGAAACCCTCTCGTACAACAGAATAACAACTGTCCAGTCCTGCACCCTCCCCACAATTGTAATGTTTGAGCCACTGTGTCAGTTCAGCTTGTTGAGTGTCTCTTCCTGCCCTCTGGTGGTTATATATTATAGTTGCATCTCAGTTGATTGGTTTAAGGGAACTAGGGGAGGACCCTTGAGACTGAAAAGAAACCTTCTCAGATCCTAATTTTAGCATTCTGAAAGTAAGTGTATAATTAGCTTCCCTGAAGTTCTATTAGTGTAAGTTTTGGGGTACTCCTGTTAAGAACAGGGTTCAGAACCAAAGTCATTAATCTATGAGTTGAGGCATTTGAAAAATGTCAGTTGAGCCTGCCTGAGACAAGGTAGCCAATAAGTAATGTGTATACATTTCCAGTAGGCATTCTGAGGTTCATGCCAAACCTTCAGCATCTGTGTTCAACATTATTCAATAGGCTTGCTTGAAATATTCTAAAAATAGTGAAAGAATAGCTATAGGTGGTTATGTATATGTTTATTAGGTGTCTGTTTGAATAAATGGAGTCCTGGTGTGGTGCTACAGGATAATGCACTGGATCACAAGGTCAGTCTGAGCCACCAGGTCGGCAGTTCAAACCCACCAGCCGCTCCTTGGAAACCCTATACTGGGTTATTATGAATCAGATCTGACTTAATGGCACTTAACAACAACATATGAATAATACATCTTTGATAATGTGTAGATGTGTGTTCATATGAATAATCAGGTACATATTGATAGCATAGGGGTCCCTCATATATTTCACCATCCAGCCATCCACTTAGCATGTTTTCCACAAAGGATAATATCAATTATTTTTCATAGGTAGAGAACCTGTTCCTCTTTCCACCATGTGTTTTGAGGCAATAGATCTGAATTAAAGGTCCTCTTTGTGACCAGGGAACAGACGGAAACTGCTCAGTGATTTTGGAATAGATATGCCCTAGTGATTCAAGCTCACCAGCTATGATTTCCAAGGTTGTTATGAGTTGGAACCGACTCGATGGCACTTAACAACAACAGCAACAAGTGTGGCACTGTAGGTTCATCACTGGACTGCTAACCACAAGGTTGGTGGTTCAAACCCACCAGCCGCTCCTTGGAAACCCTATACAGGTCGCTATGAGTCCAAATAGACATGTTACTAAATTGAATCTGCTGCAAGTTGAAAAAGCATAAGAAAATTTGTATTAGATTAAGACAGAATAATAAAAAGTAAGCATTCTGCCATGTGCTAGTAATGACCATATTTCTCTTTGTCTTTACATATGAACATACTGTACTTTTCTCTTCTTTTTACACGTTGTATCTCAATTAACTGAGAACTCTTATCTCAGTAATTTAGCAATTTAACATGAATTGCCGGACATTTATGACTAATGTGGGTCTTCAATTTTTTAAAAATTATTTTGAATACTATATGGATTTAAAATTCCATATACTTTAAGGTTTCTTCTTTGCTAACACTTAGAGCTTTTTCACAGAATGCAGAAGAAATAAAACAACGAACAATGGCTACATCTTGCCCTCCTTGCCCATTTTTCTGCTGTCAGCACCTTCCTTAGCTTAGTCAGAGTACTGCACTCTCATTTTATTCTGCCCACTGTATGGTACATTTAGAGTGCTTTGTGTTTTGTGTTACCATGGAGACAGAAGGTGCTCCAAAGCCCCAGGAAGACAAGTGGAAACAGGCCTTTGAGGAAACAGTGCCTGCTGGCTAGGGAAGCCAGAGGCAGGAATCTATAGCAGTAAATGGAAAGAGGGACTCGTGTAGTCAGATCCAATTGTGTGTCTACTGAGTCGTAGGGGGTGCACAGGCCCAGCCACTGCTGCATTTAAAATAAGCCATTTACAGAAACCAATTTCTCAGTGATCTCAGTGCAGCTGGGGGTTTTATAGACCAAATGTAGTGTTTTATTTACAAGAAAAATAACTGAAATGTTATTGACCTATTCTTTTTACTATTTTCCTCATTCCTCATTTTGGAAATGCATTTTTATTTGGACAACAAATATTCTTTGACAACAATTCAAACCATCAGAAGTCAAGTTACAGTTTGAACACAAGAGAGTCTACCACCAGTCCCCCAAATCATTGATCTAAATATGCTAGTTCTAGAAATTAGTAGTTTATTTACCTAAATTGCCATGTACTTTTTTCATAATTTAGAAACAAAGTTGGTAAACATTTGACTGGATTTAATAAAGTAGGCAAGTATTTCCTACTGTAAGTATTTCCAACTATGAACTGAAAGGTTGTCACCAGGCCTGGCATCTGCTTCCAAATGTCACTCAGTTGAAAACTATGGCACACAGTTTTACTCTGACACACATGACACTGTCCTGAGTTGGAATCCACTTAACAACAACTAACATTTGCTACTCTATTAGTTTAACGTTAATCTTGTATTTGGTAGTAATTTTATTTAGGAGAAGACTGCTAAAAGATTTACAAATATGATAAATATTTCATCTCTTACCTTTCCCTTATATATATTGGGTGAAGCCCTATAAATATAGAAAAATGAATAACTTAAAAGCAAAATAATGGGCAATATAATTTTAAATGAACAGATGTTACTTTGAATTACCTTAAAAACCAGTCTTTTTGTAGAATGGAATAAGATTCATGCTCAGAGGAGGTTTGTTGGATTTTTGTCACGGATTTAGCAGTCTCACCAGTGTGATAATTCAAAATCATCAACATACCCTTTGTCCTATCAGCATAGACAGCACTCCTAAATTTCCTCTCAGAGAACATCAGTATGCAAAACTGAATAAGATCTCATGAGACTCTCACTTCCCTCAAACTGACAGTAGGAGGCAGTAGTGTTCTAGCCTGAGCTAGTCTCTAGAGATAACATCTGTGACTCACACCAGATTTCTTATTTTCACTCAGTTTCTAGAACTACAAGAAAGCAAAACCTTACAAGTACCTTCATCTTTCACAATGAAACTTGGTACCATTAACCTAGTCCAAGATAACGCTGTTATGCTAGCATCCGAAAAATCCACAAAGGCAGCTTCCAGCAGTGGCAACACTGTGAACCTCAGCTCCAGTAAAGATGCTGTGCCAATTTGGCTAAGAGAATGGCAAAGAACAAAGGTCCACCTCATTTCAGACAGGTGTAAGATGAGCCCTGGACTGGTTACCTCAAGGTTGGCAGTTCAAGCCCACCAGTTGCTCTTGGAAACCTTATACAGGGTCTCTATGAGTCAGAACTGACTTGACAGCAGACAACAACAACAGTTTTTATTTTCACTGATTTCTATAAATGAGTACAAAATTATAAAGTTAAAGTCAATGAAAAATCTCAATAGTGAGAAACTTAGTCTCCCTATGATTTGGTTTGATGTTGTTGTTATTAGGTGCCATCGAGTCAGTACCAACTCATAGCGACCTCATGCACAGCAGAACGAAACACTGCCCGATCCTGGGCCAAACTCACTACTGTTGCCACGCTTGAGTCCATCGATGCTGCCACTTGGCCAATCCATCTCGTTGGGGGTCTTCCTCTTTTTCTCTGACCCTCCACCTTACCAAACATGATATCCTTCTCCAGCATCTGGTCTCTCCTGACAATATGTCTGAAGTATGAGAGACAAAGTTTGGTCATCTTGGCCTCCAAGCAGCACTCTGGCTGCACTTCTTCCAAAATGGGTCTATTGGTTCTTTTGGCAGCCTGTGGCACTTTCAATATTCTCCTCCAACATCATAGTCAAAAGCATCAATTCTTCTACGGTCTTCCATATTCACTGTCCAGTTTTCGCATACATGTGAGGTTATTGGAAATACCATGGCTTGGGTCAGGCACACCTTTGTCTTCAAGCTGACATCTTTGCTCTTCAACACTTTAAAAAGGTCTTGTGCAGCAGATTCGCCTAATGCAATACGTTGCTTGATTTCTTCACTGCTGCTTCCATGAGTGTTGATAGTTGGTCCAAGAAGAATGAAGTCCTTGGCAGCTTCAATCTTTTCTCAGTTGATAAGAATGTTGTTTATTGGTCCAGTGGTTTGGTAACATAGGTGAAAACATATGTAGGAATCATAATTATTCAGTCAGGTTTCATAAGTCCAATTTTTCATCATTTTCCATTTTACAGACAAAGAAATTTCAAAAATCCAAATTAGCTTTTCATGAAATAGTATTCAGTTGATTGATTTTTTTTTTCTTTTTTTGCAATTAAAGCAAAATAATGTTGGCCAAGTTTGATGCTATGAATATGTTGTTGTTATTGGGTGCTGGTTATTAGGTTCTGTACAACAGAAGGAAACACTGCCTGGTTCTGTACCACACTCACAATCACTGGTATGTTGGAGTCTATTGTTGCAGCCACTATGTGAGTCTCTCTTATCGAGGGTCTTCGTTTTTTTCATGAACCTCTGTTTACCAGGCATAAGGTCCTTCTCCAGGGACTTGTGTCTTCTGATAACATGTCCAAAGTAAGACAAAGTCCCATCACACTTGCTTCTAAGGAACAATCAGGCTGCACTTCTTCCAAGACAACTTGCTTGTTCTTCTGGAAGCTCATGGTATATTCAGGTTTCTTCACCAAAACCATAATCAAAATATCAGTTATCAGTTTTTCCTCGATTTTCCTTGTTCATTGTCCCACTTTTGTGTGTATATAAGATTATTGAAAATCTATGGTTTGGGTCAGGCAAACTTACTTATCAAGGTGATATCTTTGCTTTGCACCATTTTGTCTTTTTAAAAGGAATTTTATTATCATTTGAGTGACCATTCAAAAAGCAAATTGGTTTTTAATTCAGCAATTTATATCTTTTTTGATTCATGACATTGCTTGTAGTTCCATCAGTGTACCAACGCTCTTCCCATTTCCATCTTGTCTACCATTTCTGTTTCATTTCCACTTTTAACTTCTTTCCTATTCCTTCTTACCTTCTGAACTTTTTCCCCGGACAAATGCTGCTTTAAAAAAAAATCTCATATGGTTGGTTGTTCTAAGGTTTATGTATGTCCCTGATGTTGCTTTTTAACACTTTCAAGTGGTCTTTTGCAGATTTGTCCTATGCAGTACATTGCTTGGTCCAAGAAGAATGAAGACCTTGACAACTTCAATCTTTTCAGTACATTGATTTGTTTTCTTAACTGTTGATTTCATGGGCATGATTTTGGCTCCAAGTAAAATGAAATCCTTGACAACTTTAATTTTTTCTCCATTTATTAGTTCATTGGTCCAGTTGTGAGGATTCTGTGTTTTCTTTATTGAGATATAATCCATATTGAGGCAGTTATTAAAGCAGAACAAGAGGATACTTGAATGATTTAAAATCAGGAAAGGTATATGCCAGGGTTGTACCTTTTCTCCTTACTTATTCAGTGGGTGAGCAGGAGGGGTGATGGACAGGGCTAGGGGGCAGGGAAGATGGGCTCATGATATGGTCTCAAGTCAGACATGGTGGCCTGAGTATGAAAGTCTCTGCAGATTTCCATCCAGAGGGTTGGTGGAGAGGAAGTGCTACTGTGGGTCCCAGGGCTCTTCTCCATTGCTGTCAGCAGTCAGAACTTACCCCAACCTAGTGCAAGGAGGGCACCAGTCCAGGGGCCAGTCAGGTGGGAACCTCTCCCCAGTATTCCATGGACCCAGCTCCTACTCACCCCAAAGGCTGTACAGTACTATTCATGAATGTATCCAATTTGGATCCTGACTTCCTCACTGCTCTGCAGATGGCAGGATCTCTGTAATTCTCACTTTGATCCAGATCGTGATCCTCTCACCATGCATCCCTCCAACTGTGTTTATACAATTTCTCTGCCTCTTATGGGAATGCTATGAAGTTGTCTCCCTATGTTCCTCACTTGGGATCCCAACTGGCTTTTATATAGATGGCCTTGTTGAGCCAGGATAACTGACTTAACCCCTTCATTTTGTGATACTCCTTGTTTGCTGCTTTTGTTCAATTTTCCTTCCATTTAGTGTTTGATTTGGTTCTTTATCCTTCACTTTTGTTGTTCAGGGTTCCAAGATTACTATTTTCACAGATTTACGTATTTTGTTTTGTTTGTTTGTTTTTGGACTTTGCTTGCAGAAGTATGGTATGGTGTGTTGGACAAACCTACTGTGTTGACTCTTCAGTGTCATGTTCTTTTGATGGTTTTTGCCTCATTCAACATTTTGATCATAGAATCCATCAATCTTTCAACTTGAGGTTTGAATTTTTCTTTAGTTCTTTCCGTTTGATAAATATTGAGCATGTTCTTCTCTTTTGATTTCTAACTCCATGTCTTTGCACATTTCATTACAATACTTTGTCTTCTCAAGCTGCTCTATGACATATTTTGTTCTTTTACTTTATCATTTCTCCTGTTCTCTTTAGCTGTTATACATTCAAGAACAAATTTCAGAGTCTCTTTTGACACCCATTTTGGTCTTTTCTTTCTTTCCTGTATTTTTAATGACCTTTATTTTCTTTTCAGGTATGCTATCCTTAATGACATGCTTTGTCTAAGTTTCAGTGATTAGTGTTCAGTTCATCAAATGTATTCTTTATATGGTCCTTCAATTTAGGAGGGATATACTCAAGGTTGTACTTGGGCTCTTGTGGATTTGTTTTGATTTTCTTCAGCTTGAACTGCATGTGAGCAATTAATAGTCTGTTCTGCAGTCAACCCTTTCTTTTGTTCTCATGGTGAATTTGAGCTTCTCTATCATCTTTTTCCACAGATTAATTCAATTTGATTCCTGTGTATTCAATCCTGTGAGGTTCACATGTATAGTCACTGTTTATGATGTTGAAAAGGGGCATTTCCAATAAATAAGTGATGCGTCTTGCAAAATTCTATCATCTAATTTCTGGTATCATTTCAATCAACAAGGCCATATTTTCTATCTATTGATCCTTCATCTTTGTTTCCAACTTTTGCATTTTAATCACCAGTAATTTTCATTGGAGTTCTGGTGTGGTACTGCAGGATAATGCACTGAACCACAAGGTCTGTTTGAACCACAAGAGCAACAGTTCAAACCCACCAGGTGCTCTTCAGAAACCTTAGACAGGGCCACTCTGAGTAAGAACCGACTTGATGACAATGACAACAACAAATTATCAGTGACTCTTGACTGCACATTTGATCAATTTTAGACTGCAGAAGTTGGTACAAGTTCAGTTTCATCATCTTTGATATTAGTGGTTGGTGTATAAATTTAAATAAAGTTGTGTTAACTGGTTTTTCTTTGTAGGTGTATGGATATTATCCTGTTACTGAAAGCATTGTTTTTCAGGACAGATCTTGAAATGTTCTTTAGACAATAAATACGATGCTGTTCTTCTTTTTTTGTCATTTCTGGCATAATAAATCATATGATTGTCTGATTCAAAATGGCCAATACCAGCCATTTCAACTCACAAGTGCCTAGGACATCAATCTTCAAGCATTCCATTTTATTTTGACAACTTGCAATCCTCCCACCCCCTGTATTGAGAATATATTTCTATTTGCATTCTTATTGTATTTCCTTGTTAATCTCAAACAGCAGACATTTATTTAACAATTGTGGCACTGTGGGTTAATGAGCTAGACTGCAAAGTCGGTGGTTCAAGCCTCCCAGCTGCTCCTCAGAAACTCTATGCACAGTTGCTATGGGTCGGAACCAATTTGGCACTTAACAACAACAACAACCGTGATTAGGAGTGCAGCAAGTTCAGTCAGAGTTAGATGTATATGAGTTCATTTTTCTTACTCCTTAATTATATTGCTACCTTTAGATGGAGGTAGTATCATATATTCCAAGTGATAGACTAGGATGAAATGAGGGAACTTTCCTATGTGTATAGTTATTATTGTCAGTTGTTAAGTGCCATCGAGTCAGTTCCAACCCATAGCACTCTGTGTAGGGTTATTTTAATTTAAAATTATCTTTAACACAAATGTATCCTAGGATTGAATTCTCATATAAATAAAAGCAGATTGTTTTCAATAGAATTGTTGTAACATAATAAAACCAACCTGAAGTATTAAGAATAAATGGGAATATTTAAAAAGTGTTACTCAAAAAGAGTCTGTGAACATATAATATTATTGTTTTCTGGTAGTGGATAAGGAGTGTTGGTGACAGAGTGGTTATGTATGCATCTGCTAACTGAAGGTTCAGCAGTTCAAACCCACCAGCGGCTCCATAGGAGAAAGATGTAGCAATCTGCTTCCATGAAGATTACAGTTTAGGAAACTGTGGGGCAGTTCTGCCCTGTCCTATAAGGTCACTGTGAATTGAAATAAACAATGAGTATAGTGCTGGACGTCTTGATTAGCTTTGATTTCTTTTTTCAGGATTTTGAACAATTAAATGAATATGATTTTGCATGCTCATAATAGCAGTACTAGAAACCTAAATGCTGCAGGACTCAGTACCGAGCAAAGCGGGCTAAATCTTCTTGAATTAACAAATGAATTTACTTAACCGTACTCTAACTAACGATCATGAAAGAAACAGTTGAAGAGATTGTGACTGTTTAATGTGGAGATAGGAACATTTAGGGAATATTACCATTGTCTTCAAATAATTAAAGCACTGGGGGTGAAAGAGAAACTTTCCTGCCCTTTCTCCCTCAAGAAAGGACAGGCAAGTTGGCCAAGGATGTAACTTTGGCAATGTTTATATTAAGATTTGATTGAATTGGGGAGGAGTAGGAAAGATAGTATTATTATTATTTTTTTAATGTTAAAATACATTATCAAAAAGTAGGAAAGTGAGCATAAGAAAGGGCTATGTTAAATAGAATGTGTTACCCAGGGGTCTGAGTTTTGTCTTTGACTCTCTCTAAAAGCAACATCTGTTTCCTAAGCGTTTTGCAAAGCAAAGTAAATATATCTATAACACCTCTCTCATCGAGGTGTTACAAGAATCAAATAAGTGAATGTATGAAAAATGTGTTTGTAAACTATTCTTTTGTGCCATTAAGTCAATTCCAACTATAGGACCCATGTAAGGGTGTAGAATTATCCCATGGGCGTTTCTTTCTTTGCTTTAATGTTGTGTGTGTGTGTGTGTGTGTGTGTGTGTGTGTTTTAGCTTTATATTGCTCATGAAGGGAAGGTTTACAAAGCAAATCGGTTTTCTTTTCAACAACTCATACACATTTTGCTTCAGGTTACTGATTGTAATCCTCACAATGTAACCTCATTTATCCCACTTCCTGCCTGTGTTTCTCATTTCTATTCTTCCTTCTTTCCTAACCCTTCTGAACTTTGCCCAGGAGTAAATGCTGCCCTTTAAAAAAAAAAAAAAAAAAAACTCAAATGGTTGGTTATTCCACAGAGTGCATAACTCCCTAGTGTTACTTTCCCCTTATAGATAACTTCATCTCTCATACTTCAGACATATTATCAGGAGGGACCAGTCACTGGAGAAGGATATAATGTTTGGTAAGGTGGAGGGTCAGAGAAAAAGAGGAAGACCCCCAACAAGATGGATTGGCCAAGTGGCAGCATCGATGGACTCATACGTGGCAACAGTAGTGAGGTTGGCCCAGGATTGGGCAGTGTTTCATTCTGCTCTGACTACAAATTGAACCATGGGGGTGACATCAGTTCCAGACCTGAAAGATGAGGAAGGGCTATAGTGCTGGCCTTAGTCACCTTTCATTCTCTATCCAACCAGTAAGTGTGGTCTGGTTTATGATTTTGAGTTCAGGTCTACATTTTCCTCCTATTCTATCCAGTACCTTCTGATGTGATCTTCTCCAGAGCAGTTGGCAGTGGTTGTCGGGTACCATCTAGGTCATGGTTCCATCAGAATCATGGAGACTGTTGCTGACGTGGTCCTCTGGACTAACTGTTTCCATGCATCATCAGTTTTCTTTTATCTGGATGGGAAGAGACCAATAGTTTCACCTTAGTTGGCACTCACAAGCTTTTTAGACCCCAATTGCTATTCACTAAAGTGGTGGTGGAAGGAGCTCTGGTAGTGTATTGGTTACGAATCGGGCTGCGAACCTTAAGGTCAGCGGTTCGAAACTACCAGCTGCTCCGCGGGAGAAAGATGAGGCTTTCTACTCCCGTAAAGATTTACACCCTCGGAAACCCTGTACAGGGTCGCTATAGGTCAGAACCAACTCGATGGCACTTAACAACAACAAAGTGGTGGTGGAGATGTGCTGTGAAGTAGGTTCTGACTGTGTAGGGTTTCCGAGACTAAAAATCTTTACAGGAGCAGAAAGTCTCATCTTTCTCCCTTGGTGCCACTGGCAGTTTCAAACTGCTGACCTTGAGATTAGCAGCCTGATTCGTAACCACTATGCTACCAGAAAATTGTCTCTGTGGACTATGTGTGACAGTTGACATTGATATTTCCTCAGACTGTGGTCCTGAGACCCCAGGCCCTTCCAGCAATCCATTTCCTGAAGGTATTGCTATATCTAAGATGTTTTCATAACTCTATTCCCTGTATGCTCCACCACTTACAGCGTAGATAAATACACATGTAGAAATATCATCTGTAAAATATATGTATATTCGTGACTTGGTCCCACTCTTCCTCCCACACCCACTTAGCCTTGTGTATCTTTCCACATATCCACTTGTAGATCATCATATAGGAGTGTGTATATAACGGTATTTATCTCTGCTTAGCTGTAATCTTTATAAAAGCAGATCACCAAGTTTTTCTCTTGTAGAACCAGTGAGTGGATTCAAATCACTGATCTTTCAGATAGAATCCAAGCACTTAACCATTGCTCCACCAATGCTCATGTAGAACCATATATAAAGACAGTGTGATGCTATTGATATTATTAATTATATAATAATAATATTCAAATTATGAATAACATTCTAAAGTGTTGCAAATATAAGAAAATGAAGCATGAAAAAATACCATTGAGTTTAGAAATTCTGAAGCTTTTGGTATTCTTATTGGGAGCAATAAGAGAGGTATTGGTTAATGCCCAGTTAGAGTTGCTAACAATTAAATGGAGAGTTGAAGAAAGAGTAAGGCAAATATAATGTCAGGCATCCAACTCAAGTAATATATTACATATCTGAAAGACAAGCAGTTCAATGGAAGGACTTACAGTACCCTACTCTTTAGAGGAAAGAGATTGCACCTTTCCTGAATGTCTTGAGCCTACCTCATCTTCAGTTTCCTTTCAGTTAAGGAGATCAGGAGGCACAATAGTCAAGTTCTCAGCCAGTAGCCTAAAGGTCAATAGCTCAAAACTCTCAGCCAATTCACAGGAGAAAAATGTGGAAGTTTGCTTCCATAAAGATTGCTTTTGTCATTAGGTGCCTTCGAGTCAGTTATGACACATAGTGACCCTGTGCACAGCAGAACTAAATACTGCCCGGTCCTGTACCATCCTCACAGTCGTTACCCTTGAGCCCATTATTGCTACCTCTGTGCAAATCCATCTCTCTGGAATCTTACTCTTTTTTACTGACTCTCCACTTTACCAAGAATAAAGTCCTTTTCCAGGGACTGGTCCCTCGGGACACTATGTCCAAAATATGAGAAGAAAAATCTCACCCTCCTGACTTCTAAAGAGCATTTTGACTGTACTTCTTTCAACACATATTTCTTCTGACAGCCCATGGTATTTTCAATATTCTTCCCTAACACCATAATTCAAATATATCAGTTCTTCTACAGTCTTCCTTATTCATTGTCCAACTTTCACATGCACATAAGGCTATTGAAAGTACCATGGCTTTGGTCAAGCGCACCTTAGTCCTCAAACTGATATCTTTGCTCTTGAACAATTTAAAGAGGTTTTTGTGCAACAAATTTGACTAATGCAATGTCATTTGATTTCTTGACTGCTGCTTCCATGTGAGTTGATAGTAGATCGAAGCAAAATGAAGTCTTTGACATCTTCAATCTTTTCTTCCTTTATTATGACGTTTATTGGCCCAGTGGTGAGGATTTTTGTTTACTTTAATTAAGATGCAATTGAAAACTGAAGGTGTGGTTTTTGAATTCCATCAGTAAGTAGTCTAAGTTCACTTTGCTTTAATCTAGTAAGGTTGAATCATCTGCATACCTTCTTGTTAAAATAGTGCCCTCAAGTCAGTTCCCACTCATAGCAACCCTATATAGGATTTCCAAGGAGCAGCTACTGGGTTTGAAATGCTGACCTTGTGGTTTGCAGTCCAGTGTTGATCCTACAGTGCTACACCAGGGGTCCCATTTGCATACTGTAGGTTGTTAATGAGTCTTCCTCCAAACCTGATGCTATGCTCTTCTTCATATAATATAGCTTCTTGGATCTTTTGCTCAGCTACAGATTAAATAAGTATGGTGAAAGAATACAACCCAAGTGCTCACCTTTCCTGGTTTTAAACCATTCAGTATTCATTGTTCTGTTTGAATGACTGCCATAAATTCTAGAAACATTACAGTTCAAGAAACCCTGTGGAGTAGTTCTGCTGTATCCTACAGAGTTGCTATGAGTAGGAATTGACTCAATGGCAACAGTTACGATTGTTGTTGTTGTAAAGTGCCCTCGAGTTGGTTCCACCCCAGAGCAACCCTGTATAGGATTTCCAAGTTGTAGCTGGTGAGCTTGGACCACAGACCTTGCAGTGAAAATCTACTTTGCAGCCTAGCACATTAGCCCACAGTGCCACAACCAGAACTCTAACAGTTGCTATATAAAACGGCAGTTCTGCCTGAATTTTTATTTTAAAGGAAGACTGAATAAAATCTGAATACACTCTATGATGATTTCTTAGAAAAGTTCTAGTTCAGTAATCAATTATCTCCTCTATGCAATTTTTTTTTTTAAGTTATCTTCTGCTTTGTCTATTTTATTTGAATTTGGAAAAAATTCTTTTGTTGTTTTTGTTTTTATGGAATTGGTTTCAATAAGAGTGACTTGGCATGCTTAAAAGATTTTTAACTAATATAAATGCCCTTTTCCTCTGTATCATTTTTATACATTTTCAATACATTAGATTAAATAAGCAGCAAAATGAAACCAAGGAAAGATAGTTATTTATAGCATCAATAAATCAACAGTAGGAAAACCACAGTGATCTGGGCTGCTGGTAACCAACAATGACTTCAGTTATTGCATAGATTAAAAACATACATTTGTCACACATATTATTATATGGAGTTCTGGCGTAGCACTGTAGGATAAGCACCTGATTGTTAAATAAAGTCGATGGTTCAAGCTCATCAACCATGCCTTGGAAACCATATATAGGGTCGCGATGATTCAGAACCAACTTGATGGCACTTAGCAACAACAACTATCAGGTGGGTCCAGTGGTACTTTAAAAGTTTACACTTATGGCTCTTTTTGTTTCCCTGTTTCACCAAAGTAAAGGCCTTACTGTGGTGAGACAAAGCAGCTACTTAGTACATTAGAGTAATAGTTAACAGCAAGAGGCAACAGATTGTAAGGAGAGGCTAAATTTCAGGAAGACTGAGTAAGTAACTCAATCAGTTCAGGGCACCAGAGTTCTTCCTCCTATCAAAGCTGCCCCAGGCTCATCACTGACCACAGAAGGCAGGAGCTCAATTTCATATTTCATATGAGAGTTGGCACTTCTAAGAAACCAGTGCCCATTAGAACCACAATGTGATAGGGAATCAATACTGACTTAAAGGAAATAATGCCTCTTTCTGAATCTTAACTGATATTTCCTGTCATGAAGGGAGTTTTCCCCAAGGGTCATCAGCCAAGGCCTAAACCTCACCTTCTTAGTTTAAAAAGCATTAACAACTGTTGGCTAAAATATTTCCTCATTCATATTCCAAGTTGCATATTTACTTTTTTACATCAGAAACTTTCCTGGTTTCTTTTTTCTTTTGTATCACTCAGGAAATAATAGTAAAGTTAACACAGGATGGTGAGTTTTTTGGTTGTGTTTTTTTTAAGCTTTCTGTGTTGTCCAAATCTATAGTCTGCCAAAGGTCATGTGGGATCTACCACTGGATATAATTTAACGCCTTTATTCTCATTTTTACATGCAGGATGTTTTCTGTATTTAAGATACATTCTGCTTTTCAACAATTTTCTTTCTGTTTACCCCCCAGAAAAGTTGTAGTAGAAATCTAGAATCAATTCTTATGGTTAAGAATCATATGAGGAATTAAATTTAAATTATACATGCATTTTCCTGTCTTGAAGGGGACTACCATTTATTCTCATGCTATTTATTTCTACAGAAACACAACGTAAGATTTATAGCTTGGGTTTCCTTACTTTTCTGGTCCTAAGAATAGCAGCTGATTCCTTGCCTATCTGGACTACAATCACCAGTGGCCTTGGGTAGTTATTGGCATTGATCCTAAATATATCAGACTTCCTTTCACAAACATCAATTATTATATCCTAAGGAGAGAAAAAAGGCTTGGATTTGATTCTTAAAATAATATCACAGACTTTTTCTCTTTGGAGAATTAAGCAATCATCTCACTTTGACTTAATATTTTTAGTTTTTATTTGAATGTGTGTTTTGGTAAAAGTTTGAGTTGAGGGGAAATAGAAAAGATTTTAAGTTTTTATTCATACCTCAGCCTTTCCTTTCATGGAAAAGAGTTCCTGTGCCTAAGTGTGTCTTGTATTTGTAATTCTCATTTCCCTTTAAAAGAATGATCTTATTTGTCTCACATTACAATTTATTTTATGCTTCTGAAAACCTATATAGAGTTCTCTCCAACTTGTAGGGTTTGGATATTCCCCATGCTGTTTGGAAGTTATAAACTTAGGAACTAAGTATGTATTATTGATGGAATTTGTATCTACAGGTCAGCTCACAGAAAACCACCAATGGCAAACTTTTAAAATAATTACTAGCTGCTCTTGAATTTGACTCATGGAAACTCAGGAGTGTCAGAGTAGAAATGTGTTCCATGGTGTTTTTGGGGAAAAGTAGATTCCCAGGTCTGTGTTCCAAGGGGCTCCTGACCAGACTCAACTGGAAACCTTTCAGTTAGCAGCTCGACACAGTAACTATTTGCATCACCCAGGGATGCCTTTAAAATAATAGTCATAGCAAAAGATACCTGGCCTTGAACCACCATCATAATGAGATTTGGATATAAACTTGAATTCCCAACTTGGGAACTTCCTTTACTTGTAGGCATTTGTTCTAATTCAGAGGCTGTTGTTGTTATGTGCCGTGGAGTAGGTTCCAACTCATAGCGACCCTGCACAGGGTTTCCGAGGCTGTAAATCTTTACAGAAGCAGAAAGCCTCATCTTTCTGCCACGGAACAGCTGGTGGTTTCGAACTGCCGACCTTTAGGTTAGCAGCCCGATTCGTAACCACTACGCTACCAGATTTCAGAGGTGGGGAACATTTTCCTGCCAAAATTTTTTGTAACATCATTCTCAGGACATGCAACATTATCAATTTAAAAATTAGTCTGCTATATATATGGTGAAACATTTAATTAACTCACCCCTAATGCATTGACTAAGGAGCTCTGGTAGTGTTGTCGTTACGAATGGGGCTGCGAACCTTGAGGTCAGCAGTTTGAAATTACCAGCTGTTCCACGGGAGAACGATGAGGCTTTCTGCTCCCGTAAAGATTTACAGCCTCGGAAACCCTCTACAGGGTCGCTATGAGTCGGAACCGACTCCACGGCACATAACAACAACAACACATAACAACAACAGCAACAATGCAATGACTAGAGTCCTTGTGTGGTTCTGTAGGTTAATGCACCAAACTGCAAAGCCGTTTGAACTGCAAGGTCGGCGGTTCAAGCTCACCAGCTCCTTCTCGTAAACCCTATACAGGATCGCATGGGTCCGAATCGACTCTACGGCACTTAACAACAACAATGCAATGACTGGAGTCCTGGTGTGGTGCTATGGGTTAATGCACTGGACTGCAAAGTTTGTTTGAACAAAAACGTTGGCAGTTCAAGCTCACCAGCTTCTCCTAAGAAACCCTATACAGGGTCACTGTGGATCAGAACCTATTTAACAATATCAGTGTGATGACTGCAACTATGGTTGCGTTGCCAAGGCCAGAACAAATGATTTCGAGGGCCTTACATGGCCCACAGGCCAGATGTTCCCCTCCCCTGCTCTAGGTGCCTAGGATACCAGACTTCTCCAACCTCCATTCATTTATCTGCTTTGAAGTTCAAGTTGTGATTACCCCATTCCCACATATTGAGTCCCTCTAACCTAAGTTAAGCAAAAATAAAGAAACAGAGAGCCAGGCTGGGGTTTGTTGGGATATGAGAAAGATATGTGAGGGCTAGTAGTGACGAGTTGTCTGTGAATTTTTAACAGATCTCTGGAATCATTTTTAAAGCAGCCCTGTACACTTTTCCTTTTTGTTATTCCAGTGGTCTCAGAAATGACTGCTTTCCCCTTTAAACCATTTTGTCTGTCACTTTTCAGGAAATACTGTCCACCTGAGACCACAGAGAAGTTCAATACCACACAATTTTTCCCCTACCTTTATGTCCCTAAAACAAGCTCACAGCTATTTTGAGTTTCCTCAAAGGAGTGGAAATGCCTTGCTTACATTGCCCTCCCATTCTTATTCACCTAAGCCCCTAAGTTCAGACTGAGCACTCAAAAAAAATTCCAGCTTCTTCTGCTGACTTCATCTTTGGATCTGGCATAGGTCAAGTAATGGAGGGCGAGATATCCATATCCAAGAGATATGTGATACTTGTTTTTTAGCAACACGCAGTCTGTTAAATCACCATAACTAGAACTGTTTCTGAAGCGCAAGGTCAAAGCATGATTATGGGTTTAAGAGAAAGATGGTAAGAGAGCAATTGGAATTGTAGTATAAGCCATTCTTTCAAGATGTTTGCTAAAAGAGAGCCAAGAATTGAAATAGTTAAGTGGAGCAGGGTGTGGAGTCAAATAAAATTGTTGGTGTTTTTTTTTTTTTTTAATTTCCCTAGGGATTGGAGCTATTGCAACAGGCTTGTATGTTGACTGTCAGCGCAATGTCCTTGGTTAGACAAATGTGTCTGGTGCGCACATTCATTATGAGGTACACTTCAGAAGGGAGCCCAGAAGGTAGATGCAGGCCAAAGGGAAAGGATCAGTGTGGGTGGTAGATCTGGATGGCAGTTCCTGGCAGTTCTCTCCTGACTTCTAGGAATAAGTTAAATGGAAGTGAGGGAGGACGTACTGAAGGTTTGAAAAGAGATGAGAAGGTATTAAATAGTTGGCTCAGAGAACACTAGAGTGAATAGACTAGGGAATTGTAGCCAGATTAAGGTCAGACTTGAAGTTTATCGTCATGAATTTCAGAAAGACCAGAAAAGAAGAGAATGTGTGTGACCTTGGACGTACTGTGATAAGGTAGTTTACATAGGTGTGCTATCTGCTTTACAAAACTATCAAGAGAACTAAATATGTCAGGAGGCATTTTGAAGTAGCAGTACAGGCCACTATTACACTTAGCTTTGAATTACTTAGCACTTTTCTTTGATAAGCTTTTCAAATTTATTTAAGACAGCCTTAGCTATCTCTAGAGACGGTATTTAGCTTCTGTCACTAAGTAAACTAAGTCTAAGCAAATGACCAACCTCTTTTAGCTTTCACCTTTCAATTTATAAAATGAAGATGGTAATATTTAAATTGCAGCACATGCTTTACAAATAAAGGTGCTACATAAACATAAGCTATTAATAATGTGGTATTTCAGCTTTCACTGGTATGGTCACTATAATGTCAAAGAGGTCAGAGCATCTGAACAAGCCCTAATTCCTGGGAGGGAAAAGTGTCCCAGAAGAAACTTTAAAGGGGAAGGAAAGGAAAAGTGTCTCTGAGTACCCAGACCCTGGGCCTAAGGTGCTACCTCATTATTTCCTTCAATTCTCACAGCTACTCTTTGAGCTTCATCATTATCCCTGCTTTGTAGTTGAAGAACTTGAGACTCAAAGAGGTTAAGTGACTTGTAAAAGCCAGTGGTAATGCTTAGATTTTAATCAAAAAATTAAAAAAAACTTATTGTGAATTGAATGAAGGTTTACAGAACAGATCACCAGTCAGACATAAAACAAAGCATACACTTCGTGTCATTACAATGATTGCAGTCCCTTACATGTCCCATCAGTTCACAGTATTCACCTCTGTTCACTTTCACTCATACACCCCCACCCCTGTGTCTTTCACTACCTTCATATTTCCTGTGCCAACCTCCCTCTTGGTATGTCTTGCCTGCCTTGTCACCCACGTTAACCTGTGTCTGCCGTCTACCCATTGAATACTTTTCTCTCCCCTCCTCCCCCTGGCAACCATCAAAGAATATTTCTTTTATCAAGAAAAGCTTTTCTTAACTTTTTACAACAGTGGTCTCATGCATTTTTCATCCTTTTGTGATTAACTAATTTGACTCAACTTAATGCCTTTCAGGTTCATCCATGCTGTGAAGTGTTTTTCAGGTTTATCATTATTCTTCAGTGTTGCATAGTATTCTATTGTATGTATGTACCAAAGTTTGTTTAACCATTCTTCTGTTGATGGGCATTTTAGACTGTCTCCATCTTTTTGCTATTGTGAATAGTTGTACACTGAACATAGATGTGCACTGATTTAGTCATGTCACGGCTCTCCTTTATCTTGAAGATATATACTAACTAGAGAAATTGCTAGATCATACAATATTTCTATTTCCAACTTTTTGAGGAAGTGTCCTACCATTTTCCACTGTGGTTACACCATTTTACAGTCCCATCAGCATTGTAAAAAGGTCCAAGTCTCTGTACACCCTCACCAGCATTTGTTGTTTTATGTTTTTGTTGAACTTCATTATCAATGTTGGTGTTGATATTTCGTTGTTATTTTGATTTCTCTCTTTCCAGTAGTTAACGATCTTGAGCATTTCTTCATTTCTCTGTTTTGATTTATTCATAAGTATTTCATACTTGGGTGGTTATTGTAAATGGTATTGTTTTCCTGATTTCCTTTTCAAAGCTCTCATTATTAGAGTAAAAGAATTGTCATGTGCACTAGAAAGGAATATATATTGTGCTACTATTAGGTTGAGTGCTCTATATTTATCTGTGAGATCAAGTTGGTTGACTGTATTGTTCATTTCTTTTGTCTTTGGTGACTTTGTTTTTTGGTTGTTCTGTCCTTCATTGAAAGTGGTTCATTAAAATCTTCACTATTATTGTTGGGAGAAAGATGAGGCTTTCTACTCCCATAAAGATTTGCAGCCTCAGAAGCCCTGTGCAGGGTCACTGTGAGTCGGAACCAACTCCACGGTACTTAACAACAACAACAACAACTATTATTTTAGAGTTGCCTATTTCTTTCTTCAGTTCTATTGGAGTTTCATTATATGTATTTTGAGGCTATTTCATTGGGAGTTTAGCTATTTAAATTATTACCCATTTAAATCCCTCTGTTTTGTCTCAAAATGTACTTGACCTCCTCACCATTCAAAAGTTCTATATCTATACTATTCTTTTTGCTTTGTAGTTAACTTCATTATAAATTGATATCTCTGGTTTCCTATTTTCAGTCTCGTAGGTTTGCTTTACTTTGGATACTTCTATATCTGGATTGAATTCTGGTTAGTGTTGTCACTTATATTAATCTGAGGTTGTTGTCTATTGTTGGTTCTTAATCCAAAGATTATCCTTTATTATTTTTGGAAAGTTGGTCTGGTTATTACAAATTCCATGAATTTCTACTTATCTACATATGTCCTGATTTCACCATTATGTTTGAGGGACAACTTTATTGGGTATGTGATTCCTGATTCCTGGTTGAAATTTTTTTCTTTCTTTTAGAGTTTTGTATATGTCATCCCAGTGCCTACTTGCCTGCATGGTTTCTGCTGAGAAATCAGAATTTGTTCTTATTAGTTCTCCTTAGGCAGTAACCTTTGTTTTTCCTGAGCTGCTGTCTGGATTTTTACACTTGTTTTTTTTAATTTTGGAAAGTTTGATTATGGTATGTTTGTGGGTTTTGTTTTGTTTTGTTTGAGTCTATCCTGTTTAGGGTTTGTTCACCTTCTTGAATTGGCTATCTTATTACCTTTAATGATGTTAGGAAAGTTTTCTTTCAGCAACTCTTCAATAATTTTCTCCATGCTTTTGATTGTCTCTTCCTGTTTTGGCATACCTGTCACCTGCAAGTTATTCGTCTTCATGGCGCACCATATAGATCTCAGACTTTCTTCAAATGTTTTCATTCATTTTTCTGATTGTTCTTCTAGCTTACTAGTGTTGAGAGATTTATCTTCAAACTCACTAATTCAGGCTTATATTGATTCAAATCTACTCCTTTGCCCTTTCAATGTATTGTCCATTTCTGAAATCTTAATATTAAACTTATGGATTTCCATTTACAGGTTTTGTATTGTTTTAAACTTTATTTTTGTTTTGTTTGTTTGTTCTTGTAATATTTTCTTACAGAATCTAGAGTACTAGATTTTTTTCTGTGTCCTCATTTTCCTCTGTTTTTCTGTCAGTACTTTGAGGGTACCTAAATATCATTCTTTTGAATCTTTTATCAGGTAATTCTATTACCTTTTCGTCCTCAGAAACATTTTCTGACTCTGCATCTTGGGCATTTGTTTGAGCAACTCTTGCTTCATGTGTAAGCTAAAATCATCTGTTGTCTACAAGACATTGTGATGTAATTGTATTTGTGCTTAATTGATGGTTGTGTGTGTTCTTAGTCTCTCACAGACTGTCTTCTGGTGGGTGTGATTAGAGAATGGAAACATGCGCTGTTTTCTGTTCACAGTTTTATACAGCTTAGTTTAGGGTGAGTTTGACTGGTGTTGGCTGATGTCATAGATTGGGTGTTACAGGAGCTGGTATTTGCTTTGGCCTAGTGAGTGGAGCTGCAGAAGGTAGGTTGGGGGTGAGCTGTATGGGCACAGTTTCTACCTCCTGTCAGGTGGGACAAACAAACATACAAAGGAAAATAAACAGACCAAACAAGCAAGCAAACAGCAGTGAAAATGGAACACAATAAAGGAGAAAAAAATAAAATAAAAGTGGGAAACAACAAGAAAAACACAATATAATAACTAAAAAGAAAAAAATAGGAACAAGAAAGCAGAGTTGTGTAAGAGAAACGTATGAAAGAAAATAAAAGGAAGAGAAAAAAGACAGAGGGAAGATAAAAAGAGAGACTAGGGACTTGTAAAGAAAAATCAAGAGGACAAAAAGAAGGATAAGAGGGTAGAAATGAGAAACAAAAGAAAGAAAGAAGAAGAGGTAGAAAGGGAAAAAAATTAAGGGAAGGGAAAGAGAGGAAAAAGGAGAAGAAAAAATAAATAAAATAAACCAAAACAACAAAATGAAAAATAAATAAAAAACCAGTGCATTTGTTGGATCGAGAACAGGGAGGACTCCTTGCAGCCACACACTGACATATGATGGCATCATTTACAAAATGTTTAATGATAAGAAATAAAGAACAATTTGGGGGAAGGAGCAGTACGCTGACTAAAAATCTGCTCTTAGATGCAAATGCAGTTTCACACACCTTGAAATGGAGGTAGACGCCAAGAGAGAAATATATGTGGTCATGGGAGCTTCAGGCATACCAGTTCCCTCATGCTCTTTCCCATGGATGCAATATGTACATTACAACTTATCAAGCATAAACTACACTAAGAGAAAAATCACTGTTGTATTACATTGTGGTTTTTGAGTAACAATTGCTTACCTGATAGAAAAAGTGATAGGAAAAGTCTATTTATTTTTTTCCAACAGCTAAAAGGTGATCATGCTTCTAAAATTTGTTGAGAGTGTCCAAGAAAGTGTATAAAATACTCATCCATCACATGAAGCCCCTGGCCAGGAAATGACAGCGCAGTAAATATCTTCAGCAGCCACCTTTTAATGTACAAGCTGTTTTCGGTTTGAATTTTCAGCACTCACATAAAATACACTGTCATGAGTGACTGCTTGTGCTCCAAAGTCATTACTATTGGGATAATGGAACATCTCTCGGCATATAACCAAAAAACTTTAAATGTCATGTCAAGTTTGTCGAAGCCATTTTCAAGCCCCATTCAAGGTTATGTGAATATTGCGGTTATCTGTTTCTTTTCAAATTGTAGATCTATGAAAGAGATCACTCCTAAGATTTTGTGATGTGCGAGTCAGTTAATTTAAAAAAATAAAAATTAAAAAAATCTAGTAGTGTTTGGGAAAGTCAATCAATCAGAGTCATTTAATCCTTAGCAATTGTAGAATCATTAATGATTGTAATCCTCCCTAACAACCTTAATAAGGCAAGAACATTGTCATTTACCAATACGAAAATTTATGTGTGTATATACATGTACATAGGAATTTACATATGTGCCTATATTTGATGTAATTCTGGTTTGGTAAGAAGGTTTAATAATTTGCCTGCCAAATTCCACATTTCTTTTAAGGGAAATCTTTGGCTTTTGTTAAATTCTTATTTAAAATATTTAAAATTTTCCTCCTTTGCTTTGTTCAAAGAGGAAATTAGTATCATTATTACTCAAATGAGTGCTTGTCTCTGTCATTTATCGTTGTTAAGTGTCACCAAATCAGGTCTGACTCATAGTGACTCTGTAAGGTTTCCAAGGAGCAGCTGGTAGGTTTGAACTGCCAATCTTGTCGTTTGCAGTCCAGTGCTGATCCTAAAGAAGTCTGTCTCTGTCATAGAGTGTGAAAATCATTTCTTTATCTGACACATATTCGTTGAGCACCTACTTTGCACCAAAGAGTTTCTGGGTGGTTATTGTTTTTAAGTGCCATCAAGTCAGTTCTGACCTATAATGACCTTGTATAGGGTTTCTGAGGAACCACTGGTGAGCTTGAATTGCTGACCTGAGGTTCAAACCAACTTTGGAGTCCAGCGCATTAACCCACAGCAATAAATGTGCTCGACTGCTAATTAAAAGATTGGTGGTTTGACTCCAACCGTATGCACCTAAGAAGAAAAGCTTGGTGATCTATTTCTGAAAAATCAACCATTGAAAGCCCAGTGTAGCACAGCTGTACGCAGGCACACATGGAGTTATCCTGAGTCACAGCTAACTGTTGGCAACTGGTAATACTTTACACCCAAGCTGTCCTAGGCATTAGGATACAGCAGTATTTTAAAACAATGTCTTAGCTGTCGTAAAGCATACATTCTAGTAAGAAACAGACACTGAACAAGTACATCAGTATATGATAGCTGGTGGTCATGTGTTCTAAGAAGGAAAAGTGATGGTTAGAAAATATAGAGTGTTGAAAGGAGGAAGTGTTTTAGGTGTATGGTTAAGGAACTCTTCTCACATTAGATGGTTTTTGAGCAGAGACTTAAATGGAATACAGGACCAAGTCTTGATAATAACTAAGGGATGGGTATTTCAGCATAAAGGGAGAAGGAACTAAAAATTGATACTAATGAAGTTGTTGTCTATTATATTTTAGTTTACTCTTAACCGCTACATGTTTATTTTAAATCTACCTTACTTTGCTGAATATAGCAATTTTTCCCTTTTCAGTTTAGTCTAAGCAAGGGCTTGTTTGTTGAGGATAGTTGATTTAAACTCATTTCATAATGACTGTGCACAGTTTCAGTTATCACAGTGATATGTTTTATGTTTCTTTCGTCCTTACTGTAGAAAATCAGAAGACACAGTTGACAGAAGGGTCACGTCCACATTGCAGTATCAATTGCAACTCAACGAGGACTACAGTCGCCAAGGAGCTTAATTATAATCTAGACACTCGGCTGTCTACTGGGAAGATCAAGGCAGCTGCGAAGAAGGAAGCCTGTAATGTAGAAAGTAACAGAAAAAAGGAAATGGAACTTCTTGGCACTGTTTCTAAAAACGAATCAGTTCCCGAAGTTGAAGCCCTGCTGGCAAGATTACGAGCTTTGTAAATTAAACTGGTAAAAAATGATTAAGCCAAATATTAAGCCATGTTCTAAGCTATAACACTTGAAAAACTTGCTTTTATATAAGTGACTTTATATAGTTTCAAATTATGATATATATTAGAAATATAAAACTAAATACATGATTGCAATGTTTTTTTCTATGTACTTGAGGCTTTGACTTACTGAAGATTGTAATGGATTTTAATGCTTTCTTTTTGTCTCCTGGAATTCATTTGTTCTATATTTGGTGATTAAATTATACATAATGCTTTAGAGAGCAGGTAGGTGGCCATGTGTTCAGCAATGTATCCTTAAGAAAATACCATCTTTCAAAGTCACTGTATTTTTTGGAAACTTTACTATTCTGAACATTAAGGAGCTCTGGTAGTGTGGTAGTTTCGAGTCAGGCTGTTAACTTCAAGGTCAGCAGTTCGAAACTACTAGCCATTCCATTCCGTGGGAGAAAGATGAGGCTTTTTGCTCCCATAAAGATTTACAGCCTCGGAAATCCTATTGCATGGTTGCTATGAGTCAGAACCTACTGCAAAGTATACCACCACCACCACTACCCTGATCATTAATGTATGTCAAGTCATTAAACTCATGTCTTAACCACATACTCATGTATATTCCATGTGTACTATTTATATAGGCCCAGGTTTCTACTTAATCAGCATTGGCAACATAGCATCAAAAACACATAAATTAGTATATGAGGAAATGAATAGAAAGGTCACCATCATCATAATTGTTGAATTTGTGGTAATTAGAGCCTATAAGGAACAATAAAGCAATTGAGCACATTTCCAAGAATGATGTATTAGAAATGTACATTCTCTGTTTGCAAAATGAAGGTGTTTTGGGGTAAAGTGAATATATACGGTATTACAGTGCAGCTGTCTAGCCAAGAAAGCCCATTTCCCCATAGTAATTATGACTCTATAATAAAATTGTCACTTTTGAAACTTCCCAGGTAACAGATTTCTTGATTTTTTTTTTTTTTTTTGAGTGCATAAACTAAGAATTGTAGTTTCTTTGATCTGAAAATCAATACTTTTAACAGAGATCTTAATATATATGTGAGTGTTTTAAGGACTGTTTTCCTGTGCAGATTTGGGGCATCCGTGTTCTTTTAATTCTATATAAAACAAAATAAACCTGTTACCTGAGAGAAAAATATGCTTGTTTTTTTTCTTTTCAGTTTTCAATTTTTATATTCTGTGGATAAACTGGAGACAGACTGCTCTATCAGTCTTTCTGCACATCTATTTTCCTTTATTACATGTAATAAATAAGTGACCGCTCTTTTACCTTCAGTTAAAAAGCAGCTATATGGAACTAGTCTAGTGAGGTCCACTGCTTTTTATTTCCTTGTTTAAGTTGCCACCTCCTTTCAGCTCCAAGTTAATGAAGTTAATTAATTAGAACTAAAACCAGACCCTCTGTATAGACATTGGGAACAGTATTATTCATAGCCAACATGGAACTAAATTATCTTTTTATGCACTGCTGAAATGTGTATTTGGTTCTCCAGTTGCAATTCTTATTTTCCTGAAAACAAATTTAAAAATCAGGAAAGGTGAAGGATGTTGACATATATCAGTAGACAGCACCTCTATCAACAAGATAGGGTTGTTTGGGTTAGAAAGAAGTGAAATGAAAGAACTCTAAGCATCCATTCTTAAGTGGTTTTGAAAAGATTTGGCTTTTCAGAAACAAAACAAATTCAACCAGGTAGTTTGGACACACAAGGTCCAAATACTCCAGAAACCTGGGGCCTGGGAGCATCACAAAGGAGAAGCAGTCCAGCAAGTAAAGGCAGGGTGAAGATATATACTCCCATGGACAGAGGCTGGGAGGGCAGCCCAAACACTGAGCAGTGGACCCCAGAGTCTTTGTCTGCAAGAGCTGAAGGACAACCTCCTCAACCCCCTCAGAAGGAAACAGGGAGCCTGAGACAGGCAGAGCCTCAACATCTGGGTTCCCACAGGTGAATGGCCCCTCCCTTTCCCTGCCCCTCTCAGACAGGAGCCAGTTCTGAGACACCTGACTAGAAAAAGTATAGCTTAGGAGGGAAAAAGTCAAAACAACCGACAGAGAGCCTAAATGCCAATGCATTTTCTGGTAGGCATAGTTTCATATTTTCTTCATACCTGCCTCTTCAGCAATGGGATGGGAGTGTAATTTGGGTTTTTAAATTCAAAATGTGTCTAATCAACTGTAGATGAAAACTGTAAGAATGATCTTTAATTTAGGGGCAGATGAGGTTCAGTTTTGTGTTTTAAACAGTTTGCTCATTAAAATAAATAGGTAAAAGGCCAGCTCGAAACCACATGACATAACTCTACCCTCCACAGAGGAAGTTCCCTTCAGACAACAGACAAAGTAGAGAGATTCCCTTTCTCTATTGCCAGTGTGGAGAATTTGACAAGAACAAAATGAACAAACTAAGTGATCATCAAGTTATCCAAAAGCAAAGACCTGCTGCTAACAAGTCTGTCTTCTTTTACCCAAGAAAGTACATTTAAAACAAGGGCAACAATCTAATTAATAGCATATGTATCCCTATTTTGTTAACATTTAAAAAATACTTAAAACATACAAAAATACCTAGTGTTTCATGAAACAGTAGACATTTCAATAATTCACATCAATATTTTCTGGTAAATTTGGAAAGCGCAATTATCTATTTCAAGTTGTTACGCTTTTAGTAGTTACCATACTATTTATGCAAAAACAAGAGTTATTGCTGACTTTAAAGTGTTAGATTTGTCTTAAATGATCATTTCCTGGGTAATTTGCCAGGGACCTGCCTCGACAATTTATGAGAGCTTGGAGGGAGGTACGGATTTGGTGAAAAAACACACAGAGTCAATGGGTAATTTTGAGTCTCAGGCAGATGATGGTGATGATGACTCTCTCTTTGTTTAAAATTTTTATTTTAGAATATATTTTGATCTCAAATAGTCACGTACAAGCAGTTACAAATCAATCAAGTATTATATTCTTACATCAAAGGTACAAGAGGAACACAAGGTCATCAAACATTCCTTCATCTCTATACTCCTTAGCTACTTTGATAACGTCTGTCTCTTGTAAGTGATTTTGTTTTTCTCTAATCCTCCCTAAAATGTCTAGTTTGGCCTTGATTTGTGTTTCTCTAATCTTCTTTAAAATGTCAGGTTAATTTTAAGCAAAGTTCTACATCTTAACTTCTAACTTTACCAACATCTATTACTTTCTATAGATTCATTAATTACAACTCACAATCAAAAACATTTTTACTATAACTGGTCATACATATAATCGATTTAACAATAAAAACAAGAACATAAAAGTACCCTAAAGTTTCACAGTTAAGAACAAAGCAATAATTCTCTTATACTAACAATTTCTCAAAACCTCTAATGAAATTTTTACTTCTGTTCTTAAGCTCCCACTGCCCTTAACTGTTTCTAAGCAGCTTTCTAAAGGCCTTAATGTCCTTGACTGAAACTACATGGAATGTTGCTTACAATCTTAAGCTTGAATTGCTAAAACTTTAGCTAGAGTAGTTATCTCTAATGTTAAAACTTATTGTTAATGTAAAAAACAATTTTTATAACTATATAAGATTGAATATGGTGTGAAAGTTAATGTGAAAGGCAACTATTACAACATGAGGTTTGTCTAAAATATATTTTATATTTTGTTACTACTAAAAAGTATCTAATGATTATGCAAAATTTTCTAAAACTTCTTATAAGGAAATCAGAAACAAACTATTTTTCCAAGGAAAAGCTAGAAACCATGGGGCCCCTGCATGAAATACCCCTTGTAGCTTTGCCAACCAAGGGGACATTCATTGTCGCTTTGCTAAACAATGAACTTTCATGCATAAGGCTTCTTGCTGTTCCATTCCTTGGCAGGATGGCATCTACCAGTAATTCATTCTTATTTTAAAATAAATAAGAAGGAAACTAAATAGTGTAGGCTATAATAGGCGTTTGCTCTACGCTTCATCTCATTGTTGTTAGATGCTGTAGAGTTGGTACCGATTTATAGCGACCTCGTGCACAACTGAATGAAACACTGCCAGGTCCTGTGACTATCCTTCTAGTTGAGGGTATTCTTCTTTGTCACTGACCCTCCATGTTACCTGCCATGATGTCTTCCTCCAAGGACTGGTGTTTTCTTTACATTGAGGTGCAATGTAATTTTGTTTTCTTTACATTGAGGTGCAGCCTGTGCCATCTGTAGGAATTCTAAGTCCTCATTTCTTTCAACAAGCAAGATTGTATCATCTACATGTCACAGGTTGTTAATAATTGTTCCTCCAATCCTGATGCCACATTCTTCCCATAACCCAGCTTGTTGTATTGCTCAGCATACAGATTGAATAAGCATGGTGGAAGAATACAACCCTGGTGCATACCTTTCCTAATTTTAAATCAATCAGTTGCACCTTGTTCTGTTTGAACAACTGCCTCTTAGTTTATGTATACATAGGTTCCTCATAAGCACAGCTAAGTGTTCCGGAATACTCATTCTCCCCATTGTTGTCCAGTTTGTCATGATCCACAGTCAAAAGCGTTTGCATAGTGAATAAAGCACAGGTAAACATCTTTCTGGTATTCTCTGCTTTTAGCTAAGATCTATCTGACATCAACAATGATGACCCCCATTCTACATCCTCATCTGAATTTGGCTCGAACCTCCAGCAGTTCCCTGTCAATGTACTGGTGCAGCCATTTTTTAATTTTCTGTAGCAAAATTTTACTTGCATGTGATATTAATGATATTGTCTGATGATTGCCTCATCCCATTGGTCACCTCTCATTAAACTTTCTCTTAAGGTAACCAAATGTTGACTGGGGACACATCTGATCATTCTTTTTGTGACAATATTTTGGACAGTCACTAATGAAAAGAAATAGGTCCTAATATAAATTCTGCTAATTTGATTGAAAACTCCAAAGAATGACATTCTGTTCCTTTTTCCATTCATATTAATTATTAAAATGATTGCTTTCCACAAATTGTAGCTGGCAGTGACTCCGTTTTAATTTTTCTCTGGTGAATTACTAAATGGTGGGTAGTCAATGCCCTAGCTAGGCTTGGATGTACTTAAAATATGTTCTTGAGCCAAATAGTACAACAATTTGCTCAAAACAGCAGAATTGCCAAAGAACCAGAGACTGGGTAGCATTTCATAACGATATCCAAATCGCCCCATAAAATGAAAATGATGGAACCTTCATTAATTAAAGTTCATTATCAACAACAGCTCCTCAGAAACCCTATACAGGGTCACTATGGGTTGGAACCAACTCAGCGGCACTTAATAACAAACAACAACATTCCTAAACAGATCTCTGGCTTTAAAAATGAGTACGAGGAGGAATGTTAAACTAGGACTAGGGTAGAAATGGATTTGCAATAGAGCCAAAATCAGCTGTGCTACCTCATTAGGGTTTGGCAACAGAGACCTCTTTGTCTCCTAGTCATCTAATTATGTTTGAATATCATATTTGATGTCAACAATAACTCCTCTTTAGTCATCTCCAAGAGGCAGGAATTTAACAGGAATCTTGGTTTCTTTTGTTGTTATGTTGAATTGGTTCTGACCACAGTAACCCCTGTGTAGGATTTCCAAGGAGCAGCTGGTGAGCTTGAACCACCAACCTTGCATTTCAAACCGATTTTGCAGTCCAGCACATTAACCCAGAGTGCCATAACAGGACTCCTGGTTTCTTTAAGGACACCTTAAAATGATAGATTGTTTCCTCTTCCCTCCAGTTGGAAACCTCAGTTACTGGTCAAAAATGTTTTAAAAGTCCCATATTTTTTTATTTTTTTATTTTTTTACATTTAGTATCCCCAAGCTTCTCCATTGCTACACAGCTCTACCATTACTATAGATTTCTTATTTTAAGATCTTATTTTTTGAAAAGCCACCGTATTCTTACAATGGAATTAAAAAACAAAATTTGGAATTATATCTTCAAGCCAGGTGACTTGCTTTTATAACAGTCTTTCACAAATGTTTTAGTCAGTTTCTCTTATGTTTTAGTTGTGTGTTTTATTCAGTATTTAAAGAGTGAGATTTCCCATTCTTCTGGTACTTTTATCCTATATTATATTTGGATTATAAACCTAGAGAAATTTCTGGTAATTTCTCATCGCCTAAAATCTGTTGGTTACTAAAATTTATTTCAACAATGACTCTCCAGAGAGAATTGATCTAATCATAATATTTTATGCAGAAACCTGACTAGGTATGATTAAGGGTCATAAGGCCTATGATACAGAAGCTGTAATAAAATAATTAGGTTTAAAAGATTGAAACTAATGTTCTGGTGAATTATTTCTTAATCCAGGACAAGGTCCTTAGATATGTGTTTATTTCCATTAATTTCATGCCAAAGTATCTGTTTCCTTTCTCAGAGACATGACTGATTTTGGTTGAATAAATATATTATCGCATTTAACAAAATATTGAAAATACACATTAAATAATGTGTATATTTAATTTGAAGTCCTGGTGTGGCACTGTAGGATAAGTACTAGAATACTAACCTCAAGGTTGTTCAGCTGTTTCTCAGAAACTCTATACCTTGTCACTATGTGTTGGAACCAACTTGAAGGCACTTAGAATAACAACTATATATATGTTTAACTTGGAGTCCTTGGGTAGTGTATATTTAACATGCTCAGTTACTAACTGAAAGGTCTGAGTGCACACAGACAGAGGTACGAAAGGCCTGTTGATCTGTGATGAGGCTTTAGAATGTTTGTGGGGAAATTCCATTGTCTTCTAACTCCATTTTACCTTGACATTTTTGAAGCCCACTCATACCTCTGAAAACACCAGGCTTACTCAGACACATGGAGTCACCGTGAATCAGAGTAAACTGAATGCCAAATAGTTATTTTATATTTAGTTTAATACATTTAATAACGTGTATAAGGACAAATATAATGAATATATTGATATATATAATGAATATGTATATTGAATCCATATATAATACAGTATTTCAAGATGAAGCTGAAGAGATTAAAACAAGTCCATGAGAACCAACTTGAAGATGAACACATTCCACCTGACTATGGAGATCATCTCAAGGAAAGATTTGATGTGTTAAACACTAAAGACTGAAGACCAGAAGAATTATG
>NW_006408540.1:3135581-3178652 GCF_000296735.1 Chrysochloris asiatica
AGGATGTGGAACAAGGGATATCATCGCTGGCATCAAATGGATCTTGGCTGGAAGCAGAGAATACCAGAAAGATGTTTACCAGTGCTTTATTCATTATGCAAAGACTTTCCACTTTGTGGACCATGACAAACTATGGACAACATTGTGGAGATTGAGTATTCTGGAACAGTTCATTGAGGAACCTATACATAGACCAAGAGGCCATGGTTTGAACTGAACAATGGGCACTGAATGATTTAAAATTAGGAAAGGCTTATGCCAGGGTTGACTTCTTTCACCACACCTATGCAATTTGTATGCTGAGCAAATAATCTGAGAAGCTGGATTATATGAAGAAGAACATGGCATCAGGATTGAAGGAAGATTCATTAATCCTGTGATATGCAGATGATACGACCTTGCTTGCTGAGAACAAAGAGGACTTAAAATACTAATGAAGATCACAGACCACAGCCTTCAGCATGGGTTGCACCTCAATGTAAAGAAAACAAAAATCCTCACCATTGGACCAATAAATAACATCATAATAAATGGAGGAAATGTTGAAGCTGTCAAAGACTTCATTATGTTCAGATCCATAATCAACACTCACAGAAGCAGCCATCAAGAAATCAATGGACGTATGGAAGTAAGCAAATCTGCTGCACAATAACTCTATAAAGTGTTCAAAAGCAAAGATGTCAGTATAAGGACTAAAGTGTACCTGACCCAGTTCATAGTGGTGGTAGTGGTTATGTGCTATGGAGTCCGTTTTGACTCATAGCAACCCTGTATAGAGTTTCTGAGGCTGTAAATCTTTATGGGAGCAGAAAGCCATATCTTTCTCCCAGGGAACAGCTGGTAGTTTCAAATTGCTGACCTTGTTAACAGCCCAACTGGTAACCACTACACCAGAGTTACTGATCCAATTCATAGCATTTTCACTAGCCTCATATGCATATGAACGTTGGACAATAAATGAAGAAAATCGCAGAAGAATGGCTGCATTTGAGTTGTGGTATTAGAGAAAAATATTAAAAGTACAATGGACTGCTAAAAGAACTAACAAAACTGTGTTGGAAGAAGTATAGACAAAGTGCTCCTTAGAAGCCAGGATGGCCAGATTCGTCTCTCATATTTCAGAGATATTATCAGGAGGGACCAGTCCCTGGTGAAAGACATCATGCTAGATAAAGTGGAGGGTTAGCAAAAAAAAAGGAAGACCTTCAGTGAGATGTGTTGGCACAGTGGCAGTAGTAGCAATGGGCTCAAGCTTAACAATTGTGAGGATGGCGCAGAGCCAGTCAGTGTTTCATCTGTTGTGCACATGGTTCCTATCAATTAGAACCAACTCGATGGCACCTAACAATGACCACATAATGAGTACATAATATTAATGTATAGAATTGCCTATCTACATCCTTTGTAATTACTTCCTTTTTAATGCTAGATATGTTCAAAGCATTTTCTACTAAAATACACTAAAAATAGTCAACAAAGCTTTAGACCTCATAAACAAAGTACAGCCCATCAGGGAAACTTGATTTTATAAAAGGGTACTTCTTGTCTTCCCTTGTATCAGACACAAGTAATTGGTCCTTTCAATGTACAACCAACTATGTGCCTAATAAAAGTAAGCAAGCGCCTTCCAACCTAAAGCATTTTCTTTGGAGGATCTCTTCTTGAATCCTTTCCCTTCTTTTACGACCTAACCAGAGCCATTCTGGTTATTGTAAGAGACATGACTGACAGCTCACATCTGTAGCATAACCAGAGCATAAGAGTCCAGTTTGACTTCGATAATAAATAAAAGCTCACCCTACTATTATAGAACGTTTGGCAAGGACAAGAATTAAAGCACCTTTATAACTCCCAAAGGAATCTGGTGATATTTCTAACATGATCACACACATCATCCTGTCCTGCCTGACCTTACTTCTATCATTCTCCTGAGTTACTGTCTGAATCTGTTACCCTCTGTTCTTTCCATGGTCTCTCCCAAAAATAAATGATTGCTGACAATGAAGAAAACATATCTATTTTTTTTTTTTTTTAAATCTTCATAAGAAAGTCAGTTAAAATGTCCTGGAAGTGATTCCATATGTTTTCTGATGAATGTTTATTGCCTCCATTAGATTAAATATTATATCTTATTTTACTAAAGGAATACTGAAAGCCTCTCAGAAATGAAAGGGCCTCAACAAGACGTGTCCAGCCTCATTCTTTAATCCCTTCTGAAAGCCTAACATATTATAGGAAATGTTATATACTCACCAAGTCCATCAATTACTACCAGTTTTTCCTAGTTCCTTTATCCTGACAATCACTGGGAAGAGTTGCCTCTCAAGCACTCTCTGTTCATGAATTGGTCTCAAAAGGGACTTTTTGCTATGTTGTAATAGCTTCTCTCATACTCTCCAGAGAGGCTTAACAACTGCTGCCTGATGAGCCCAAGGACAGCCCACTTATAGAAGAGAACAAGCACACTTCAAGGACATTGTTAAACAGAAAGATGCTAGAGCAGGCATACTCACAAATTCCAAATGCCCTGTTCAGACAGGATAACCTTACTTAGAGTGACCATTGTTTGGACATACACCTGGTACAGTATGAAGAAGGCAACCTTGAATTTTGATAGACCTCCCTGAGGTATTGGGCTACTTCTGTCCTCCTGGCTTCTCCTTTCATTTATCTGGACCTCCTTTGAGTTCTTCAGGTCACAGCAAAGTATTATCCTGCCATGGGACTATTTGCATTTTATCTTCTACCTGTTCTATAAGAGTTGGAAGTCTACTAATGGAGAATTGGAAAGCAACAAACAGAGGAATTCTATACTCCCTTATTAAACAATATGTTTGGAGTTCTTTCAGAGTTCTTTCAATCTGAATATCCTTATCACCACTGCCCTGGCTTTCATAGGGAGCTGCTTCCTCTTTAATGCTGAGGACAAAGCATGGGTGTCATAGGCTATGTTCTGTAGAGAAGTAAAACCAGTGAAGCTTATATATGTATACATATGTTGTTGTTGTTGTTAAGTGCTGTTGAGTCAATTCTGACCCATAGTGACCCTGTATAGGGTTTCCGAGGAGCACCTGGTGAGTTTCAACCACCAACCTTTCGGTTCAAACGACTTTGCAGTCTGGCACATTAACACACAGCGCCACACCCGGACTCTGTATACATATAGAGACATTTCTTTCAAAGAAATGGCTAACTCAGTTTTAAAGGCTGGTAAGTTTCAAGTCTGTGGGTCAGTTGTCAGACTGGAGGCTCTGACTCAGTAGCTGTAGGGACCAAAGAGCCCAAGATTTACAGATCAGATGGCAGGCTTTTGACTATGGAAGCAAATGAATCTAAGGTTGGCAGGTAAGATGGCAAGATTGGCAGGTAGTACGGCAAGTCACTAGGTCAAGTCCAAAGAAATGGAGGTCAAATGATGAGCCAAATGCAAGATCCAGGTCCAGTAAAAAGAAATCAGACTTTCCTAGAGCATCCTCATGTATTAGAAGCAGGCCACACTCCTGAAGAAATTTCCCTTTAAGTTGAAAGTTACTCATAGCTGAGCTCCTCATGGAAATGATTACATTATTTTTTATTTCCTCATGGAAGATGACTATATCTTAACTGTCAAATGACTGAAAATCATGACCCAACCAAATTGACACACAGAAGACAAAAGTCTCTTTCCTCTGTTCTCCTCTACAGAGTTGAATCAAGATGGAGCTTTCAAAAAACTGTGTAAAGTTCTGAGTAGAAAAGTGGAGGAACAGAGAAAGCAAGAAATAAACAAGCTGATCAATAATCATTTTCATGGTCCACAATAAACTCTCCCATTTAGAGGAGAAGCTGGTGAGTGTTGTCTTTTGGTAGGTAGCACAGCAAATAATGAAGAGGACTAAGGTCCTATTCCTGAACAACAACTCTGCCCTCTTCATCTTATGTAGCCTTCAAAATCACAATCACTGATTGATTCAGTCCCAAGAATTATATCCCATTTATCCATGAGGATTGCTTTGGCCTTTCTTAAACTTTAGAAATGAGACTCCAAGCCTTTCCTGAGCTGTACTCTCGTTGTGTTGTCAGCTGTATTTGAGTCACTTGGACCCTGGGTTTGGTGTCTATGTTGATCTGGATATATGGTTCCTTTGCTATAAACTGTTTGATACTCAGTAACAACCACTTTCAAAGCTGTACTCACCTATGGGCAGACACTGAACTGACTGGAGAGTGAAGGTGGGAACAGAGACCTTGCACACTGCCGGAGCTAGGAGAAGAGTGGAGTAGGGAGTGTGAGACCAGAGAAGGAGGTTTCCAGAGTGATTTAAGGAGCGGAGCCTGCGAAAGTGAGGCCTGGAAGCAGAACAGATGCACAAGTGTGTCTAACAATGTTTGAAGGAAGAGAGGGCTTAATAAGGACAGAATTGTTGCCTTCAAATCTTTACAGGATTCATATGAAAAAGATAATGAATTTTTTCTTTGTCTTCAGAGGATAGAGCAAGGACCAACAGATAAATAAACAGAGTACATATGGAAACTTTTTTTAGTAAAATAGAGGCTGTCCTTAAGGTTATGAAGTCATTGAGTCTTAGAATATTCACTATTTCCTTGGAGGAACTTAAAGGAATCATCTCTTTCAAATCCCTTATTCTCCATATGTGAGATGAAGCAACTTGCCTAGCTGGAGTTCATGTCTCCTTGCTCTTCTATTCCCTCCCTCAGCACACTGTTTCCCTCGTGGAATTACCTCAGCAAGCCAAGGCCAGACTCTGTTTGATTGGGAGATAATAAAGGAATATATTACTCAGGTAGACATTTGGCATATATGAGCTCTGAAGGACTTTATCACTCTTAGAATCTGTGTTTTGTGATTTTTATGGAATTGTAAGTGGGCGCCCTATCCTTGGAGCGTATCACCTTCAAGCCATCACATATTCTGCTTGCTTATCTCTTTGCGGCACATAGTAACTGTCTTGGTTTATTCATGTGCCTGCATCAGGTCTTGCATTTGAAATAAATCAACTCTAGCCTAAGATAGAGTAGTCTGGAAAGGCAAAAGAGCCTAGTGGGAAAGAGCACCTGCTAAGGATCTAGGCCGGTGTGTTGCCACAGTCTGAGAAGTAAAGTGTTCATTGCTAGTACATGGGAGTGCAGTGAGGGATAAAAGCATGAACCACCCCATATTGCACACTTATGTGCCAGGCACTGTTAGGTACATCATGTGTAATATCTTACTTTATGTGAATAACAACCTTAGAAGGAGGAGTTGCAATTAGTATGCCCGCTAACAAGTGAAGAAACTAATGTGTAGAGAAATTAAGTAAATAACTTACCTACAGTCACACAGCCAGTAAACTGTGAATCTGGATTAAAATCGAGGCAGTCCAAAATTCCAGAGACTGTGATTTTAAGCTAAACTGTCTCCTGGAAACCACCAGGGATTGGGACCAAGTACTTTGTCTTCCCTATGGTTGTAGGTGGTTTTCTGGTTATCCTTTTAAACATAGCTTCATTATTTTGTTCCAAAATGCTTTGGATTCCAAGAATCTCCATTGTACCTTTACCAAAAATGAAAATGAACAAATTTTACAAAAGATTTTCTCACTTTGAATTCCTGTGATCTCTGCTGTCATTTAGTGTAGAAATTGTCAGAGATGATCACACACATAGATTTAAGGTGAAGTTTAAGGTGAAGAAGAATGTTTTGTACATTTGCTGCCAGAGTTGGCCAAACTGACCAAGAGTTGACAGGAATGTCAAATCCTCTGAGATTGGCTAGCTTTCTATGCACTGCTCCCACTAAGAATGCGTTTCCTGCACAGCTGAGCAACTTGTCAAACCCTCTCTGCTTCGAAGCCTCCTGAGATTTCTGTAAGTGTAGTATGTACAAGAGATGAGTTCTTCCCAAACCGTTAGCCTCTCTGCACAATAACTGTGTTCATAATTTTTGTTTTTCCCTTGGCTTCCTTTGTTATTTCCTTCCTGCATTCTGAATTTAGAGGAAAACAAGCACAATATATAAGTAGTAACTTTGACAACTCTTATTTTTCTGGCAAAATAATCACATTGTTTTAAAGAGGTCATTTAATAGCATCTAAAAATAATAGAGTGCATTTGAGTTATTTTACTTATTTTTAATCCATCTTTTTCTTATTCTTTATTTCAAAATCAATTTACTAAACGAAAGACAAAGGACTGGATAACGGATTTTCCAAATGGCGTTCTGAAAGCCAGTTATCCGTATTTATCTGTTTCTTTTAATTGTTTAGTGTAATCCAAGAGTTTTCTTTGAGTATTATTATCAGCTTTTTTTTTTCCCCCAGTTATTTTAGGGGCAGATTCTGAATGTGTGAAGTTTTTAAAAGACTAGTCCACTAATTAAGGTATTTCTCACACCTCTGACTTCTTTTGTTAAGTAGGTAGCTATGTATGCTAGATTAGTGTATTTTGAGAGATGTCTTAATTTCATCATTTGGAAAGAGACATTATTCCAATCATATTGAGGATCAGAAGTTTATTATAGACTAACTGAAGTTGGTATTGACCTACCCATTGCTATACTTCTTCCAGTGTGTATAACAGAAATATTGACAAGTAAATAATTGAAATTTTAAGACAAATAAAAAGCAAATGTGCCCCCACATTACTAAAGAATCTCAGTATAAAGTTACAACACTAATGGACCCTTTTTTTTCCTTTTCACAGTTTAATTTTGTTAAAATTAAAAGTTGCAGATATTATCCTTTACACATGGGTTTGTTGTTAAGTGCTGTCAAGTTGGTTCTAACTCACAGCGACCCTGTCTCGGGTTTCCAAGGAGCAGCTGGTGAGTTAGAACTGCCAACCTTGTGTTTCAGAGTTCAGTGCTGATCCTACAGCACCACACCAGGAGTCTACACACATGTGTAGCCAGATACTTATCCATTATCTGATTTACTTAACAGAGGACCAAAGTTATGTCTTGTTTATCACCATATCTTCATTGTCCTGCATGATAACTGGCATAGAATTCAATAAAATTCACTTTAACTGTGCTGGAATTAATTAATGAACAATCTGTTAATGAAAAAAGACCAATTCTTAGGCAACTCTTTAATTACATATGTATGTCAAATAGTGATTGGATGCAAGAGCAGGTCCCAAACTGTCAATCCTTGATAGAAACGCACTCATTCAGTAACACCAGGGACTGTATTAAATACTAGGGATACAGAGCTGAATAATCTAATATAATCCTTGTTTTAGGAAGGTGCGTAATCCAACTGGAGAGACCAGCACAGGAAAAGCATGAATGTTATAAGAAACATAGACTTCAGGAGAAGAAAGTAATGGAAGGTTAGCTGAGTTGAAGGACAGCTTGGGGAAGGTGTCCTGGGTAGTGGCATAAGAGGAGACCCAGAGGACAGACAGAACTAGGTAGTCAGAAGCCTGAGGGGTGAGAGAGTGCCAGGTAGAAGGAAAGCATGCACAAAAGTTTTGAAGTAGGAAGCCACATGAAACTTTCATTTGAGGATACAAAATTGATCTGAGATTACAGGGAAGTACCCGAGTAAGCACACTCCTTCTTCTATAATACACAGACTCATATTTTCTTGCACTGGACAACAAGATCAGCTTGAACCACCAGGTCCAGCGGCTCCTCGGAAACCCTATACAGAGTCACTATGAGTTGGAACAACAACAGTTGCATGTTTTCTTAAACCATTGGAATTTTTTAAACTTTGTGTGAGAGGGTTATATAGATTTTTCCAAGCCAACTACAAAAAAGAAAAGAACTAACAATTTCTCATGATATCTAACTTCCAAAAATTTTATCTCTATAAATGAAAAATATACCTAATTAAATTAGAAGACCTCAATTTTTTTTATTAATTTTAATTGCTTCAAGATTTCTATATTTAAGTGATTCCAGGGTGAACATCTGTTATTATATTGCTTATGGGAAGAATTAGTCTGCACTAAATCATCTTGGTATTTAAGGCAAGCACATCGCCTTCCTACTTGATACATTTTCAGTCTATGCTTTCATGTGTTTATTTAAAAAAAAAACCATAGAGTTAGAAATTCAGTCTGCCACTATAATTTTTAACACTACTGGTACAAAATGCCATTAGATCACCCACATCACTGTGGGATGCACATTCTTTAGAAATGATGGGAAGAATAAATAAAAAATCTTTTAAAAATAGCCCATTTGTCTGAGTTTTCAAAGAACTTTTCTTTTCCTCCATAGATGCATACTTTTCTGACAAACACTATCAGTGGCATTTTGTCTAGGATCCAGTCAGGCAAGGTTGTATCCATTGGAGAGATTCCCAGAGACAGTCATTTGCAAACAATACAGAAAAAATTCATAGATCAGCAAACTAATTTATGCTACATCAATTTTACACACCCAGAAAGCATGAAACTTTAATATGATCTCACCAAAGTCAACTAAACCAAACAGAAGCTACCAAAACAGGCCTGACCCTTTCATCTAAACAAGCTTATGTCATGCCAGCTTTGAGAACACAATGTATTCTGAAAGGGCAGGGCAGCCATGCTTCTAAACGCATGTTATATTAGACAGCAAAGAACTAGAGGACACTCAAACCCAAGTTGATTAATGTGCAGCTTTATTTCATTTCAGGGGTAAAGGACTAGAGGGAGGAGAAGGTCAGAAGCTCGTTTGACAACTGTAAAGATTGCAAAGAAAATTATAGTAGGCAATGTGAAGTTGTCGGGGCTGCAGAGACCCTAAGAAACATGCGGCAGAAACTCCTGGAGGGAGGCACCAGGTGGGCTGCCATCGAACAGAGAATTCATTATAAATAAAAAGGGCTATGGAAACATGAGCCCCTAGACCCTGAAGTTATCTTCCCCAGTAAGTTAAGGCAACAGGGAATTGAGGTCTTTGCCCTGCAAAGCAGAAAGAGTATAGGAAATTGTATGATCTATACATTCCATAAAGTTTAGATACATTACGATGTTTTTGTTGTTGTTAGGTGTCATCAAGTTAGTTCTGACTCAGAACAACACTGCATCCATCCTCACAATCGTTAATACATTTGAGCCCATTGTTACAACCATTATGCCAATCCATCACCTTGGGGTAATTCCTCTTTTTCACTGACCCTCCACTTTACCAAGCATGATGTCCTTCTCCAGGAACTGGTTCCTTCTGACAACATGTCCAAATTGTGAGAAAAAAAGTCTTACCAATCTTGATCTTAAGGAACATTCTGGCAGCACTTCTTCCAAGACAGATTTGTTCTTCTGGCAATCTATGGTACTTCCAATATTTGTCACCATCACCATAATTCAAATGCATCAATTCTTACATGGTCTTCCTTATTCACTGTCCAACTTACAGATACATGTAAGGTAACTGAAAATACTGTAGCTTGGGTCAAGCATACCTTAGTTCTCAAAGTGACATCTTTGCTCTTTAACATTTGAAAGAGGTCTTGTGCAACAGACTTTGATTACTTTACTGATAATTCTATGAACGTTAATTGCGAATCCAAACAAAATGAAGTCTTTGGCAACTTCAATCTTTTTTTCTATTTATCATGACATTATTTATTATTCTAGTTTTGAGGATTTTTGTTTTCTTTACATTGAGGTGCAATCGATACTGAAGTCTGTGATCTTTAGTCTTCATCAGTATTTCAAGACCCCTCCCTTTCAGCAAGCAAAGTTTTATCATCTGAATAATACAAGTTGTTAATGAGTCTCCCTCTAACCCTGATGCCATGTTCTTCTTCAGATAACCTAGCATCTTGGATTATTTGTCCAGCATGCAGATTGAGTAAATATGGTGGAAAGATGCAATCCTGGCACACACGTTTCCTAATTTTAATCTAGGCAGTATCCACTCATTCTATTCTAAATGACTGCCTCTTGGTTTATGTACAGATTCATCAGGAGCACAGTTAAGTGTTGTGGAATTCCCATTCTTTGCAATGTTATCAGTATTTTGTTATGATCCACACAGTTGAATGTCTTTGCATTGACAATAAATCACAAATAAAATTTTTTTGGGGGGTGGTATTCTCTGCTTTCAAACAGGATCCATTTAATGTCAACAGTGATAGCCTTCATTACTAGTCCTCTTCTTAAACCAGCTTGAATTTTTGTCCAGTCACTGTAGATGTACTGCAACTGTTTTTAAATTATATTTAGCAAAATTTTATTACATGTGGTATTAGTGATAGTGTTCTATGATTTCTGCATTCCATTAGGTCACCTGTCTTTGAAACAGGTTGACCAGATAGCTGCCATCCAAATTTCTTGGCATAGATGAGTTAGTACTTCTAACACTGCATCTGCTTGTTGAAAAATTTCAATTTGTATTCCATCAATTGGTGGAGAAATGTTTTTTTGCCAATACCTTCATGCATTCATTGCAGCTTTGACTTGATCTTATGTTGCCTTTGAAATGGTTTAATATATATATATATATATTTGTAAAGTGATTCTGTGTATTCCTTCCACAATCTTTTGATGTTTCCTGCATTATTCTGTATTTTGCCCATACAATCCTTCAATATTGTGCACTGGGGCTTGAATTTCTTCTTCATTTAGTTTTGCTTGACAAATGAAAGGCATGTTCTTCCCTTTTAGTTTTCTAACTCCAGGTCTTTGTGTGTTTCATTATAATATTTTACTTTGTCTTCTCAAGCTACCCTTTGAAATACTCTATTCAGCTCTTCAACTTCATCATTTCTTCTAGTTGTTTTAGCTTGCCAACTTTCAAGAGCAGGTTTCAAAATCATTTTTGACATCCATCTTTGTCTTTCCTTTCTTTGCTGTTTTTTTAAAATGAATTTTTGCTTTCTTTATGTAGGATACTCTTGATGTCACTCCACAACTCTTTGGTCTTCAGGCATTAGTGTCTAATGCATCAAATCTGTTATTTAGATGGTCTCTAAGTTCAGGTGGGCTATGCTCAAGGTCATATTTTGACTTTGGTGCATTTGTTTAAATTTTCTTCATCTTCAACTTAAATTTCCATATAAACAACTATAGTCGATTCCACAGTCAGCATCAGCCCTTGTTTTTGCTGATGATGTCTCTTCCCACAGATGTAGTCAATTTGATTCCTTTATATTCCATCTGGTGAAGTTCATGTGTTTAGTCCCATTTATGTTGTTTAAAAAGTATTTGCAGTGAATAAGTCAATGGTCTTGCAAAATTCTACCATGCAATTTTCAGCATAATTTCTATCACTAAGTCTTTATTTTTCAACTATGGATCCTTCTGTATTGTTTTCAACTTCCACATTTTGATCACCAGTAAATATCAGTGCATCCTGATTGCATGTTTCATTGATTTTGGACTAAGTTGGCTGTGGTTGTGTGCCATCAAGTCAGTTCTAACTCATATTGATCCTGTATAGAGAGTCTAAGGCTATAAATCTTTACAGAAGCAGAACATTTCATCTTTTGCAGCAGAGTGCCTGGTAGTTTTGAACTACTGACCTTGCAGTTAGCAACCCAGCCTATTATCCACTAAGCTACCAGGGTTCCTTGAAGAAGTTGGTAGAATCTTCAGTTGTATCATCATTGGCTTTAGTGATTGGTGTGTAAATTTGAATAACTGTGCTATTAACTGGTCTTATGGTGGTGGTGGTGGTTGTGTGCCACCAAGTTGGTTCCAACTCACAGTGACTCTGTATAGGGTTTCCAAGGCTCTAAGTCTATACAGGAGCAGACAGCCTCATCTTTCTCAGAGCGGCTGGTAGATTCGAACAGCTGGCCTTGAGGTTAGCAGTTCAGCTCATAAATCACTATGCTACCACGGACACTTGGTCTTCCTTATAGGCATATGGATATCTTGTCACAGACAGCGTTGTACTTTAAGATACACCTTGAAACTCTATTGTTGACTTTGAATGTGAAGCCATTCCTCTTCAATTTATTGTTCTCAGTATAGTAAAAGTTTAGATTGCTTCATTCAAAAGGACCAATACCATTTCATATCAGCTCACTAATGCCCAGCATATTGATTTTTATGTGTTCCATTTCGTTTTTGACAAATTATAGTTTTACTAGATCCATACTTTGTACGTTCCAGTTCTGAGAATTAATGGATATTTGCAACTGTTTTTCTCATTTTGAGTTGTGCACCCTCAGCAAATGAAAGTTTTGAAAGCTTTGTTCTATGCACCTCATTAAAGTTAACTCTATTTTGAGGAGGCAGTTCTTCCCCTGTTGTATTTTGAGTGCCTTCCACCCTGAGGGTCTCATCTTCTGGCACTGTAGACAATGTTAGTTACACTGCTATTCATAAGATTTTCAGTGGCTAACTATTCAGAAGTGGCCGCCTCTTCTCCTTCGTTGTCTGTCTTAGTCTGGAAGCTCCATGGAAAACTGTACACCATGATTTCCCCTGTTGGTATTTAAAAAATCAGTGTCATAGCTTTCAGCATCACAGTGAAACATAAGTAACCACAGTATGACAAATTGACAGACGAGTGGTGGACCATTATGACAGAAATCAAATAAATTAATACATAAGAATTCACAACCTCTTTCTTTCTAAACCCATATTCCTTTCCCTGGATCTTTTCCTGGAGGTTAGAACATTGAGTGGAAGCTGGGGATTAGGTGAAGCTATAGAATAGGTTTCAGGATTTACACTGAAAAAACAAAGTGGTTGTTTGTTGTCATCCATTCACTCAGACTCACAGAGACCACATGTATAACAGAACAAAATGTTGCCCAGTCCTGTGCCATCTTCACGTTTTTTGAGTTTTAAAAAAGTTTTTATTGTGAATTATGTGAGTTTACATGGGAGAACACCAGCTTTACATTCATCCTATCGTATTTGATTTCATTACAATGATTACAATCCTCTCATCAAACATGCATCATCAAACATGCATCATCAAACAACGAAAGGGCTCACAGGCTTACACCCTGGCCGTCAGCACACAGCCCCTCTCCTTCCCTGAGTCCAGAGTCACCAGCTGCTCCATCTCTCCATGTCATTGTGTCTCTGCCTCCATCTCTGGTGTCACTTCTTCTCTGGATAGGGTCCCGTACTCCGCTCCAGGGACCTCTGCTTCTGGACTGCAAAATCAATCACTTCCCTCCTTTTGTTACAAAACATCTACCTTTACATTTCCAACCCTCTCAGTCAGTCCTGATAACAATTATTCACTATTGTACCACAAGAGTCTTATTCCCATTTCTTTTTGTCAACCCGGTCGCAACAGATTGGAAACCACGCAGTGGAACTTCTACCTTCCCTGCCCCCTCTGAAACTAGGCTCCCTCTTGAATCTTCACAAGTTTTGACCTGCTTGAGTCCATGGTGGCCATTTTTAGCATCTTCCAACGTAGGGGGCTCATCTTCTATCACTATATTGGATAATATGCTATTGTGATCCATAGGGTTTTCATTAGCTAATTTTCAGAAGACGATCACAAATCCTTATTCCTAGTCTGTCTTCCTCTGGAAGCTCTGCTGAAACTTTTCCACTCTGATTGACCCTGCTGGTATTTGAAATAATAAAGAAGGACTAGCAAAAGAAGAGGAAAAGGAAGGATGAGGGAAATAAAAGGAGATCACCATGAGGAGAAATGTTTGTATAAATGTATACAACATTTATACTTCAGTAGAAATCCCTGATGTATTCCTTACACTATTTCTTCAGAAAACCTTTAGTAAATAGTCACATTATGTTTCAAGGCTTCTGGAGTCGGATTTGTGAAGCATTTGCAGATAAGTCTGATATACTTGAGGAGGTCTTGGTGGTGCCATGGCCAAGTTCTGACCAAAAGTTCGGTGGTATCCTGCTCCACAGGACTAAGGTTCGATAGTCTGTTTCTATAAAGAGATCAGCCATGGAAACACTATGGAGAAGCTCTACTCTGTCTTATAGGGTCACTGTAAGTTAGAATCAACTTGATGGCAATGGTGCAGGTTTTGGTTTGACATCTACACTCTGGGTAGATCTGAGACAAGCTCTAGAAAAGCAATCAAAATAGTGGGCTTGTTCTAGAAAAAGACAGCTCTTCTGAAACTTCTGCAGCCTTTTCTAGAATAGCAAATATTATTTTAGCTTTAGTTTTCTTTGTAACTGTCATTTAAAAATATTTTGTTTCCTCTAAATATAAGAAGTCTTGTTGCTGCTATTTTTACACTTCCAAAAATTGCAGTTTCAACTTTCAGATCATATTCTCATCCATAATTGTAACAAACCAAATGGGTCTACTAGAAAATAATGCTCTATTTAACTTTTGGCGTCTGAGATGCACCCCACAGAGTGTGCCTCTGTTTCATACTGAGTGAAAAGATGAACAGTTTAGCACCCAGGAGATCAAATTAACTAATGAGGTAAATCTGACATTCATGGGTGAAACACCACATAATGTTTGAGGATTAATCGGAAAGGACTTTACAAAAACTCATTAAAGAAAAAACATGTCCTTAGGCCATTATGAACAACTCTTGAGAATCTGCCACTATTTTAGTTACGTATGGTAGAAAAGAAGGTAGAAAAAACACTTGAGGCTCAACATGGTAAGAGTTTAGTTCCTGCTCATCTAAAACTCTAGGGGAGGTTGAAGGTTTCAGGAAGAATCCCTAGGTGGCACAAATGATTAATCACTCAATTACTAGACAAAAGGCATCTTGGAAGACAAGCCTGATGATCTGCTTCCAAAAGGTCATAGCCTTGAAATCCCCATGGAATAGTTTTATTCTGCACACAGCGGGTTGCTATGAATCAGAATAAACTCAATTGCAAATAGCAAATGTTGCTTGGGTGGGTGCATGGGGATGTAAAAGAATGCTCCATACAGTCATTCAGAGATCCAGGCTGATGGTAGCTTTGGGTCATTTCAACATGTGACTACTTCCAAGGTTTTGGAGAAGTAAAGAGGAGTCCACCATCTCAGGTAGCCTGAAGGAGAAAAGAGCAAGGGAAGCGGTGGGCATGGAAGATTCTAATGGCCATGCCTGAGAGTAGCTGATACCTTTGTACTCACGTGCCTTGAGAACTTAATCATGTGGCCACACCTCACTCTAAGGAGAACCAAAATCTAGTTTAGCTCTGTGACCAAAGGAGACGAGAACAATGGAAACACATGGTCTCCACTACAGCCATTTCTTTGATCGTATTTTCAGCTTTTAAGACTATTACTTACACACATTAATAATTATTAAGTGTGCACAATGCCACTGGTCCTGCGGCGTGACTTATATGCACACTGGCCCCATATTCTGTGACAGCTTAAATTTCAGTTCTCTGTTTTGATAAAATGATCGCTTGACGAGGGAATTACTGCTAAGTAGTAACTTGCACATAGAAAAGATAATGATAACCATGACATATGTGGAGCTTTGTAGTTTAACAAGCACAGCCTACCTGAGGAAATTAAGTTGGAACATTAGAAACTACAACTGAAAATATATTCAGTGGCACTTCTAGGGAATTACAAACATTGGCCTTTTCAAATCACAGAAAATCCTCTTTATTATATCTTGCAGTTTGAGAATTCTAATTTTATGCATCTTTGTTTTTTATGTAAAAAGTATAAATAAATTGCAAAAAGACATGAAAATCTCTTGAATTTTCTGCAAACATCATCATTACTAACATTTTGAGGAAGAGTTGCTTTCTCCCTAGGCGATACCAAGCAAGACCTTTATATTTGTGGATGGTGCAAATAGTTAATGTTCTTGATTGCTAAATGAAAGGTTGGCAGTGGGAGTCTACCCAGAAGTACCTGGGAATACAGAATGTGGTCTACTTCTGAAAAATCAGCCACTGAAAACTTTATGGAACATACTTCTACTCTGACACACATAGGATCACTGTAAGTGGGAGTTAACTCAACAGCTAGCTCTGGTAGCGTAGTGGTTACGAATTGGGCTGCAGTTCAAAACTACTAGCTGTTCTGCAGGAGAAAGATGAGGCGTTCTGCTCCCGCAAAGATTTATAGCCTCAGAAACCCTGTGCAGGGTCACTATGAGTCGGAACCAACTCCACGGTACTTAACAACGACAACAACAGGTAAGTTAGTTATTTCTCTAACTCAGGAATTGTGCTCAAAGTTATCACTTAACAGTTGTTGTTAAATGCCATTGAGTGACATCGAGTCATTTCTGACTCATAGTGACCCTTTATAGGTTTCCAATGAGCAACTGGTGGGTTTGAACCACCTAACTTGTGGTTCATACTGACCTTGCAGTCTAGTGCTTTATTCCACAGGGCTACACCAGGACTCCTTATCTCGCTGATGGAAATTCCATCTTAGCCAGGCCAGGGGAACTGCCTTATACTCCGCCATGGAGTCATGAAAGACCCCTAGGCTGAAATGGTGCCAGAGAAATCAAGGAGGGGCTCTAGATTCTTAACCCACATTGTCCTCTATCTTCACCAATAATCCTTTATCAGTCTACTATCGCTAAGGCCATCTTGAGTTCACTTTACCACAGACTGAGACCATGAAGAGTGCCCATGCTTTGTGTTCCACCCCCACAGGATTCCTGAATTTTGAGCTCATCATTATTTTCCTTTGTAGATTTTTCCATATGTATGTGTTCATAAACACTGTATTTTAATTTTTCCTCCTCCCTATCCTCTTTTTCTCATTTCATTTCTTCCCTCCATAAATTTGAAAGTGTTATTCTATTCTTTCAATAGTTTCCCTTGCTATTTGGGTATTTTAACTTTAAAAGTCTAAAGTTAATAGTTTTATTACTCTTCTTCCAAATAATATAAGTTCTTTAAATACATAAACCCTAATTAGGTCTTCCAAAATTATAGTTCAAGTTGTGCTGGAATGAAATCTGCAAATCTAAAATATATCTGTTAAGAATGGGAGTGAAATTCAGAAAAATTCCAAAGAAAAACCAGAGTCAATGACCAATATCTTCTTACTAAAATAAATTTTGAAGGTAGTTTCAAAATATTCCAGAAAAAGGAATGATGAGTCTCCTTTGTGTAATTTCTGCTACCATCTTGAACGACTTCTCTCTCCTGTACAAAACGGCAACTGTTAGAGAAAAACTGATTGCACCAGTTGCAGAAGAAGAAGAAGCATCAGTTCCAAATAATAACATCATTGTAGTTGGTGTTGGACAAGTTGGTATGGATTGTGCCATCAGCATTCTGGGAAAGTCTCTGGCTGATGAACTTGCCCTTGTGGATGTTTTAGAAGATAAACTCAAAGGAGAAATGATGGATCTGCAGCATGGGAGCTTATTTCTCAGATTCCTAAAATTGTAGCGGATAAAGATTACTCTGACTGCCAATTCGAAGATTGTAGTTGTAATTGCAGGAGTTCATCAACAAGAGGAGGAGAATCATCTCAATCTGGTGCAGGGGAATGTTAATGTCGTCAAATTCATTATTCTTCAGACCGTCAAGTACAGTCCTGACTGCATCATAAATGTGGTTTCCAACCCAGTGGGTATTCTTATATATGTTACCTGGAAACTAAGTGGATTACCCAAGCGCTTTGTAATTGGAAGTAGTTGTAACCTGGATTCTGCTAGATTTCACTATCTTATGGCTGAAAAAACTTGGCATTGATACCAGCAACTGCCATGGATGGATTTTGGGAAAACATGGCAAGTCAAGTGTGGCAGTGTGGAGCCGAGTGAACGTGGCAGGGGTTTCCTTCAGGAATTGAATCCAGAAATGGGGATGGACAATGACAGTGAAAATTGGAAGAAAGTGCATAAAACAGTGGTTGATAGTACCCATGGAGTTATCAAGCTAAAAGGATACACCAACTGGGCTATTGGATTAAGTGTGGCTGATTTGACTGAATCCATGTTGAAAAATCTATCCAGGATTCATCCAGTGTACACAATGGTGAAGAGAATGTATGGCATTGAGAATGAAGTCTTCCTGAGCCTTCTGTGCATTCTGAATGCTCGAGAGTTAATCAGTGTTATCAACCAGAAGCTGAAGGATGATGAGGTTGCTCAACTCAAGTAGAGTGCCGATCCTCTGTGGGACATCTAGAAGAATCTAAAAGACCTGTGATGTTTGAGTTCTATGCTGTAGAGATTTACAAACCACAATGTGATTAATAGGAGTCTTTAGTTATTTCCATGTATATGGGTAACAGTTTGCTTTTCCTTTCCTAAATATGTGAATTTGGGCCCAAATGATTACAGCACATGCTTGGCTTAACGTTTGCAATATGAGCCCTTAAGAAATAAAATTACCTGTTGTATCATGAAAAAATAAAAAAAAAGAATGATGAGCAAAGACGTTGGAAAATATAGGATAAATCTAAAGGAAAAAACAGTCTGTAAACTATGAACTATGTCTAATTTATGAACTTAAAAAAGATTAAAGCAAGATATTGAACAACTAACTGATTCCTCTAATAGCTTTTACTAAACAATTATTACTCTTTCTAATGATTGAACACCATCATTTGTCTGTCAGATTCCAGCAGATTTGCTCAGTGCAATATATGGTTTGATTTCATGACTGTTGATTGTGGATACAAAAAAATGAATTCTTTGACAGTTTAAATCTTTTCTCAGTTAATCACAATGCTACTTATTGGTCCAGTTGTGAGAATTTCTGTTTTCTTTATATTTGTTAAGTGCCGTTGAGTCGGTTCTGACCCTGCTGTAAATGGCCTCTTTAAAATGTTCCAGAGCAAAGATATCAGTTTGAGAATTAAGTTATGCCTGACCATAGTCATCATATTTTCAATAGCCTAATACGCATGTGCAAGTTGGACAATAAACAAGGAAGACTATAGAAGGATTGATGCATTTGAATTATGGTGTTGGAGAAGACTATTAAAAGCTATCTTCCATAGTGATCCTGTGTAGGGTTTCTGAGGAGAAGCTGGTGAGCTTGAACCATTGACCTTGCAGTTCAAATGGCTTTTCAGTCTGGTGCATTAACCCACAGCACCACACCAGGTCTCCTTCTTTACATTAAGATGCAATAAATATGGAAGGCTGTATTCTTTGATCTTAATCAGTAAATATTTTAAATCTTCTTTACTTCCAGCAAGCAAGGTTGTGTCATCTGTATATGGTTGTTAATGAATCTTCCTTCACATTCTTCTTCACATAATCCTGCTTCTTGGATTATTTCTCAGCATACATGCTGAATAAGTATAGTGAAAAGATATAACCATCGTGCACACTTTTCTTGATTTAAACCATTCAGTATCCCCTTGTTTGATTCAAACAACTGCCTCTTGGTCTATGCACTGGTTTTTCATGATCATAATTATTTGTTCTGGAATACCCATTGTTTGTAATGTTATCCATAGTTTGTCATGATCCGTGTAGTCAAAATCCTTTTCATAGTTAATAAAGCACAAATAAACATATTTCTAGTATTCTCTGCTTTTTGTCAAATCCAACTGTCGTCAGCAGTAACATCCCTAGTTCCAAGTCCTCCTCTGAATCTGGCTTGAATATCTGGCAGCTTCTTGTTAATGTGCTGCTTAACAACAACAAACACCCAGAATCTATTTGGTGCAAAGTAGGTGCTCAATGAATATGTGCCAGGTAATTTTACATGCATGTGATATTAACGATATTGTTCAATCGCATTCCATTGGACCACCTCTCTTTAGAATGGAAATAAATATGGATCTCTTTCAACCATTTGGTCAGGCAGCTGTCTTCCAAATTTATTGGCATAGATGAGTGAGCAACTCCAATGCTGCATCAGTTTGTTGAAAGATTTCAATTTGTAGTCCCACAATTCCTGGAGTCTTGTTTTTCACCAATGCCTTCAGTGTAGCACGGATTTCTTTTAGGACATCAGTTCTTGATTGTATACTGTCTTTTGAAAGGTTAGATAAACACTGACCATTTCATTTGAAATGGTTAAACATCATCCATTTCTTTTTGGTAAAGTGACTTTCTGTATTCCTTTCATATTTTTTGATGCTTTCTACATCATTCAATATTTTGCCCATATAGTCCTTCTATATTGCAAGTCAAGGCTTGAATTTTTTTGTTCAGTTCTCTCAACTTGAGAAATGCTGAGTGTATCCATATAGTGCTCCTCTATATTGTATGTGGGTTTGTAGATTCTGTTTTCTGTTTAATTGCTCTGTCTCTTATTCTTGCACTAATATCACTTTGTTTCAAATAGTAAAGTTTACTCTCAATTTGTTAGATAAATTAAGAGCCTTGTCATGGACTTCCTTTGTTCTTCAATTTTCCAGAATATTCCTTTTGTTGTTTTGTTAGGTTCCATAAAGTTGATTCATTGTGACCCTAGACACAACAGAACGAAGCACTGTCTGCTTCTTTGCCATCCCCACAATTGTTACACATGAGACTCTTGCTGTTGCCACTGTGCTAATCCATCTTGTTGAGGATCGTCATCTTTTTTGCTGTCTCTCTATAATATCCCTCCTAATAGTATGTCCGAAGTATAAGAGATGAAGTCTCATCATCCTGGCTTCTAAGGAGCATTCTGGCTGTGTTTCCTGTAACACAGATTTGTTCTTCTGGAAGTCCATGGTATTTTCAATATTCTCTCACACCATAATTCAAATGCATCCATTCTTCAACAGTGTTCCTTATTAGTTGTCCAACTTTCATATACTTATAAGACTGTTAAAAATACCCTGGCTTGGTGTCAGGCACCCCTTTGACCTCAAACTGGTATCTTTACTCTTGAACACTTTAAAAGATGTCTTGTGCAGCAGATTTGCCTATGGTAATATGTTGTTTGATGTCTTGACTGACTTGAGTGTTGATTTCAGATCCAAGCAAATTGAAGACTTTGATAACATCAGTCTTTATTTATCAATATGCTATTTATTAGTCCAGTGGTGAGGATTTTTATTTCTTTACACTCAGGTTCAATCAAAACTGAAGACTGTATTTTTCATCAGTAAGTATTTTAAGTCTTATTCACTTTCAGCAAGCAAGGTTGCATCATCTGCACATCGCAGGTTATTAATGAGTCTTCCTCCAATCCTAATTTCACCTTCTTCTTTGTGTAATCCAGCTTCTCAGATTATTTGCTCAGCGTATGGATAAAATAAGTATGGATAAAAAATGCAGCCATTTAAAATCATTCAGTATTCGTTTGTTCAGTTTGAATGACTGCCTCTTGGTCTATGTGCAGGCTCTTCATGATCACAATTGCTTGTTCTGGAATACCCATTTTTTTTGCAATGTTTTCCATACCCTGTCATCATCCACACAGTTGAAAGTCTTTCCATAATCAATAAAGCACAGGTGAATACTTTTCTAGTATTCTCTTCTTTCAGTAAAGAACCAGCTACTGTAGCAACGATATCCCTCTTCTGATTCTGGCTTGAATTTCTATCAGTTCCCTGTAGATGTACTGTTTTAATCATTTTTTATTTACTTCAACCAAAGTTTGCTTACATGTTATATAATGATACTGTTCTATAATTTCCACATCTCATTGGGTCACCTCTCTTTGGAATATATATCTTGCTATCATATATATTTTTCTATACTTTACTAGGTAACGTTCTTCCAAATTTCTTGGTATAGATGAGTGAGCGCCTCCAGTGCTTCATCGGTTTGATGAAATATTTCCATTTGTATTCCCTTAATTCTTGAAGCCTTGGTTTTTGCCAATACCTTCAGTGCAACTTGGATTTCTTCCTTTAATACAATCAGTTCTTGATCACAAGCTACCTCTTGAAATGGTTTAATATTGACCATTTCTTTTTGGTGCAGTGACTCTGTATACCTTCCATTTTCTTTTGATACTTCCTGCTTCATTCAATATTTTACCCATGGAGTCTTCCAATGTTGTAAGTCAAGCCTTAAATTTTTTCTTCAGTTCTTTCAGCTTGAGAAACGCCAAGCATGCTCTTCCTTTTGGTTATATAACTCCAGGTCTTTGCACATTCAATTATAATACTTGACCTTGTCTTCTGGAGTTGCCCTTTGAAATTTTCTGTTCAGCTTTGACTTCATTTCTTCCATTTGCTTTAGCATCACTTTATACTGGAGAATATGTTTTAGAGTCTCTTCTGACATCCATTTTTATCTTTTCTTTTTTTCCTATCTTTTTAATGAGTTTTTGCTTTCTTTGTGGTTTTTATGTCATCCCATAGCTCTTCTTCTGGTCTTCAGTCATTAGTGTCTAATACATTAAATCTGTTTTTAAAATGGTCTCTAAATTCAGATGGGATATATTCAAGCTCATATTTTAGTTCTTATGGACTTGTTTTCATTTACTTCAGCTTCAGCCTGGATTTGCCTACAAGCAATTGATGGTCTTTTCCACAGTTTGTCCCTGACCTTGTTTTCGCTGATGATACTAAGCTTTTCTACTGTCTTGTCCCACAGATTTAGTCTATTTGATTCCTTTTTATTCCATCTGGTGAGGTCCATATGTATAGTTGTCTTTTATGTTGTTAAAAAGTATTTACAACGAAGAACTCATTGGTCTTGAAAAATTCTATCAGGAGACCCCCTGCATCATTTCTCTCATCAAGAGCATATTTTCCCAACTACTGACCCTTCCTCTTTGTTCCCAACCTTTACATTACAATCACCAGTAATTACTAATACATCTTGATTGCATGTTTGAATGATTTCAGACTGAAAAACTTGGTAGAATGCTTAAATTTCTTTATCACTTAGTTTAGTGGTTGCTGTGTAAATTTGAATAATCTTGGTACTAACTTGTTTTCCTTGTAGGTGTATGGATATTGCCCTATCATAGACAATGCTGTATTTCAAGATAGATCTTGAAATGTTCTTTGTAATAATGAATGCTACGACATTCCTCTTGAATTTGTCATTCCCAGCATAGGAAAATATATGATTTTTAGATTCAAAATGGCCAATAACCATCCATTTTAGCTCCCTAGGACCTAGGATATTGATCTGTATGCTTTCCATTTTGAGATCTTCTGATTTTCCTAGATTCAAACTTTGTACATTCCATGATCTGATTATTAATAGCCTCAAATATTTTCTTCCAGACAAAAGTTAGAAGTATTCTATCAAGTATACAATTTATCTGTAAAAATTTTGACTATGGTGGACATAGTTATTTTTATAGTGACCATTAAATTATATTACAAATGTTATCTTATTAAATATAGTGATTGTTTCCATCAGGAATCAGAAAACAGATGGCACCCTTAAAGGGTTTTACTAAATAGCAGTCAATGAAGGGACTCCTTCCAGAGATGTGGCAGGTGTGAAGTAACCAACAAGAGGCAGGAAGCACCCAGGTTGAACAACAGTTGAAAGTCATTAGCATCCCTGAGCCTGAATGGGTAAGGAAGGTACCCTCAGACTGCAGTCCATGGGAGCTGTAAGAAAGCAAAAAGTCCATCTGGCAAGAGTGCAAAGTTTTTCCAAATCTAGGCATTGCAGAAACAGGGTGAGAAGGAGTTCAGAGAACAGATACCCTAACCTCTCTTACATGTGTCCTCTAATCTCTTGCTGGTGTCTTCTACTGGATGTACTCAACTGGAAGCCAGAGAGCAAGGAGATGAGGTGAAGCAGTTTGTAGTGGTCCAAGAGCACAGAGAGAGGGTATGGGTGTGGAAGGCAAATGGTGAATGATCAGCATGGTTTGATTTATAGCCTGGTAGCTTTTACTTGTGTAATACTGTTAAAACTTTGAAATGTATTCACAGAGAAATTCTATTGAACGTCATTTTAGAGATATATCTGAGTCATTATCCTGAAGGTAGACAACTTGGTGAAAATCAGATTCATTGTTACCTGAAGTGATAAAAGTTGTTTTTCACTTGAGGTATGACATGTTCTAGGCTGCAAACCTTCCTTGTCACAATGTAAAGTTGAAATTTTTTCAGTGACAGAGAACAGCAGCAGGCAGATTGCCTGCTTGCTTCATCCTTTCTACCCACAGACACAGGTCTATATCCCATCTACTACAGGATGATCTCTATTAGCTTTAACTATGAAATATAATTTTCTACTTCCCGATTGTAAAATCCCTAGAGATGCCTTCCAATTTTTTTTTTATTCCCCTTCCTTCTGAAGAAATGTAGAATGTTAAATCTTTCCATGAAGAGAAACCACAGAAACTAATAAACAGTAGATTAAATTCAAAAGCACCTGGAAGAGATCAGAATTCAGCAGGTTGAGAAACAAATTGGGCCCTTTCCAGGAAGGGTTGTTTGGGATCACTGCTCCTCTCCTTCCGCTAATTTCTCTGTGGCCTAACCACACGGAACTGAAGTCAAATGCCTTTGACTCAAAGCATGGGAGGGGAAAATATCCAGTGAAATCAGCCATGACCATCCTCTACTGGGTGGTCACTGCCCTCCAGATTTCACTGAGGGTCTTAGAGACTTCTTTCCTAACAGCAAACTGCCCACTCTTTCTGGGAACACAGGAGTGTGTGAGATGCTGAGACGGGAAGCAAACAGATAAGCTTTTACTCGCTGCAGTGAACTCTCTGCCTGCACATTATCACCAGTAATCTCCCTGATTATATGCCAACAGGGTGATATTAACCACGAGCCATTGTTTTCAGTGGAAATAACTGCCTTCGGTCCTGATAATGTGCTTTGGCATCAGGGCATCAAAAGCAAATGCTGAGACTGCCCCCTTGCTGGCCCTCTCTGCTCTGATAAATTACCTATCAATGAAATTGCAGAGAGAGATTTCAGCAAATGAACAGATTATTGAATTTTTTAAAGTCATTTGAAGTATGTGAGTCTGCCTATGATAAAGAAAGCAAACAGGTCTGTTTCTTTTCTGTAATTCCCTGTGTTGCAGGTTCCTGAATAGCCAGGGCAGTGCTGTGGAGATCTCTCACTATATATATATATATCCTCATGGTGTGGCACTCTAGGATAAACACCGAACTGTGAACCACAAGATCAGCGGTTCAAACCCACCAGCTGCTCCTCGGAAACACTGAACAGGGTCTTGATGAATTGGAATCAATTTGATAGCACTTAACAATAACTATATATATATATATATATATATATATATAATAATTCCCAAGACAGAAGATTTGCTCTTTGCCTTCTGGAGATGGATTTGTTTGGAAGTAATTTCATCTTTTACTTTTGAAAGTTTCTCCCTGTTTGCCTTCTCTGGACCTTTGCTATCTTGGGTCATTGCTAATGCTTTCTTCCTTCACTCTATCTAAATAAGGCTGTCTTGAAGTTGTCTCCTTGGGCTCTGTACCTTACACATTTCTTTTCTCTCAGCTCTTCACTATAGTCTGTATGCACAGCATGAGTTCCTCACTTGAGCCCCAAATGTTTTCATATCTCCATTGAACTCACTTCGCACACCTTGGACTGGAACTCACATAGACATATTTCCTCAGTACCACAGCTGTGTCTCCTCTTATTATCCCTGTGTCTTTCCTGTTAATTCCATGTCATTTTCACCTCCCTGACAATCTCCTTCTTGCATATTGCCTGACCCATCACTCATGTTAACATATGTGTACTCGCTAGCTATGAATACTTCCATCCACTAATCCTGTAACTACCATAGGATTTTTTTTTTTTTTAAGTCAAGAAAACATTTTCTTAACTTTTTACAACAGTGGTCCCTTAAAATATTTGTCCTTTTGTGATTGACTAATTTCACTCAGCAGAATAAGTTAGAAATTTCCCTCAGCTCAGTCTTTTAGATCAGACTCTTTTCATCTCTTACCCAGATTATTACAATAGACTTCTAATGTATCATCCTCTTTGGGCCTCCAATCCTTGTGATCAGTTCCTTAGAAGATGCTGCTGGATTAATCATACGGCTTCAATCACATATCTTTTGATCCCCAAAACTTGCTGTAGCACTCTGTGTTATTGACTCCACAGTTTAGCATTAAACATCTTATACCAACCTTGAATCCTAGCCCTCTCATTATTTTTTACACCAAAGGTCATCAAACTGCAGCTCAGTTGCCAAATTCTGCCTATCATCTGTTTTTATAAATAAAGTTTTATTAGAACAGAGCCACATCCATTTATTTGCTTTCACATTACATGGGCAGAGTTGAGTAGTTGCAACAGAGACAGTTTGGCCCTCAAATCCTAAAAAATGTACTCTCTGGCCCTTTACAGAAAAAGTTTGTTGATCCTTATCCTAGTCATATTCTCATATTAAAACCAAACTCTGAACTTTCCATTTATAATTTTCCTAAAGAGCAAACCTTGAACTTCCCATTTATAATTTTTCACTCTCCTGAAATGTTTTCCTTGGTTTTGATTCCTTCAAAATTCTTCTCAAATACTACGTTCTTTAGGAATCTTTATCTTAAACTGTTCTCGTTCATTCATTCATTCTTGAATCAGCAAATTTCTTTATTAAACATCTATTTTCTAGGAAAAATGATAGGCCATGTGAAAATTGTGAAAAATTACAGCCCTAATTAAGATCATCTCACAGAATAAAGATAAGACTTTCTTCTCCTGCAAAGATTTACAGCCTCAGACACCCTGTACAGAGTTACTAGTTGGAATTGATTCAACTTAACAACAACATAATGAAGCTTATCATCCAACGGTCAAGATTTACATCAAATAAATAACCACACACCTATGACAAGGAAATGAATTTAAATGAGAAATTTAGAGTCCTATTTGTGGCCCAGACCTAAACAATAAGCAAAGAATTGGGATTAGAGTATTTCAGGCTTCCATAAACCTGGGAGATGGGCCTGCAGCAGAATGGAACTTGACCTGTCTGAGGAACTGAACATGCTCATGTGCCTGGTGCCTGTTACAGAGAGCAAGGAAGAGCATGTACCAAGCAAGTTGGGTAGGGTCCTTCAGGTGGGGTTTTGAGGACCATACTAGTTAGGGATTGGAGTTTCATGGATTTTTAAAAACTTTTTATTGTGAATTGAGTGAAGGTTTACAGAGCAGATCATCAGTTTTTCATTTAAAATTTATATACTTTGCTTCATTACAGAAATTGCAATCCTCTCCATGTGAAAAAGGAAACAGAATTAAATACCATCAGTTAATAATATTTATCTGTTTCCTTTAAATTTTTGCACTCCTCCCTTCATCCTCCTTCTTGTTGTGTATTGCCTGTCCCATCACCCATGTTAACATGTGTCTGCTCTCTAGCCATAAATAATTCCCTCCACTCACTCTGTAACTATCACAGATTTTTTTTTTTTAATTAAGAAAACCTTTTCTTAACTTTTTACAATAGTGGTCTCATAGAATATTTGTCCTTTTGTGATTGACTAATTTCACTCAGCATAATGTGCTCCAGGTTCACCCATATTGTGAAATGTTTTGCAGATTCATAGTTATTCTTCAATGTTGCATAGTATTCCATTGTGTGTATGTACCAAAGTTTGTTTAACCATTCTTCTGCTGATGGGCATTTAGGCTGTCTCTATCTTTTTGCTATCATGAATAGTGTTGCAATGGACATGGTGTGCATGTACATCTATTCATGCCACAGTTCTTATTTTTTGAGGATATGTGCAAAGTATTTGCATTGCTGGTTCATATGATATTTCTATTTCCACCTTTTTGAGAAATATCACACTGTTTCTCACAGCATGATGTAAAATGGTTACAGCATTTTACAGTCCCACCAGCAGTGTAGGAGGGTTTGTCTCTCCAAACCCTTGCCAGGATTTTTTGCTTTCTGTTTTATTTTGTTTTTGACCTTTACTATTAATGTGGGAGTAAGATAATGTCTCATTGTTGTTTTGATTTCATCTCTCTAAAGGCTAATGATTGTGAGCGTCTCTTCATGCTTGTTGGCCACCAGCACATCTTCTTTGGTGAAGTTCTCTGCCCGTTTTAAAAATTGGATAATTTGTCTTCTTTTTGTGAAGACATTGAAGTATTCTATAAATTTTTTTAGAGTAGTCCTTTGTCTGATATTTCATTCTGAAACATTTTCCCCAGCCTGTGGATTCTCTTTTTACTCTTTGGGTGAAATTCTTTTATGCACATAAGTGTATAATTTTTAGATTGCTTTGGGTAGTGTTTACATTTTCACAATGCTAAGTCTTCCTATCCATGAGCATGATATATTCTTCAGTGTCTGTTAAGTCTCCTTTAGTTTCTTATAGTAGTGTTTTGTAGTTTTATTTGTATAGGTTTTTTGTTTCTTGGATTCAATTTATTCCCAAGTGTTTCATCTTTTGGATGGCTATTGTAAATGTTATTGCTTTCCTGATTTCCAAAATTTTTTGTATGTTGATCTTGTACCACGTCGTTTGTCAAATCTTTAGTTGAATTCCAGTAATTTTCTTAATGAATCTTTGGGATTATTTAAGTATAAGATCAAATCATCTGCAAATTGAGAGTTTTACTTCTTCTTTGCCAACTTGCATGCCTTTAATTTCTCTTTCTTGCCTTATAACTCTAGCTAAGACTACCCAGCACAAAATTGCATAGGAATGGTGATAAGGTCATCCTTGCCTGGTTCCTGTTTGCAAGGAGAATGACTTAAGTTAATCACCATTGATAAACTTGATAAACAAAATGAACAGTCGTCTGTTCATTTTGTATATATGCCATTAATATGTTGAGGAATTTCCCTTATATTCTTATTTTGTTAGGTGTTTTAATTAGGAATGAGTTTTGGATTTTGTCAAATGCCTTTTCTGCATCAATTGATATGATCATATGATTTTTTTCATTTGTTTTATTCATGTGGTTTATAATATTGATTGCTTTTCTAATACTGAATCATTCTTACATTTACTATTGGGTGTATATGAGTCCGTTTTGACTCATAGCAACCTTATACACAACAAAACAAGACACTTTCTGGTCTTGTGCCTTCCTGCCTGCCTTGTGTGAATTCATCTTGGCCATGATGTATTAATTTTGTGATGTATTGTTGGATTCTTTTGACTAGGATTTTGTTGAGAATCTTTTTCATCTATCTTCATGGGGAATATTGGTCTATAACTTTCATTTTTAGTGATGCCTTGGCCTGCTTTTATTATCAGAGCTATGCTTCATAAAATGAATTTGGGAGTTTTCCATCCTAAGAATTCACCAGTAAAGTTATCTGAGATTGGACTTTTTAGTTGTGAGTTTTTTTTGTGGCTTGATCAACATATTCACTTGTTACCGCCTGTTCAAGTTTTCAACTTCAGTCTGTGTTAGCTTAGGTAGATTGTGTTTTTCTAGAAAGTTGTCCATTTCTTTTAGATTTTCAAATTTGTTGGATTACAGTCGATTCCAGGCATCTTAAATTTTCATACTTTTCTTTTTTCTGCACATAGACCAAAGTTACACCTTAAATGATCACTCATGAGCTTTTAAAATCCCAGATGCTGCTCACCAAAGTAGGATGTAGAACACTGTCTTTATTAACTATGTTATGCCAATTGACCCTGGTGCCTTTATGGTCCGCCTGATCCAAGAACTTAAGATATTTGATAATATGTAAGAAGTTTTCATCATTTTGTCCATTGTCTGTTTCACCACATTCATAAGTTGTTTTCAGCAAAAGTAAATACCCATGTACAAATATCTTATCTCAAACCCCTACATATTTGTTGGTATACTCCTCCTCTCCCTCCCATGTATCTATCTGTCCATGTATCTACCCACAGAACATGGTTGTTGGAGGATTGTGTGGATAACACCATTTACCTCAATCCCCTTTAACCCTTGTATGTCTCCCTGTGTCTTTGTCTGTCTTTATCATTCTTCTTTCAATATCCCTCTTCTTGTACATAATCCTCCCCGTCACAAGAGCTAATATATGTGTACCCGCTAGCCAATGAATTACTCTCCTTTCACTCCCACACCTGACAACCATCAAAGCATGAAAACCTTCCCTTGACTTTTTAAAATATTGATCTCATACAATATTTGCCCTTTTGTGATCGACTGCAGCATCGATGGACTCAAGTGTGGCAACAGTAGTGAGGTTGGCCCAGGATCGGACATTGTTTCATTCTGCTGTGCATAAGGTCGCTATGAGTCGGTGCCAACTCGATGGCACCTAACAACAACGTAACAAATTTCACTCAGCATACTGTCCTCTAGGTTCATCTAGCCTATAAGGTTTTTCACAGATTCATTGTTATTATTCCAAGTTGCATAATATTCCATTGTATGTATATAACCAAAATGTGTTTATCTATTCTTCTATTGATGGACTTTTAGGCTGTGTCCATATTTTTGCTATTGTGAAGAGTCTTGTGATGAACATGTGTGTGCAACTATCTACTTGTGTCATGGCTCTTATTTATTGTGGACATATATCAAGTATATGAAGAAAAACGTAGCATCAGGATTGGAGGAAGAATCATTAACAACCTGTAACATTTAGACGATTGCCTGTTGAAAGCTAAGAAGACTTAAAATACTTACTGATGAAGGTAAAAGACCACAGTCTTTTGTATGGGTTGCACCTTAATGTAAAAAAATCAAGAATCCTTACCAATGGACCTATAAATAACACCATGGTAAATCGAGAAAAGATTGAAGTTGCCAAAGACTTCATTTTGTTTGGATCCACCATCAACATTCATGGAAACAACAGTCAAGAAATCAAACGACATATTGTATTAGGCAAATCTGTTTCGCAAGACCTTTTTAAAGTGTTCAAGAGCACAGATGTCAGTCTGAGGACTAGAGCATACCTAACCCAAGCCATGGTATTTCCAATAGCCTCATATGCATGTGGGAGTCCCGGTGTGGCACTGTGGGTTAATACACTGGACCACAAGGTCAGTTTGAACCACAAGGTTGGCAGTTCAAACCCACCAGCCACTCCTTGGAAACCTTATACAGGATCACTGTGGGTTGTCCCTGACTCGACAGCACTTGACAACAACAACAACAACATACGCAAATGAAAGTTGGACAATTAATAAGGCAGGAAATAGAAGAATTGGTGCATTTTAGTTATAGTGTTGGAGAAGAATATTGAAGGTACCATGGATTGCCAGAAGAACAAAATCTGTGTTGGAAGAAACACAACTTGAATGCTCCTTTGAAGCCAAGATGACCAGACTTTGTCTCTAATACTTCATCTCGTACTTGCATATTGGTATATTTTTAGCATTCACCAACTGCTTCCTGGTTAGTATAATTAGGGAATAAAGCTTATGCCCCATTCTCTGTACCCAGTTTACACAGTTCAGTTTAGGATGGGTTTGGCTGATATTGGTTGTTGTCATTAATCATGTATGTAGCTACTGATATTGGCTCTTGCGTGTGGGTGGTATTGTAGAGGGTACAGTTGTAGCTGTTCTGTGTGGGCAGTCACCAGTATCTTTATGTAATACCAATATGTTGTATTTTCTTTGAAGCCACTCACAAAAGTTTAAGATGTTCATGTCACCTCTGGTCGACCAGCACAGGTCACCAGACTATCTTCTTTTTTCAAGTTTCTGTTAAGTTTTCAACCAAGCTCCTAGTAAGCATTCAACCCATCTACTTCTCTATTCTTTCATCTAAGGTTCAGGGTACTAGGACTACCATCTGCATCTGTTTCTTTTGGTTTTTCTTCTCTTTGTTGTAGCGAGCCTGAGTAGCCTTACTGCTTAATCTGCCATTTTGCCACCTCCCTCCATAAGGTTTTTAATGGTGGTGACCTTTCAGAAGAAATGTCAAGGTTTTCTTTCAAGACACTTCTGGGTAGATTTGAACCACCACCCTTTTGTTAGTAGCCAAGAACTTAATCACTTGTGCCACCTAGGGACTCCTATTCCTCTGAGTAACTGGGCTAAGTCTTTCAGGGGCCTCTGGGATATGATATAGAATATGCCTCAGAAATATCTCACCTGATAGGCAGGCAAGGAAAGTGGGATATTTATTCACTAACTCTCATTCATCATTGGTTAGGGATGCTTCCAGGGATTTTAATTTCCTGGCCTACCCTCTTCTCAGGTTTAGCATATCCAAGGTCAGAGGTATTTATAATATTAGGAGCATGCCAATAACTTCATGCTAAAAGCCCTGAGTCCTCTGTCTGAAATCATTGGCAGACTCCAGAATGGTGTGAGTCAAGGGATATGAATGAGGCTTTGTACATTGGGCATGCTGGGGCATTAGAAATTCTGGCAGGTCTGGGGAAAATAAAACCAAGGAATGTAACAAACTTTAAGAAAGTTGGCTTCAAATACCCCACATAAGAACCAACACCATGCATGAGCGGGTAAGGAGCCCTGAAACCATCTGTACTGTCCAGGTGGCAAACAGGTTGCATAAGTCTCATTTCTCTCCATTGTCAATCTTAATTCAGGAATGGAAACTTTCCTCTAAGGTGAGATTCTTTGCAGCTAGTCAATTTTCTATTCGCATCAATCAATCATGGACCAACTGGATATTTGCCGCACAGTAATGACCCAAACACAGCATGTGGACATTGGAAGAAAAGGAATAAAAAAGACACCAGTCACCCAAATAAAATGATTGGGTTTGTTTTAAATAAACTCACAAGAATAATTAGAAACTATCTTTAATATTTTTGGTGTTAAAGATAAGAAGAGCTAATGTGTGGGATTCCAAAGAAAGATACAAACAAGAAACAACACTGAAAATACCACAATGCTGGGGCAGTATTTGGTTGGATAAATCCACTTGTCACAAGACACATGAAGAATGCATACACCCTGAGTACTGGAAGAAGTATAGCATGGTGGTTCAGACACATCCCCATCCCACAACCCATTGATTGTATAACTTTGAGCAAATGACCTTTACTCATGTGTAAAACAGAGACAACATAATTTCAATGAGAGCACAGGAGTAATATACCCAGATTAGTGCCTGGCATAGAAAGGGTGCTCAATATTTCATTTTAATTACCTATATAGTTTAGAACCATAACATTGGCAGTTCAAACTCCTTGGAAACCCTATACAGGGTTGTTTTGAGTTGGAACAAACTCAATGACATTTAACGACAATGACAAAAAAAAAAATACTGTTTATTTGTCAGTGTGTCATACTGTGGTGGCTTGCATGTTGCTGTGATGCTGGAAGCTATGTCACCAATGATGGACAAATTTCAGTTAAGCTTCCAGACTAAGATAGACAAAGAATAAGCTGAGGTAGACTACTTCCGAATGTTTAGCTACTGAAAACCTTATGAATAACAGTGGAACATTGTCAGTACCAGAATATTGAATATTAAAACATTATGAATAGCAACAAATACAGTGCCAGAAGATGAGCACCTCAGATTGGAAGGCAATCATAATATGACTGGGGAAAAACTGCCTCCTAAAAGTAGCATTGACATTCATGATATGAATGGAGTAAAGCTTTCAGGACCTTCATTTGCTGATGCGGCACAACTCAATATGCGAAGAAAAAGCTGCAAATATCCATTAATAATCAGAACATGGAATATACTAAGTGTGAATCTAGGAAAATTAAAATTTGTCAAAAATGAAATGGAACACATAAAGATTGATATCCTAGGTGTTAGTGAGCTGAAATGAACTGGTATTGGCAATTTTGAATCCGACAATCACATGATTTACCATTATGGGAATGACAAATTGAAGAGGACTGTCATCACATTCATCTTCAAAAAGAACAAATCAAGGTCTGTCTTTAAGTATAACGTTGTCTGTAATTGGATAATATCCACACACCTACAAGGAAGACCAATTAATACCACTATTATTCAGATTTATGCACCAACCACTAAAGCCAGTGATGATGAAATTGATGAATTCTACAAACTTCTTCAGTCTGAAGTTGATCATATATGCAATCAAGATATATTTATAATTACTGGTGATTGGAATTTAAAGGTTGGAAACAAAGAGAAAAAATCAGTGTTTGGAATATAGGGTCTTGGTATTGCCGAAAATGCTCGAGAATTGCATGACAGAATTTTGTAAACCAATGACTCTTTCATTGCAAATGTCTTTTTAAAACAACATAAAAGATGTCTCTACACCTGGACCTCATGTCAGATGGAATACACAGAAAACAATTTGACTACATTTATGGAAACAGACAGTGGAAAAGTTCTATACCATCAGCCAAAACAAGGCTGAGGGAAGACTGTGGAACATACCATCAATTGCTCAGGCTGAAGTTGAAGAAAATTAAAACAAGTTCATAAGAACTAAAACATGACCTTGAATATATTCCACCTGAATTTAGAGATATCTCAAGAAGAGATTTGATACATTAGGCCCTATTGACCAAAGAACAGAACTGTGATATGACATCAAGAACATCTTACAATAAGAAAGCAAAAGGTCATTAAGAAGACAAGAAAGATGGAAAGATCAAAATGAATGTCATAGGAGACTCTGAAACTTTCTCTCCAGCATACAGATGCTAAAGCAAATGGAAGAAATGAGGAGGTAAAAGTACCGAATAGAAAATTTCAAGGGGCAGTTCAAGAGGGCCAAGTCAAATACTATAATGAAATATGCAATGATCAGGAGTTAGAAAACCAAAAAGGAAGAACATGCTCAGCATTTCTCAAGTTGAAAGAACTGAAGAAAAAAATTCAAGTCTCAATTTACAATACTGAAGACTCCATGGACAAAATACTGTATGATGAAGAAATCATCAAAAGAAGATGGCAGGAATTCTCAGAGTTAACACTAACAAAAAGAAATAAATGAGGCAGCATATGATGAAGAGCCAATGATACTGAAGGAAGAACTCCAATGTGCCCTGAAGATACAGGCAAAGAACAAGGCTCCAGGAATTGACGGAATACAAATTTTAATCTTTCAACAAACTGATGCAGCACTGGAGGCACTCACTCATCTGTGACAAGAAATTTGGAAGACAGCTACCTGGCCAACTGACTGGAAGAGATTCATATTTGTGCCCATTCCAAAGAGAGGTGATCTAATGGAATGTGGAAGTCATTGAACATTAATATCACATGCAAGTAAAATTTTGCTAAAGATAATTCAAAATCGGTTGCAACAATGCACTGACAGGGAATTTCCAGAGGTTCAAGCTGATTCAAACAAGGGATATCACTGCTGACATCGGATGGATCTTGACTGAAGCCAGAGAATACCAGAAAGATATTTTCCTGTGATTTATGCAAAGGCTTTTTGACTGTGCGGATCATGATAAATCATAGACAAAATTGTGAAGAATGAGTATTCCAGAACACTTAATTATGCTCATGAAGGACTTGTACATAGAACAACAGACAGTTGTTAGAATAGAACAAGGTACACTGAATGGTTTAAGATCAGTAAAGGTATGTCCCAGGGTTGAGTTCTTTCACCATACCTATTCAATCTGTATGCTGGACAAATAATCTGAGAACCTGGATTATAGGAAGAAGAACGTGGCATCAGGATTGGAGGAAGACTCACTAACAACCTGTGATATGCAGATGATACAACCTTGTTTTCTAAAACCTAAAAGGACTTAAAATACTTAATGATGAAGATCAAAAACCACAACCTTCTATGAAGGTTGCATCTCAATGTAAAGAAAACAAAATTCCTAACCAATGGACCAATAAATAACAACATGATAAATGGAATAAAGCATGAAATTGTCAAAACTTCATTTTGCTTGGATCTACCCCCAACACTCATGGAAGTAGCAGACAAGGAATCAAATGGCGTATTGCACTAGGAAATCGTTGCACAAGACCTCTTTAAAGTGTTCAAGAGCAAAGATGTCAGTTTGAGGACTAAGGTGCACTTGACCCAAACCATGGGATTCTCAGTAGCTTCATATTCAGGTGAAAATTTGACAGTGACTAAGAAAGACCACGGAAGAATCGATGCATTTCACAATGAATAGGAAGGACTGCAGAAGAATTGGTGTGTTTAAGTTATCGTATTGGACAAGAATATGAAAAGTATCATTGAATGCCAGAAGAACAAATATGTATTGGAAGATGACAGGATGGTCAGACTTTGTTTCTTATACTTTGGGCATATTATCAGGATGACTCAGTCACTGGAGAAGCATATCATGCTTGGTAAAGTGGAGGATCAGTGAAAAAGAGGAAGATCCCCAATGAGATAGATTAGCTCAGTGACAGCAGTAATGAGCTTAGTGGTAATGATGGTGAGGTTGGTGCAGGACCAGACAGTGTTTTGTTCTGTTATGCATAAGGTCACTATGAGTCGAAACTGACTCGATGGCACCTGTTTGTTTATAGGAGTCCTGATGATGCAATGGTTGAGTGTTCCGTTTTTAACTGAAAGGATAGCCATTTCAACCCACCCAGTGGCTTCACAGGTAAAACACCTGGCCTTCTGCTTCCTAAAGAATATAGCCTAGAAAACCCTATGGTTTTACTAGAAACACAGTTACTACTGTGTTGCATTAAGTCATGAGTTGAATGAGTTGAAATGAGTTGAAATCCTCTTGAGGATACCTAACAAGAGCAACATGGCTGTGTGTAAGGTACCCACACCTTTTGTTTCTTTGTCATTCTGGAACACACAACTCAGTGAATGAGTAAAGAGAATGTGAACATCCTCTTTGGAGAAGATATGAACATTTCACTTATCCAAAGCACAAGGCAGGGTAAACATTTTAAGATACTGTTGGTTTCTAATCAAAATGTTCAAACCTCGGATTTCGTTGCTTTAAAGTAGAGGAGGTTTTGTTGCATGGAGCAGAGGTTTAAAAGTCAGAGTATGATCCAAGTCTGCAGAAAAGGGTAAATCAACTCTGTGCCCAGAATAATTGTTTCCTTGAAAACATGCTTTCCCTTGTCTGAGGGGAAACATGTGTTGAATAGGCTTCTCTTGGATTTTTTCATAGAGTGGAGACAATAAACAACTCCTGGGCCTCAACTGACCAGACAGACAATCTTGCTCTCTCTCCCCAAACTGTGTCTCTGCTGACTTTCCCAAATCATCCACATTTTCTACAAACTCCTAGAAAATGCCCCCAGTGTGAGTCCTGTTCGGAGGCTTCTCACTCCAATCTACCAACTGCTAGTAAGTTTTTGAAGCAGATGTCATGAAATTAACAGAAAATCTATTTATAGCATTTCCTTTGAGGAACTTGGAGATAAAATTTGAGAGATGCAGAAGTTCCCCTGGAGCTATTTCTGTACCTGTAAAAAGGTAGATTAGAAAGATGACTCTCATCTGATGAACGGTGTGATCCATCCTAAGGCTAAGATCTTGGAGTTTCTGTGCAAGCTGTGTGGCCATCCCACTGGCAGGCCAAGGAAAATTGTTAACACTCGCTGTGCCTCAGTGTTCCCATATGCAAAGTGGAGATAAAAATATGCCTCCCCACTGGAGATGTTCTGAGGATTAGGGAAACAATGTCAACGAAGCACTTTGTGGCGTTATAGACCCCAAAAGGAATTACCATTATAAAAAATGCACAATATAAAACTCTATTTTTGACTTTGTGGCTTTGATGGCATGAACAAACTTCACCCTCCAGCTTTTTAATATGATTATAAGCCCTTTACAAGAATACAGCTTTCACTCTGCACAGCAGGATACATAATATTTCTTATAAATTTAATTTAGAAAACGGCAGGAAAATAATGTTAAGGATTTGCCTTAAACCTACTAAAGCAAGGCAATTCCATTAATACTGCCACTCCATCTTTAACTCGGCACATTGTACTTTAAGACGACAGACTCCTAAGATTCCTGCTATTCTTTGGAACAATAAAGGTAACCTTACGATACAGGACACATTTTGTTTCTAATTTTTTTTTTTCTAAAGAGGACTAGTCAGATCTGAATGAGCCGCTTCTTAATGTTTATTTCTTCTTTTGAAGTAGTGATCTGAAAAGTTTTGAGGTAAGTTTCACATGGACTTGGAATAAGCGACCCTCTTCCTTTAGTTCTCTGTTGCCTACCTGGAGCTTCTGAATCCTGTGGTCTCAACGGAGCTGGTTAAAACTGTAAACGCCACAGAGAGGCATGGATTTGGGAAGCTTCTAGGCTTTGGTTACAAATGAGAAGGCGGCTCACTGCTTAGGTCAAATCTCTCCTGGCGGAAGAGCACCCAGATTCCTACTTTAGAAGAGACCTGTATTCGCTTCCTACTGCTGCTGTGATGAATTACCACAACGTTTGTGGCTTAAAACAATGCCCATTTATTATCTTACAGTTTTGTAGTTTAGAAGTCTGACATGAGTTTCACTGAGCTATCTTCAAGGTGTCATCAGAACTCCATTTCTTTCTGAAACTCCAGGAAAAAATTCATCTCCTTGCCTTTTTTAGTTTCTAGAGCTCACTTGAGGAGCCCTAGTGGTACAAGTGGTTTGTACTCAGCTGCTAATCTCAAGCTTGGAGAGTCAAATTCACTCAGCATCTCCACATAAGAAAGGTCCAGGAACTGCTTATGTAAAAAGTTATAGCTAAGAAAACGATACAGAGCAATTCTACTTTATAACCCATGGGATCGCCATAAATTGGAGTCAATTGACAGCAACAGGTTTGGTTTGGGTTGGGTTTCGTTTAGAAGCTTTTCTTGGCTCATGACTTCCTTTCTCCATCTTAAAAGCCAGTAAGGGTGAATTGGCACATCATCACACTAACCCTTTTTTCTGCCTCACTCTTAGACTTTTTAAAGACCTATTTTGGGTCCACCTGGACAAACCAGGATAATCAGGTGATTTGCAACCTTAATTCCATCTATAAACTTAATTCCTCTTTGCCATGCAAGGTAATATATAGGTTCTGGAGATTAAAACATGGACATCTTTGGGCAGATGTAATTCTGCTTACAACAAAACCCAGATTTATTTCTCACCTGTGTTTGCTTCCATTCCCAGGTTCTAAAATGGGCAGCATGGGTCCCATGAGCTACAGAAAAGTTGGATAGAATGTTATTATTGGTGTAGAAGGAACGTAAAACCATTGGTCATCCCAACCCCTCAAGTTTATCACTCCTCACTTAATGCCCTCTTCCTTAATGCCTCATTCGCCCAAACCCCAACCTCTCCCCTACGGATAGGTAGTATTCATCAAATTAAAACCAGTGAAATTATCTTCCTATAATGCAGACAACAGTTACATTCTTATAGTAAACTGCATATATCTTGAATGTATTGAATGCTGAATGGGAAGCTACAAGTCCTTACTCTAGATAGCTGTTCTATGCTTGATGAAATAGCAAGTGATTTGTGGGTTTTTTTTTTTTTTTCCCTATCTGAAATCCTGTCTAACCAAAGCTCAATTCTACAGGGAGTGGTCAGTTTTTATTCATAAGTATCTGTGTGACAGGTAGGACATGTAGTAAATCCTTTGCATACAGGGTATCATTTAATCTTTCAGGTACATATAGTCTCAGGAAGGTAAAGTGTCTTGCTCAAGTCACATAACATGAATAAACAAACTGGGGTTTAAACCTTAATGGTTAGGTCATAAGCTCAGTATGGACTCTGAATTCCTGATGTGGTGCTATAGGATATGCACTGGAATACAAGGTTGACAGTTCAAACTCATCAGCTGCTCCTTGGAAATTCTATACAGGGTTGCCATGAATCTGAGCAGACTTGATGGCACTTAACAATGATGACAACAACAGTTTGACTCTAAATTTGTGTTATACTCTCATTTGGGGACCTGCTACTTGTAGCCCTGTCCCTCAAATATCTCTGGATACTCAAAATAAATTGTTCTTTGTTTCATTTTTTTCATCCCCTTTCCTTAATTCTTACATGGGATCTGTCTTAGGATTTTTATCTGAGGCAATTGGTTAATTTTTCTAGGAGTTCCTTGGAAAGAAACCTTAAGGAGTAACAGAATGGACTATAGTGGCTTCCCACACTCTGATGCTCTAACAAGGTCATTAGAACTCTTCAAATCATTCTGTAGGGCAGCTGTCTATATTTAGCCCCAGTTTATCCCATATAGAAGCAAACAAAAGCCAAAAAAAAAACCCAAAAAACAAAACCCCTCTGTGGAATTCTGAAGTATTCAAGGAGGGAGATGCATTAGGTTGACTGGCAACCAAAGATTAATTGGGTCTGTGTGGGTAGGTGGTTTAGGTGGTTGATAGGACAAGGTCAGCCTTTGCTCTATGGCAGCTTGAAAGAGAATGTTGGCAGTAGAGTCAGAAGGCTGTGAAGGGCAGCCCCAGGGTCAGAATGACAGCAGCTCAGGGAAGGCTCTGGGCTGTGAAGTAAAGCAAGCACAAGTGTAAATGACCCGGGGCTCTGATGATGTGCATCAGAGATGTTCGCGCTCTCAGACTGACATTCAAATGATGAAAATATCACCCGCCTCAGCAGCCTGATCTATACTAAGGGAGAGAGAACTCAGATCACCAACTAAGGGCTTCAAGTTTACCAAGCAGAGTGTTAAAAGGTTTCTCAGTCTCTGAGGTTTGAAACTGTAGTGATAATGCCACAGACAGGTGCAGTTAATGCAATGCATGGGTGGCCCATTTAAAATACTTCTAAATGAGCCTATTAAATTCCTAAAAATATTAAGTCTCTAACAGATAGAGCCCTTTCATCAAAGATGGATTAAAAGAAAAACACATCAAATGATTCAGGCAGGAATCACACCCAATCCATTTGAAGCAGGTAGCTGTAAAACAGCCCTGTTGTTAAGTTACTGTTAAGTGCCCTCAAGTTGGTTCCGACTCAGATTTCAGGAGAGAAGTAAAAGAAAAACAGGAATTTATAAATATTGGGGAAATTACTATGTAGAAAAGTGATGAGATTTAACTCCTAGTGACCCTGTATAGAGTTTCTGAGGAGGAGTTGGTGGGCTTGAACCACTGACCCTGTGGTTCAAACCGACTTTGCAGCTCAGCACATTAATTAACAAGGTCATACCAGGATATCAAAATAGCCCTAACTGAAGCTTATTTTATCTGGTTGTGTGCCTTTAAGGGATGATTTGGGGAGAGAAGTAAAATAAAAATAGGAATTTACTAACTTTGGGAGAATTATCATGTAGAAAGGGAAGAGATTTAAATCATTGGATACCACATGACCAAACTAGAAACTGTGAAATTCTAAGAGACATGCCTGGGATGTCTGGGGGAACCTGTTTTCCACATCCCAGGGGTGGGTCTCCTCATTGAGTATAACCACTGATGCAAGGTTAAAAGTTCACTCTCAGAGGTCCCACATGTTAGTCTTTGCCTTTTTCCAGAGATGGATAAAAGTGCAGGTTAAACGACTGAAGCTAATCAAACTTGAAAGAGACTAAAGGCAAACACAGTGCTATTACTAATACTCACTTAGAGCTTTTATTGGTGCTCAGGATACTCATAAAAACATATCTAGGAAGTCAAATTGATAATCAGAGGGGTTCTTGATCTGCAAAGAACCTTAATAAAAGGAGATGGAGGCTGTTGAGTGATATTTCACCAGGACAAGGGATGAACTAGGAGAATTATCAAGCCTCTAATAATATTATAATAAGGCGAGTATTTGTTTAGAAGTCATACATGAAAGGGAGAGGGCTAAGTAGTTTACGTACTCATAAATATTATTCTTATTTTGCAGGAGAGGAAATCACGGCTTAGAATGGATAACTTGCACAAGATCACATGAACTACAAAGTGATGGATTTGAGGTTAAACCCAGTTCTGTCTGACTCCAAGCCCAGACTCTTAACCACCATTATATACTTCCTCTGTGGTCACTAGAATGCCCACATTCTCAGATTTACAGCCTCTTCTCTGACAGAGTTGGAAAAACACTTCCAAATCCAGGCTTTTTGACTCTACCTTGTTTAAGCTGCCATGTTGGCCATTCCTTTCGGTTAATGTAATTTTTTCTTCTGTCTTCCTTCTTTAAATTCATTCTTTACAATTCATCCACAGTGATCTTTATAAAACACAAATCTCATCGTATCATTTTCCCGCTTAAAACTTGTAATTGGGTTCCACAGTATAAAGTACAACTCCTGTCCTTGGATTTCACACACCTCGATCATCTGTGTATTGCTAGCCTCTCCATTCTCACGTCCCCATTCTTACCCTCTTCTCCGCCCCACTGAATATATTCTGTCCTTGGAATCTCAATCCCAAACTCAATTAATTTCTCTCAGTGTCTCTCCTGTTCACATCTTTCTTTCAATATCTTGCCATATCTTTTGGTCTCTTAAGCTCTCCTTTTCTCCCCATCTTCTTTCCTCAATCTTCTCATTTCCCTTTCCTTTTTAAGCTAACAGCATTTATCCATTAATTTCACATATATTTACTGAGCACTGAATATGTTTCAGGTACCATAGATACAAATACAGAGAAGCTAGACATGGGACTTCCATTCTAGTGGTAATACAATAGTAGACAGACAAGAGTCAAATAAACTGTTGAAGAGAAAAACCTCAAGTTTGATGTGTAGTCTGCCAAGAATTAAAATTGTGGTCATGTGATAGTCATGTGATAGTGAATTCTAAGTTGTGATCTGACTGACAGGAAATTAGTTATGTAAAGATGAGAAGAAACTATCTGTTCAAAGGCTTAATGTTGGCAATGAAGTTGGTGAATTTGAGGCACAGAAAAAAGCAAATGTGACTCAGAAAGGGCAGGAATAGGAGTTGAATTTGGAGAGAAAGACATACAAGGGGACATTAGAAAGTTTGTGGAAAATGGAATTAAAAGATGATGGTGCAACTATTGATCATTCCCTGGGCAGAGGATAGAAAAATGATGCAAATCAAAGATGTATGGAAACAATTAGTCCGATGAACTAATGGACCATGTGAACATCAGTATCTACGACCCTAGGACCAGAAAAACTAGATGATGCCTGGCTACAATACTAACTGCTCTGAAAGGATTACATTTGTTGTTAAGTGCCATTGAGCCAGTTTAGACTTAGAATGAACCTGTCTAGGGCTTCCAAGAGCAACTGATGGATTTGAACTGCAGATTGCAGTTACCAGTCCAGTGTTAATCTTACAGTGCCACACCAGGGATTTCACTGTTGTTGTCATTATTAAGTGCTGTCAAGTGGGTTCCAACCCATAATGACCCTGTGTAGTGTTTCCAAGGAGCAGTTGGTGAGCTTGGATGCCAACCATATTGTTCAAACCAACTTTGCTGTCCAGTGCATTAACCCATAGCGCCACACAAGGACTCCATTTTTGTTGTTGTTGTTGTGAAGTGCTGTTGAGTCGGTTCTGACCCACACTGACCCTGTATAGGGTTTCCAAGGAGCAGCTGGTGAGCTTGAACTGCCGAGCTTGCAGTTCAAATGGCTTTGTAGTGTGGCACATTAACCCACAGCACCACACCAGGACTTGAGGACTCCATTAGTAGGTCCTAAACAGAGTGAGAGAATTCTGTGTAACAAAACTAAAA
>NW_006408540.1:3183797-3190936 GCF_000296735.1 Chrysochloris asiatica
AGGGTTGTCTTCCAAATTTCTTGGCAGAGATGAGTGAGTGCCTCCAGTGCCACCTCACTTTCTTGAAAGATTTCAATTTTTATTCCATCAATTCCTGGTGACTTGTTTGCCAATTCCTTCAGTGCACCTTGGACGTCTTCCTTCAGTACCATGCAATCAATGAGGTGAAACAAAATGTGCCTGAATCATGGAATGTAAAACTGATGAACTGCTCTGTAAACCTTTACCTAATTCACCATTAAAAGTTAAAAAGAAAAAAGAGTGAATTTTTTTCATAGGCTTCTTAAAGCCTCCACATGTATGCCATTATAGGCTAAGGAAAAGGTTTGAATTTTATGCCAAGTGTAAGGAGAAACTAACCAAGCTCAGTTCATTTACATTTACAAGTCGCACATCTTATTCACATTTTAAATATTCACTCTGACTGCTGAGCCAAGAATGGACGGTATGTGTTTGAAGTTGGAAGGGGAGAGTAGAAATAAGAAGACCAGTAAGGACTACTGCTGTGGACCAGGTGAGCAAGGCTGACAGCCAGATAAGAGTAGTGGCTGTGGAGACTGAGAAAACAACAGATTCAAGATGGGTTTGGAATTGGCAGGGTTCATGTCTAGGTTATATGTTGGCAGTTGGAGAGATTTGAGGTTGAGCAAAAGAGAGGATTGAGCATGTCTCTTAAATTTTGGTTTGAGAAATTGAGTGAATGTGGTGTTGTTTTTGTGAATGGAAAAGACAGAGGGAAGAAGTAAATAAATTCTAGAAGTTCTATGAGGGCAGGAAAAAATATACATGAAATAAATATCTGAGAGATGAGTGAATGAATTCAGCTAATTCAATTCCACCTGTTCAGCATATTTGGATTATATAAGAGTTATGACTTAACACATACATGAATCCTTGTTGTTGTTGTGAGAATGAACCTGTCTGTACAGTGTTTCTAAGGTTTTTTAAAAAATCTTTGTAGGAGCAGAACGCCTCATCTTTCTTCTGTGGAGCTGCTGGTGGACTTGGACCACCAGCCTTCTGGTTTGCAGTTCAGTGCTTATCCTATGGAGCCACTATGCTCCTACACGATTGCTTATCTCTTATATATTTTAACATCTTCTCAGCCATCATTTACAGATCTTTCTTGAGGTCAGACATTTCTATAGATAACTTTATTTTTCTTCTAATTTTACTTTTAGCAGTTGCTGGAGGGCAGGGACTATGTTTTATTTGTTTTACCACCAGCCCCTAGCACAGTGTCTGACATGTAGCAGATGTTCAATGATAAGTTATTAAATGAATAAATTGAACAATGTCTAAAAAGTACGTGGAGACAAATTTCAGTGTTAACAAACATTTTATACAATTACAGCATTGTTGCTGGTGCTAGTTGTCATTACATTGGTTCAGACTCTTGGTGACTCCATGTTTGCCAATCTATCATCTCCTTAAGTGTGAGTTTTTCACAACGAAGATAAATAGGTGAGGTTTCATATATGCAATAAAGGGATTTTTTAAAATGTATTATTTATGACAAGGAGCACTGGTGGTGCAGCAATTAAGCATTCAGCTGCTAGCTGAAAGATTGGAGGTTTGAGCCCACCCAGAATGGGAGAAAGTCCTGGGGATCTGCTCCCACAATGATTACTGCCAAGAAAACCGTATGGAAAATGTGTACTCTGTCACAGGGAGATGCGTAAGATGGAATCCACTTAGCAGCACCCAGCTACAATAGTATTTACAACAAAACGAAGTTTCAAAGACTCTTATGACTCTATTCATTATCATCTCTTCTTGACATTATGGGGACATCATTCAAAAACACACTGCAGAGCTCCATGGGAACCAAATGATGCTCTGAATATCCAGAGCTTAGATTTCCAGACTGATTTCAAGTAGCTCAATTCCTCCCTTATAAAGTGACGGAGCATGTTATTTTCTACCTTCCACCCACCAACTTCAGGGAGACCTTGTTGTGAGGATTAGCTAACAAATGGCTGTAAAGTACTTCGCCTTAGCAAGTGCTGTGTGTTACACTATACCACCAATTTCAGCAACATCCACATTTATCAAATGAAGGTTGCCTAATAATAATAAGCATTAAATTATTCTGTAATACTAGGGCTCAGGTCATTTGGGTTGCGAGTTCTACGGTTGAGGAATTACACAGAGCAGCCTGATATTGTGTGTGAATGAGTCTTGTACTTCTGAACAGCTTTTGTCTCCATTTCAATAATCAGGCTCAAGGAAGATTTGGTTATTAAACTGTCATTTACTGAGGTTTTTGTCACGGTCATAAAGTATGCAACAAAAAAATGCCATAAACATTTTGGAATGCAGAATAAGCATCCTTCTGGGAGTGACAGGAATTTAAGTTCTTCCCAAGATTAATTACAGGTTTTTAACAGAAAGGAATGATGGGCAAAGATTCCAGTCTTAAGACAATTTTCCCTGGGAGCAACGACTCTAGGATGGGCAGATCACCTTCCAGCAATCAGATTAATTGCTCCAAGCAAACTGACTATCTCTAGGGCTTTAGATTCATCTATCACTTTTGAAGTTTTGATTTATTTTCTGCAAAGAAAACTAAACTTTCTTCTGCCTCTTAGAGAACGGATACTATGACAGACTAGGCAATTGGGGAAAGATTATTGTTTTGCAGAATGGGAAAAGGAGAGAAAAAAGCAAAGGTAAACCTGTTTTACCATACAGGAAAAGAAAACAAACTTCTTCATTGTAGCTAAGTCTTTATGATTTTGTCTTCCCAACAAACCCCCAAACATAGATAAAGTGCTTCAAGTGCCAATTTGATTTTGGCAGGCGAGTTGGGCTACAAATGATCTAATTTATCTCAATTCAAATCAGCTTAGCAAATTTGGAAGATGTTACATGAAAATAGGTAACATGGGAGTCACAAACACATGAATTTTAAGGTCTTTAAGCAAATGTGACTTCCTAGGACAAACTACTTCCTGTTACCATTCCAGTAAACAGCACATGGAAACCAAGGAGACAGGACCCAGGGCTACTGGGTAAAAAGCTTTCCCACTTAAATGCTTGGCTCACAAATAAGAATTACAAACCACCTGCCTTCTTTTCCGAAGGAAAGAAACTTTCAAAAGGCAACAATCTAGCTGAAACCCTAGGAAGAAGTGGGAGTACAAAGAGAGGCCTCAGTGGGAGAACACAGTAATTATTCAATAATTATTGGCAGTGAATAAAATGCATGCAATGCAGGTGTAAATTATAATGCAGGAATGCCATCACAGTCTAATGGCAGTGCTTCCTCAGTCCAGGAAAGAGCACCCCTATGGATTCCTTTTCCAAACCCTTTACTTTGCTAGGGGAGCTTTAGAAAGGGCGGCACAGAAAAAAATCACAGCAAATTTCCTAAGAGGACTATGGCTCCATGGCCTAGAGATCTTGGGACTTCACATACCCTTTTCTGAGTTGGCCATTTTAGCATAAAGCATAAAAGATGAATTTGTGATTTGGTTCCTTGACTTAAAACCAGTAACAGAAAAAGAGAAGCACAACACTAAAACTGAACCAAAAAAATGAGACACATGCAAATAGACCCATTATTTTTATGGTAACCAGGTCACTGAAAATAAAAGATTCATATTATTACAATACTCAGTGCTTGCACATTTCTTTATAGTTTACAAAGGGTTTTTGTATTCATTTTGTCATTTGATTTTCACAGCAACCCTGTTGTAGGCAAGAATTATGAAATGAAATAAAGACTAACATGCTGTCTAGCATGTACTGGGCACATGGTTGGTGCTGTAACACGTACTGGACACATGGTTGGTGCTTTAACACAGGAGAACACCGCGAGGCAGAGAGTTTGAGTTGCCCAAGCTCACATCTCACATGTCCTGTTAGTGCCCAAATCAGATCTCAAATCCAAGTAGAGTGAAACCTGTGAGAACCAAAACTCGAGGGATTGTCTTGTTTTTCCGGGTCTTGAAAGTTTCCCATGTTTGACAGGATACAGTCTTGCTACTTTCCTATTTTCTCCATTGGAAAATATTTGAATTTTCCTTCTCTGACAGATCACACTGTCTTACACTGTTTCCAGCTGTTACAGCAGGATTTACTGTAAAACCTCTATGAGTAAAAACAGATTGCACTACCCCATGCTGGCTTTCTGGGCACAGAAAAAGCCTAAAAACAACCTCTTCTGCAATAACTTTCATGAGCTCCTTCAATGGATGTTGTTAATTGGTTATTATTGTGGTTAGTTAGTTGCTATGGAGTGGTTTTCAATTCATGATAATTCCAGGAGTAGAACTGCCCTAGAGGATTTTTGAGGTTGTGACCTTTCAGAAACAGTTTGCTAGGCCTGTACTTCCAAGGTGCCTCTGGATGGATTTCAAACCACCAACTTTGATTAGTAGTATAGTGTTTAGCCAGTTTTCATATTAATTGGTAGTAAATATAAGGGTAAGTCAAAAAAGTGCTCCTATCAAACCATAGAAACCTATATTAATCAAAAATATCAAAATATAAAGCTATTGTTTCTTGACAGATCCTCCATGTAGGTCTATATACTTATGAAGACAGTGTTTCCATTTTTAACCCCTTCCCCAAAGAATTCCAAGTACTTCAATTTATATCACATCAAAATGGCAGTTTGGGATCCTTGAGGAACTTAAATCATATTCCCTGCTCAATGTTCTTTATGTTTGAAGAACAAAACGAAACCTGAAGGGGCAAAATCAAGGTTGTAGACTGGATGGGGTAAGGTCTACCAATGCAATGCTTGTAAAACAGCCTTGCTGTCGTCAAAGAAGGAGCAAGTGCATAGCTATGATGGAAAAAAATTGTTGGCACAACTTTTTTTGACATTTTTCTTACCAGTGCTGTTTTACACATTCTTAAAACTTCCTCCTAATAAGCCCTTGTGACTGTCCCATGTTCTCAAGAAAATCTATTAAAATTTCACCTTTGGGAATCCCTAAAAGCAATCAGTCTAGCTTTCTGAGCTAACATCTCTGCCTTGAATTTAAATGGCCTAGCAGATACACTCAGGAGCTGTTTTTGTTTGGACTGGTTTGGGTTTTTTTGGAAGGAATCATAACAAAACTAGGACAAGTTCATTACTGAGAGAATGTGTCTACAGCCATCCATTGATTGCAGAGCTGTGTTTAAGCATATTTTTCTTTTCTTTCCTTTTTCTTTTAAAATTAACCCATGCATGTATGTACTGGAACCCTGATAACAATGCCTTTTGACTTACTTCCTAATTCTGCCTTTTTGTCCTCTCACAGAGGTGCTGCTAAGCAGAAAAATGAGGTATCAGAAGGGGAGACAGGATTACTCATTAATCAGTCCTTTCTACTGATGAATTGCAGAAGATGATAGGTTTTTTTCATGCACTCATTTCTTGGTTATAGAATCTGAAACAAGTAGTGCTTTTCTGTAAATGGTGAGATATTTCCATTTTCTTGTCTTCAGAATGTCATGCTCACCAACATAAAATGATGCAGGGATTTGGAAAACATGGTATCAGTTTTACTGATGTATAAAATGAGAAATCTCAGGGTTTAGAGGGAATTTTCTATACCCGAATATATCTACCTACCCTTCAAATGTTGTTCCTGGGGACCCAGTGTTAAGCTTCAATTTGTGCCCTCCCCATGAACAATTCCTTCATCTATATATCCCACCTATACATCTTCTGAGGAGTCCTGGTGTGGGCTAATACGTCAGACTGTCGGTGGTTCAAGCTCACCAGCTGCTGCTTGGAAACCCTATACAGGATCGTTATGGGTCGGAATTGACTCAACGGCACTTAACAACAACAACAACAACAACATACATCTTCTGAGCTCTGGATCCCAATTAAACGGATTCCTGGTCATTTCTACTTGGATATCTCACAGATAATTCAAAATCAACATTATAAATGAATTCATCATGCTACGAGTCAGAACGGACTCTATGGCACTTAACAATGACAACAATATCCCTACTAAATACCTCTCCCTCATCACTTGTGTGTTTGACAATGACTCCACCATTCATTTAAGCTGAAACCTGGAAAGTCACAGCAGGACCTACAGGGGCCCACAAAGACCCTGAAGCTACCGTGGACCACATGGCCCTCACTCCATTAACAGAAAGAACTCCTAGTGAGGTTACTACTTCTACCACCTCCCTCCCAGTTTCTGTACTTGCTTTAACCCTGCAAACTCCCTAACAGAACTGTCCTCAGACTCTATAAGATGAGCTGTCAAACTATGGCCTGCTGCCATCTGATCTTGTAAACACAGTTTTATTGGGACACAGTTTACATATTCTCTATGACTGCTTCATGCTAAGTAATTACAACAGGGACTGTGTGACCCACAAGGCCTAAAGTATTTACCCTCTGACCATTTACACAAAAAGTAAATGGTAAACATCAGGGCAAGTTCCAGGATTTCCTACATCCTCTGGACCCATAGTCCCTACAAAAATCCCAATCTTCCCTTACATTTTTCCTATAATTGTTCTGTGCATCCCTCTTCTGGCCCAAGCTTATACTTTTCTCTGAGCCCTAAAACCCTGCAACTCCGGAACTCACAGTCTGTCATCAGCAAAATACCCTGAATCCTCATCCTGAACCTTCCTTTCATCTACTTGCACTTACAGAAATCTAGTTGTCCTAGGGGTGACTTTTGCTATAGCCAGGGGGAGGATTACTAAACAACCAATGTAAGCACAGGTTTATTTGTGCTTACTTACTAATTTAAGTTTCTATGTACTACAGATTAGTAGCTAAGCACAAGTAAGACTACCCTTACCTTGCTTACTGGGTACTCTGTCAGGGACTGTACATGTGAAAAGAGGCTGATTCTGTAGGAAAATGCTGTGGGGTTGTGAAAGAAACATGCTAGCTAAACTTAGAAGCAAAATCTCTAATAGGAAGAATGGTGAAACAGTTCTCTATGGATTAGTAAGTAAATACCTGAAAGCCTACATAGCAGATGACAGAGGGTGTAGCAGATATAGCTCTCTCAGAAGATGGCTGTTTATTGTTTTGTTTTACTCTTGTTTTTGTTTTCCCTATGGTAGCGTAGTGGTTACGAATCAGGCTGTGAACCTTAAGGTCAGCGGTTCGAAACTACCAGCTGCTCTGCGGGAGAAAGATGAGGCTTTCTACTCCC
>NW_006408540.1:3191036-3191593 GCF_000296735.1 Chrysochloris asiatica
GAGGAGGAGAAGAAGAAGAAGAAGAAGAAGAAGAAGAAGAAGAAGAAGAAGAAGAAGAAGAAGAAGAAGAAGAAGAAGAAGAAGAAGATAGCATTTACCCAAGGACAAATTTCAGAAAAGTTAAGAAAGAAGGAGGAATGGAAATAAGAAACACAGGGAGGAAATGGGATAAGTGATGTTATATTGAGGGGATTGCAATCAATGTTGTTGTTATTGTTAGGTGCCATCAAGTTGGTATCGATTCATAGTGACCCTATGCATGACAGAACAGAACACTGCCCTGACCGGCCCTGGGCCAACCTCACAATTGTTGCTACGCTTGAGCCCACTGATGCTACCACTTTGCCAGTCCATCTTTCTGGGGTTCTTCCTCTTTTTCTCTGATCCTCCAACTTAACAAATATGATATTCTTCTCCAGCGATTGGTCCCTCCTGACAGTAAGTCCAAAGTATGAGAGACGAAGTTTGGCCATCCTGGCCTTCAAGGAGCACTCTGGCGGCACTTCTTCCAACACAGATCTGTTGGTTCTTTTGGCAGCCCATGGCACTTTCAATAT
>NW_006408540.1:3192909-3205259 GCF_000296735.1 Chrysochloris asiatica
ATAACAACAACAACAACAATGCCTAGAAATGGGTCAGATATTCTCCTTGTTCTTCATCATCACTTTTAGATCGTTGTGTCTCCCAGCTCTTTCCCCTTAACAATTGTCTTTTTACTATACCACTTGATATATTGTTTTTTTCATAATAATTTATCATCATTCCTGTCCCTTATCTTCATTAGTTGAAGATTTTAGGCCCTGGATTACTGAGAATTTCCTGCCTACCATTTTTGTTATTATTATTTGTGTTTTTATGGATAATTTGTCCAACATCTTGTCCATATCTCAAGTGATTTTTATCTTCCAATGCACCTTAGCCATCCAATCCTTATTGCTTATACATGTTGTTGTTACATTAGGTGCTACCTGGTCAGATCACATTCATAGCCACCATATGCACAACTGGTCCTCACAAATATTGTTATGTTTCAGCTTAGTGTAGCTACCACATTGTCAATCCATCTCATCTGTGGTCATCCTCTTTTTCAGTGACCCTCTATTTTACCGAGCATGATGACCTTTTCCAGGAATTGGTCATTCCTAATAACATGTCCAAAGTACATGACATGAAGCTTGCCACCATTCTTGATTCTAAGGTATTTTCTGACTGTACTTCTTTGAGACAGATTTGTTTATTCTTCTGGTAGTTCATAGGACTTTCAATATTCTATTCCATTGTTGTTGTTGTTAAGTGTCATCGAGTTGGTTCCGACCCATAGCGACCCTGAACAGGGTGTCCGAAGCTGTAAATCTTTACGGGAGCAGAAAGCCTCATCTTTCTCCCACGGAGCAGCTGGTAGTTTCGAACTGCTGACCTTGAGGTTCACAGCCCGATTCGTAACCACTACGCTACCAGAGTCTATTCCATTACCATAATTCAAATGCATCAATTACCCTATGGTCTTCTGTATTCAGTGTCCAGTTTCCACATGAATATATGGTTGTTGTTGTTAGGTGCCATTGAATTTGTTCCAACTTGGAATGAGTCTATATATGGCAGAATGAACCACTGCTTGGTCCTGCGTCATCCTCATAATTGATGCTATGTTTGAGCCCGTTGTTGATGCCACCCTGTCAATCCATCCCATTGTGGGTGGTTGGGGGGCTTTGTATCTTCCTATTTTTCGCTGACCCTCCACTTTATTAAGTATGATTTCCTTTCCTGGGGACTGGTCCTTACCAACAACATGTCCAAAGTATGAAAGGTAATGTCTTTTGGTTTTCTTACTCCAAACAATTCTTTGCACATTTCATTCTAATACTTTACTTTGTCTCCTCCAGCAGTCCTTTGAAATTTTCTATTCATATCATTTTCTTAATAATTTCTTACATTTTCTTTAGCTACTCTGTGTTCAAGAACAAGTTTCAGAGTGTCTTCTGCAATCCACTTTGATATTTTCTTTCTTTCCTGTCTTTTTAATGACCCTTTACCTTCTTCAGGTATGCTGTTCTTGATGTCAACTTCAAATTATTCTGGTCTTTGGTCATTAATGTCTAATGCATCAAAATTTTTCTTAAGATGGCCTTTAAACTCAAGTGGGCTATACTGTGTGTTCCACAGTTGGCCACTGGCCTTGTTTTGCTGTTGATGCTAAGCAGCTCCATTCTTTCTTCCCACAGATGTAGTCAATTAGATTCCTGTTTATTCTGTCTGATAAAGTCTGCGTGTATGTTGTTGCTAAGTGCTGTGAAGTCGATTCTGACTCATAGCAACCTTAAGCACAACAGAACAAAACTGCCCAGTCCTGTGCCATCTTCACAATCGTTGTGAAGCTTGAGTCCATGGCTGCTGCCACTGTGCCAATCCACCTTTTGTCACTGTTCCTCTGCTTTACCTAGCATGATATACTTCTCTGGGTACAGGTCTCACCTGACAATATGTGTGAAATATGAGAGAAGTCTGGCCATCCTGGCTTCCAAGGAGCACTCTGGTTGTATTTCTTCCAACAAAGATTTGTTTGGTTTTCTACCAGTCTATGGTACTTTTAACATTCTTGTCCAAAACCATAACTCTAAGGTCTTCCTTATTCATTGTCGAACTTTCACATGCATATGATGCTATTGGAAATACCATGGCTTGGGTTAAACCCACTTTAGTCCTCAAACTGACATCTTTGCACTTGAACACTTTAAAGAGGTCTTGTGCAGCAGATTTGCCTAATGTAATACATCATTTGATTTCTTGACTTTTGTAAGTGTTGATGGTGGAGGCAAGCAAAATGAAGTCTTTGACAACGTCATCTTTTCTCCATTTATCATGACGTTTTTTATCGGTTTAGTGGTGAGGCTTTTTGCTTTCTTTACATTGAAGTACTGAAGGCTGTGGTCTTTGATCATCATCAGTAAGTCCCCCTTTTTTTTTTTTTTTTTCCCAGCAAACAAGATTATACCATCTACATTTCTCTGGTTGTTAATTAATCCATGTGTATAGTAGCTGTTTGTATTGTTGAAAAGGGTATTTGCAATGAAGAAGTTGCTGGTCTTGAAAAATTCTGTCATGAGATCTCCAGCTTCATTTCTATCACCAAGGCCATATTTTCTAACTACTGATCCTCTTTGTTTCCAACTTTCAAATCCCAATCAACAATAATCATCAATGTATCTTGATTTCATGTTTGATTAACTTCAGACTGGTGAAGTTGGTAAACTTCTTCAGTTTCTTTATCATTGACTTTATTGTTCAGTTCACGAATTTGAATAATAATTGTTTTAACTGGTCTTCCTTATAGATATATAGATAGTATCCTATCACAGACAACAATGTACTTCAAGATAGACATTGCAATGTTCTGATAATTGTGACACCATTCGCCTTCAATTTATCATCTTTTGGTATAGTAAATTATATGATGGTGTGATTTAAAATGGCCAATATCAGTCCATTTCAGCTCACTATTGCCTAGGCCATCAGTGCTTATGTGTTCCACTACATTTTTTATTATTAAAGAATGTTTGAAGCTCTTTCTTCTCATTTTGAGTCTTGCCTTACCAGTAAATGAGGGTCCCTAAAACTTCACTCCATCTATGTCATTTATGTTGACTCTACTTTTAGGAGGTAGTTCTTCCCCAGCTGTGTTTGAGTTCCTACCAACCTGAGGGTCTTGTCTTCTGACATAATATCAGACACTACTTTGCTACTATTCATAATCTTTCAGGGGTAAGCCCTCAGCAGACATCTGTGTATTCCTTCTTTCTAGTCTGTTCTTAGTCTGGATGTTCTGTTGAAACCTGTCCAACATGGGTTACCCTGTTGGTATTTGAAACTCTGATATCATAGCTTCCAGCATTACAACAAAAAGCAAGCAGCCACAGTATAACAGATATGTGGGGTGCTTATACATATAGTCTCTGAAATTTCAATTATAGGCATTTACTCTGATCATGACTTTCTATCTTTCAAGCTTATTTACTTCAACATCCTCATATCAATGATTTTTTTTTTTTTAACTCCACTGGAACTTTCTGTCCATTAACTTTGCCACTTTTTACTGTCCACCATTGTCCCTATGTCCTCACTCCACTCCTTTACTAATTTAGACTCCATAGTCCATGTTTATAACCAATCTCTTGAATACACCTTCCCTTTCTCTATCATGTTCACATTCAAATTTGCAACCTTGAATAAGTCCAGATTTTAATGTTCTCCATTGTGCTCCCAGGGAAAAATTACCCAACAAACAAGGTACACACATGCTTCGGTCATCAACAAAACAATAGCACCCGTCCAAACAAAGACCCATAGATACCAACTAGAAAGGATGCAAGGAAAAGTGAGCAGCTTAGTAGAAGGGAACTGGCAGAACATTGAATGAAATTGATATCAGCTTCAGTGTGTCAGAATGTGCAAAAGCTAGAAATAAAGTTCACACAGAGCTCCCACATGCAAGCCTTTTATAATTATGAGGTTCCTACCACTTCAGCCTTTGATGACATCTGTCTCCTATGCTCCTCTCCAATGTAAGGAAATGCCTTATGGTGTCAGGTCTCTTGTAGTTATTGTTGTTAGATCCAACTCATAGTGATATAAGTACAACATAAGTACAACAGGACGAAACACTGCCCAGTCCTGTGCCATCCACACAACTATTGCTATGTCTGAGACATTGTGTTAGTCCATCTCCTTAAGGTTCTTCCTCTTTTTTACTAACCCTCCACCTTATCAAGTGTGATGTCCTTCTTCTTGGACTGGTCCTTCTTGACAACACATCCAAAGAACAAGAGATGGGAGTGTCGCTATACTTGCTTCTAAGGAACATTGTGACTGGACTTCTTCCAAGACAGATTGTTCTTCTGGTAGTTCATGATACTGTTCATATTCTTCACCAACACCTTAATTCAAATGCATTGATTCTTCTATGGTCTTCTTTATTCATTGCCCAGCTTTCTCATGCATATGCGCCATTGAAAATATCATGGCTTGGATCAGGCACACCTGATATCTTTACTCTTTAAAGAGGTCTTGTGCTGCATATTTGCCTAAATGCAATGTGTTGTCTGATTTCTTGACTGCTTCTTTCATTAGTGTTGATTGTGGATTCAAGCAAAATGAAGTCTTTGACAACTTCAATCTTTTCACCATCTATTATGGTGTTATTTATTAGTCCAAGTGTGATAATTTTTGCTTTCTTTACATTGAGATGCAATTCATACTGAGGACTGTAGTCTTTGATCTTCATTAGTATTTCAAGTCTTCTTTGTTTCTAGCAAGCCAAGTTGTGCCATCTGCATATTGCAGGTTGCGAATGATTTTGGTCTATTGAAAGTTTATTATTTCTTTCAACAAACAAAAGATTGTTGTTAAGTCGGTTCCAACTCATAGTCACCCTGTATAGGGTTTCCAAGGAGGAGCTGGTGGGTTTGAACTGTCAATCTTGTGGTTAGCAGTTGAGTTCTTATCCTGCCATGCTGCATCAGGACTCCAAACAAAAAGTAGGGATAGGTAGACTATCAAGTCTAACTCTAGCTGCGTTCCCTCAATATCCAACTAAATCCAACATGAACAGTTAATGGTCAAAGATGTATTATATTAATATATAACAGGTCTCTGATCCATTTTGAAAGAATCTTCTTGTACATTCACATCTGCTGATCTAGCAACACTAACCAGGAGGGCTAGCAATACTCTTTGCCATGATCCAAATAAAAGAGTTTTGTATCTTGTACATGTCCCTGTAAACAACCAATGTGAATGCCAGTCACAGATGATGTGCAAAAAGGAGAGAAATCAAATAAATCAACTATTGCAATGAATACAGTCAAGTTACTTTTTTAACTGTATAGCATTTATGGAATTATGTCTTAAGTTTTATAAATAATAATATTCATAATGTTAATTAAAATATGTTTGGCATACACATGGATGTAATCTAGTATATATTTAGTATTAATATAATGGTAATATAGCAAATGTCTAAAACTTATTGAAAATATTAATGTTAATATGAAAAGTTTTAATTTATATATCAAGTGAGTTTCATTTTTTATTGTCTGTTGTATGGATACAGTGCTTGACATTATGGATATATAAGCTAATAAATGAGGTATTGGGAACATTAAAAGAATGCAAAATTCAATATTTATTTATTGTGAGAAGATGTTTCTGTTTTGTAACAATGAACTTGTTTCTATATTCATCTTCCAAGAAAGCAACAAAGGATGTTTATCAGACCATTACATTTATATTTTATCAGAATATTTGCATATCTCCATGTAAGAAAATTGAATAATTACTTGAGGAACTAAGTAAAATGAATATTTAGATAACACAATTTTCATAAATATATTTTGTTTTCCATTTCCCTTCAGGCTAACTTTCTTTTAAGAAATTGATTGATACTGTTATGACTTGCAAAATAAAATTTCTCACTGAGATGTAGAGCTATTTTTATGTTGATTAAGTACATATTGCCAAATATGGGAGTTGAACAGTTTCACAAAGAAATAGAGTTTACATTAAAAAATGTTTGTATAAAACTCAGGAACAATGACAATGATCAGTCAATATAAAAATTAGGAATGACCTAACTGCAACTTGGTGGAGACTGATTGAAAAAACATGGTGTAACTAAAGACAAATAAAATAAACAGACTTAAAAAAAAAGTTTGTATATGATATCAATTACAGTTCCTTTTTCATTTCAGATTGATAAAGTACAACCTCACATTAAGTTATCTCGCACTAACCATGTATGAATGTGTCAACAGTACTATAATCACTGGTAATGCATCTGGTTCTATTCTATACAAAGCGAACCAAAATCCATCTTCAGATTGAGCATACCCTTGTATTTGTATCATGCTCTTTGTAATTACTCTCGCCACTGTTGGGTATCAGCAGTAATTCAGTCAACTGTGGAGATGCATCATCAAAGGATAAAAAAGGAGTGCACAGTTTTTAAGTGTTATTTCAAGACCAAGAACACTTGTGGAGATCTGCAAAGGGCATGCCAACAAATAGCATACAGCAAAAGAAGGAAATTATTTCCGACTGCTGTGTAAGTGCTATTTCTTTTGATTCTTCCAGGCCTGAAGAACAAAATTTCATGTTCCATCACATCTGCTGATCCAGCAACCCTAGCTAGGAGGGCTAGCAATGCTCTTTGCTATGTTACAAATATAAGGTTTTTGTACCATGAATTTTTACTTACTATTTTCAAATAGAAAATGTTTGTGTAATGTTCAAATTCAAATATAAGTTCCATTTGATAAGTTTTATGAATTTTATCTATCTTCCTTTAATAATTCAACTGTGTTTGCTATAGTAGAACCCAATTTAAAAAATATCATCATTTTGTATCCAGGTAAAATGAAACGGCAACCACTAAGTGGAACACTAAAACAAAATCTCACAAAAGATAAAAAAAGAAAAGGACAATCCAAAATTAACAACCTATTTAAAACATAATGAATCAGAAGAGACTCATTCTGTTGCATGCTTAAGTTAAGTGGATATAAATCATTGCACTAATACTGCTGAAATTACTAATAGCAATTTGAATATAAAAGAATTTGTTTCAAATTCTGCATCCATTCTTTGCTTTAGTACAAGAGTTAATAATAGTGTAGAAAGTGAAATTATTTTAGAATCTGAAATTGTCACATCTGTGGACCCCATAAATAACAGAATACACATCTTGCTTTGTGGAATAATTTTTCTTCTAATAATATAAACTATTGGATTGAAAGAGTGCCAAGAGATTTTCAACACCAGAGTGGATCATCTGAAAATTTTTGTTGAAAATTTTTGGATGGTAAATAGACATGGTTCTAGAGATGGAATATACTTTCAGGGTGAAAAGAAGATAATAATGAAACATAGAAAACTTATAAGTATATGCTGTATTCTCCATTAGTCAGCTTGGTATATTGTTTTGTTTGGAAACTATTCATTCTTAAATTATTTAATTCTCGATTCACTATGAATGCTTTTAGCAAATGACACAACTTGAACATGATTGATAAATATGAAAACAGTTCAATTCACAAATTGTATGCTGTCATATTTAAACCAGAGACATTGTTTGACTTAATTCATGAAGTAGAAACACAAATCAATGAAGAATGTCATTACTGGAAAACCATTTTGCAATGCCTTGTTACTGTTGTTATAACAGTCACTGAACCTGGACTATCTTGTAGCCTAAAATTTATCCCACTAGGTCACAATAGCTTCATTTAAAGTTGAATTACCTTTTTGAGGAAAAAATGAAGTAGTTGGGGTCCCACAAAATGGACTTTGTTTTTCTTTTCTGTTGTTGTTGTTGTTGTCAGAAAGGAGTTGATGCTTTAGGATATGTACTGGACAGCTAACCACAAGATTGATGATTCAAAGCTACCAGGTTCTCCATGGGAGAAATATAAGGCTTTCTGCTCTTGTAAAGATTTGTAGCCTCAGAAATCCTAGAGTCAGAATCGACTCAGTGGCAGTGGATTTCGGGTTTGCTTACTTGAAACTGTTGTTTAGTTTGATCTATTTTTAGTAGGTCATATCTTAGTATATGGTAACACAGGAAAGGGCAACTCACCACATATGTCAAAAACACATGAAGAATTAATAAAATTAATAAGTAATAAAGTTCTATCTATTTCCAATGAAATAAGTATAACTTAATATTTCAATTTGTCTGCAGATTCCACTCCTGATTTTTCTCATACAGATAAGTTAAATATTGTTTTAACATTCATATCTCAAATAGATGGAGAAACCTGTCAAGTAATTTATCACATTTTCTAGCTTCAAAAATCATAATTATGAAGAAGTTGCAAATCAAGAACTTCACTATGTGAAATTTGCAACACTGATTTTTCTAATTGCAGAGGTCAGTTCTATGGCAATGCAGCAAAACATCAGGACATTATAAAGGCATGCAACAGAAAAATTTAGAATGCAATGAATATGAGACTTCCATACACATTCTGTGAATCTTGCAAGACATTGTAACATGGTAGATAGATGTCCAGAAGCAATTTTTATCTACTGTCCAATTACTCTATACATTTTTTACTCACTAGTTAACAATTTATAAGATTTTCAGTGACTAAATATTTGGAAGTAGTTTGTCACTGCTTCTTCCTAATCTGTCTTCATCTGGAAGCTCATCTGAAAACTGTCCACCGTGGGTGACCCTGCTGGTATTTAAAATACCTGTGGCATAGCTTACGGAATCACAGCAACTCACAAGCCACCACAGTAAGACAAACTGATAGACGAGTGGTGGTCCACGAGAGCCAAAATATGACCTTGAATATATCCCACCTGAATTTAGAGATCATCTGAAGAGCAGATTTGATACAGTAAACACTAAAGACCAGAAGAGTTGTGGGATGACATCAAGAACATCATACAAGAAGAAAGCAAAAAGTCATTAAGAAGACAATAAAGAAGGAAAAGATTAAATGGATGACAGAGACACTGAAATTGCTCTCCAGCATAGAGATGCTAAAGCAAATGGAAGAAATGAGGAGGTACAAGAGCTGAATAGAAAATTTCAAAGGTCAGCTCGAGATGACAAAGTCAAATATTACAACAAAATGTGCAAAGATCTGGAGTCAGGAAACCAAAAGGGAAGAACACACTCATCATTTCTCAAGCTGGGGAAACTGAAGTAAAAATTCAAGTATCAACTTTCGTTATTGAAGGATTCTCAGGGCAAATTATTGAATGATGCAGAAAGTATCAAGAAAAGGTAGACGGAATATACAGAGTGACTGTACCAAAAAGAAATGGTTAATGTTCAACCATTTCAAGAGGTAGCATCAGGAGCCAATGATACTAACAGAATAAGTCCAAGGTACATTGAAGGAATTGGCAAAGAACAAGGCTTCAGGAATTGAAGGAATAAAAATTGAAATCTTTCAACAAAGTGAGGCAGCACTGGAGACACTCACTCATCTATGCCAAGAAATTTGGAAAACAACTATTTGGCCTACTGATTGGAAGAGATCAGTATTTGTGCCCATTCCAAAGAGAAGTGACCCAATGGAATGCAGAAATCATCAGACAATATCTTTGATATCTCATGCAATTAAATTTTAGTAAAGGTAATATAGAAATGGCGGTAAGCTGTTTGAAATTGACAGAGAAATTCCAGAGGTTCAAGCTGGATTCAGAAGAGGACATGGAATGAGGGATATCATTCTCGATGTCCAGTGGATCTTGACAGAAAGCAGAGAATACCAGAAAGATGTTTACCTGTGCTTTATGACTATGCAAAGGCTTTCGATTGTGTGGCTCATGACAAGCTATGAATAGCTTTGTGAAGTATGAGCATTAAATTGTGCTCAAGAGAAATCTGTACATGGACCAAGAGGCAGTTGTTTGAACAGAACATAGAAACACTGAGTGGTTTAAAATTAAGAAACATGTGAGACAGGGTTGTATTATTTCACCATGCTTATTCAACCTGTATACTGAGCAAATAATGTGAGAAGCTGGGTTTATGAAGAAAAACATGGCACCAGCATTGGAGGAAGACTCCTTAACAACCCGCGATATGCAGATAATACAACCTTGCTTGCTGAAAGTGAAGAGGACTTAAAATATTTACTGATGAAAATCAAAGAGCACAGACTTCGGTATGGATTACATCTCAATGTAAAGAAAACAAAAATCCTCACAACTGGACCACTATATATCAAGATTAATGGAAAAAGATTGAATTTGTCAAGGACTTCATCCTTCTTGGAACATCAACACTCATGGAAACAGCAGTCAAGAAATCAAACAACATATTGCATTAGCAAATCTGCTGCACAAGACCTTTTTATAAAGCGTTGAAGAGCAAAGATATCAGTTTGAGGACTAAGGTGTGCCTGAGCCAAACCATAGTATTTTCAATAACCTCATATGCTTGTGAAAGCTTGATGTTGAATAAAGAAGACAGTAGAAGAATTGATGCTTTTGAGTTATGGCATGGGAGATGAATATTGAAAATACCATGAGCTGTTAAAAGAACCAACAGATCTATGTTGGAAAAAGTGCAGCCAGAGTGCTCCTTAAAGGCTAGGATGGCCAAACTTTGTCTCTCATACTTCAGACACATTGTCAGGAGAGACCAGTCACTAAGAGAAGGACATCATGTTTGGTAAGGTGGAGGGTCAGAGAAAAAAAAGGAAGACTGTGAGTGAGATGGATTGGTCAAGTGGCATTATCAATGGGCTCAAGCGTGGCAATGATTGTGAGGTTGGTCCAGGACTGGGCAGTGTTTCGTTATGTTGTACATAGGGTCACTATGAGTCAGAATCAACTTGATGGCACCTAACAACAACAACAACAACCTCAATGACTTAAATACAAATCTTTCATTTTTATATGATAATTAAGTTTGCAAATTCAGAAAGACAAGTTTTACTCACATAGGCATGTATAAAGGACCCCCTGGTTGTGTAGTGACTTATAAGCGTATCTATAGTTCGTATCTACCAGTCTCTCCATGGGAGAAAGATGAGGCTTTCTGCTGCTATAAAGATTGACAGCCTTGGAAACCCTTTACAGGGTGGCTATGAATTAGAACAGTCACCACCACCAGGCATGCAGGATTTCATAATAGAAGATAAAATATGTTTCCCAATGTTGAATTGCTCTATCTATATTTCTAACTTTAGTGATCACAGACTGCACAACAGAACGCTCATTTTTGTCCCTAGAAAAGCTAAGCAACCCTCAGAATACAACAATGATTCAAGAAAGACTCGGTTCATTATCCCTATTATGTATGGATGTAGATATTGTTTGTAAGCTTAATTGTGATGAAATCATTGAAGGATCTGTAAGAGCAAAGAATAGAAAGAAATGTTTTAAATTAAAACATGTTGGAGATGAAAGATCTATCTAAAGGTAAGATATAGTCATTTGTAGCAACATTTTTTTCTGATAATTACATTTTCTTTGATGACAGCTATTCATTTGTTTATTTATAACTTTGGCATATATTATGGAACAACATCAAAACTGAAGTATGAGCCATTTAAAGCAAAATTGATGAAAGTAAGTTTTCATTGTGGGAGATCAATAGATTTTTTAACTGATTGCTGAAACAAGTTCACTGACTCATTTTCTCAATGTAGAATATGTGGAATATTCTTTTTGTAGAAAATGTTGTATTTAGTAAAAATCTTAGTACCACATAACTACTGAACATTTGATAATCCAATTCATCTCATTGCACTAAATGGCATATGTCAATTTTGCATTCAATCGCTAATATTAGATTCACGTTAAAAAAGAAATTACGTCATGGCTAGTTAAAGATAAACACAAACAAATACATATACAGATGTGTGTGTGTAAAAATCACGTACCCCTTTGGAATGTGTAATGAACAGGAGGGGACACAAGAGATTATCAGTGTTTGTTGCTGTTAAGTGCCATAGAGTTGGTTCCAACCCATAACCACACTGTATAGGTTTTCCAAGGAACGGCAGGTGTGTTTGAATCAGCAAGCTTTTGGTTCAAACTGACTTTGTGGTCCAGGGCATTATCCTGCAACACCAGTGTTTAATAATCCTTAATCTGTCCCTGTTGCCCCTAAACATCTGATACTGGCTGAGAAAAAAGCATGCACACAGCCCTGCTGGCTTTAAATTAATGACTCCAGTCCTCACGGACTTTCAACATTGCTTATGAAACCTACTCTTCCCATGTGAGCTTCTTGCTTCATATCTATAACCTGTTATTTAACTTACTGCTTACAGTTTTGCCTCTTCTACTGATTGTAAATATGTTAGGAACTAAGGACCTCTGGTAGCATAGTGGTTACATGTCAGGCTACTAACCTCAAGGTCAGCAGTTCGAAACTACCAGCTGTTGCACAGTAGAAAGATGAGGCTTTCTCCTCCCGTACAGATTTACA
>NW_006408540.1:3209601-3211034 GCF_000296735.1 Chrysochloris asiatica
TGGTCCAACCTCTCTGGAAAGCAATATGGCACTTCCTCAGAAGGTTTGAAATAGAAATATCTTATGATACAGCAATTCCTCTACTTGGTATTTACCCACAAGAAATATGAGCCATAACACGAGTAGATATATGCACACCAATGTTCAAAGCAGCACTATTTACAATAGCAAAAAGATAGAGGCAGCCTAAGTGCCCATCAACTGAAGAATGGATAAAGAAACTGTGGCACATACACACAATGGAATATTATGCTACCTTGAAGAACAACAAGGAATCTGTAAGTTAGCACATAACATGGATGAACCTTGAGGACATTATGTTGAGTTAAATTAGTCAGTCACAAAAGGAGACATGCTGCATAGGACAATTACTGTAAAGGACTAAGAAAAAGAACCCATACTAAAGGGGGAGGGGGGATTCTTTTCTGGTTACCAGGATGTGGGGGATGGGATGAGGGTAGGGAGGGCAAGGTGGAGCACAGGGTAGGGAATAGACACAGGATAGTTTGGGTGCTGGGTTAGGCGGCAATACACAAGAAGGGGGAATGGAATGAAAGAACGAGGTGGATGGGAAAAAAATTAGGTAGGTTTGCATGGGCTAAGTGGGACAGAGATAAATAATGATGTATGTATGCACAACCTTGGAACAATAGGGCTCTGGGATGCAAAGATTGAAACATGGTTGGATGGGTAAAGGGGGGGAATAATGTTAAGATACTTGGATGACTTTTGAATCTTGGTTATCCTTGCATAACATTATAAAATAGATACTTGAGGGGGAACGAATAAATAGCCAGAAATATCACCTTAGAAAGCTTGTGAGTCTGTCTTCTGCCTAAAAATGATTGGAATAGTTAAAATGGGGTTACAACGTGCCCAGTGGAGGAGGCTTCCTGTGGAGCCTCTGCATTACATAAGAACATAGGTGGAATCCTGAACCCCATCCAGAATCTTCTGAAGTGGGAAATTTCCACTTGAAAGGACAAGCAAACCAGCCTGAATTGGCTAGAAGAACATAAGATATTTCTTAAAAGAAAGACGGACAGGAAAAACACAAAACAATAACAGCAGTCTGACTGAGTGCTACAAGAACAAACAAGTTGTTCACCCAGGAGACTTCAAGGCAAGGGGTTGGGTCCCCTCGGGGCAAACCCCCTTCCAAGACTGAGACTCAATGGGAATACACAAGCAGACATGTGCTCTGACTGGTGACCACGTTGGTTACCAATAAGGGAAAGTGAGGGAAAAACCACAATGAAGCTGTGAGCTAAGTCCAACCACATTCAATACACTACTGGGAATCCGGGTAGAGACCTGGAAGGCCAGCAACTTGGAAAGACCTGGGGATTCCTGGGCTCAGAATCAGTGACATAGCCACAGAAGACTAGAGTGGAGAATGAAGTGTCCAGCTGATAAGAGGAGAGGGCATATGC
>NW_006408540.1:3211134-3219715 GCF_000296735.1 Chrysochloris asiatica
TTTTTTTTTTACTGAGTCTTTGGGGGTTTCTACATATAGGAGCATATCATCTGCAAATAGGGAGAGTTTTACTTCCTCTTTGCCAATTTGGATGCCTTTAATCTCCCTGTCTTGCTGTATAGCTCTTGCTGAACAAGGTAGAGTCTTAAAAGCATTTGTTAAATGATAATAATACTAACATCTGCTTCTTTGTGTTTTATAATTAGATTAACAAAAAACATGCTTCATCCAATTGGTACTTGAAAGAAAGAAAGCCAATGGAGATTCTGACAGGTGGGTCTTAGGAAGCTCATCCATCTGACATAAAAACTTGGGTCTGCTGAGCTTGGGTGGGATTTCATAGGATTCTGAACACATTTAAGGCAAAATTGAAAAAGAAAAAAGTCAACTTCGGAGTCATGAGATATTTTAAACTTTTTAAAGAGGTCAAGGGCCACAGCAGTAAATAAAACCTTTCAGCTGAAGAAAAGGGGAATTTTGAATGTCGCTGAGCTTTGCAAGAGCTGTTAGGCTGGAGACGCCTTTCGAGGTAGGAAAAGCTTTCATGCTTTTTTCCTCAGTGAACTCCAGCTGTTTGTGGCGAGATCCCAAAGGACGCCAAGGCACCAACTGAGATAATGGTCAGGCTTTGGAGCCCTAGCTGACACCAAGACTGGGAATTATTCCCAGAGTTTACCGACTGATCAAGTGCATAATAAATTAAGAAAATGTTTAGACAGGAGTGATAAGAAAGCCTAAAATACTGCTGTGTTCAGATTTAATTTTCTAAGCAATAAAGTTCCTAATATTAACAAAGGTGGTGTAACTCCTAAATTATTATTTTTTCTAACCTTTAAAATTTTTCTTCAAATATCTCATTCTAATGACTAATAGGAGATGACACCAAAATAGCAAGTGAGTTGAATGGTTCCCATCAGCACTACAAAGTCATCATTTTGGATTTAATTTCTTAATTCACTTTTTAAAGAGAAGTATGGTATGACACACCGTAGGATAAGCGTTGGACTACTAACCACAGATGCACTCCTCAGAAACCCTGTAAAGGGTCACTATGCGTTGGTACTGACTCAGCAACACTTAATAACAACATAAAGGTTAAAAGCTGCAGTCTTTCTAAAAGTCAAGTTTAAAACTCCACTTTCAACCTAGAAACTTAATTTCAAGACTGTGTTATTTGTTTATTTCTCTGTTTCGGGGAGAGGATCTTCAACAATCTTTATTTAATGATTCTTGAGACCAAAGAGTGAGAAAATCACTAAATGATCTAAAGTCTTGACTACTACATTTCTTGTCATGATCTCATAAGGAGTCATTGTTTTCTAAAGACAGCATTTTGCATAGAACATGAAAGTAAATATCTAATAAAATCTGTGTATAGATTAACTAAAGTTATACTTAGGACAAATAATTCTATGCTGTGCTTCTTTGAAAAAATTCAGCATTATGTGAACATAACTAGTGTCTTTATAAACCTATATTAATGTTTATTTCATGGTGTTGGTAAGGTGTGAAGCAACTATTTTATGCATATGTCTGATCTTTAAGCTTGTGTGTGAAATCAGATTTAGAAAAAGCACTGTTTTTGCCTAACAGTTTTAGGGAAGCAGGGAGAATTGTGAATGGGGAAGGTCAGGTGAGGAGTATGAAGACTTGTATTTCTAGAAAATTATATCTATATAAGCAAACCAAAAAGCTGCTGCTGTTGAGTTAGCATTGCCTCCTGGTGACCCCATGTGTATTAGGGTAGAACTGGGCTCCACAGGGGTTTCAATGACTGCTTTGGCAGAAGGAGATCACCAGGACTTTATTCCAAGGTGCTTCTGGGGGATTTGAACCTCCAGGTTTTAATGTCTAATTTTTAGGAGTTCCTAGTCATCTAGTTTGTCTTCTGATGTTGTGCATTTTCAGTTATGTTTTGTATTGTGTTAATGCCCTGTAGTAGGCTCCTAAGTTTGACCTTATTTTTCCTTTGAGTGTCTTCCTTGATTCTGGTTTTACATTTACACCTTTAATCCACGTTAAGTTTGTTTCTGCATATGTTGTGAGATATGGGTTCTGTTTCATTTTCCTGTAAATGAATATCTAGTTTTTCTAGCATCATTTATTAAAGAAACTATCTTTTCCCCATTTAATGAGTTTGGGCCCTTTGTCAAAGATCAGCTGTCCATACGTGGATGGATTTACTTCTAGGTTCTCAATTTTGTTAAATCAGTCTTTATGTCTGCCATTGTAACAATATTAGGCTGTTTTGATAACTGTGTCTGTGTAGTAGGTTTGAGATTGGGAAGTGAAAAGTCTCCTACTTTGGTCTTATTTAGTAGTGTTTGCTTACCTGGGAGCTCTTTCCCTTTCATATACAGTTGATAATTAGTTTTTCCTTCTCTTTAAAGAATGATAATGAAATCTGGATCAGAATTGCAGTATTTCTGTAGATTACTTTGAATCACACTGTCATTTTCACAATGTTAAGACCTTATATTCATAAACATGGTATATTTTTACATCTATGTAGAGCTCTTGTATTAGTGCATTATAGTTTTCTTTCTATTTCTTTGTATTTTGGTGATCTTTCATTGGGTGCACAGATATTTATTATGGCTGTATCCTCTTGTTGCTTGACTCTTTAATCATTATGTAATGTCCTCCCTTTGATGCTAGGTTTTATCTTAAAATCTATATTATAAAAAATTAATATTGCCATTCCTGCTTTTTTTGGTATAATTTATTGTTGTTGAGAATATACAAAACAGATACTAATTCAACTGCTTTCACATGTACAGTTCAGTTACATTGGTTATAGAGACGTATTTATAAAGAGAGGTTTATTTCAAGGTAATGGCTCTCAAAGTTGTAGAGGTTGGTCAAATGTCAGGCTCCAGGCTACTGGCTCACATAACTGCAGGACTGATGAATCAAGATCAATAGGTCAGATAACAGGAGGTAGATCCTGCAGGTAAGAAGGCAGGCTACTGATGACTTCCAGGATCAGTAGGCAATAAAACAGGACACTGACTAAAGCCTCATGAACTAGAGGTTGGATGACAAGTCAGATGTAAGATACAGACCCAGCAGGAAGCAAACAAGCTTTGTCCAAGAGTTCAGTATATCGAAAGCAGGCCACAACCTTGAGGAAACTTCCTTTCAGTTGACTGACTGCTCATAGCAGATCTCATCATGGGGGATTACTACATTGTAACTGCCAAAACACTGGGAATCCTGGCCCAGTTAACACAAAGCCTTAACTATTACAACTTCCTCACCATTTGGAAGTTCTGTAACTGTATGATTCCTCTTTTTTCTTTGTAGTTGTCTTCATTATAGATTGCTATCTCTAGTACTCAATTATCAGTCTGGTAGGTTTGTTTTACTTTGGATACTTCTATATTGTGCCCTGGTGTGACATTATAGGATAAGCACTGGAATTGTAATTGAAAGGTCAGCTGTTCAAACCCACCAGCCGCTTTTGGAAACCCTATATTTGGTTGCTATAAGTCAGAACTGACTCCGTAGCACACAACAACAACAATGATATATTTGGGCTGACTTCTAGGTGGTTTTGTCATTTATGTTAATCTCAGGCTGTTTCCGTTCTTGGTTCTCTTTGCAAAGAATAGAACTCCCTTTAGTAATTTTTGTAAAGGTGGTCTGGTTTAGACAAATTCCTTTAATTTCTATTTATCTGTAAATGTCCTGATTTTTCTGTCATACTTGAGAACAGTTTTGCAGGGTATTCTTGGTTGAAAGTTTTTTTTCTTTCTAAGTTCTGATAGCATAGTGGTTACGAATCGGGCTGTGAACCTTAAGGTCAGTGGTTCAAAACTACCAGCCGCTCCATGGAAGAAAGATGAGGCTTTCTACTCCCGTAAGGATTTACACCCTCGGAAACCCTGTACAGGGTCACTATGAGTCGGAACCGACTCGATGGCACTTAACAACAACACAACAACAAAGTTTTATATATGCCATCCCATTGCCTACTTGCCTGCATGGTTTCTGCTAAGAAATCAGAGCTTAATCTTACTGGTTCTCCTTTGTAGATAATTTTTTATATTTCTGAGCTGCTCTCAGGATTCTTTCCTTGTCTTTGGTTGTGGAAAGTTTGATTATTATATATCTTAGTGTTTTTCTGTTGGGGTCTATCTACTTCTGTGTACCTTGGTGTAGTCCTGGGCAGGTGGAGGCAATTATCCACTGGCTGCCCCAATCAGAATACTGCTTGAAAAATTTCAGAGACCACACTGCAACAGGGCAGTTGAAAATTCACTACTCTATTTGCCTCCTTGTTCTGTTTTCATTCAGTTCTTTCTTTTAGATGTAATTTGATCTACTCCTGTGTCTTTCCATTTGAAATAAAGAGTTCCAGGATCATCATCTTCATCTGCTTCATTTGTTTTCTCCTGCCTTTCTTCTAGAGAGTCTAGGTAGTTTGCCTACCTATGCTACTTACTATCTTGCTGGAAGTCCCATAATATCACTTATTAATTCAAGAAATGTTTCAGTTAATTATCTGATATTTTCTACATAAATGGCAACACTATTTAAAAAATAATGGTAATTTTTTTTCTCTTTTCTAATAGCTGTATCTTCATTTTCATGCTGATCACAATCTGTAAGGCAACAGATTTATTGTTTATTGTCATATCCCCAGTGTCTACAAAGATGAATTTAACAAATATTTTTGAGTTGTGCCCTATCAGCAAATGAAGGTCCCACAGGCTTTACTTCCATAATGTCCAGATTCCCCTTGAGCACAATTAAGTGTTCCGGAATACTCATACTTTGCAATGTTGTCCATAGCTTGTCATGATCCACACAATCAAAAGCCTTTGTGTAGTCAATAAAGCACAGGTGTGTGCTTCGCTCTCAGCTCTACCCTCTGTGGCTATATCCTTGTCCACGGGCTCAGGAGTCCCCATATCTCACCACATTTCATACAAGCCAGTCCTTCCTCTTCTTTCTGTTATTTCCAGGTTGACGGGAGGTTATGGAACGTGGTCGTGCTCAACCCATATCTTCATTACTGCCTTTCCTGCTCTTCCACTTACCAGCAGACCAACGTGGTCATCAGCAAGCTTACATGCCTGCTCATGTTTTCCCTTTGAGTTTCAGTCTTGGATGGGGTTTGTCCTGAAGGGACTTGATTGCTTGCCTGATGGCTCCCTGGCAAACAGCTTGCTTGTTCTTGTAGTAGCTACTCAGACTGCCATTTTTGTTTTGGATTTTTCCTGCTGGTCTTTTTACAAGAAGTATCTTTTGTTCCTCTAGCTGTTCCATGCTGGTCTGCTTGTAATTTAGATATAGTTTTATATGAACATTGTTCTTGTTGTTAAGTGCCGTTGAGTCGATCCAGACCCATAGCGACCCTGTATAGGAGTTTCCAAGGAATAGCTGGTGAGCTTGAACTGCTGACCTTGCAGTTCAAATGGCTTGAAAATCTGGGGCATTAACCCACAGCGCCACACCAGGACACCTTATATGAACACATTAGACTTAAAAGGCATAAATAATGTTTGGTTAACTACAATTTATCTTTTTATCCAAAAGGTGGGTGGGTTGTAGAAACATTTCTGATAGTCCCAGGCTATTAGGATGTGCCTAAAAAAGTTAACCTTTGATCAAATGTTTAAGCCACATTCACTAGATATGGTACTTACAATGTGTGGCACATTTTATGTGTGTAACAGATATTTGTGGAATAAATAAATGATAATGCTCATACAAAATAGAAACCTGGTTATGCTTGAGCAAGTTTGAAAAAATGATTAAGTTATCTTAGTTACTCATTTGTGTAACAATGTTTTTGTTGTGTACTATCAAGTTGGTTCTGACTCATAGTGAAGCTATATAGAGTTTCCAAGAGTAGCTGGTGGGTTTGAACTGCCAATCTTATGGTTACCAGTTCAATGCTTGTCCTACAGCATTACACCAGGGCTCTATGTAACACAAGAAATTTGAAATAAGGAATAAAGAACTAAAGCAGAGAACATTAATTTATGTGAAACTCCTCAAAATCAAAGATCATGGCCAGAGATCATGGTATGGTAGCCCAGAAAGTTATGCATTCAAGGCTTTCCATCATATCTGTTCTTTATTAACAGAGATGGAGGTGGGGTGGGATTGGACTGAATTTCAAAGAGGACTTCAGGGAAGAGTAATAAAAATGATGAGCAGGTTGGATATATGATTATGAAGAAAGGCTAAAGGAATTAGGACTTTGGGTAGGTGAAAAGGCATTGAGGAAAACTTAATATTTGTCTTTAAGGATATGAGAACTTATAACTGGGATGTCGCAGAGGGCAGAACTAATAAAATAAGGGATGCTTTGTAGAAAAGTAATACAATGCTATGGTAAGACCAACTAAATATAAGTAAAGTATCTGTTACCAAAACAAAGTGTCACACCCCTGCCACCTCCCACTCAGAATCATCATTACCAGGAAACTTTTAGAAATGCGCATTCTTGAGTCCTGCCCAGAATCAGAAATGCTGGAGGTCAAGCCCAGCTGTATTACTTTTACCAAGCACGTCAGCTGATCCTGATAGACATTAACTGTGGGAATGACTGGATACATTATTTCGGTTATTTTTGAAAATTGATGATCTAGAAGAAATGACGATTTTCGAGTCTCGTTCATTTGTCAAGAAGACACTCCAATTAATACGTTGATATTAAGTTTAAGGGATAAACTTCCTTGTTGTTGCTGTTATTAGGTATGCACAACAGAAGAAAATACTGTCCGCTTCTGCTCCATCCTCACAATCTTTTCTATTCTTAAGCCCATTGCTGTTGTCACTGTGCCAAACCATGTTGGGGGTTTTCATCTTTTTTTCTGACCCTCTCTGGGTGGTGCAAACAGTCTACATGCTCAGTTGCTAACAGAAAGGTTGGAGGTTTAGTCCAATCAGAGAAGCATTAGAAGAAAGGTCTGGAGACATATGTACTTCGGAAACTTCAGTCATTGGAAACCCTGTGGAGCATAGTTCTGCTCTGACACACATAGTTTCCATGGGTCAGAATTAAATAGACAGTAACTTTTTTTAAAGCTTGGAATTTAGTGGTTGTATTAAGATACCGTTTGTAATTAAGAATAGTGAAAGCTGCTACAAAGTAAAAGAAAATATTTTTTGCTCCAGAAAAGAATATATTGAAGTCATTACACAAAGAGCAATGCCTGAAAAATATGCAAGCTGTCAAACCAACATCAAGATTTTCAGGATCCAGTGAGAGACAAGGACACACAGAGTGATAATTAGGACTAGGGATGTTCTTAGGAAGTAGAATTAATAAAGAAAAGTATACAAGAATATTCCGTATACTTTTCTATAAAATAAACTCTGGTAGATTTTGTTCCACAGGCTTTCTGGAGAAAAAATTGACAGTGTTCATTAAGAATCTTTAAAAATGTTCCACCTCATTAATTTACTAATACAACTCCTAGATATTTATCTACAGAAATAAACAGATATATAGTGTAGCATGTTTGTTACCTTTATTTGTAAAAAATCAGAAACTCAAAATGAAAGTTAATATAACATTATATAAATGTGCTCTGATATGTTCATATAGTGGGAATATTATGCCACCATTAAAATACAAAATTTTAAGACCATTTTAACACTGAGAAAATGCTCATGATATAATTGCTCACATAATTATGTTGTTGTTCTTTTTAAGTGCCACTGAATCAGTTACGACTCATAGTGACTCTGTATAGGTTTTCCAAGGCTATAAATCTTTGTGGGAGCAGAAAGTCTTATATTTCTCCCACTAGATGGCTGGTAAGTTCGAACCCACAACCTTGTTGTTCACAGTCCAGTGTTTATCTTAAAGAGCCACTGTGCTCCACCACATAATTAGGCACCTATTATATTCCCAGCAGTATGCCATAAGTATACTATGGTTTGAGCCTACCAGCCTCTCCAAGGTAGAAAGATGAGATTTTCTGCTCCTGGCTAGATTTAAAGTTGTAGAAACATAATACAGGGTAGCTATGAGTTGAAACTGACTCACAGTACTTAGCAATATGTATGTGCTTACACATTTAATTTTTACAGCTACTCTGATTTGAATGTTTTCATCATTTTCATTCTGACAATGGGAAAGCTGAAGGCCATGGTTACACAACTAGTAGTGATGTAGCTAGTATTTACATCTAGGCAGGTTGAATATAGAGCTTATTTTAATTGCACAATAATGCCTCTCTATAATGCAATATTTGAAAAACAAAAAAGACACACAACTTTACATATAACTCAATCACAGATTAAAAATAATTAACCTCATCAAGCAAGTTGTTCGCCAGGGAGCCATCAAGGCAAACAATCAAGTCCTTTCAGGACAAACTTGCATCCAAGACTGAAACTGAAGGGTAACACATGAATAGTCATATAAGTTTGCTGGTGACCATGTTCATCTGCTGGTAAGTGGAAGAAGGGGAAAGGCAGCAATGAAGATATTGACCATTTTCCATAGCCTCCCGTCAACCTAGAGATGACAGAGAGAAGGAAGGACTGGCTGGTCTGAAGTGTGGTGAGACCTTGAAATAAATGAGATAGAAAACAGAGAATCTATAGAAAGAAT
>NW_006408540.1:3225643-3231807 GCF_000296735.1 Chrysochloris asiatica
AAAAAAAAAAAAAAGAGGGGTGTAGTTAATCTTATAGTCCAGCAACAGAGGACCCTAGGGCCATCGAGGGAGAAGAGCGGAATGTGGGACCCTATCCAGAGAAGCAGCAATACCAGGATGGAGGCAGAGTTGACGATGTGGAGTAATAGAGCAGCTGAGGACTCCAGATTCATGGAATGAGAAGGGCTGTGTGCTGGCAACCAGGAGGCAGGCTTGCAGAATGTGCCTTTTGGTTGTTTAAATTATTATGTATTCCTGAGTGCTTTTGTGTACACCCCCCAAAAAACCCCACAAAAAACAAAAACAAACCCCCAGAGGGAATAGAAGCAAATACTGTTGTATGATGATGCATGGAGATTATAATAATTTCAATGAAATGATGAGTGCAAAACTGATGTTCTCCCATGTAAACTACCACTCAAGTCATAATAAAAACTTTAAAAAATTAATCTATTTTAAAAAATAAAGTGCAAAAATTTAACAATGATTATTGCTATATAGGGGGAATCTGAGGATTTCTAATTATAATTTTGTAGCTTCATGTATTTTCCAAATGTTCTTAAATGAACATTTTTAGACACACATTTAAGTTGTAATATTTTTAATATGTAATAACATTCAGTGATCTAAAGTGCCAATTCTTCTTCATCAATTTATGAGGCAAATTACATTGATAGTTATTTGAATGTTGAACTAGTCTCTCATTCCCAGGATAGACCAAACTTAGTCACAATGCAATATTTTTATATATTTCTGGTTTTGATTTCTAATGAAAGTTTTTTTTTTTTTCATTTATATTTATGAGAGATACTGGCCTATACTTTTCCTTGCTTGCAATGTCTTTTATTTTATATCAGAGTAATTCTGGTTTAATAAAGTAAGTTAGGAAGTGTTTATTTCTCTTTTATTTTTAAGAAGAATGTGTATAGAATTTATATTATTTATTCTGTGTTTGGTAGAATTTGACAGTGAAGCCCTTTGAGCCTGGAATTTTCTTTGTTGGAAGGTTTTTTACTATTTAAATTTTAAAAGAAATAGAATTATTTAGATTTTCCATTTCTTCTGAATACGGTTTGGTAATTCATGTCTTTCAAGCAAATTACTCATTTTATATAAGCTGTCAAATTTATGGACACAGAATTTTCTACAGCTGTTGTTATTGTTGTAAAGTGCCAATGAGTTGATTCCAACTAATAGTGACCCTACAATAAAACTAAATACTACTCGTTCCTACTCCATGCTCACAAGTGCTGCTATATTTGAGTCCATTGTTGAAGCCACAGTGTCATTCCATCTCATTAAGGGTCTTCCTTTTTGTCTTTGACCCTTGACTTTACCAAGCATGATGTCCTTTTCCAGACACTGTTTTTGTTGTTAAGTGCCGGTGAGTCAGTTCCAACCCATAGCCTCCCTATATAGGGTTTCTTTCTGAGGAGTGGCTGGTGAGTATGAACCACCAACCTTGCAGTTCAAAAGACTTTGCAGTCCAGTGCATTAATCCACAGCGCCACAGCAGGACTCATTTCCAGACACTGCTCCTTCCTTATAACATATCAAAAGTATGTGAGACAAATTCTTGTAATCCATAGAGGGTGCATTCTCACTGTATGTCTTACAAGACAGATTTGTTTGTTCTTCTGGCAGTCCATGATATATTCAATATTCTTTGGCAACAAAAAATTCAAGTGTATCAATCCTTCTTTGGTCTTCCTTATTCATTGTCCAACTTCAACATGCATATAAGACAATTGAAAAATATTGTGGCTTGGGTCAGGTGCACCTTAGTTCTCAAAGTGATAGCTTTATTTTTAACACTTTAAAGAGGTATTTTACAGAAGATTTTCCCAATGCAGTACATTGTTTTGCATTACTTCCATGGGCTCTCATTTTGGGTCCAAGTAAAATGAAATTCTTAAAAACAATTTCAGTTTTTCCTCTGTTTATCATGATGTTACTTATTGGTCCAATTGTGAAGATGTTTGTTTTCTTTACATTGAGGAGCAATTCATACAGAAGCTTGTAGTATTTGATCTTTTGCAATAGGTACTCCGAGTCCTCTCCAGCTTCGGCATGTAAGGTTGTGCCACCTGCATATCGCAGATTGTTAATAAGTTTCTTCCAATCCTGATACTGCTTTAAATAGTCTAGATTCTCAGATTGTTTCTCAGTTCAGAGACTGAATAAACATGATGAAAACATACAACCCTGACACACACATTTCCTGATTTTAAGCCAACACTATTTCCCCCTGTTATAAACTGCTTCTTGGTCTATGTACATGGTTACCCATGATCAAAATTATGTGTTCTGGGGTTCTCAATCTTCACAATGTTATCCATATTTTGTTGTGATTGTCAGAGTTTAATGCTTTTTTATAGTCAATAAAACACAGATAAGCATCTTTCTGATATTATTTACTGTTAACCAAGATGTATCTGATGTCAGTAATGACAACCCTCATGCCACGTCTTCTTCTGAATATGGCTTGAATTTCTGACAGTTCCCTGTAATGTATTGCTACAATCATTTAAAAAATTATATCTAGTACAATATTACCTATATGTGATATCAATGATATTTTTTTGATGATATACACATTGTGTTGGATCCTCTTTCTTTGGAATGAACACAAGAATGAATCTCTTTCAGTCCGTTTACCAGATACTTGTCTTTCAACTTTCTTGGCATGGATGAATGAACACCTCCAGTGCTACACCTATGGTTGAAACATTTCAATTGGTATTCTACCAGTTATTTGAGCCTTGTTTTTGACAAATGTCTTCAGTGCACCTTGGACTTCTTCCTTCAGTACCATTTGGTTCTTAATCATATGCTTCCTCCTGAAACGGTTGAATGTTTCTAGTTCTTTGTTGTACAGTGACTGTGTATCCTCTTCTTTTGATACTTCTCAAATCATGCAATATTTTGCATATGGCATTCATCACTAGTGCAATTTGTAGCTTGCTTTTTTTTCTCCAGTTCTTTCAGTTTGAGAAATGCTGAGTCTGTTCCTCCTTTTTGGTTTCCCAACTCCAGGCCTTTCCACATTTCATTATACTTTGTATACTGAAGCTACTCTGAAATCTTCTGTTCAACTATTTTATTTCATCGTTTCTTCCATCAATTTTAGCTACTGTATATTCAAAAGCAAGTTCCAGAATCTCATTCAACATCCATTTTTGGTGTTTTCTTTCTTTTCTGTACTGAATGACCTTTTGCTTTCCTCATGTATGTCCACAACTTGTCTGGACTTTGGTCATCACTGTTCAGTGCATCAAATCTATTCTTAAGATGATTTAAATTCCGATACGATATACTTAAGATCACACGTTAGCTCCCATGGATTTATTTTAATTGTCATCATCTTCAACTTGATCTTGTATATGAGCAGTTGATCTATTCCACATTTGGCTCATCGCCTTGTTCTGGCTGATAACATTGAATGTCTCCATTATCTCTTTCCACAGATGTAGTCAATTTCAGTCCTGTATATTCCCTCTGGCAAGGTCTGTGAATAGTTGTCATTTACATTGTTGAAATAGGTATTTCCAATGAATAAGTTGTTATTCTTACACATTTTATCATGTGATCTCTGGCATTGTTTGTAATTGTAGAATTGTTTATTTTTTTTTCCTTTTAGTTCTATCTGTTTTAGCTCCAGGTATTTTTAGCACTGTTACTCAGTACATGTACATTTAGAATTGCTATATTTTCTTGATGAAATGATCCTTTTATCATTCTGCATACCACTATTTATCCTTGGCTATTATAATAAACCACAACACATCAGTCAATTTGTCATATTGTGGTGGCTTGCATGTTGCTGTGATTCTGGAAGCTATGTCATGTTTATTTTAAATGTCAGCAAGGTCACCCACAGTAGATAAGTTTCAGTTGATCTTACAGACAAAGACAAACAAAGAAGAAGGAGAGACAGACAACATCCCAATATTTAAGAATAACAGTGGAACACTGTCAGTCAGTACCTGAATATTGAATATTGAAACATGATGAAGAGCACCAGATTATTGTCAGATATAGTGCCAAAAGATGAGCCCCTGAGATTGGAAGGCACTCAAAATACAAGTGGGGAAGAGCTGCCTCTTCAAAGTAGAATTGACTGTGAAGACATGAATGAGATAAAGCCTTCTGGACCTTTATTTGCCAGTAGTGCACAAATCAAAATGAAGAGAAATAGCTGTAAACATCCATTAATAATAGGAATATGGAATGTGTGAAGTATGAATTTAGAAAATTTGGAAATTGTCAAAAATGAAATAGAATGCATAAAACATCAATGTCTTAGGTATTAGTGAGCTGAAATGGACTGGTATTGGCCATTTTGTATCTGACAATCACATGGTTTACTATGCCGGGAATGACAAACTGAAGAGGAATATCATCACATTCATCATCAGAAAGAACATATTAAGATCTGTCTTGAAGTACAATGCTATCTGTGATAGGATAATAACCATATGCCTACAAGGAAGATCTATTAATACCACTGTTATTCAAATTTATGCACCAACCACGAAAGCCAGTGATGATGAAATGGAAGAATTCTACCAACTTCTTCAGTCTGAAATGGATCAAACACACAATCAAGATATACTGATAATTACTGGTGATTGGAATGCAATGTTTGGAAACAAAAAGGAAGGATCAATAGTTGAAAAACATGACCTTCATGTATTAGCCATATTTTCCTGGTTCTTTATGTATGTTACATAATTTTGAACTGCAGAGTGAACATTTTGAAGCTTATTGTTAGGCTAAGATTGAAAATTTTATTTGTGGTACATGGATGCCATAATCTCAGTTCATTTTTCAAATCCTATGTTATTTTGCTTTGAATTTGTCCTGCGCATGTGCCATAAGAAATCATTCTGAGGCTTGGTCAGTGCAGAAAATCTTGGTTCCGTTCTTAAGACCTGAGCCATGCTGCTTTGTGCCTGTCTTGAATGTGCACAGTTCTGGGGTTAAGTGTGAGGCATGTGTAAGTTTATACACAGAATTAGGAAGCCCTTTACTTCAGTTCTTTCATCTCAGGATCTTTCCTGTGCTTTCTGAACTGCAAGGATTCTCTCTAGTTATAACGAACCAACTATACTGCTACTCTTGGGATAAAAGGAAGAAAGAAGAGTGAAGATTTCTGCCACCCTATGCACACATTTGACTGTTAGTGGTTTTTTTTAGGATGTTATAGGGAGAGGGAATGTATCTTGAGGTGTATCTGTAACAGCAGTGAAAAAAAAATTCTTTTTTAATATAGAAAATACCAACCTTTTACAATTTAGCAGAAAAAAATATATAATTTTATTACTAGATTATGATATTACAACAACATAAGAAAGAATGTAAAGTTGAATGAATCATAAATACCTGAAACTAAATTCCAGGTAGTTTTAAGAATTAAATATGTCTTTCAATAAAACAAATTTAAATATTAGAGTAAAAAATATATAGGAGAGTATTTACAACCCAGTAGTTGGGGAAATTTTTTAAAGCTCAATGAGAAATGCAGACACTAAAATTTTTAAAAAACATATAGATATATTTGACTTTAGACAAATTAAACATTTAAATAACTAGTAAGGATAAATACAAAAGACAAACAATTAGGAAAGATACGTTCAGTGCATATGTTGTTGTTGTTGTTGTTGTTAAGTGCTGTTGAGACAGTTCCAACCCATAGTGACCCTCTATAGGGTTCCCTAGGAACAGCTGGTGACCCTGAACCATCAACCTTGCCGTTCAAACCAACTTTGTAGTCTAGTGTATTAACCCACAGCGCCGTACCAGGACTCATATGCATATAACATATAATAAATTAAATTTATAATATACAAGAACCTTCTACTAAAGGTAAAATAAATGGAAATTTTTATAAAAATAGGCAAAGAATATAAACAGAAGCTTCACAGAAGAGAAAATCCAAATGAATAAAACTGCATATAAAACTATTTAATTTCTTAAGCGATCTTGAAAAGTTCATCAAGTTAGTAACAAGAAATCACTTGTCCCATTAGTTTGATAAAATTTTTTTTAAAAGTTTGATAACACCTACCAGTGGTGAAAGTTTGAGAAAAAGATACACTTCCATTTTTCTGGTAGAAATGTGAATTATGTAAGTTTTTTTGGCAATTAATTTGGCAAAATCT
>NW_006408540.1:3232137-3245662 GCF_000296735.1 Chrysochloris asiatica
CAGACAATGAGTGCTCATTATGAAGTGATATTTCAATATTACCTGAATCAAGAGAATGATTAACTGAACTCTGGTAGAACATACCATAGAATGTTATGCTGACATAAGAAAGTATAAATAAAATTTAACTCATTGCATGGAGGAATTTCCATGATACATTGATAAGTGAAAAGAGATTAATGAAATAAACACATACATGATTTCATTAAAATAATGACAATTCACTCACATATTTGTACATATATTTGTTTATGATTATATGAGAATATGAAAGGCAACCAAAAAGTATGTTAACAAAGAAAGATGGCTATGCAAAAACCCACATGCATCATATGGTCCCACTTATGTAAAACTATACATATTTGTGTTAGTTTATATATCATAAGATATATAAAAAAGGAGCTCTGGTAGCGTAGCGGTTATGAATCGGGCTGTGAACCGCAAGGTCAGCAGTTTGAAACTACCAGCTGTTCTGTGGGAGAAAGATGAGGCTTTCTGCTCCCGTAAAGATTTATAGTCTCGGAAACCCTGTACAGAGTCGCTATGAGTCGAAACCGACTCCACAGCACATAACAACAACAACAAAGATATATAAATGCTGGTTAGCTAACAGTAGTTCTCTTTGTGTTATAAGATTTAAGGTGATTTTTGCTGTATTCCTTGCTATCTTTCATTGTGCTTGGTTTCTTTTATAATGAACCTGCAGAAGAAAGCATATTTTATCACTGTTTAAAACAAAAAGCAAAACAAAGAAGAACTCTTATCAATATAAATATAAAATCCGCCAATTCTCATGATCAACTAGGAAGAGAGGAAATGTGTTGAAGAGTATGATTGAGTAGGTAGAACTTTACAGAAGTCTTAGATTAGGTTGATCAGAGAGAAAGGAGTTGTTAAGGAGAAATGAAGGTAGCACTTTCATCACAGTGTAATGTTGGTGGTTGAAGGAAATGTCTCTTAAGAGTCTAGAACAGTGATATGAGATCCAGGTGTCTGAGAACCAATGAGGCACTATACTACCTCTTTGATAAGTGGGTAAGATATGAATTGCGGGTTTGTGTTGATCTTGGTCCTACCATTACATGTCTCCTTAGACCCTCTGACTAACTTTCATGATTCCTTTTCTCAATTCCTGCTTAACTCCTACTTCAGCATTCTCTGTTCTATTCTACTTGTATTTTGGAAAGGCTGGGATAATAATACTGCCAGAAGAAAAAGTAGGAAGACTGATTGCTGACTACTAAATCTCCCTTCCTCTTTCAGTCATGAGACCTTGGTGAGAGGAAACTTAGTCTCCCTTCTTAGTCTTCATCAATGCACCCTCTAATTGGCTTCCTTCATAGCATATACCATGGTTTATAGTTTATTTATTTCTTCTTTTTACAATGTCCCTAACTAACTTAAATGTACTTAAGCACTGCACTATGCTACTATAGGATGTAAAACTTAGGTTAAACCAAACAAACACCTTGATGTCAATTCTAATTCATATGACCTCATGTATTACAGAGAAAAACTAAGTTCCATAGAGTTTTCTTGGCTATAATTTTTACAAAAGCAGATTTGTAGGTATCGTGCTTGGGGACAGAGAGTCCCTGAGGTTCAGGAACAACACAGATGAATCTAGAAACACAGTTGTTGATTCTGGAGCAATTTAGTAAGCAGCAATTATAGTTAGCGATGGCAGGGCACCCTATAGCCAGGGGCTGGCTGGAAGGTTGTCTAACTGAGGACAGCTCTCAACTGGGTGGTATCTGGTATAAATTATACTAAGGTATAATTATACCTTAGTATAATTTATACCTTAGTGGAGTTCAGGTGCTAATTTGTACTAGTCCTGTGTAACACTGTAAGATAAGCTCTGGAGTGCAAGGTCCGGTAGAATCACAATGTTGGCCATTCAAATACATCAGCTGCTCCTCAAAAACCTATATAGGACTGATGTGAGCCAGAACTGACTAGAAGGCACTTAACAACAAACAACAACTTTGAGCTAACATTTTAAGAAGAAACATTATTTTAATCCTCTGTAAAAGTAAAATCTGCTGTACCCTGCAAAGTCCCTTTGCTCCTACTATGGAAGTCTAGTCTTAAATTACTTCTGTGGCTGATGAGATCTAGGTGGCCATTTCTTGATTTTTCTTGACCTGGAATATAGGAGACATTTTTTGCATCCTAAGAATGTAATGCATAGTGCTTAATGACACTTGGCTTCCTTTAGTTGTTGTTATGTGCCATGGAGTCGGTTCCGACTCATAGTGACTCTGGCTAAGGTTTCTGAGGCTGTAAATCTTTATGAGAGTAGAAAGCCTCATCTTCCTTCTGTGGAACAGCTGGTAGTTTTGAACTGCTGACCTTGAGGTTAGTAGCCCGACTCATAACCACTACGCTACCAGAGCTTCTTTCCCCATTTTTTGTCCTTAAGGATACTACAATCCACCCAATGACCCACAAAAAGGGCCAATAGCTAGGAGGATGGAAGTAGTGAAAAAACAATGGGAGCTATTGCAGCAAAACATATACTAAAAGAAATAGGAACAAAATCTGAATAAGGGAGTAGAGAAGCATTTGAAGGCCAGAGGGTTCCACCCCGGAAAAGAAGTCAACAGTTAGGAGAGGAGAGTTTTAAAATGTAGAAAATGATAGAGGGGATATTAGTATGAGAAGAGTGAAGCTGTGAGGTAATAGATGGGATTTCATGTTGTCAAGCCAGAGACAACATGAAATCCTGTCTAACATAACAGGTCAATGTTAGACACAGAGCAAATGTCACCTTGGGAGGTTAACAAATAATTCAAGTTGATGTCACCAAGGACTATGGCTCGTAATGCCTGAGGAGAGGCAGTAAGAGTTTCTAGTTCTGGGGCTGATAAGATATGAATGGCCATTAGCTGATTGTTCTTGATCTTTCAGAATGTAAGAGACCTTACAGGTGCTGAGAATAGCTGCCACCACCAGGCCAGCACCACAACAGTAACAGAGAGGGATAGGCATAGGAGAAGATCCATGGCAAAATGTAAGAGGGAGTGCAAGACTCAGAAAGTTACAAATAAGGGGATAAAACAGTGTAGGAGACATAGTAGATAGTGGCAGGGGTTCCTGATTTAAGCAGACCCCCCACAAGGGTCCTGCTGGGGGTTCATTGCCCAACCAGGAGGAACCTGAAGGCATACGCAGTATTGACCCTATGGCAGACACAAAAAAATTAATAAGCATAATCTTTGAGTGCAGGCTGAGCACTCAGGTGGGGATTATACTGAATCATCTATAGGTGGTGTAAAAAAGGTCCAATTACCTACTGGGTAATTGGAGGTGATGGTATTGGTAGGGTTAAAAGTGAGGTCTGGGCTCAAACCTGCAAAGCAAATCTGGTAGCATAAACACATTGGTCCTACAGCTGAAAAATGAATGCTAAGTGGAAGATCTAGGGCACATTTTATATGCTCAACAAGCCAGAGGATCAGCAGCATGATGTGTGTTGGAGAAGATTTGGTGGTGAAAATTATCCAGGGCCTGGAAACCCAAAGATTTGCATGAGGATTAAGAGTTGTCACAGTTCTGGGTGACACATCATAACAGTCAGAGTAAAGATCAAAAGCAATAAATAAATATAAGTGTTCACGAACTGGTGACAAATTATGTTACAACTAGCAGAGTAGCCATGGGAAATCATTTGATAACAAGTCTGCCACTGATAGGTGATGGTGCAGTGGTATGCTAGGAATGTGAAGGAGGACCAAGTACAGGAGGCCATCAGTGCAGGGGATGAACCAAACACTATGTGTGGTGTAGCTCAACATAAAATGGGAGCATCTTCACATTCTGTTTGGACCATGTACACTAAAGGCTAGGGAACTATCCTGATAGAAGAACAGATATACACAGATGAGGAGACAAAGAGTGCCAGGCCATGCATGAGGAGAAGACCAGTTAGCCCTGTGTCTGGTAGAAGTGGAGACACAGGCACCAGTAAATGTCCTCCTTTTGTGAGTCATAGTTCTACTGAAATGGTCAGGAGTCTGTGTTAAGGTCAAAACAAGAATGCACTGTGACAGTAGTCAATATGCAGCAGCAAGAGGGAAAATTAGTTGAGGGAAGTAAGGGTCTTAGGATGAGTTCTCAATAAGAACAAAACTAGTGAAGCTTATATTTGTATGTATCAGGGAGACTTATCTCAGAGAAATGACTCATGGTTATAAAGACTGGCAAGTTCTAAGTCTGTGTGTCAGATGAGTGGCTATTGGCTCTTCCTGACTCACATAGCTACAGGTACTGATGAAGCCAAAATCAGCAGATCAGGCAGCAGGCTGCTGGCTTTGGAAGTGAATGAGTCCAAGGTTGGCAGGTAAAATGGCAGGCTGCTAACTCACAGGCTGTAGAGGTTAATGGCTCCTATAATTGCCTGGTAATACAGAAGGCCACTGTTTCAAGTCTAAAGAACCAGAAGTCAGATGATGAGCTGGATGAAGAATTCACACCCAGCAAAAAGCAAACAAACTTGACCAGTTACATTCCATATACATTGAAAAATGACCACATCCCTAAGGAAACTTCCTTTCAATTAACTGGATGCCCTTAACAGATCACATCATGGAGGTAATTACATTATATCAGATTTTAGCTTGGGGGCTAACTCTATCATAACTCCCACTGAGAATCATGGCACAGCCAAGTTGACACACAACCTTAACCATCATAGTGGGGGACACTGGGAAAGGAGGTGAGAGAAGTCCATTCATGGGCTATCATAATAGACATAGGTGTGCTGAGTGAGGGATAGGGATGAGCATAAAAAACCATGAACAGGGTTGTGTATGGTGCATGAAATTCTTCCAGAAACTCAAGGTAGAGGGTGGGAAAAAAGCTGGACTATATCAGCAAAGATGGTAGAGGGAAGGGGTAAATTGAAAGAAAGGAAAAGAAGAAAAATGTCACAGGTGAGCAACAATCTATACCCAACCTGGGTCCTTAGCAACGTGAATAAGAAAATGGGAAGGGAATATTGTTGTAGCTGTTGTTAAGTGATGTTGAGTTGGTTCTGACTCATAGAGACCCAGTATAGGGTTTCAGAGGCGTTAAATCTTTGTGGGAGCCGAAAGCCTCATCTATATTCTGTGGAGCTGCTGGTGTGCTCAAACTGATGACCTTATGGTTCACAACTCTGTACTTATCCTGTGGAACTACCATGCTCCCAGGTAAGAAATAGTAAGAGAAAATCCTCAGTCTCTGGAAGACAACATGAAGCAAGGCAGGCAAAAACATTAGAAGGAATAGCAGAGGGCATACAAGCAGGTGATTCATGCAAAGTAAGAAGAAGAAAATATTGTAGGCTTTCCTGCTACCGTGAAAGGTGTGAGTGGAAAGAACAGGGAGCAGGGGACACAGGACACCAATGACAGAAAGAGACATGGGGAATGTAGTTGCTCAGGTCTGCTCCTAACAGCAGAGGACCAGGGTAAGCAGATGAGTCATTGCAGGTCCACAACCGTTGGTAACAACTGGGCCAGAGCTGAAACATACTGCAATCTAAGTAGGGCAAGTAGTTTTGCCTTCCAGTGTCTACCAGGTCAGCCAAAAGGAGCAAAAGAGAGGTACAATGGAGGTCCTTTGATGCTCAGTTCTAGGCTTTAGCCTAGCCTGAATGAGCAAACAGTCCTGGGTCTGAAGCTGCTGGAAAATATAGCAACAATTAACACAATCATAGTGAAAAAAAAAAAAAAAAAGTGAGATATATTGGAGCTAAGATGGTGACCTAGACACTCCATGCTGTCTTTTTACAACAAAGACTCAAGAAACCAAGTGAAACAGATACATTTGATAACCCTGAAACCCCAAGCATCAAATGAAAATTAAAAGAACTAGATCAAACACTGACTGGAAGAAGAAACTGAAAGAAAACAGCAAACAAGGAGAAAATATGGAGTGGAGGTGCCCTGCCAGCTGACCTGGCACAGTATAGCCATTTGGAGATATTGCAAACAGCATTTCCAGCTGAGTAGCAAGGGAAAGCAATTTCACAGAATGCCCAAAAGACAGAGAAACTTTGTAGCAAATTCCAAAATGAAGCAAGGTGAGCGGAGGAATCTAAGGAAGGAAAGTGCAGGAAAAAGAGCAAATATTCCAGACTCAAGCAATCACAGAATAGGAAGGAAGTCAGTAGATAAATAAAGAACTAATCATCAGTAGTGGCCTCTGGTTTTTTGGGTTAGGGACCCATACATAGAGGGATGTCAGCTGGAGATGCTGGACCCAAGGCAGCTCATCTTCTTACATTGAGTTGGGGCAGTAAGCAAGTAATGGCTGTACATTCCCAGGAATGCACCTGAATCCATGCTGGTCACTGGAGGAGTGTGCTCTCCCCTCTTCCATACCCTTTTTGTGACCAGATGTATGGTCACTCCACAGTCATGCACCTGGTAAATAGTGATACTCCCTTATGCTTCTCTTCCAAATGGTTCAACCAGCTTGCCTCCTTCACTCATAGCTCCCTCACTGATCTGCTCCTTGAACAGCTTAGAGTGTACTCCTAAGAATCATGTGCTGCATGTCCACCAATGGGTGACTTCCCAGGCATCTGGCGATGTGTGCTCTCATTGACTGAACACTCCCATTAACTCTCATGAATTGTGTACTTGATTTGTGCATTTCCTGCCTGCCTCCTCCATGGTCAATGGTGCACACTGGTGATGTGTACTCACATCCACTGCAGTGCTGTTTCTTCTTCTTCTTTTCCCTTTCTCATCCTTTTTTCTTTCTTTATTTTTTTGTCCCATATGATGGGAGTTGAGGACCATATCTGCTGTCCCACCAACTTGGCTAGCGCCGCCACCACTTGTGCACTGGATTGATGACAGATGGCAACAAACAGCCATTCAATCTATCCTCAGCTGCTCTGCATGACTAGCAGATACCCACTGTCTTAGTTAATGTTTTTTGTCAACTTGACTAGGTCAGGGTTCCCAGTGGTTTGGCAGTTGAGATGTGGTTATCCCCATGGTGAAACATAATACAGGCATAGTTAACTCTATGATGATTGGCAGCCAATCAATAGAAAGAATGCTTCCTTGGGGGTGTGGCCTACTCCCAATTAAATGGACACACTGGAAAAGCTTCTCTTCTCCACTGGAGACTTGGAACAGTACAATTGTGAGCCCTTTCCTAGATATAAACTTCTCTTTAAATACATATATAATGTTTCACTGGTTTTGTTTCTCTGTTTATGCATCTACTACCCAACCCATTCAGGAACAGGTGGTGAGTCCCCCAGGCTACCAAACTAGCAATGAGAACAGCATGCTCACCCAACTCATCTGGATACATAAAAACAAAACAAAACTCCGGGTGAAACAAACCAACATACACTCAACAACTAAAACAACAACCACCAAAAAAGACACCATCAAACACACAAAGTAACAAGACAAAATGGCTAAAGCAAGTGACTAAAATACAGGTCCTAAAAAACTTTCTGAGAAGTAAATGGAACCTTCTGACAAGAAATTCAAAAGAATAATGTTTAGAACCCTTCAAACAGATTAAGAAAGAGATCATGGAAAAACAGACAAAACCAAAGAAGTCATAGACAAATATAAGTGAAAAAAATTTAAGAAAGCCTAAAAATTATTTGTGATATCATCAAGGGAAATCATTTAGGCATGATCAGAATACCAAAACAGGAAGAGAAAGAAAAATACAGAGAAAGTTGTCAAAGATTTGTTGACAGAAAACTTCCCTAATCTTATGAAAGATAAAAGGATATTCATTCAAGAACCTAGGTACTTTCCAAAGGGAAGGAGTTGGTACCTTACATTTGCCAGCCCAATGGCTCCTGGGAGCTACACCTCCTCAGTGGAGTCTATGAAGCCAGGTCCAGGCCACAGCAGAGCTTGGTGTGTTGTTGCACCTCCACAGTGCTACGCATGCTGCTGGAGGTGCTGCGGGCAGGGGAGCAGCGGCACAGCACATCAGTAGTGGCCATCAAGCAGTACATCCTGCAGAGTACCCGACTGTAAGCATCAGCTACTGCAAGTACCTACTGAAGCAGGCCCTGGCCAAGGGCATTCACTGGGATCTCTTCATTTGGCCTCACAACTCCAAAGTCAGGGGGGGCCACTGGCAGCTTCAAGCTTTCCAAGAAACAAAAAGATAATCCAGCCCAGAAAGATGTCTACTATCATGGCTACCAAGGGAAAGGCAAGGAGATTTTCCTTGACAAACCCAGGGAAGTCAAGGAGAAAGGTGCAAGAACCCTAGACAGACAAAGAAGGACCCTCCCAATGATGAAAAAGGTGCCCCCCCAAATCAGCTGAGGTGAAGAAGATTCCCCCAAATTCAGATACAGCCGAGGAGAAGCCACCTAAGGAAGGCAATGTGGCCAAGAAGGTACCCTCCAAACCAGATAAAGCTGCAAAGACCCTTCCCCCTGCTGCTGGTATCAATCAGTAGGAAGCCAGCAGTCAAGAGCAGCAACCACATTCCTCCTTAGCAGAGTCTATCTCCTTCAGCTTCTCTTCCAGGAGATGCTGAGTCGGCCAGGAAAACCAACGCTGGGAATAACCAAGGCCACCAAGGGCAAAACTGGGGCTACTTTCTCAGCAACAAAGAAGACTGCAGTCAAGGTCAAGGCCTCTACAGGGACATCTGCCTCAGGAGTTGGAAAGAAGTAAAAAACTAAAGAAACACCACCACTCAAGACCAAGGGCAGTGGTGGGTCCACGACAGCCCCTGTGCACCTGGTGAGGAAGATGGAGGCCTCCAAGAACCGTGGGCTGCCTGTCAAGACTTCGTTGTCTAAGTTGCCCATCAAGAAGGCAAAAGCCAAGAGCTTGAGGCTGAAATTCACCTGTAGTTTTTATTCACTCTGTTTAACTTACTTGTCAATAAAGATTTTTTTTTCTCCTCCCAAAAAAGAGCCTATATGAAACTCAAATAAAATAGACTCCAGAAGGAAATCACCAAGTCTTAGTTATCTAGTGTTACGATAAAGGAAATACCACAAGAAAATGGCTTTAACAAATAGAAATTTATTCTTTCACAGTTTAGGAGGCTAGAAGGACAAATTTAGAGCACTGGATATAGAAATAGTTTCTTGTCTCCTTTCAGCATCTGTAGGCCCAGCATTTCTTGAAGTTCTCTATGTGTCTTGGCATCAATCTTCCTCTGGATGTAGGAACATCACATTGCAGGGGCCCCAGGTCCAAAGGATGCACTTCAGTCATCTCTTCTTTCTTGGTGACAGTGGGTCCTTCTTTCTCTGCTCATTTCCATTTTTATATCTCAAAAGAGATTGGGTCAAGGTACAACCTAGTCATGTAGACTGCATCTGACCTCACTGACATCATGGATAATCACACCAGATCAGATCATATGGAACAGAGAACCAAAATGTCGGACAACAACTTGAGATTAAGACACATGAAAACATAACCTGGAAATCATCCCAGATAAAGAATTTTCCAAAATAATAAATCTACAAGACTTAAAATAAAGAACCAGTTGTTGTTAACAGCTGTTGAGTTGGTGCCAATGCCTAGCAATGCTGTATGTGGTTTCTAAGGAGTGACTGGTGGGTTTGAACCACAGACATTTTGGTTAGCAGTCCAGTGCTTATCCTATAGGGAACCAGAGATGTTACATATAAATTACAATTATGAAGCTAAAAGAGGGAATAGATGATTTAGTTACAGAACTTCCAAATGTAGTGTTAAGTCAAGACGGATCAAGATAGAAAGACTATTTTAAAGTTTGTTGTTGTTGTTTAGTGCTGTCGAGTTGATTCTGACTCATAGCAACCCTGTATAGGGTTTCTGAGGAGCGACTGGTGAGTTTGAAGTGCTGACCCTGTGGTTCAAACAGATCATATGGTCAAGTGCTGATCCTACAGCACCATACCAGGACTCCGTTTTAAACTTAGGAAGATAAAAGAAATTATAAGGTAATCACATGCCCACAAAATAAATAGACCTTCTCATAAAAAAAAAAAAAAATCATAATGATTCAGTCAACACAAAATCAGTAGCAATGAAGGAAACGAAAAGAAATCTATAAACAAAATGAACTCAGCACAGAAAAAAAAAAAAAATCATCAAAACCAAAAACACAAACACAAAAAAAAACCCATAACTAGATGGCAGCACACTTCATACCTATCAATAATGACACTGAATGTAAAGAGTTAAATGCACTAATCCAGAGACAGAATGACAGAATGAATAAGAAAATATGATCCATCAATATGCTGCCCACAAGAGACATACCTTAGACACAAAGATAAAAATAAACTAAAATCTAATGAGGGAAAAAATATATTGAGCAAACAGCAACCCCAAGAGAGCTGGAATGGCCATATGTGTATGTGGCGCTGTAGGATAAGCACTTGACTATAAGGTCGATTTGAACTGCAAGGTCAGTGGTTCAAACTCACAACACCTCCTAGGAAATCCTATACAGGTTCGCTATCAGTTGGAACTGAATCCAGACACTTAACAGCAACAACCATTATTATGGAATTGTCTGTTTTTCTTTTCAATTCTGTTAAAGTTTGATTTTTGTATTTTGGGTATCTGTCATTGGGTCTGGAGGTGTTTATTGTGGTTATTTCTTCTTTTCGGATGGACAGACCTTTTAATCATTATATAATGCCCTTCCTAAAGTTCTGGTTTGGTGCTGTGGGTTAATTCACTGGATTGCAAGGTCATTGAACTACAAGGTTCAAGCTCATAAGCCACTCCTCAGAAACTCTATACAGTTTGACTATGAGTCGGTACTGACTTGCAGGCACTAACAGCAGTAAAAGCAATGACCTTTTTTTGTCTCTTATGCTGATTTTTACCTTAAAGTCTATTTCATATAATATGTTGTTTTGTTGAGTGCTGTCGAGTCACTTCCAATTCATAGCAACCCTATATAGAGTTTCTGAGGAGTAGCTAGTGGGTGTGAACTGTCGACCTTGTGGTTTGCAGTCCACTGTTGATCCTACAGTGCCACACTAGGAGTTCATCTGATAGGAGACTTCAAAACACCACTTTCAACTAGAAAGCAACTCAGCAACCTAGATCCATCTGATATCAGCAATAATATCCCTCATTTCATGTTCTGTTCTGAATCTGGTTGGAATTTCTGACAATTCCCTCTTGACATACTGCTGTAATCATTTTTAAATGATCTCTAGCAAAATTTTACTTTTATGTAATATTAATGATACTGTTTAATAATTTCTGCTCTCGTTTGGATCAGTTTTCTTTCAAATGGGAACAAATATGAATCACTTCTTGTTGGTTGACCAGCTAGCTATTTTCTAAACTTCTCGGCATAGACGAATGGGTACTTTTCAGTGTTATGTACATTTTGAAACATGTCAATTGGTATTATGTCGATTCCTAGAGTCTTGTTTTTCGCGAATACCTTCAGTGTAGCTGTAATTCTTCCTTTGATACCATTAGTTCTTGATCATATGCTACCTACTGATGTGGGTGAATATATTCCAATTCTTGATACAACGATTCTGTGTCTTCCTTTTATCTTACATTGATGCTTCATGTGTTCTAATTATTAATAGGTATTTGAAGCTGTTTCTTCCTATTTTGAGTCATGCCATTTCAACAAAAGTAGATTCCAAAAGCTTTATTCCATCCACATGATTAAGATTGAGTCTACTTTGAGGAGGTGACTCTTCTTTAGACATATTCTGAGTCCATTACACTCCAGGAGGATCATCTTTTTGCAGTATATCAGATAATGTGTCACTGGTATTCATAACATTTCACTGACCAATTTTTCTAGAAGTAGATTGCAAGGTCATTCTTTTTAGTCTGTAAGTCTGGAAGCACCACTGAAATCTGTCCAACTAACTGAGTGGCCCTGCTGTTATTTGGAATACCAGTTGATTAGCTTCTAACATCACAGTAACATGCAAGCCACCACAGTATAACAAACTGACAGACAAGTTATGGTCCTCAACACAATTAAGGGCATGTACATAAAAACAATAGCCAAAAGTATTTTCAATGAAGAGAGACTGAAAGCATTCCCTTGCAAATGGGAACAAGAGAAAAATGTCCTTTATCACCACTCCTATTCAATATTTTATTGGAAATTCTAGCTAGATCAATAAGGCAAGAAAGATAAATAAAAGGCATCTAAATTATTATGGAAGAAATAAAACTATCTCAACTTGAAGATAATATGATTCTATACACAGAAAATCCAGGAACTCAGCAAGAAACCTACGGAGACTAACAGAAGGATTCATCAGTGTGGTGGAGTACAAGATAAACATACAAAAATAGATCCAATTTTACTACAATAACAAAGAGAATCCTGAAAAGGCAATCAAGAAAACATTACCATTACAATAGCTACTAAAAAGATGAAATACCTAGGAGCAAACTTAACCAGAGAGCCAAATGAACTATACAATGAAAAATAATAAAACATTACCTCACTATTAAAGACACCAAGAGACCTTCATAAATGGAAGAATATAGCATGCTTATGGATAGGAAGACTTGACAGAGTGAACATGTCAATACTACCCAAAGTGATCTATAGATACTGTGCAATTTTGACCTAGAGTCCATCAACATTCTTAAAAGAGATAGAAAAAGTAATTAAAAACTTCATATGGAAAGGAAAGATATCCTGGACCAGCAAAGCACCTCTGAAGAAGTACAAAGTGGGAGGTCTCACATTTCTCAATCTCAAAACATTACACTAGTCAAAAGAATCAAGTACTGATAGGACAACTGACAGATAGACCGATGGAACAGAACTGAGGAGCCAGAAATAAATTCATCCACCTATGGACATTAAATCCACCTCTCCATTAAATCCAATAAAATGGACAGTGAAATCTTTCAACATTAAAATTTTTCAACAAACTCATGCAGCACTGCAGGCACTCGTTCTATTACACAAAGTTTGGAAGAAAGCTTCCTGGTCAGCTGATTGGAATTAATCTATATTTGTGTCCATTCCAAAGAGAGTTGACCCAACAGAATGAGGAAATCATCTGACAATATCATTAACATCACATGCAAGTAAAATTTTGCTAAAGATAATTCAAAGACAGCTGCAATAGTACTAAGAAAGAGAAATACCAGAGTTTCAAGCCTGATTTAGGCAAGGATGTGGAATGAGAGATATCATTCCTTACTTCAGATGGATCGTTCTAAAATCAGAGAATACCAGAAAGATATTTATCTGTGTTTTATTGACTATACAAAGGCTTTTGACTGCATATATCATGAAAAAATTTATATAACTGTTGTGAAGAATGGATATTCCAGAACATTTCATTGTACTCATGAGAAACTGTCAAGAGGTGGTTGTTCAAACAGAACAAGGGTAGATTGAATGGTTTAATATCAGGAATGGTGTGTGCCAGAGTATTCTTTTACCATACTTATTCAATCTATATAATGAACAAATAATCTGACAAGCTGAATTATATGAAGAATAATGTGGCATCAGGATTAGAGGAAGACTCATTAACAACCTGTGATATGTAGATGATACAATCTTACTT
>NW_006408540.1:3247152-3249971 GCF_000296735.1 Chrysochloris asiatica
TATGGGTCAGAACTGATTTGACGGCATTTAACAACAACGACAACAAGGGTGATAGAATCCTGCTTCAAAAATCTTAGTATTTTCTTAGAACGAACTTTTCATGTAAAGTGGGTGGTCAGAGTATCTGAACAGAAAGAGAGAAGAGGCCTTCTAACACTCTACAGAGAAAATCACAGGAGTTATTTCTTTCATACTTATTTTGCTAATAAAATCCAAGTCATTAAACATGTATTAGTTTGAGACTTGTTTTTCGAATAATCTGCTGTGGGGAAATCATTACCCCTTCCACCTAACTTCTTTGGTGGCTATTGTTATCTATGAAAACCTATTCAACCTACAGCTGTTAAATACTTCTGACTCACAGCAACTGTAAACTCATCTGGGTCTCCACTGGTGCCTAGTACAGGAACAACAGCAATAGTCCCGCTACTGTGAGGTTGATTCCAACACATAGTGATCTCTATACGACAAGGTAGAACTGACCTATAGGGTTTACAAGGGTGTGATATTTATGGAAGTGGACTGCCACATATTGCTGCTACAAAATGGGCTAGTAGGTTTGAACAATTGACATTAGTGATTGAGTGTTTAACCACTATGCCCCAGGGCTCTTTACTGCTAAGCTATAGTTAAAAACCATTAGCCATTGCCATTGTTTGGATTCTGACTCTAGTGACCAGATAGGACAGAGTACCACTACTCCCTAGGGTTTTTAAGACTACTGAGACTACAAATCTTTTTTTTTTTTTTTTTTTTTAGCTTTTTTATTGTGAATTGAGTGAAAGTTTACAGAGTAGATCATCGATTTTAAATCCAGCAAATCATATGTTTTGCTTCATTACAAAGATTGCAATCCCCTCCATGTACCATCAGTTAACAGTTGCTGATGTTGTATAGTGCCGTTGAGTTGGTTCCGGCCCATAGTTACCCTGTATAGGGTTTCCAAGGAGTGGCTGGTGAGCTTGAACTGTCAACCTGTGGTTCAAACTGACTTTGCAGTCAAGTGCATAAACCCACAGTACTACACCAGGACTCCATTAACAGTATTTACCTCTATTTCCTTTAACTCTTGCACTCTGCCATGTGTCATTCAGAATAATGTCCTCCAAAGGATCCCTGGTAGTGTAGTGTGTTATGTGTTAGGCTGCTAACCACAAAGTCAGCAGTTCAAATCCACCAGTGTCTCTGTGGGAAAAAGATGAGGCTTTCTGCTCCCATAATGATAAAGAGCCTTGGAAACCCTATACAGGGTGGATACGAGTGAGGGCAGCAACACCAACAATGGGTAATGATCATGAGCATGCCTTCATACGTTTGTTGGCTGCCTGAATGTCTTCTTGGTAAAGTGCCTACTCATGTCCTCTGCCCATTTTGTAATTTGTGTTATTTACCTTCTTTTTGTTGAGGCATTGAAATGTTCTATAAATTTTGTCTAAGTGAGAGGCTTCCTACTTTGTTCTTCTTTTTTAATAAAGCTTTGCTTATCTGGAGTCTCTTTCCTTTGCATGTAAAGTTAGTGATTAGTTTTTCCATCTCATTAAAGGATAATGTTGGAATCTGGATTGGGATAGCATTGTAGCTATAGATTTCTTTGGGTAGTGTTGACATTTTCATAATGGCAATTCTTCCTATCCATGAGCAGGGTATATTCCTCCATTTCTGCAGGTCTTTTTTTTTTTTTTTTTGATTTATTGTAATAGTGTTTTGTAATTTTCTTTCCTGATTTTTTTTTTTTTTTCTTTTTTTTCAGAGCTGTCTTTGTTAGTGTAAAGCAGGGGTAGGGAACATTTTTTCGGCCAAAATTTATAGCATCATTCATGAGTCAGAAAATTATCAACTTAAAAATTAGTCTGCTACAGATACTGTTGAATGATGATGCAGGGAGGAGATTTGCAATCATTGCAATGAAATGATGAGTGTAAAACCAATGTTCTTCCTTGTAAAATATCACTCAATTCACAGAAAAACAAAACAAAAAAAACTTAAAAAAAATACCACCCAAACTAAAAAAGAAAACAAAAATTAGCCTCATATATTTGGTCCAATTTTAATTATTGGCGTTCTGGTGTGGCACTGTAGGATAAGCAGTTGACTACATGGTTGATATAAACCACAAGGTCAGTGATTCAAGCTCAGCAGCTACTCCTTGGAAACCCTATATAGGGTCACTATGAGTTGGGACCCACTGGACTGCACTTAGTAACAATATGATGGCTGGATCTGAGATTCCCTTGGCAGGGCCAGTTGCTGGTGTAAAGGAATCTAATAGTTTTTTGTGTGTTTATCTTGTATCCTGCCACTTTGCCAAATCTAACAATGAGTTCCAATAATTTCCTCCCGAGTTTTAGAGATTTTCTAAATATTGTACCGTATCATCTGCAAACAGAAAGAGTTTTACGTATTTGCCAATTTGGATGCCTTTAATTTTCTTTCTTGCCTTATGGCACTGGCTATGACTTATAGCACAAGATTGAATAGGAATGGTGATAAAGGGCATCTTCTGGGTTCTGTTCACAAGGGAACTGACTTCAGTTTCTCACCATTGAGAGTGATGTTGGCTGCTGGTTTTGCAAACATATATGCCCTTAATTATGCTGAGGAATTTTCCTTCTGTTCCTATATCATCGATAATCATGAATGGGTCCTGGATTTTGTTAAGTGTATTTTCTGCATCAGTTGATATGGTCATGTGATTTTTACCCCTTTGTTTTATTTATGTAGTGGATTATCTTGATTGTTTTTCTAATAATGAAACATCCCTGCATATATGGTTTGAATCCCACTTGGTCATGATATATTATTAGTGTTCTTTTTTTTTT
>NW_006408540.1:3250709-3265726 GCF_000296735.1 Chrysochloris asiatica
GGAGGGTCAGAGGAAAAGAGGAAGATCCCCAGAGAGATGGATTGGCCAGTGGCAGCACCAATGGGCTCAAGCGTGGCAACAATAGTGAAGTTGGCCCAGGATCAAGCAGTGTTTCATTCTGCTGTGCATAAGGTCGCTATGAGTTGGCATCGACTCGATGGCATCTAACAACAACTTCTCTGAAAGTTTGGGAGAAGTCACGAGTAAAGCCATCTGGGCTTGGACTTAATTTAGTTAGGATTTTTTAAATGACTTGATAAATTTCTTCTCTTGGTATAGGCTTATTCAAGTTTTCTACTTCGGTCTTAGTTTAGGCAGTCATGTGTTTCCAGAAATTTGTCCATTTCTTCTAGATTTTCAAATTTGTTGGAGTGCAATTATTCATAGTATTCTGTTGTTATCTTTTTAAATTGCCTTTGATTCTGTTGTGATGTCAAGCATATCATCTCTTATTTGCATTATTTGCAATTTCTCCTTCTATTTTGTTAGGTTTTCCTATGGTATGTTGAATTTACTAATTCTTTCAAATAAACAGCTTCTTGTCTTATCGATTCTTCCTACTGCTTTTCTATTTTCTATTTCATTTATTTATGCTCTAACCTTTATTATTTCTTTTCTCTGGTCACAGTAGGCTTACTTTGGAGCTTTGTCCAAATGTTAGAGATGTAGTATTAACATGTTGATTTTGTTTCTTTCTTCTTTTTGTATGCATTGCTATAAATTGCCCTCTGAATTCTGATTTTGCTGTGTCCCAAAGGTTTTTGTAAATTGTGTTTTCATTCTCATTTGACTCAAGGAATGTTTTTAGTTCATTTCTTTATTTGATTTATTACCCATTAGCTTTTAAACAGGGTGTTGTTCTTTTTCCATGTATTTGATTAAATTTTGTTTCCTTGATTTTCATAGTGTTGATTTCTAATTTTATATCATTGTGATCTGAGAAGGTGCTTTGTAGAATTTTTATGTTTTTTAATGTATTGAAGTTTGCTTTGTGGCCTAACATGTGCATTGGAAAAGAATGCATATTGTGCTGTTTTGGGGTTGAGTATTCTGTATGTCATTGAGGTCACATTTTTTTTTTTTTTTAACCAGAGATTAAAATTGTCACTCCTGCTCGTTTTTGATTACCATTAGCTTTTTATTTTTTTCCACCCTTTGATGTTAATTTTGCTTCTGTTTTGTTTGTAATATATGTCTCTTTAAACAGCATATTGAAGGATCCTGTTTTCTTGCTACTCTCTTGTCTCTTGACTGGTCCATTTAATTCATTTGCATTCAGTGTAACTATCGATAGGTAGTGCAGTGGTTACGAATTGGGCTGTGAACAGCAAGTTCAGCACTTCGAAACTAAGGGCTGTTCCATGGGAGAAAGATGAGGCTTTCTGCTCCTGTAAAGATTTATAGCCTTGGAAACCCTGTACAGGGTTGCTATGTGTCAGAACCGACTCCACGGCATATAACCACCACCGCCATGAATTGATTGCTGTCATTTTGCCGTGTGTTATGTTATGTGTGTGTTATGCTGCTAGTTTTTTTGTTACACATAGGTTTCTGCTCTGAGTTAATTTTGGTTGTAGATTTTCATTTCATTTGTGTTTTTATGTGTTCATGTATTCTAAATCTTCGTGATCTCCCTCTTTCTTTTAAAAAATTTGATGTGGAGGTGTATATATTTTCTTTGAGATTACCCTGTAATTTATTAATTTTTCCCTGTTTAAAACTGTGACTATAAATCTTTACAGGAGCAGACAGACTCATCTTTCTCTCAAAAATTGGCTGGTGGATTCAAATCCCTTACCTTTTAGTTACAGTCAAATGCTTAACCCACAGCACTACCATGGCCCCTTTATAGCTATGATAGATGTATGGAAAAAAACATGCTTTTTTTTTTTTTGTATGGTTTCTTCTACTTTAATTCAATCTTCTCGATGTAGTAGAATCTTCTCTTGAGGCTGCTCTGGGTAAACCCAAAGCTTTGATGGATTCTGTCCATGGAAGAGGTGCTGTTTCCAGGCTGAGTTAAGAATTTTATTTTGAACCCTTGAGGCAGTGTGCATTGTGAACACATGTCTACTCAAAGCTCTCTTCAGAAGTGTTCATGTCCGACTGTGTAAGTGAAGATGGCACACTGTAGTGATGAAAAGAATGGGCATGGAATCAAATAAGCTAGGTTATACTCTGCTCCTCTGTCTGCTGTGCAATTGTTGACAAGTTCGTGCCTCAGTTTCCTCTCTAAAAGAGTAACTACTTATAGGTTTCATAAAAGGATTAAAGGAAGAAAGTAAAATGCTTAGAAAAGTGCCTGTCTGGCCTGAAGAAAGCTCTAGGTTATAATTAGCATTTCTTATTACTATCATTATTTATCCCTAGAAACACAGAGTTGTGAATAAAGTGTTTGGGTGCCAGGTGTTCATTTCTTTAAGTAAGTGTTTTCAAACTGAAGAGAACATTAAAATCATCTGGAGTGCTTGTTAAATATTCAGATTTTCAGCCCTTGCCCCGGAGATGGATTCGGAAAGTCTGTGATCAGTAGCCACCTACTACCCCCAGGTGATCCTTATGATAAGGCAAGTTGGGAAATATTTCTTTAAGTGAATGAGGAAATGAATTTCTAAGTGACTGCAATCAACCAGTCTACAGTTGGCTTCTGATTAAGAAGCGTGCCTAGGGCAGTTTTTGGAGCCTCGGGGTACCTTTTGGTTGTGAGAGCTAATTTTCTTTTTTTTAAAACAGTAGGTGAAGATTATAGGCTTTGGATTCTAAAACACTGGGATTTGACCTGGGGCCTTTCTCAACTTCCATTGCCTAATCTATACAATGTAAACAACAGTTCTTTCCTCCTGGGATTCTTGTAGTATTAAATGAAACAATCTTTGAAAATGCAAGAAGTCTAGTTCCTTATAAATCATAATCAGAAATACTACCTATCCCTGTCTAGTATGATTCCCACTGGACCTCACCCTCCTGATGATTGATGGCAGCTTTAAATTCTGGGTGAAATCTAAAAACCAATGACTTGAAGGCACTAGAAAGTAAAGGAAAGCAGGAAGATTCCGGGTGAATTACCAATTTTCTAAAAACATTTAGAATGAGAGCAGGCCAAAGTTGATATCAGACACCACTAAAACATTGTTAAAAAAACACACAAAGCTCTGATTTTCTGACCTGAAGAACCAAAGGACCGAGTTGTGGGCAACCTCACCTACTAGAAAAACCGAAAAAAGGAAACTCATGGCCCTGAAGTCAATTCCAATTCATAGCCATGACCCTTTAGGGCAAAAGGTTTCCAAGACTATAAATATTTATGGAAGCAGGCTGCTATATATTTCTGCCATGGAGCAGCTAGTGGGTTTGAACTAATGACAATTTGGTTAGCTGTTGAGCATTTAGTCACTACACTGTCAAGGCTCCCTATTGGGGGAAGAATATTAGAGAGCTAGATAGCTAAAGAGGGAGAGTCCAAGTTTTGTTAAAAGCATTATCAAAATATCTGGCTAATCCCAGAATCATGCATGTGTGGACAGTCTCAAGCCAAAGATTAAATAATTGAAATGTGCTTTTATGGGATTGTGTTTTCAGCCTAAATTCAATGAAATAATACCTTGCTGGAAAAAAAAAACAACTTTTCAGAAGAATAAAAACAAAACAAAAAAACAAAAAACAATACTTTTCATAATAATAAAAACAAAACAAAAAAAACCACTTTTCAAAAGAATATAAAATAATCCAGAGTTTCCACACTGAATATTCACAATATCTAAGATACCACTCTAAATTACTTGACATTCAAAAGAACTAGGAAACAACAGCCAATTCTCAAGGGGAAAAAGCGATTAACAGAGACAAACCTCAAAATGACCAAGATTAGAATTAGTGGACAAAGATTCTGAAGCAACTGTTTTACAAACCTAAGAGACATAAATAAAACCCCACAAAAACTGTTCAAAATGAATGAAAATATAGGATCTATCTGCAGAGAAGCTATAAAAAACTATTAAAAAAAGCTACTTGGAAATCCTAGAACTAAGATATACAATGTCTGAAATTTTTATAAAGACAACTGATTCTACATTTTTAACAGAATAATGTAGATGATAGAGGAAATGGTTGGTGAACTTGGAGATAGATTAATAAAAATTATCCAATCTGAATAACACATAGGAAAAATAATTGAAAAATTGAACATGTTCTTAAGGCTTAATGCTGCTGTTTAGTGCCATCAAGTCAGTTCAGACTCACAGCGACCCTGTGTAGGGTTTCCGAGGAGCGGCTGGTAGGACTGAACAGTTGGAAAAAAAAAAGACAACTAAAGGCCTTTTAAAATGCTTTCTGTTTACCAAGTCCCTTTTTGTTGTTTCTGACTGGCCCCAGTGCCATCATTAGTTTGCAGGTTGTCAATTCCCTACTTTGTAAAGTCTTGTTACTGTTGTTATTAGTTGACATGCCCCTAAATCATGGCAGCACCGCACACAATGGAGTAAAATATTGCCCCTTCTGCACTATCCCCATGACTGGTCATAGACTAGACCACGGTGATCCTTACGGTTTTTGTTGGCTCAATTTTGGAAGCAGGTCACCAGGCCTTTCCCCCTAGTTCACTTACGTCTGGAAATTCTATTGAAACCTTTTCACCATCATAGCAACACAAAGCCTCCATTTACAGATGGACGATGGCTGTGCCTAAGGTGCATTTGTCTCCCTTATAGAGGGTGAAAGCTGTACCCCAGAACCACCAATGTTCCTTCTGTAAAGTCTTATGAGAAGCTTATCAAGACATTTGAAAGAGATGTAAGAAGGACTTTTATATGGAGTCATAAATCAGGAAGCCAAAAGCTGTGGTGGTCATCCCTAAAGACAGAGACTTTGACAGATGTACAACTCTGAGCTTCCTGAAGTGAAATTACACATTGGGGGAACAGTCCTGCCTGCCTGGATGTTGTCTCTTCATCTGCTTTGTTCTGTATCCAAATGAAAGATAACCACTTTGGTGAACATTTGAAGCAGGAGGGAGGATGAAGCACCAGATACTTTTATTTAAAATGTGCTTGGGCCAACATTTACAATTTCATTAGGGCCTTCATTAAAATTTCCTTTGAATAAAATAAAATTAATTTATGCCAGAAGAGCAAGACAACAGAAATTGTGCTTCTTTTCACAAGTTATGGCTGAGTGAATTGATTCAAATCTGTATGTCTGAATTTTATTTTCATGCTTTTTTTCAGGAAGCAGGGATGAGCTTGGGATGGAGGTTTATAGAGATATCTTTTAATAGACTCAATGTAAAGCACCAAGGATGTTTATAATAATTTTAATTGATAATGAGGAGGCAGAGGAGCAGAATAGAAGATAGTTTCTTAGTGTTTGGAGACCTTGAATTTATTGTTTTCTCTGCAAAGTCTATTAGTCACCCCTGACAAGTCTGCAATTTCAGGTGTTTGCAGTTACCTGACCCTTCAAAGCTACTCTCTATGGACTCTTTATTCAGTCTGGCTGCCTCAGGCTGTGGCTGTTTTATATTCATTATTTGATTAAAGACTCATAGCAATTTTATTAAAGAGGGATTTTGCTCACTTTGCAGATAGGAAATGTGAGGTTCAGAGAAAGAAGTGGTTTGCCCATGGTTTGTAGCTCTCATTAATGTCAGAGATGGGATTTAAACCCAGATCTGCCCAACTCTGAAGGGCATTCAACCGCTGTCTTTTGAAGCGAGTGGGCCAAGTGAACCCAGACAAAGAGTCTCACGGAGCTAGCTGGTACTTTGTGTGCCAGGTTGGGAAGCAGACACATCTTCTCCAGGGACCTTCCCTACTCACATTCACCCTCACAGTCCCTTACAATTTGGCTGATCCCCGAGTTCTAATAGGTTTCTATCATCCTAGCATTGTGGAAGAGGGTTGAACGATAATTAGAATTCACAGTGTTAGCTCTAGTCATCTTACCCATTTTCTGAGACATAGCTTAAAAGTCATTTTGTCAGGAAAACTTTGACAGTCCTCCAAAATGGGTTTTCTAGATCATGATACCTATCAGATCATATTATAATTCCTGTTTCCTTATCTGCGTCTTCTGTTAAACTGTAAGATTTGTGAGTGCCTTGGTGCAAATGTTCTGAGCTCACATATTTGTTAAATAAATAAAGAATTCCACTGGCTCTCTGAGTGACTTGGGTAAGTTATATGTCTCTTGGGTCTCAGTCTCCCCTATTTGAAAAATGCAACTTTTCTATATAATCTTTAAGATAATTTCAGGTATAGTGTTCTATGATAGTAACTGCAAGCAATGTATTCTACTAAAAGCTAGTTGACTTCCTTAATCTAAATTCCAGGACCCTTTATTTCCTTGTTGTTTTAAAGAAGAGACTTAAATTCCAATGTACAGAGACAAAATCTATGTCATCAGCATGGTGTGGTTTGCAAAGTTAGAATTTATTATCTGGCTCTGAGGCAATTTAAAAATGCTCCATGTTATTGTTGTTAAGTGCTGTTGAGTAGTTTCTGACTCATAGCAACCCTATGTAGCGTTTCCAAGGAGCAGCTGGTAGATCTGAAGTACCGCTGTAGTCCAGTGCTTATCCTACAGCGTCACACTAAGAGTCATTATCTTTATTATTTTATTTGTTTGAAATATATTTTTTTCTTCCATTGTTTTCTTTTTGATTGTTTATTATTATTATTTTTTTATTGTGGAACATGCACACACACATATAACATAACATTTGCCGATTAAACATTTTTTACATGTATAATTCAGTGATTATACTGATCATAGTGTACAGCCACACCATTATCCATCTCTAAATGTTTTAATCACTTTTAGCAGATACTCAGTGCTTCTTAAACAATGACTACTCCTATTTCCCAACCTCCTGCCCCAGGTAACCACAAATAAACATTGGTTTGTATACATTTACTTCTTTTAGATATTTTAAATAAGTGGGATCATACCCAACTTGTTCTTTTGTGATTGCCTGATTTGACACATTACAGTGCTTCCAAGGTTTATCCATGTTGTGACATGCATGAGGATTTTATTTCTTTTTATGGCTGAGTGATGATGCCATAGGATAAGCACTGGACCTCAAGGTTGGTCTAAACTGCAAGGTCGCTGGTTTAAACTCACCAGCCGCTCCTTGGAAACCCTCTACAAGGTGGTGGCTATGAGTCAGCATCAACCCGAGGACACTTAACAACAACAACGACATTCCATTGCATGTTGTTTTTCTTAAGTGCCATTGAGTCTATTTTGACTCATTGAGACTTCAAGCGATGGAGTAGAATGGCTACATAAGGTTTTTTAGGCTGTTATCTTCACGGGAACATATTGTCAGCTCTTTATCCTGCAGAGCAGCTTGTTGTTGTTGTTATGTGTCGTGAAGTCGGTTCTGACTCATAGTGGCCCAGTACAGGGTTTCTGAGTCTGTAAATCTTTACAGGAGCAGAAAGCCACATCTTTCTCCTGCGGAACAGCTGGTAGTTTCGAACTGCTAACCTTGCGGTTCACAGCCCAATTCATAACCACTACGCTACCAGAGCTCCTTGCAGAGCAGCTTAGTGGGTTTAAACTAAAAATCTCTCCATTAGCAGCCAAGTGCTTAACTGTTGCACCAACAGGGATTCTATTCCATGCATAGCTGCCTTCATCTACTTAAAGGTGGTAGATATAGGCTCAGTTTCACATGAAGCTATAGGAACGTAGACCTATAGAGAGTTTTCAGATTCCACTGACATTTTACAGCTAAGGAAAACTGAGATGTTTAGGGAATGAGTGATTTTTTCAGGGTCCAAGCAGCAGGGAACAATCAACATAGTTGGAACTAGGTCCCAGACCCTCTGACAGTAAGCTCAATACATTTAAAATCCTCCATGTTGATTCCATTGTCAATTATCTTTGTTTGTCAAAATCAGCATTTTGAAATTTCATGCCATTGATTACACACAAGAATAATTCATTGCAGAGAAGAACCAAAATGGTGGACTAGGCTGACATACTGCTCTGACCCTCTACAACAAAGATAAGGGTGATCAGACTAAACATACACAGATGATAATCCTGGAACCCTGAGCTTTACAAGAAAGGTTTGATGAATAGATGGAATGCTTACTGGAGGAACTCCATTTAGGGCGAGGAACACTGCCTTCTCTTCCCTCCCCCAACCACCTCATGAGCTCCTTGATTAGCAGGAATTGCCCAGAGTTTTCTCACTGGATCCAGAACCTATACTGTTTGTTTTTCTTGCCCTTTCATTGTTTTTGTTTGTTTATACTTTCTTCTCACTCTTCCTCCCCCCCCTTTTTTTTTTAATCTGTTCTGCTTCGGCTTTCATTTTTTCTTCTCTTCTTCTGTTTCTCTTTTTGCACATTTTTTCCATCTTCTTTCTGTTTTTCCCTTTTGATCTTTAAATACTACTTTCTAGTCTCTTTCTCTTTTCATCTCCCCTCTCCCTGGCTTTGTATAGTGGGTTTATTTTGTTTAAAATTCTCTCTTACTTTCCTGCTCTATAACATTTTTATTATCCCTGTTTTATCATCTTAGATATTATATATGTTTTTCTTGTTGCTGCCTTGTTTTCTTTTATTATTTTATTTTTCAACTGATGTTTGCTTGTTTGTTGTGCTTTATTTTCTTGTGTGTATGTGTTTTCTCTTTTCACCCTACTACCCCAAAGAAGACAGAAACAGTACCCATATAGTCACAGCCATATCGTCTGCACTCTACCCACTAGACAAGAGCCAGTACCTGCTCCTATATTACCTTATCAATGACAGACAACACCAGCAGTCAACACCACTAGAAGAGACAAAATAAATGAAAAATTTGAAACAGTAAAAAACCTAAAAAAAAAAAAAATTCAGAAGACTAATACTAAGATTTCAGAAATCTTGAAATATTGAGAGGAAAAGGTGTAGATTTGAATCAATCTTAGTGAGCTTAAAGATAAATATCTCAATACTAGTAAACTAGAAGAACAATCAGATAAAAGAAGGAAAAAATCTTATGAAAATCTGATTTTTGTGATGCGGTGCTGTAGGATAAACACTGAGGTGCTAACCATAAGGTCTGCAGTTCAATCAGCTGTCTCTTGGAAACCCTATACTTTAGCATATGAGTTGGAACTGACTTGACAGCACTTATCAGTAACAACAACAGCCATGACAAAGAATAACTTACAGATGATCAGAATTCCAAAACAGGAAGAGAATAAAAATCAACAGAAAAAATTGTTGAAGAGTTGATATTGCTGGAAATCAAGAAAACAATATCAACAAATCAGTTCTCAACAAAATCTCAGCCAATAGAATCCAATAACATATCAAAAAAACAAAAAACAAAACTATCAACCAACTTAATTCACCACATAAATAAAACAAAAGAAGAAAACCACACGATAGTATGGACTGATGCAGGAAACACATTTGACAAAATCCAACACCCATTCTGATAAGCACACTCAACAAAATAGGAATACAAGGAGAAATTCTCAACTTAATTAAGGGCATTTATACAAAACTAGCTGTCAACATCACTCTTAAAGGGAGAGAAACTGAAACTATTCCCCTTACAAATTGGAGCCCTTCGTTGCCATTCCTATTCAATATTATGTTGGAAGTCTTAGCCAGAGCCTTAAGACAAGAAGGGGAAGTTAAAGGCATCCAAATTGGCAAAGAAGTAAATATCTCCCTATTTGTAGATGATATGATCCTATACTTAGAAAATCCCAAAGACCCACCAAAAAAATTATTGGAACTTATTGAAAGAGTCAACAAAGTGGCAGGGTATAAGATCAGCATGCAAAAATCAGTTGGATTCCTTTACATGAATAAACTTCCTCCTAAAAGGAGTTCTGGTGTGGCGCTGCGTGTTAATGCACTGGGCTGCAAAGTCAATTTAAGCTGCAAGGTTGGCAGTTCAAGCTCACCAGCCACTCTTTGGAAACCTTATACAGGCTTGCTATGGGTCAGAAGTGACTCGACAGCACTTAACAATAACAACAACACACTAATAAAGAGAGTTCTGAAAGGGAAATCAGGAAAACATTATCATTTACAATGACCATAGTATTCCTAATGTACAATATTTAGGAATAAACCTAACCAGGGAAACAAAGGTACAAAGAAAACTATAAAACACTAATATAAGAGACCTACAAAAATGGAAGAATAAACCGTGTTTATGGATAGGAAGAGTTAACACTGTAAAAATGTCAATACTACCCAAAGAAATCTATCAATATAATGAAATTCCAATCCATGTCCAGCATCATTCTTTAAAGAGATGGAAATACTAATTACCAACTTTATATAGAAATGAAAGAGACCCAAGGTAAACAAAGCATTATTTAGAAAGAACAAATTAGGAGGTCTATCACTTCTCAATCTTAAAACCTATTACATAGTCACAGAAGTCAAAACAGCTGGGTACAAAAAGATGCACAGATCAATGGAACAGAACTGAGAACTCAGAAGTAAATCTATCCTCCTATGGGCAGTTGATCTTTGATGACCAAAACACATTGATTGGAGATGAGATTTCAACAAATGGTACTGGTAAAACTGGAAATCCATTTGCAGAAGAATGAAACAAGACCTATATTGCACACCATATTAAAAAAACAAAACAACAACAAAAAAAAAACTCAATGTAGATTAAACACCTAAATGTAAAACTTAAAACTATGCATATCATCAATGAAAAAATAGGCACAAACTTAGTGGCTCTGATACATGGTATAAATACAAAATTATGCATAACTGAAAACACACAAACAGCAGAGGTAAAAAAGATGACTAGGACTTCTTAAAAATTAGACATTTATGTGAATCAAAAGATTTTACCAAAAGAGAACCCACAAACTGGGAAAATATTTTTGCAATGGTAGTAGACAAGGGGCTACTCTCTAAAATTTATAGAGTAGACACTTCAACACCTCAATAATTAGAAGACAAATAATCCAATTAAAAAAACTGGCCGAAGACAAGAATGGACACTTCACCAAAGAAGACATTCAGGTGGTCAACAAGCATAAGAAGAAATGCTCACAGTCGTTAACCTTTGTTGTTTAGTGCTGTTGAGTTTTGTCCAACTCATAACAACCCTGTATAGACTTTCTGAGGAGCAACTGGTGGGCTTGAATTTATGGTCCAGTGCTGATCCTACAGTGTCACAGTGGGAGTCCCATTGTTGTTGTTGTTGTTAAGTGCCATTGAATCATTTCCTACTCATAGGGACCATGTAGAGGGTTTCTGAGGAGCAAATGGTGGGTTAGAACTGCTGACCTTGTAGTTTTCAGTCAAGTGCTCATCCTACAGCGCCACACTAGGAGTACAGGAGTTCTATTGTTGTTGCTATGGTTGTTAAGTGCTGTCAAGTTTGTTCCAACCCACAGTGACCATGTATAGGGTTTCTGAGGAGCAACTGGTGAGCTTGAACCACCAACCTTGCAGTTCATATCAACTTTGCAGTCCAGTGCATTAACCCACATCACCACACCAGGACTCTGGAGTCCTATTATTGTTGTTGTTGTTAAGTGCCGTTGAGTTGATTTTGACCCACAGTGACCCTGTGTAGGGTTTCTTTTTAGAGGGAGGCAAATCAAAACAACAATTTGATACTTTATCCCAACATTAATGTTATTGTTGCTATTAAATGTTCGGTTGGTTCTGACTCACAGGGACCCTGTATATGGTTTCCACGATTGTAAATATTGGAACAGAAATCCTCATCTTTCTCCCACAGAGAGGTTGGTGAGCTTCAACTGCTGACCTTTCAGTTAATGTTCCAGTGCTTATCCTTCATAACAAGTTCAAAGAAAGCAAAAAACAACAAATGGTGTTGAGGATGTATAGTGTCTGAGCCTCTCCTACTCTGCCAGTGGGATTGTAAAATGGTGCAACTGCTGTGAAAAGTGAATGGCATTTTCTCAGAAGGTTAGTAACAGGAGTACTGTATGATGCAGCAATCGCTCTACTTTATATAAATCCACACGAAAGATGTAATATGATTAGATATATGCACACTCATGTTCATTGCTTCATTATTCACAACAGCAAAAAGATGGAGACAGCATATATGCTCATCAACTTTGGGACATAACACACAATGGGATATTGGCAAGACTGAAGAATAACAATGAATCTGCAAACACTACATAACATGGAATTACCTGGAGGACATTATTCTGAGTGAAATTAGTTGGTTGTAAAGTGACAGATTTTTATGAGACCACCACTGTAAAAAGTTAAGAAAATATTTTCATGCTATAATAGACATTCTGTGATGTTTACCAGGGGTGGGAGGAAAGGAAGAATTATTCACTGTCTAGAGTGTAGACATGTGTTAACTTGGATGACAGGGAAGACTGTTAAAAAGAAAAAGAATTTATTACAAACCCATCATCTGTGCTCCAAACAAAAATGGCAGACACATATCTGGCCCTTAGCAAGACATCGCCATTGTGTTGGGAGGGGAGCACTCTTTCAAGGACCCACAGTCCTTGTAAAACCTTTCTTTAATACTATTGAAATTCCTACTATTGTTGTTGTTAGGTGCCATCGAATCAGCACTGACTCATAGCAACCTTATACACAACAGAATGAAACACTGCTCGGTCCTGGGCTAACCTCACAATTGTTGCCACGCTTGAGCTAATCCATCTTGCTGGGAATCTTCATCTTTTTCTGTGACCCTCCACCTTACCAAACATGGAATTTCCACTGGGATACAGGAAATACCTGGGTCTCCTTCCGTCCTTCAATAGAGACATTAAACTATTAAATAATTGTATCATATTAATCAGTATATCTTTGTGTTTTCTATACAAATTGTCAGAATCTTAAAGGCAGTGATGATGAACCTTCTCTGAAAATTCATGTTCATCACAATAACTATCAGGAGATACTCAATCTACAGATGCCAAAGAAATGAAAGAGCCTATAATAGTGAAGTGACTTGTCTAGATTATTACAGCAGCAAAGGGCGTTAAAGCAACATTGTGTTATTGAAACAAGCATTGCTAGTGACAGTGTTAGGGACTTTCCTTAGGCCTGATGAATAAGAATTTCTGAGACTGTAGTTTCATCTGCTGCAATTCTGTAGATCCTATCTCCTCTCCTCTATCAATTGTCAAGCTGCTTCTCTTTTAATGCAGCATAGCACACTGTTTTAATAATGCATTTGTTGTACAACGAGCTTCTCTTAAATCTAGTTTTGATGGGCATTTGGAAGCACAATATGCCTATAGTCTTCAAATTTTACTATTGAAGAAAATCCGAATCTGAATATTTCCCTATGATTCTGATAAATTTCCATCCTGGACCCTCATGTGAATAGTACAATTTAGTCAATGGCCTGTTAGAGATAATAGACCCATATATCAGAATTAAATAGAGCTGAGTCCATGCATCTTTTAAAATCATCAAATACAAAGCCCTCCTGGTTACATAAATATAAATGAAAGCTTGACTATATCACAGTCTGCAGGCATATAGTGTGTGTGATGAGAGCCGGCATGCTAGCATAAGCTATTGATTATTAAAGACAGATATGAATTTTTCTTGCAGTGTCTCCAGAGTTTTTGCTTTTTAGTTTCCTCTTGCTGGCCATATTTTGTAAAATGCATATTTTGTCCCTTGTGTGTAGGATGATGAGGTCTTTATTAAGAAGCCAGGATGGTGCTTTGCATATCACTCCAAGCTCTAGTGTGAAGGGAAGGTGGCACAGTGCCATATGATGATACTGTGTCCTCAATTCAACATGGCCACCCTGGCCCGCAGTGGAGTAGTTGTGGAAAGCTAGAGATTTCTACATCACTAGCCTCATCTTCCGGAGTCCTGGTGTGGCACTGTGGGCTAATGCGTCAGACTGCAAAGTCGTTTGAACTGCAAAGTCGGTGGTTCAAACTCACCAGCTGCTCCTTGGAAACCCTATACGTGGTCACTATGGGTCAGAATCAACTAGACAGCACTTAACAACAACAACAGCCTCATCTTCTAACACAAGCTACACTACAGATGGCTTTCCTTTGGCTTTTCCAAGCAAGTTCCTTCCTTTCTCCTCTAAAGCAACACAAACGTTTTAGAAAAGAAATCTCTGGAGAGGAGTAAGAAGAATTGAAGGGATTTATGGAGGTGTACAAAAGGTGACATTGAAAAGAAGGAGGCTTAGAATGTTTTTCTTTTCTATAGTCTTAGCAACTTGCAATATGCAGATAACACAGCCTTGCTTGATGGAAGTGAAGAGAGCTTAAAATACTTACTTGATAAAGATCAAGGACTATAGCCTTCAATATGGGTTGCATATCAATGTAAAGAAAACAAAAATCATCACAACTGGACTAATAAGTAACATCATGGTAAACAGAAAAAGATGGATCAAAGACTTATTTTGCTTAGATCCACAATCAACACTCATGGAAACTTCAGTCAAGAAATCAAAACATATATTGCATTACGCAAATCTGCACAAGACCTCTTTAAAGTTTTGAAGAGCAAAGATGTCAGCTTGAGGACTAAGGTGTGCCTGACCCAAACCATGGTATTTTAATTTGCCTCATATGCATGAAAAAGATGTGGAAGAATTAATGCATTTTAATTATGGTGTTGGCAAATTCTATTAAATATATATATCATAGATTGCAAAAAGAATGAACCAATTGCTCCTTGGAAGTGAAGATGGAGAAACTTCCCATGTGGAATTGCTGACATCCAATTGCTGTTCTTGTCATGTAAAAAGAGTTATTTAACATGATCCAATCTAACAGAAGGGATAAGAGTCTGTAGGTAATGCAAACAGTATACTCTCTTGACTGCTAGTCTGAAGGTTAGAGAGTCGAGTCCACCTGGAGTGCCTGGGGAGAAAGGCCTAACAATCTGATTCAAAAAAATCACCCATTGACCTACAACGTTCAATAGACTCCTGTGAACCCGGGTGGAGACCTGGTTGGCCAGCATGTGGCAAGACCTGGGAACTCTTGGGCCCAGAGTCAGTGACATAGCCACAGAGGACTAGAGTGGAGAGTGAAG
>NW_006408540.1:3266585-3268922 GCF_000296735.1 Chrysochloris asiatica
AATTAATTATTTCCATACGTATGTTTTTCCTTTCCTTTTATTCTTTTTGGTTCTTCCTATCTCTCACTTGCCAGTCACCTGAAGAGAGAACAAGAAAGAATTCACCAGGAATTAGAAAATACCCAAAAAGTATATTGGCTAAAAATAGGGACAAAGTTCACTGAAGCAGAATCAGCCATATGAATCATATGCCGTGATTTTACTAGTGTAAGCACTTGCAGGAGCAATTTTTCAATATGAAAGAATATATATATATTTTTTAAATGAAAGGAAACCTGCTTTAAGCATTCAGTGACAGTGTGTGAGTTTTCTGTCACACAAGAATCTGGCCAAGCAGACTGTCTGTGCATGGCTCTGATAGGCTTTTTGGCCAATTGCTTTTTTCCAGCCACTATTTCTGATTCGGGGGATCAGCTTTTGCATCTGCATGGAATTGAGGAAACTTATAGGCATATACATTTATAGGTATATCAACCTCTTTATACTTCTCTTTGCGTTTCCCCACCTTCAGCTATTTCTGCTTTCCAGCTTTGGCCTTGGCCAACAGCCTATGCTGCAGTCACGTAGCAAAAAAAAAACCACACACAAAAAAAACAAAAAAGGGAGTTCTCCCTACACATTGCCATGTGATGGCACTGTGTCCTAAGCATGTAAAGACTTTCCAAGGTCTTTGATGGGGTGGCCTTGGTAGGTGAAAGTTGTTGATTCTATAATGTAAATCCTCTGCAAAATATAAGTAGTCTTAGAAAGAGCAGTACCTTGCTTTCTTCATTGCCAGTACCCCGTTACCAAATCTTGCTGTTTTGTTTTTTCAATTTGTAAAGCATTTTTCTAGGCTTTTTTTTTTTTTTTTCTTGTCTTACAATGCCTGCTACAATGGACTTAGTTCAATCTCACATTACTTTTTCCTGGATTCCTGCCTTCACCTTCTAATGGTATTACAGCTTTTAGGATTCTGCCTTTGTCCTCAAATCTACTCCCCACATTTTTGCCAGAGTGATCTCTCTAATACTTGATGATGACCCGTTTCTCCACTGTTCACAACCCCTCAGTCATTTTCCATTCCCCAGAGGGCAAAGTATAAGTGCTCATCATTACATACAAGGGTCCACATCCCATCCCAGGAAACAATCTCAGCTCAGCCCCTTCACATTTGTGATTTGCCATATAGAGAATGTTGCTTCTAACCTCTTCCTTTGGTTACGCAGTCTCTTCTGCCTAACATACTTTTCTTTAAACCACAGTATTTGTACATAGTCATACCAATGGTGAGTGGTGCCTGCATTCATTCACTCATTCACTCATTCTTCCTCTGCTTTGTTATAATGCATAGTAGGTAAAACCACAGGTGATATTGGCCTAACTCACAAAGAACATGATGTTTCTACAAGTGGAAGCTTTGAGATTATGAGCAGAAGAAAGGAAGGGTATTGTGATTTAAACAATTTTTTAATATTATTCTTTGGAGACCAGTTCTTGGAGTCTGTGTAACTTTGTGCCAATGTGCAATGAGTTCACACACATACACTGCCAAGGAGAAGCTCTATAGTTTCATTTAGATTATTAATATGGTCTGAGATCCCAAAACACCTAAGAACCACAGCTGCAAGTCTGTATGCATGTAAGTATTCTCCAAACATTCCATTTATTTTTAGTCTCAGAAAATGTTTTTTTCATTTTTGGCCTTTTCCACTCACCTGTTATTTGTAATAAATTGCTTTTTCTTTGGTACACTCCCACTTGTGACTCAATTAAAACGTCTTCACTGAAATTTAAAGCTATCCTTTATCTTTCTCATAATCAAACTGTTAGTAAAAATGGTTGTTCTATAGTTCATAGAGAACAATTTAAATCTGGTTTTCAAAGTTTTTGAAAGATGTTAGAGTGCAGATATAATGATGACTTTGATCATAGATCTATTACTAAAGATCAAAGGCACTAAATAAAATTTGTTAACACAAGTAACAAAAGGATATAACAACAGCACATAATAGTATATAAGAAAATACCCAATTTCAGTTAAAAGTACTCTTTTTAAAAATACATACTTAGATCTAAAGAATGGATCCTGGTATGCTGCTTTAGGATAAGCATTGGATTGTAAAGTCAGTTTGAACTGCAAATTTGTTGATGCAAACCTACCAGCTGCTGATTAGAAATCCTACACAGGATCACTATGAGTCAGAACTGACTCGATGTCACTAAACAACCAAAACAACAACAAATCTAAAATGACAAAACAATCACAGAGATATGCAGACATATTAAACCCTATTAAATGTCAACTTAAAACTCTACTATCTAATAAGACATAGTAGAGGAGACCCAACAGAATGC
>NW_006408540.1:3270249-3290478 GCF_000296735.1 Chrysochloris asiatica
TTGAAACTGAGAAAAAAATATAAAAATTATATGGGGGAATTTGCAAACACTTTCTATGATATCTAAATGCATAAATTTTTGCAGTAAAAGAATCAAAAGCTTGGACTTTTAAATTAAAGATAAATGGGAAAGTTTACTTAAGAAAATAATTTTGTTATGAATTGAAAGGTTTACAGAACAGATCATTAGTTTTATGTTCAATAAACCATATACTTTGCTTCATTTCAGTGATTGCAATTCTCTCCATGTACCAACAATTAACAGTATTTACCTCAATTCACTTTATTTATTAACGTGCCTGGTATCATAGTGGATTATGAACTGGGCTGCTAACTGAAAGATAAGCAGTTCGAATCTACCAGTTGCTCCATGGTAGAACGATGAGGCTTTCTATTTTTATAAAGATTTACAACCTCAGAAACAAGATGTTGTTGTTATTAAGTGTCATCGAGTCAGTTCCGACCCATAACGGCCCTGTATAGGGTTTCTGAGGTGAGCTTGAAACGCCGACCTTGTAGTTCAAATGGCTTTGCAGTCTGGCAATTTAACCCACAATGCCACATCAGGACTCGAGAAACAGGATACAGGGTAAATATTAGTCAGAACTAAACCAGGGACATAAAACCATCACCTCAACTCTGTGAATAATTTTCCCTCCCCCTCCATCCATAACCTTCAAAGACTGTTTCTTATATCAAAAATTTTTTCTTAACTTTTTTACAATATTGGTCTCATACAATATTTGTCCTTTTGTGATTGACTAATTTCATTCAGCATACTGTCCACCAGGTTTATCCATGTTGCAAATTCATCATTGTTCTCCAGTATGGCATAGTATTGCATTGTGTATATATACCAAAGTTTGTTTAACCTTTCTTCTGTTGGCATTTTGGTTGTCTCCATCTTTTTGATGTCTCTCTTGTAGATCGTATACTGAAGAATCCTGTGTTCTTATCCATTGTCCTCTGTCTCTTGACTGGTGCACTTAATCCATTTATACTCAGTGCAGCTATTGATAGGTGTGGACTGATTGCTGTCATTTTGTTATGTGTTATTTTGTTATATTACATAGAAAATTATGTGGATTCTATATTCCACATAATTTTCTGTGGAATAAACCTATAAGTTAATTTTGTTTATAGGTTTTCTTTTCATTTATGTTCATTAATGTTTACTAAATCTTTCTGATTTTCCTTTTTTGTATTTTTAGGTGAGGGAGTATTAATTTTCTTTGAAGTTTCCAAGTAATTTATTAATTTTTTTCCTTATTTAAAACAGTATGTGTTATCTTGAATTCAACATTTGGAAATTCTGTACCTACATTATTCCCTCTTTTAGCTTTGTAGTTGACTTCATTATAAATTGGTATCACTGGTACCTTATTTTCAGTCTTGCAGTGGTGCTGCAGGACAATGCACTGGACCACAAGGTTGTTTTGAACTTCATTATTGGTGGTTCAAACTCACCAGCTGCTCCTCAGAAACCCTGTGCAGGGTCGCTATGAGTGGAACTGACTTGATGGTACTTAACAACAACAACAAGTTGGTTTTACCTTACATACCTCTCTATCAGGATTTAATTCTGGTTGGTGTTGCCATGCATGTTAACCTCAGTTTGTTGTCTCAGTTTGTTGTTCTCACTCCAAAAAACACCATTTAATATTTTTTGTAAAGTTGGTCTGGTTATTACAGTTTTCTGTAATTTCTGTTGATCTGGAAATATTCTAATCTTGCTGTCATATTTGAAGGACAGATTTGTTGGGTATATGATTCTTGGTTGGTAATTTTTTTCTTACAGAGTTATGTATATTTCATCCCATTGAATTCTTACCTGTATGGTTTCTGCTGCAAAATCAGAGCTTCGTCTTATTAGTTCTCCTTTGTAGGCAACTATTTTTTTTTACTCCAAGCTGCTCTCAGGATTCTTTCCTTGTCTTTGATTTTTGAAAGTTTAATTATGATATGTTGTGGTGATTTTATTTTGGGGTCTATTCTGTTTGAGTTCATTCAGCTTCTTGTATGCTTATCTTCTAGTGTTTCATGATATTGTTGTTATTGTTGTTGTTATGTGCTGTGGAGTCGGTTCCAACTCATAGCGACCTTGTACAGGGTTTCCGAGGCTGTAAATCTTTACGGAAGCAGAAAGCCTCATCTTTCTCCCACAGAACAAACAGCTGGTAGTTTCGAACTGCTGACCTTGAGGTTTGCAGCCCGATTCATAACCACTACACTACCAGAGCTCCATATATGTATGTATATATAGTCTTGATTCTGATGTGGCACTGTAGGATCAGCACTGGACTACAAACTACAAGGTAGGTGGTTCAAACCCACCACCTACTTCTAGGAAACCCTCTTCAGGATCACTATGAGTCAGAACTGATTTGACAGCATTTAACAAGAACAACTATATACATAGACACACACTTACAAGTTTGTGGGTGTTTGTTTGCATTCTGTAGTTGTTAAATGTGTTGCTGCTTAATATAAGTATGGAAAAAGTATATACACACACATACACACACGTATACACAACTTCAAAACATTTTTGGAAAAATGGAATGAAAAGATGGAATTTTTCCAAGAATTTTTTGAAGCCCCCTTGTATATACATGGATAAGTACTGGATTGTGAACCACAAGGCTGGTGGTTTGAGCCCACCAATCACTCTATAAGAGAAGCATGAAGCTTTCTGCTCCTACAAAGATTTAAAGCCTCAGAAACTGTACAGAGTGGCTATGAGTCAGAATTGATTCAATGACACTTAAAAAGAATATCTATCCAATGTTCCTTTAAAAAACCTCCTGTGTCAGTGTTAGGGACTCCTGGTGTGGTGCTGTGGGTTAATGTGCCAGACTGCAAAGTTGTTTGAACTGCAAGGTCGGCAGTTCAAGCTCACCAGCTTCTCCTCAAAAACCCTATACAGGGTTGCTATGGGTCGGAATCAACTCGACGGCGCTTAACAACGACAACAAATCAGTGTTAGGGCTTTCCAGAGAAGCAGAACTAGTATGTGTGTGTGTGTGTGTGTGTGTGTATATATATATATATATACATACAGAGAGAGGGAGAGAAAGAGTCCTGGTGTGGCACTGTGGGTTAATGCGCTACGTTGTAAAGTTGATTTGAACCAAGAGGTTAGCAGTTCAAGCTCACCAGTAACTCCTCGGAAACCCTATATAGGGTCACTATGGATCAGAACTGACTCGATGGCACCTAACAACAACATATATGTTATTATTAATTGCCACTGAGTCGGTTCCGACCCATAGTGACTCAGTATAGGGTTTCCAAGGAACGGCTGGTAATGTGGTCTAGTGCATTATACACGCATTTATGTGAACATAAACACACATACTTGTATATATAATGCATACTAGTTACTTCAAGAAATTGTTATTAGTTACTTCAAACAACTGGCCCATTTGATTTTGGAGATTGACAAGTCTGAAATCCATAGGATAGGCTAATAGGCAGACAATTCTTGGGAAGGAATTACTGCTGCAGTCTTGTGGTGAATTTCTTCATTCTCAGGAAGACTTCTGTTTTGGTTTTAAGATCTTTTGATTGATTTGGTGAGGCATATCACATTATTGAGTATAATCTCCTTTACTTGAAGTTTACTAATTGTAGATTGTTAACCACATCTACAAAATCCCTTCACAGCAAAACCTAGATTAGTGTTTGATTGAATAACTAGATACCATATATAGTCTAACCAAGTTGTCAGTCACATAAAACTAATAATCACAAATCCTTTTCTGTTTTATCATCAAAGTTGGTTTTTGTTGCATGTAATCAAAAAATCCATCTGATGTTCCATGCACCACATTCTCCTTTCTTGTTAAGCAAACTCTAATTTGTTTAGGTGATCAGGAAGATTCCTGATCTCAGGGAGTGTGGGTAAATGGCCACAGGTAGATGATATTATGATGCCTATTTTTACAGATGGGAAAACTAAGGGTACAATTAAGACATCAGAACTTGCTGTTGTTAAGTGCTATCAAGTCAGTTTTGACCTATAGTGACCCTGTATAAGATTTCCTAGAGCGGCTGATGAGCTCGAACCACCAACCTTGTGGTTTAATAATAATAATAATAATGTTTTCATAAACATCACAAAGTAGCTCCCATTTGTCTTTATAAACCATTGTGTGTGCTTCAAATGATTAATACAGTAACAAAGCAATTTTGTTGTTATTTTGATTTATATAATCAAGGAGTCCTGCTGTGGTACATCGGACTGGTCAGTGGTTTAAGTTGCCTCTTGGGAACCCTATATAGGGTCATAATGAGTTGAATCAATTGGGGGACACTTAACTTTACAGGAACAAATTGTCAGGTCTTTCTCCTGTGGCAACTGGAACCACCCACCTTGTAATTAGCACCTGAGCACTGAGCACTTTGGCCCCAACCATGGCACCCTGGCTTGCATATAACACCATAAAAAGTGCATGCCCTACATAGCTTTGAGATGTTTTCTACCCATCTCACTTTTTTCTTCCTTGTATTTTTAGCCATCACAGTTTATTTATTACTATACTGTCTTTGCTGGTATTAGCAACAGCTCTTAATTTAGCATCATCTGCAAAATTCATTTAAGTGTTATTTGCTGTCTCTGCAAGATCATTAATAAAGATTTCAACCATAACATCTTAGAAATTTGCTATGACACGTATTCATCTCATAGGAAAAGGTATGAGATAGAGAAAGCTTTCCCTGATACAAATTATTGGGGGCCTTTCCATATTTTTTTGCATTTTTAGCCCCAGCCCACACCTTAGCACAGACTTGGCTGCATGCTGATTCTTGTCATGTTTTCACTGTGTTAAAAGGAGTTTTTAAAAAATAATACTAATAAAATATTTCTGGTGTGTGTTGTATCAACAGAAAAATGTCAAAATTTTCTAAAAATTTGAATTGTTGATGTTTAGGATGTCAGATAGGTAAAGAATTGAGAAATAAGAAATTTTATTCTCAAATAACTGATTTTGAGAGACAGTTTTTGTCTTTCAGGAAGTGGATCTGGGTAGGAAGCCACCAAAGAAAGAAAGAAACTTGTTTACCTGATTTAGTGGTGATTTGGAGTGACGTTTATTTATTCTTTCCCCCTTTTCTGTCTTTATGTCACTGTTTCATGCCTTAGGTTTTGCTAATAAATAATGTACTCCATGTTTTCTACTGCTTCCCGATACTTCATTTTAAACCATGGTCAAAATTTGTCGGTACAACAGTTAAATAAATAGCCTTTTCTTCTTTCAGGTCCCAATGATTTAAGCTTGGCTGCTAACCAAAAGGCTGGCAGTTTGAATCCACCCAGCGGCATTTCAGAAGAAAGGCCTAGTGATCTACTTCTGTAAAGATTAAACAAATAAACAATCACAAAACTCATTGCCTTCTAGTCAATTCCGATTTCTAGTGACCCAATAGGACAGTGTAGAATGGCCCCATGCTGTTATTATTAAGTGCCATAGAGTCTGTTCTGACCACTGTGGTGGTGGAGGTTGTGTGCTACTGAATCAGTTCCGACTCATAGTGACCATGTATAGGGCTTCTGAGGCTATAACTTGTGGGTTAATGCACCAGACTGTGAAGTCATTTGAACTGCAAGGTCGGCAGTTCAAGCTCACCAGCTGCTCCTAGGAAATCCTATACAGGGTCGCTGTGGGTCAGAACTGACTCGCTGGCACTTCACAACAACAAACTCTATATGGTTATCTGAGGCATGCATGGCTGGTGAGTTTGAAGTGCCAACCTTGTGGTTTAAACCAACCGTATGGGTGAGTGCTTACCCTACAGCACCATATCAAGACTACCCCATGGTGATTGTGGTGGTTGCATGCAACTGAGTAAATTCCAACTCATAGCAAACCTACATAGGGTTTCTGAGGCTACAAATCTTTATAGCAGCAGATTGTTGTTGTGATTGTTATGTGTCATCCAGTCAGTTCTGATCTATAGCGACCCTACATAGGGTTAACTTGAACTACTGATCTGATCTTACAGTTCAAACCAACCTTGCAGTCCAGCACATTACCCTACAGCACCAAAATTGAAATCTTTATGGAAGTAGAATGCAACATCTTTTTCCACTGAGCCCCTGCTGGGTCTAAACTGCCAAACCCCTATACCTGTGGTTATAATTCCTTTGGGGAATGGATCGTTCTTTGTTAATAAGACAGCCTAAGTGTTTTGTTATTATAATTAGATTATATGGAATCAGTTCTGCTTCATAATGACCCTATGCACAACAGAAGGAAACACTGCCCAGCCCTGCACCATTTTCACAATGGTTGTAATGTTTGAGCCAATTGTTTGTGTCCATCTCATTGGGGTTCTTCCTTTTTGGCAGGCCCTCCACTTTACCATGTATGCTGTCCTTCTCTAGGGACTAGTCCCTCCTGGCAACATGTTCAAAGAATGACAGACAAACTCTCCCTAGCCCTGATTCTAAGAAGTGCTCCGGCTGAACTTCCAATACTGATTCGTTTGTTCTTCTGGCAGTCCGTGGTACTTTGAATATTCTTCACCAACAACATAATTCAATTGCATTAATTCTTTTACAGTCTTCCTTATTCATTGTCCAACTTTCACATGAATATGAGGTTATTGAAAATAACCTGGCATAGATCTGCAGGACCTTAATCCTTAAACTGGCATCTTTGTTCTTGAACACTTTAAAGAGGTCTTATGTAACAGACTGCCTAAGGAATTATGCCTTTGATTTTTTTGACTGCTGCTTCCATGTATATTGATTATGGATCCAAACAATTTGAAATCTATTGTAATTTCAATCTTTCCCCCATTTATCATAATGCTATTTATTGGCCCAGTTGTGAGGATTTTTGTTTCCTTTACATTACAGTGCAACCCAAACTGAAGGCTGTAGTCTTTAATCTTTGTGCCATCAGTCAATACCAACTCATAGCGTCCCTATGCACAACAAAACGAAACACTGTCCCATCCTGTGCCAACCTCACAATCATTGCTACATTTAAGCCCATCACTGTGCCAATTCATCTTGTTGGGGGTATTCCTTTTTCTCTGACCCTCCACTTTACCAAACAATTTCTCCAGGGACTGGTCCATCCTGACAATATGTCCAAAATATGATTATGAAGTTTGGCCATCCTGACTTCCAACAAGCAATCTGCTGTACTTCTTCCAGCAGAGATGGATTTGTTTATATGACTGTCCATAGCACTTTTAGTATTCTTCTCCAATTCCATAGCTCAAATGCATTAATTTTCTTACAGCCAATATTCTGGTGCTCTTCATCATATTTCAATATTCAATATTCTGGTGCTGACAGTGTTCCACTGTTATTAATAAGGTTTTCAGTGGCTAAATATTCCTAAGTACTCTGTCTCTCCTTCATCCTAGTCTGTCTTTGTCTGGAAGTTCAGCTGAAATCTGTCCACTGTGGGTGACACTGATGGTAATTATAATTCCCATGGTATCGTTTCCAGAATCACAGCAACATGCAATCTATCACAGTATGGCAAACTGACAGATGAGTGGTGGTATTTATTGTAGTGTGTCTTTATTTAATCTCTTTAGATATAGAATAGAATAAACAAGAAAGTGAGCAAGAAGAAAGATTTCATATCACATAAAGATTGCTCAGGAGAAGAAATTCAAAAGAGATGAGGACCTTTCTCTAGAACGAATAGAGCAAAAGCTCCCCTTATAACTAGCACACTGAATTCAGACTTCTATCCTTCTAAATTATGAGAACATAAATTTCTGTTTGCTAAATCCATCAATTTATGGTATTTCTATTATAGTAACACTAGGTCACAAAAGTTTTAGAGGCTCCACCAAAAGGGATTCTAGGACCTGTTCTTGACAGTATGAGAGTTGGGTGGTAGTTCTTTGGTAGAAAGGTCTGTATGGTTGTACCAGTGTCAGCTCCAGGAAATATCCCTGCATTCAGTGTACAGCATGGAACAAGCAGAGTTAGACACTGGAAGAGCCAAACCCTCAATGTAATTGACAACTGATGACCCATGCACAATGGGATCAGACTATACAAAGGCATTCAATTGTGTGGATCATGACAAGCTATGGACAACATTGAGGAGAATGAGAATTCTGGAACACTTAATTGTGCTCATGAGGAACTGGTACACAGACCAAGAGGCAGTTGTTCAAACAGAACAAGGGAACACTGAACGGTTTAAAATTAGGAAAGGTGTGCACTAAGGTTTTATTCTTTCACCATACTTATTCACTTTTTATGCTGAGCAAATAATCTGAGAAGCTGATTTATATGAAGAAAAACATGGCATCAGAATCGGAGGAAGACTATTAACAACCTGCAATATGCAGATGATACAACCTTGCTTGCTGAAAGTGAAGAGGACTTAAAATACTTGCTGATGAAGATCAAAGACCGCGCCTTTGATATGGGTTTTACCTCAATGTAAAGAAAACAAAAATCCTCACAACTAGATCAATAATAAGATCAAGATAAGCAGAAAAAAGATTGAAGTTGTCAAATACTTCATTTTGCTGGGAGCAACCATCAACACTCTTGGAAACAGCTGTCAAGAAATCAAATGATGTATTCCATTAGGCAAATCTGCTGCACAGGACCTCTTTAAAGTGTTCAAGAGCAAAGATGTTAATTTAAAGACTAAGGTACACCTGATCCAAGCCATGGTATTTTCAATAGCCTCGTATGAATGTGGAAGTTGGACAATGAATAAGGAAGACCATTGAAGAATTATTGCATTTGAGTTATGGTGCTGGATGGGAAAAAAAGCACCATGGACTGCCAAAAGAACAAACAAATCAATGTTGGGAGAAGTATTATCAGAATGCTTGTTAGAATCCAGGATGGCCAGACTTTGTCAATCATACTTTGCACATATTATTAGGAAGGACAAGTCCCTGGAGAAATATATCATGCTTGGTAAAGTTGAGGGTCAGTGAAAAGAAGGAAGATCTCCCAATGAGATGTATTGGCACAGTGGCAGCAGGCAATAGGCTTATATATAGCAATAATTATGAGATTAGTGCAGGATTGGGCAGGCAGTATTTCATTCTGTTGTACAGTGTTGCTATGAGTTGACGCTGACTCGATGGCACATAACACGAAGAAGAATGGTGACTAGTTTACTGATAGTCCTTGTGGACTTCTAGGGAGCATGGTGACTCCATATGATAAGCACTGGATGGTAAACCACAAAGCCCACAGTTTGAGCCAGCCTACTGTTTTGCAGGAAAAAGATGAGGCTTTCTGCTCTGGTGAAGATGTAAAATCTTGGAAACCCTGTATGGGTACATATGAATCGAAACAAAATCGATGACACTTAGCAGCAGCAACAACATTGTGACTTTCTTTTGTTGACCTAAGGACAAAAAACAATTTAGTGCTTTGAGAACAGTTCATATATGAGAGTGGTTCAAAAAGTATATGGAAATATTCCAGTCTTTTAATTCCAGTGTTCTATGAAGTTTTTGAACCCCCATCATAGAAACCAAGGACCCAGTATGAGCCCTGTTAGAACAAATGGTCATACCACAGCTACCAACCAAAATATTGGTGTTTCAAATCCACCCAGCTACCCTGAATATGCAAGACCTGACAATCTGCTCCTGCTCAGATTCCAGGCACGAAAACCCAGTGAGGCAGGTCTACTCTGTCACATGAGCTTGCCATGATTTGAAGTAGACTTGATGGCTCCTAAAATAATAATGAGTTGTGGTGTGGCATTGTAGGTTAATGTGCTGGACTGTAAAGTCAGTTTGAACCACCAGGTCAATGGTTCAAGCTCACCAGCTGCTCCTTGGAACTCTTTACAGGGTCGCTATAGGTCGGAACCAAGTTGAAGGCACTTAACAAAAACAACGATAGCAATAACAAGAATGGGTATCCATCATGTTCTAGCAGATGTGAAAGAGATAAAATTTTCCTTCTGGTATCTCTTCTCGTCTTCTTTCTTTAAGTCATAGAGAGTACCCTCTTGCCACTATATTTCCTAGTGGTGGCTCTGTAGGATAAGCATTGAACTGTGAATCACAAGGTTCATGGTTCGAGTCCACCAACAGCTTCATGGGAGAAAGATGAAGCTTTCTGCTTCTGCAAAAGATTTACAGCCTCTGAAACCCTATACAGGGTCACTATGTGTTGGAACAGACTTGATGGCCCTTAAAAACAACTTATAGCTAGGTGTGCATGTGACCTAATTTTGGCTAAGGGGGATGGATAGAAATAATGGAAACAACTTTCCAACCTTAGAAATTAAATTTGCTTAAATTGTTCCTCTCTTTCCTAATTTATGTGGGTTAGAACAGGGATGTGGCACTGACTAATGATACAGGAAAGAAAAGTGGGACACTAAGTGTCTTAGGTCAGGTTTTCTAGGCAAGCAAAACCAGTGAAACATATACACATATATATAAGTCTATTATCAAGAAAATGACTTACAATTTTAGAGTCCCAGATCCCCAGGTGAAAAGAGCGAGAGAGCCTTTCCCAAATGTTTATTATATTAGGAACAAGTCACACCCCCAGGGAAGCATCCTTTCAGTTGATTGGCTGCTCATAGTCAATCATCACAGAGTTAGCTATGCCTGTATTAGGTTTCATCACCATGGGAATAAGCACATCCCAACTGCTAAACCTCTGGAAATCCTGGGCTAGTCAAGTTGACACAGAACTATGACACCAATATAAAAGGACTTCAGTATAATTTGGTGATGTTGGTAGTTGCCTTTGAGTCAATTCTGACTCATGGCAATCTCAAGAGTGCAGAGCAGATAAGCTCCCTAGGGTTTCAAGGCTGTGACCTTTCCACAAAACCAGTCTTCCAAGGCACCTCTGGTGGATTGAAACCACCAAACATCTGGTTAATAGTTGAGGACTTATCCAGGTATACCACCCAGGGACCTCTCTCTTATTTAAGCTATTGTACTTTTGTGTCTCTTTATCATTGTTGTTTTTAAGTGTGGTTGAGTCGGTTCCAACTCATAGTTACTCTGTAAAGGGTTTCCAGGAGAAGATACAGCATAGCATTTACCTTAATTACGAGGAGAGTAAAAAAAAATATATTGGTTCCAGTTCATACATGCAAGGTTTATTCTAAAGAATAAGCATGTCTCTGTGATTAGTGGATGGTTGAAGGCAAGTTCACTTAGTGCTACACTTGCCTTGGACTTGTTAGGGGACCTTCCAAAACCAGTACCGGTCAGAACAGTGCTTTCCAAGGGGATCTGCTGGGCAAGTTAAGTTGAAGACAGAGAATTCACCTCAGAAGGAATTATGGTGATTTGGGTATTCTGTAAAGGTAATCTTGATAGATTTTCTCAAAGAGCACAGTATAAATATAAAGGCTTATGAAGAAGTTTTCAGAAAACTGAAAACTTCATTGGTGAGAAAAAGGCTAAGAGAATTGCATGAAGGATTTTTTTTCCATCGTGAGAGTGCACCTGCTCATTCTTTGAGGTTAGCAAATGCTGTCCTGAGAGAATTTTATTGGGAAACCTTAATCTATCTACCCTATATTCCTATTCTTTCCCATTCAGATTTTTTTTTGTTTCCAAAACTCAAAGAACATTTCAAAGGAATATGTTTGAGCCCCTTGAGGGTATGGAAACTGCTGTTTTAATGAGCTGTAAATAGAAGAATGCAGGATTCTTTGAGGAAGGGTTAAAGATATGGAAACACCGTCTTCAAGTTATATCAAGAAACAATAACGTCACATTTTGGTATTTTTGTTTTAAAATAGTGTTGATATTTTTGTTTTAAAATCATTTCTACAATTAGTCCAGTGGACTAACTGACCACTCAGACATCAGCCTCCATGCCTCTGATACCAGAAGAACTTGATGATGTCCAGCTATCACTAACAACTAACTAATCTGAAAGGAATCACATTAGAAGGTCCTGGATAGAATGGGAGAAAATGTGGAACAAAACTCAAAATCCCAAAAAAACAATCAAACCCAGGCTTAAAGATCAGATAGAAATGGATAAAACTCCTGAGTCTGTGGCACTTACTCATGCTTCACCTATGGAACTGAACTTACTCCTTGCCTCAATTTCAGCCATGTAAATAGCAGGTCTGTAAGGGGAACAATAATAGGTATATGCTCTTTAGAATAATCAATCGTTTGTGATCAATCAAAAGAGCAACATTTACCCAACTTCAACATTTATGAAGTTCAGAATGGCTAGTGTCTTAGTTATCTTGCATTGCTATAACAGAAATACCACAAGTGGACACCTTTAACAAACCAAGATTTATTATCTTACAATTTAGGAAGCTAGATGTCCAAATTCAGAGTGCTGGGTCTAGGGAAGACTTAGTCTCTCTGTCAGTTCTGGACAAATGTCCTTGACTTCTTTCAGCATCTGTAAACCCTACATTCCTCGGAGATCTTTGTGCACATTTGCATCAATCTTTCTCTGGATCTAGGAGCTTCACAATTCAGGGACCACAGATCTAAAGGAAGAACTCCACTCCTGACTCTTCTGTCTTGGTGGTGGTAGGTTCCTCTTTCTCTGCTTACTTCTCTCTCCTTTTATCCTTTGTAAGATAAAAGGTATTGCATGCCACATCACTGAGAAACTCCTTTACAGAAGATTAGGGTCCTGATGGTGCATTCCACCCTTAATCATCTTATTGGTTTATCACATCAAATAACATCATAGGGGAATCATCAGACAACTGTCAAACCACAAACATGGCCTAGTGAGGATGACACATGTTTTAGGGGGACACAATTCAATCCATGATTGTTAGGAAAGAAGGAGGAATGGAAACAGGAAACACAGATGAAAATTGGGTAAGCGATATTATGTTGTAGGGATTGTAATCAATGACATGAAACTAAACATGTATGAATTATAGAACGAAAAACTAATTTGCTTTGTAAACAATCACCTTATTCACAATAAAAAGTTTTTAAAAGAATTAAGAAAGATAAAAAGCTTTTATGATTTTGTAGCAATACTTGTTGACTAACCCTCATAGATAACAGACATCAATTGCTTGCTTGTTATAATGAAACTTTGTCAAAAATTTTAGCAGTACTCTTAATGTCTTCTATTTTGAAAGTGGAGATTGGATTATAACAATTTTTAAAGAAAGATACCATGCTTAAGTTTTGGGCAACAACATAAATATACATACACATAGATTTGTTGCTTTAATTTTACATTTAATTTTATATTTTCTATCATGATCGTCTCCACTTCCTCCTCCCCACACCCATATATCCACATATTACTAAATATTCTTTGGAAACATTCTTTTTGTTTCAAAAAACATCTGGATATATGTAGTTTAAGAAATTTCATGTTTTTAGGTATTTAAATCACTTCTAGGTTTTCATGTTATTTATAGTGCTGCCATAAATATTTTGGTTCTTCAATCTTGGTCTTTATCTTTTATGACTTCCTTCAGATGGAGTCTTAGAAGTAGAATATACTATATCATTCCCCCCCCCCTTTTGAAACTGGAATACAAATGCCCACCTTCAAACATCCCTTATAGCAAATTGTCTCCTCATGTGCTGTAATAAGAACACACTTCGAAACCAATATTGCAAAAATAATTTAAATACATGAAAACTCCAAAGTAACTTCTAGAATCAAATCCATTCTAATAGGGATTTCAGGGCTTTCCTCAATTAGTCCACAGTTTACCTTTTATAGCCTTATTTTGTATGGATTTGAACATCCTGCTCCTGTCCACATACTCTGCTTGAACACATCTAATTGATTTCTACATTCACAAACTTTTACCTTAATGGAACACCCTTTTGCTTCTTTCTAACAACTATCCATTCTTCAAGATATCACTTAACATTCATTTACTCTAAACAGATTCCCTTGGGCTCATAGTCTATATGGTTATCTGATACCATGGAACTGCAAGAACATAGCTGTTTTTACTCTGTTTTTGGCATGTGTCTCATATGACATCCAATAATCATCCTTAATGTGTACATTTGCATAGTTCTTTAACTTATACACACGTATGCACGAAGGATATGTTTAGAGGTAAAACCTTGAACAAATGGGGGCTAGGGATCTCTACCTCGTGCAGTCAAAAATCCATGTTTCTCTTTTGACTCCTCAAAAACTTTACCATTATCCTACTGTTGACTGGGAGGAAGCCCTACCAATAACATAAACAGTCAAGTAACACATATTTTGTATGTTATATGTATTACATGTAGTCCTGGTGTGACACTGTAGGGTAAGAACTGCATTGATAATCATAAGGTCTATAGTTCAAGTCCACCAGCCTCTCCTTTGAAACCCTATACAGGGTTGCTATGAGTTGAAATTCACTGGACAGCACTTAACAACAATATATTATGTACTACACCTTCATTATAGGTGCATTTTTAATGAAAGATAAAAAGGTATTTTTAAAGTGTACGAGACAGAAAGTGCAGGGTTTTCATGCCTTTGGGCATAGCTACAGTGATGACTTCATGAATTTCCTTTCCTTTTCTTTTCTTTTTTCCCAATGGTCCTTACGTTGGATTCATTTATGTTGAAACCGCAGGCAACTGCTACTGCTGACCTCTGTCTATGGTTTATATCAGGCAATTCAACTTTTTCTTGTAATATCATGATGCTTCTCTGCTTTTTGGATGCACTTCCAGTGTCACTTAGTGGTACTTCTTACGGATCCCATAGTGTTATTCAAGGTTTACAGTATTTCAATAAGCATGATGAAAAATACATGAGAACTGCAGGAGATCACTTTTTACTGCAATATGCAATTTTCTGAAGAGATGAATGGCACACGTGGATATGATTAGCATCACACACACCTAAAAAACATCTGAATGTAAATGGACATACTCAATTCAAACCTGTGCTATTCAAGGGTCAACTGTACTTCCTCTCCCACAGCCCACAGAAGGGTCAGCTCTAATCTGCACATGGGCACAAATCTATGGCAAGTTCAATTTACAGCAACAAAAAAATCCCTGTTAACTCTCTGAGCAAACAGATTGCAATAATAAGGAGGACTCTGTCCAATAGAAGTGAAACACACATCTGGTAGCACACCATACATGGTAGCACAAAGAGATGGACACCGTAATTAAGAGTCAAGCTGTATTTGACCATTTCTGGAATAAGCAAACAAAGGAAACTAGTTAAAACCAAAAGGAATTCCAAGCAAAGAAGCCATGTCCTTAGAGAGTAGGAAGTTTATTGTCTGGAACAACGAATAGGTCCTGCTTCAATTCCTGACAGCATCCCATTTGCCAGTTCTAAATACATCAGGTTCAGCCATACTTTATTTTCATTTTTTGAAGCAGTCTTACAAATAAATCACCATTTGATTTGATTTGGAGTTTCTACATGGTGAAGTTACTAACTGAAAGGTTGTAGATGCGAGTGCGCTTAGAGGTGCTTCAGAAAAAAGGTTTGGCTGTCTAATTCCCCCATATCAGTGATCAACAACCTTATGGAGCACAGTTGTACTCTGGAATGTGTGGGTCCACCATGAGTCAGAGTCGATTCAACAATAATTTTGTTTGTTTATTTGAGTTATCTTGAATGAGTTTCTGCTTCACTTGTTTAAAGAACCTTGAATAGGAAAATTTCCAGCTAGAAGTCTGAGTTACCTAATGGTAGGATGACTATCTTCCACTGGTTTGCCTTTCCTACAGCATTGTGCTGTTAATTGATTTGAGTAATTTCTTTAATTTTTTTATGTCTTCACAATAGAATATTCCAATCATAAAGAATATCCTATCCAAATATGTGTTGTATCATCTAAATATCCTTTTAACTTAAACATTAATATGGGTCTGATTGGATTTCTGTCCTAGTTCCATCATTTACTAGCTGTGAGATCTAACTATAAAGTGAGAAAATTAGATGAGAAGACTACTAAAAAACGATTTATACCATCGGGATTAGAAACCGTGATTAACAGCCAGGGGAAGAAATTTGAGTTAGAGTTCTAACAAATACATTCATGATTTTTCCACTGAGCTTGTGCCATGTTTAGAAAAAATATATAGAAATTTTAATAAAAGCTAAACATTTTAATAGATCATATAAATTATTTACTATAATTTGGATTAGAAGATATATTACTCTATTGAGGTGCAGTGTATGTTTATGTAAAATACCAGGAAACAAAATAGATGCCAAATTGGAAGGTAAATGAGATACTGAATAGAATAAAAGCATCTAAGACAAATAATAAGATGTTTAAGGTAAGGTGTGACCCATATTTGTTATAAATGTTCACATTTAACAGAACTCTTTAGTTTTAGAGAGTAATAACAAAAGTGAATATTTATAGTGTTCTTGCAACATGCTCAGCATTGTTCTTGCTTCTTACGTGTGTTAAGGAGCCCTCATACATAGTGGTTAAAGTGGTTGGCTGCTAACCGAAAACTTAGCAGTTCGAACCCACTAGCCTTTCCACTCCATAGTAGAAAGATTTGCCAGTCTGCTTCCATAAAGATGTACAGCCTTGGAAACCCTATAGGGCAATTCTACTGTGACCAAGAGGGTAACTAAGAGCTGGAATCCACTTGATGGCAGTGGGTTTGGTGGGTATTACATGTATTATATAACATAAAGTAACCTCCAAACTATGACAAAAATTCTGTAATATTTCCCATTTTATAGAAGAAAAGATTGACGAGTAGAGAATAAAATGATCTTTCCAAAGATATGAACATAAATAATCTCTCTGATTTACATCCATGTCAAATGATATCACTTCATTTAAAATTCTTTTCCAATCGCATGTAAGAATGAAGAAGAAAAATGAACTCTTATACACATAATTGTGATTTTTGCTCACACCTGCCAGTGTGGAAACTCCAGAGCCTTGTAAAGTTCAACCTAGTTATTTCTAGCAGTGTCCAGAGGGTGTTTCATATGTGTTAATGACCAAATCTGATTGGCCACCATGTGGTGCAGCAATTACTCGGGGTCAGATAATTGAAAGGGCTCACAGGACTCTAACAAGGTATACTCAGGAAAGATTTATTACAGGCAAAGGGTACACAGCACCAGGAGCAAGGAAGCATAAAGCAGCATTATGGAGACCTGGAACACCTGGGCACTGCCTCCAGTATCTTCTCTCAGTTACACATGGGGCTGTTCTGTCTCCAGATTATAATCCCCTGTCATGAGAACAAGATAGTTGTTTAGAGAAGATGAGGCACACGTTTTCTGGGCAGTCTTTTACACCTCGCTGCCTACGCAGCCAAAACCAGACAGAAAGACCAGGTAAGCCAGATACAGACCATCAAGCTATATATTTTCAATAAACAATGCAGACAAGCTGGCACTAGACACCACCAGGGGAATTTCAGGCTTTAAAAGAACATTATAATGAATTGTTAGTAATTTCATTCCCATCTTGGTCAGGAGCCTGTACCATGGTTCTGGACATCCCTAGGGATGTCTACAGATGAGCTATAATTCCTGTATGTGTGGATCTGGGATATAAGAAGTTTTTCCCTTGTTGTAGCCTGCTCTGTCCAATAAACTTTTAGCAATGGCAGAAATGATCTTTTCTATGATTTCCAATATGGTATCTACTAGCCACAAGGTAGCTCTGGTGTGGCACTATAGGATAAGCACTAGACTGTGAACCATAAAGGGTTCAAATGCACCACCTGCCCCGTGGAAACCCTACACAGGTAGAATTACCTTCACAACACTTAACAGCAACACAAGAAACACAAATGGCTATTGTGCACTTGAAATGTGGCTCATGTAACTGAGGAACTGAATGTTAAATTTTATTTAATTTTAGTTAAAAAGTCACATGTGATTAAAACAAAAAAAACAAAACACAAAACATCAAACCTGTTGCGATGAACTCAATTTTTAATAGTAACCCAATAGGATAGAGAAGAACTATTCCATAGAGTGTTCAAAGCTGTCAATAGTTACAAAAGCAGATTGCCACATCTGTCTCCTGCAGAGTGACTGGTGGGTTTGAACCACGGACTTTTCAGTTAGAAGCTTAGCCCTTTAACCACTGCACCAACAAGACTCTTTACATGTGGTTGTTGTTAAGTGTCGTCAAGTTGATTTAAATGTGGTTGTTGTTTTAAGTGCTGTTGAGTCGGGTCAAGTTGATTTAGATGTGGTTGTTGTTTTAAGTGCTGTTGAGTTGGTTGTGACTCATAGCAAATCTTTGTAGAGTTTCTGAGGGGTGGCTGGTGGGTTTAAACTGCTATGTGGCTAGCAGTCCATGTGGCTAGTAATTACTATATAGGACAGCATCACTGTAACTTTTCTTTGTGCTGCATTCTACTGAATTGTGTTCACCAGGCCCTGCCTTTCTTTCTGGCTGGTGCAAATGTTTCATACACTCAGCTGCTAACCAAAAAGTTAGCAGTTCAAGTCCACCCAGAGGTGCCTCAGAAAAAGATCTAGTGATCTACTTTTGAAAAATCAGCCATTGAAAACCCTACAGAGCACAGCTCTTCTCTGACACACAGGGTCTCCACAAGTCAGAATTGGCTTTATGACAACTCATATGGGTTTCCTCCTGGGCCGTACTACTTCCAGTCAACACTAATGCCATTTATTCTGGATATGGCTCTGTCCATTGGGCACTATTGTGCAGACTACTGGATATTGCTGTGGATGCTATGAAGGACCCAAGGTAAATGCTAGACATTGTGGTTTGGTGTCCAAAAACCATTCCATACCCCTATTTGGTTACTGCCAGAACCTGCCTTCCACTCTAGAGACCGAAAATTCTAGGTTCTCATTTTCCAGACCCCTTTGAACTTAAAGTATGGAACCAACCACAGAGAATGTTTACTCAGTTGAAACAATCTTGACTGTGATTATTCAGAAAGATTTCCACCCTAATAAACACAGATAGAGGGAGTAGACAACTCCTTTCTTTGTGCAGTCATTGGGTCTATAGCAAACTTCTTGGGCCTGCACAGGGTAAGTCTGAGAATTGAATTATTGCTCTGAGGATACTGCTGTAGAAGGACAGAAAGCACCTGACTTCTGACGACATCACTGGGTGACTAAATCCTGGAAATAGCTACTTCCTGCTTTCTCGTTATGATCAATAATAAAATTATACTTCAAATTTTGTAGTGCTTTTAATTATAGCTTCCCCTCTCCAAAGGCATGAGTGGATCTGGGCTGAGGCAGGACAAAGATACAAATGATAACACATATTTCACTCAGAATTACTCCTACCTTTAAAGGAAAGGGTGACTGGGAAAAGGAAAATGAGGACTCCATGTGCAACAATCTCTCTAAGGAAGCTTGGTGGTCCAGGATTGTAACTGGAGTGGGACCTATGCCCTGAAAGAACATAGTGGAGAAGAAGTGAAAGAAAAAGTCTACATGGAGGGATTAATTGTTGTCAGAAAAAGGAATGCATATCTGATTTTAAAAGCTTTATATTTCCTCATAGGAGTACCCGGGTGGTGCCAATGGTTAAGCATTCAATTACTAACTAAAAATTTGGTTCAAAGTCACCCAGCATTACCTTGGAAAATAGAATTGGTGATCATTAGAAATGTCACAGTTCCAAAAAAAACCTTGGAGAAGTTCTACTTTGCACACATGAGATTGTCACAATTGACTTGATGGCAAATAACAGCAATGACAATTGCTATGTGTGTTTATCTTTTTCTGTCTTGCATCTTTAACTTCTTCCTGCTCCACCTAACTGTATTGAGTGGAAGCACTTCATAGAGCATTGTCTGATCTCATCCTCGTCTTCTCCAGAGGTATCTGCAATCTTAATTTGTTATATTTAGTCTTCTAAACTTTTATTCTTTAGTACATATATGTATACTATAGTATTGCCCAACATATAGATCTACAACAAGATGGCAGATTGGGTAGATATGCAATGAGGAGCTCTGTCAACAACAACAAAGAATATCAGACTAAGCAGACTCAGGGGATTGTGCTAAAACTCTGACCCACATATAAAGGAATATTTAGAAGCTTGGAAGGCTTACAGCTAAGGGAATTTGTAGCAGAATCAAGAAATTCACTGCTTTCTAATTCAAGGTTCTCAGCTGCTCTCAGAGCCTCCATCTTGGGAGACACCAAGTGGGGGAAGGATCAGCATAAGAGACGATTATACACATGGACCTCACCAGATGTTGTTGTTAAGTGCTGCCAGATGGAATACATAGAAATCAAATTGACTACATCTGTGGAAAGAGATGATGCAAAATCTCCATATCATCAGTCAAAACAAGGCCAGTGGCAGAATATGGAACAGAC
>NW_006408540.1:3292206-3297280 GCF_000296735.1 Chrysochloris asiatica
CAACGAAATGGATTCGCCAAGTGGCAGCATCAATAGACTCAAGTGTGGCAATGATATTGAGATTGGTCCAGGATCAGGCAGTGTTTCGTTCTGCTGTGCATAAGGTCACTATGGGTCAGTACCAACTCCATGGCACCTAACAACAACAACAACATAGTACGGCATAAATATTTTATAAGTATGTATTATATTGTATATGCATATAGTATTGCTTCATATATTTTAAAAAACTGTTAACAAGTCTACCATGCCAAATTGCGTTTCTCTCTTCAATTTGCAACTCCCCCACCCCCAGTTGATAGGGAGGTGTGATTTGTCAGCATTGTTACTGTGGTTAACTGTCTAGAAACATAAAAGTCCCATATTAGTCATTTAAACAGCTATTTTAATATGCCATTTGTTTGTTGTCCTTTTGGCAGAAAACGTGTTACTTATTCTGAAATATTCACTTCTTTTCTAATCAAAGTTTTGAATACACACATATAGTTTAAAAGCATCAAGCCTACATATGAGGCTTGTAGTTCTGAATACCCAGAAACAATCATTGTTGTTGTTGACCCTGCACACGACAGAACAAAATACTGTCAGTCCTGTGCCATTCTTAAAATTGTTTTTATGTTTGAATTCATTGTTCCTGCCATTGTGTCAATCTATCTCATTGGGGATCTTCCTTAATTTGTTGACCCCCCTACTTCACCAAGCATGATGTTCTTTCCTGGGGATTGGTGCTGCATTCTTAGTCGTAGAATCCAGTTTCTCAGATTACTTGCTCAGCATACATATTGAATAAGTATGGTGAAAGTGTACAATCCTGGTACACACCTTTCGTGATTTTAAATCATTCAGTCTACACTTGTTCTTTTCTCATGGTCTACATTGAGGTTCCTCATGAGCACAATTAAAAGTTCTAGAATACTCATTTCCACCAGTTGGTCATCCTAGATGAGTGAATGCTTGCAGGGCTGCATGAATCTGTTGAAAGGTTTCTATTTGCATTCCATGAATTCCTGGTGCCTTGTCCTTTGCCAATGCCATCAATGCACCTTGGACTTCTTCCTTCAGTATCATTGGCTCTTGATCATATGCTATCTCTTGAAATGGTGAAACATTGACCGTTTCTTTTTGGTACAGTGACTCTGAGTATTCTTTCGTCTTCTTTTGATGCTTTCTACATACTTCAATATTTCAAGTCAAGGCTTGAATTTTTCTTCAGTTCCCTCAGCTTGAGAAATGCTAAGCTTGTTCTCTCCGTTTGGTTTTCTAACTCCAGATCTTTGCAAATTTCACTGGAACACTTGACTTTGTCTTTTCAAGCTGCCCTTTGAAATGTTCTGTTTAGCTCTTTTATCTCATCATTTCTTCCAGCAACTTTCTTAATGCTTGACAGCATATTTTGACTCTTTTTAACTTACTTTAATTTTCTTCAGTTTCAGTCTGAACTTGCATATGACCAACTGATGGTCTGTTTTGCAGTTGGCCCCTGACCTTGTTTTGGCGATAATGTTGACCTTCTTCTTCATTTCTTTCAACAGATGTAGTCAATTTGATACCTGTGTATTACAATTGATGAGTTCCATATGCATAGTCACATTTTATGTAATCTTCAAAAGGTATTTGCAATGATTAAGTCATTGATCTTACAAAATTCTATCACAGAATCTCCAGCATCATTTCGATCACTAACACCATATTTTCCAATTACTGATCCTGTTGGTTTCCAGCTTTCACACTGCAAGTACTAGGAATTATCAATCATCTTGGTTGCATATTTGGTCAATTTCAGACCAAAGAAGTTGGTTGTTATTGTTGTTATATGATGTTGAGTCAGTTCCGACCCATAGTAACCCTGTGTGGGGTTTCTGAGGACCAGCTGGTGAGCTTGAACCACCAACCTTGCAATTCAGATGGCTTTTCAGTCTGGCGCATTAACCCACAGTGCCACACTAGGACTCTGAAGAAGTTGGTAGAATTCGTCAATTTCTTCATTATTGGCTGTCTTAGTTATCTAATGCTGCTATAACAAAAATATCATAAATCTGTTGTTGTTGCTGTGAAGTGCTGTTGAGTCATTCCCAACCCATAGTGACCCTATATAGTGTTTCCAAGGAGCGGCTGTTCAGCTTGACCATCGACCTTGTGGTTCAAACAACTTTGCAGTTCAGTGCATTAGCCCACAGTGCTATACCAGGACTCCATACCAAAATGGATAGCTTTAATAACCCTAAATTTTTTCTCTCACAGTTTAGGAGGCAAGATGTTTGAATTCAGAGTGCCTGCTCTTGTGGAAAGCTTTTACTTTGTTGGTTCTGGGTAAAGATTCTTGTCTCCTTATAACATCTGTAGGCCCATCATTCCTTGGAGATCTCCATGCATCTTGGCATCAATGTTCTTCTCCATCCAGGAGCTTCACAGTGCAAGCACCCCAAGTTCAGAGGATGCAGTCCACTCCTGGCACCTTTATCTTGGTGCTAGTAGGTCCCGCTATCTCTGCTCAAGCTTCTCTCCTTTTATTCCTTGTAAAATAAAAGGTGTTGCATGCCACACCCTTGGGGAATTGCCTGTAAATTGGATTAGGGTGGTGGTGGGATTCAGAATGATGTATCCTACCCTTGGTGGGGAGAGGGGGAGATGTTGTTACTGTTAAGTGTCGATAAGTTGGTTCCAACTCATAATGACCCTGTATAGATAGGGTTTCTGAGGAGTGTCTGGTGAGACTGAACCACTGATCTTACAGTTCAAACTGACCTTCAGGTCAAGTGCTTATCCCATGGTGCCACACCAGGATTCCCATCCCACTCTTGGTGGGGCAAGTAGGAGATTTATCATCCTTAATCTCCTTAGGAGTCCTGGTGTGGCACTTTAAGATAAGCACTACACTGAAAGGTTGGTTTGAGACGAAAGGTCAGTGGTTTGAACTCACTAGCTGCTATTTAATGCTTTTATTGATCTATCACATCAAATCACATCATGGGGGATAGATACATCTCAATTGTCAATTGTCAAACCGCTGAAAATCCTGGTCCAGCCAAGTTGACACAAAACCTTAACTATCACACTGACTTTAGTGGTTGGTGTGTACATTTGAATAACAGTTGTGTTTACTGATCTTTCTTGTAGGTATACAGATATTATTCTATCACAGACAGCATTGTACTTCAAGATAGATCTTGAAATGCTATTTTTGACGATGAAAGTGACGCCATTCCTCTTCAGTTTCTCATACTTGGCATATGATTGCATAATTCAAAATGGTCAATACCAGTCAATTTCAGATCATCAATACCAAGGATATTGAATTTTATGCATTCAATTTCATTGTTGATGACTTTCAATTTTCCTAGATTCATACTTTCTATTTTCCACATTCAGATTGTTAATGGATATTTGCAATTTTCTTCTCATTTTGAATTGTATCTCATCAGCAAATGAAAATTCCACAAGCGTTACTCCACCCATGTCTGTAGGTCAACTCTGTTTTGAGGAGGCAACTCTTCCTTAGTCATCTTGAGTGCCTTTCAAACTAAGGGACTGATATTCAGACACTATATCAAACCATGTTCTCTGCTTTTTATAAGGTTTTCCATGGCTAATAATTCATACGTGGTCCACTTTCCTTCCTAGTCTGTTTTAGTCTGGAAGCTCCAGTAAAAACTGTCCAGCATAAATAACCCTGGTGGTATTTAAAATACCAGTGGCATGAATTCCAGTATCACAGCACCACACAAGCCAAGACAGAATAACAAACTGACAGATGAGTGGTGGAGAAAACATTGTATTAAGTCCAAGGTTGATGACTATGAGGGAGAGGTCAGATAGTCCTCCACCTCCAAACTTTTTCCTAATTCTGACACCGACTGTGCCTCCCACAGCACTGTCTACTTCTCTGAAGCATATTTGATAATCTGCTTCAATGGCCACACAGAGCTCAGAGACCATACTGAGTTACAGGGCTTCTTAGAGGGTTCTACAGTTCAGGATCTGAAACACTCAGAAGACAATCAGGACAGCGTCTTCTCAGTAGCACCCAAAGACAAACCAAGTCCCTTGACCTCTACCCTGCTTAGACAAGTGTTACATATCTTTTAGCTTTACCAATAAATGCCTGAAGACATTCCAGTAAGCCTCTGCCTGAAGGTGCTCAGCTCAAATCTGTGGGTACCAAACTTTGTCGTGCAACCTTTCCCTATCTATTGTCTGGAGACAACGTAATTTGCCAATAAGATTCCTGTCCGAAGGCACTCAGAATTCTTGCTCCATGTGCATGAGCTCATTTCTCGGTCTTGTACTTGTCTCCCAGTTCTGCTGCCCCTGTTGCTGCTGCTTCTTGCTATGTGTAGGAGATTCAGTGCAGGGATCTGGGATCATGCTCCATTCCTGGCTCTTCTTTCTTGATGGCAGTGAGTGAAATTCCCCTTTCCAGCTCTGGGGTGGCTCATTTTAAGCCGACTAGATGGCAAAACTGACCAATACCCATATATGGGTTCCTTACACCTTATTCCTATGGTTCCACTCCACAAGGGTGCCATGTGCCTTATTTATATTATTAGTAAGAGATCTAATTCTCTTGGTGGGCCACAAATACTTCACATTTGCCTAGTCCTACAGGATCATTCAGTGTGAGTTACAAAGACTATAGAAAGAAGGGCCTGAAAATGCTGAGATAATAGGAGACTTCTCTGTGAAGGAAAGACCTGCCCAGGGGGTACAGGGTGGGAGAATAACTGGAATTTTGAATTTCAAACAAGCAATTTGTTGTTGGATGCAGCATTGAGGCAGGAAAAGCATGTGCACATCAGAGAAAACCCCCTTCTGAGACTGAAAGTTAAGGGAACCAATGAGCAGACAGCTTGGTATGCTTGCTGGAGAATACCTGGATCTACTAGATGAGTGGATGCTGTGGGGAGTACAGCAATGAAGAGACAAGGGGAGAGAGAAGAGGAAGGGCTGAATGGTCTGAAGTTAGGAAGTTGTGTAGACTTCTAAGTCCACAGGCACAGACCTAGTCCTTGGGGCCTAGGGCTTAAAGAGATAGTGAAGAGTCAGCTAGACTGAAGCACAGGGACATGTGTGTGGA
>NW_006408540.1:3298075-3299390 GCF_000296735.1 Chrysochloris asiatica
TTTGCCTAACATCAACAACAGAAAGGCTATATCAAGTAGTTCACTTCACTACATTTGTTATTTATTAAATTTTCACTATGCCAGATGAAATTTTACTTCTCCTTTACATAAACACCCACCTCTGCCACACACCACACACTTGTATTCTTTCCATCTTACCAATCATAATTTTGGCTAGCTCAATGTATAGTGTTGATTATGACTATCAGAACACCATCAGAATTGAATCATATAGTAATCAAAGTTTACTTTTATTTGTCATACTTTGTTTTTCTGGAGTTAATAATAATAATTTTATTTATTTGTATAGTTTTCCATGTGCTTATAATTATTTCACATCTCGAACTTCCCCTAGCTGTGATTGTATCCTCTGAATATGTAAACACAGCAGATATTCTTTCAGTTTCATCTTCTTAAAGCTGTCTCTACCAAGGCCTTCTGATTGGATCCATTCTAGAGTAGTAGTTTTCAATGCTAAGCAATTCGCAGGCTCAGCATTTCTCTTCACCTTAGTCCTGGGGATCCAATCAGGGAAATTGAATTCCTTGTTTCAGGACCTCATGTCTTTGTTTTTGTTGATTTTATTTCTCAATTTGATGAAGCGCATTGTCCCATAGCTCCCTAAGAAAGGTCCTTGAGAGATTAAATGGTCCACGAGTGATAAGATCTTATTCACACCTCATATTTATTTGATAATTTGGCTGTAAGTAGAATTCTAGGTTAAAAATAATTTCCTTTGAAATTCTGAGCTTTTGCATTGGTTGCCATCTAGGTTTCAGTCTATTTATTCTGAAATCTGAATAAGGTATCGTTCTGATTTTTGATTCTCAGTATAAGTCGAGGGTAGGCAACCTTCTAGCACTTGTGAAAGCAGCAAAATATCTGTATTAAATCCCTTTCTGACTATGACAAAGCTTCAGCACTTCCTGAATGCATCTTCAGTTTTCAGTCTGACTTTTACCTCCACTTGCACAGGGAACAGAGTGAAACCAATTCCTGTACTTTCAGAGGGGTCTGTGATGTAAATTAGGTTACTTCTCAGTTTCCCTCACTGAACACTTTCTCGCATTTGATAAGTCAATTTTCACTGTTTTTTTCTTCTTCACTTTATTATAAAAGGCAGTTTTCAAAAACATTTCTGAATACCATAATTAACCATTATAGATGGCATATTATTAGAGAAAATGGAACTATTAAAATGGAATCAGAGGTCAGACTGTCCCGTATTAAACATGTCATAATAACACAGAAGATAATGCCGTAGTAATCTGATCTTCATGCTTCAAATGAAATCATGCATAAGTTTTTTTTTTTT
>NW_006408540.1:3304340-3305938 GCF_000296735.1 Chrysochloris asiatica
CTTGAACCGCCAATCTTGCAGTTCAAATGGCTTTGCAGTCTGGCGCATTACCCCACAGCGTCACACCAGTACTCCACAGTCTCTGTAGCTTCTAGTTAAAGTTCACAATGACTGTGCTAACTGACTGAGAGATCCTTCACTAGTCTGTTTCCCTCCTTCACCACCCCCTTTTAGTCTCTCCTGCAAGTAAGTATTCAATCCACTTTTGCAACCATTTTTTTGAAGTTCAGGATTCCAGAATTATCATCTCTGTGTTTCATTTGATTTCCCCTTTCTTTGGTGCCGTGGTCTGAGCGGCATATCTGCCTAGTCTGCCTTCTGGTCTGACTCCTTTGGATGTAATCTCAATGATCACTCTTTCAACTACCTGTTTGTCAGATTCCTAAAATTTTAATGCCAAAGTCTCCTCTCTATCTTTCTTTGTTCCTCAGGGTTTATGTTAAAAAACAAAAGCAAAAATCTTCTCTTGCTGTCATTTTATAATGGGGCATTGGCAAGAAACAGAGACAATGCCTGTGTTCAATCGCCTATCATTTTGTATCAACTTCCCCATTCCCTCTTCAGCCCTCTCCTAATTTAGATTTTGAGCGCTGCTCCTGCCTCATTGTGCACCAATTTCTCCGGAACTCCAGCTCCACTGATCTCAGCTGCTTTTCCTTGCACTTGTTAAGGCCTTTTCTGCTACTTAATTCCTATCTCTTTCTTGGTTCTACACCAGCCTAACTCATATGTTCTCTCTGTCCCTCAGATTTGGCTTCTATGTCCACACACATGTAAATGTGATTATCCTTTTGTCTTCTATTGAACATACTGCTTTTCCTTTATTGGAAAATTTGTACTCATATTATTGAGCTATTTAATGTCTGTCTCTTCTAGAAGACTTTAAACTTTATGCTAAGTATGTTGTTGTTGTTAAGTGCCTTATCAAGTTGATTCCAACTCATACCAATCATGTATAGGGTTTCTGAGGAGTAGCTGATAGGTTTGAACCACCAACCTTGTGGTTAGCACTCCAGTGCTTATCCTACAGTGCACACCAGGACTCCTATGCCACAGAGTAGGATTTTCATTAATAACTAAATCAATAGGGAAATTTTATTTAAAGAAACTTACATAAACATTGTTGTTGCTATTAAGTGCTTACTCATTGTGACCCTGTATAGGGTTTCTGAGGGGCAACTAGTATGTTTGAACTACTGACATTTTGGTTCACAATCCAGTGCTTATCCTACAGCATCACACCAGGAGTCCTACTTAAAGATACATTATATATTACCTGGTCTGACTACTGGGATAGCAGTGATATCATACAAATGGAAGGATCATTACAAAAGATAATTTTTAAAAAAGGCTCACTCACAAAATGTAAATTTCTCCATCCTGTTTTAATTCCATAAACTATCATCAAGAAAAAAACAAAACAAAAGCAGGACCAATTTATAGAGTAGGAGGCTTAGTGTCCCCAGAAACTCTTTCTTTTTTATCTGAAGAAAGCTATTCATTTTCTTTTTCATTCCCTTAGGCTTTTTTTTTTTTTTTTTTTTTTTTTTTTTTTATTGTTTATATAGCAGATAAATATTAAGAGATTAGTTTTCAAA
>NW_006408540.1:3306038-3309166 GCF_000296735.1 Chrysochloris asiatica
AAGGAAAAGTGATGAGAAAATTAATATAATGAAATAATCAATGCAAATGACATTCCATTGTCCAGAAAAAAGCCCTCAATCAACACTCTTAGAATTACTGAATCTGATGAGTAATTGTGGCTTAATCTCTAATTGTAAGATCAAGGCATGCTGTCAGAAGTACTGCCAACATTAAATAGACGTTTTTAGGGTACTCATTTTAAGGTAGAACTTTAAAGAAATTGAAAACCATTAATCAAAACACAAATCACCCAAACCAACTATTCACTGAAAATCCTTAAATCTGGTAAAACTAAAATTTATATTCATCATCAAATAATACTTACAAGTGTTTTATTTTTCTTGAGTCTTCAAGAGCAGGAAATTTGGAAGAAAATTTTAATAAAAATCTCAGTCTGTATGTCCTTATCAAGTAATTCAGGTAAATTTGAAGTGTGTGAAACAAAAGAATTAGTTTTTTGTGTGGAGGAGAATTTATATATAATTTTGTTCTATAAAAATATATGACAATGTAGCCATTGTTCATATGATCATTCTACTATTGTTTGGAGGAAGCAAATTAAAGTTTCCCATATATGTGTACACATAGCAGTTTCTAGGTTAAACACTGAAATGTTATCCACAAGGTTGGTGGTTCAAACCCACCAACCAATCCTTGGAAATTCTATATAGGGTAATATGAGTTGGAACTGACTTCAAGGCACTAACAAGAATAGCATAGCAGTTTACAATTTGTAAAAGGTTTTCCTATATATACATTTTACAATATATTTTATTTTTGTAATAATTTCTTACCTCATTCAACATTTATAAAATGACATGATTGGGTTAAACCATCATTAAGGTTCTTTCTAGCTTTGATTCTGTTATGTTCTCAAACTCTGACCCTGCCTAATTACAAATGCAGCTCCATAAATTCTTCTCCCTTGTGTTTCTGTTTGTCTTCGTCACTTTGGTGTTCTCTCAGTAGACGCATTAAAGGGCATGCTGATTAAATTAGACAAATTAACTCTTTGCCTGACTCCGTCCTCATTAGGCTAACGAGCAGACTCAGGAGTACATCTGTGTGTCTCAGTTGTCTTAGGTCAGAAGTACTGTCACTGGAAGCACCAATGAAAAGTTATAATTGTGACACTATTTAGGAGCTTTTAGCTGGCAACTCATTTTCCATCCTTTCTCCAGGGGAAGCATGTAGCATGGTTGAACTGAAGCTGTAGTATGCTGAGCAATCTCATTTTCTCTGCTGGACTATTGTTAAAGAAGGTGTCATTTTGGTTCCTCCCCCAGGAAAGAGTTTCTTGGGGAAGCAGGGGCGAGAAATGTTGAACAAGTATTAATCAAAGGGGGAAAATCCTATTATAAGCATAACGTAGTGGGAAGTGATAGATCTTAATGATGGAGCAGCCGTGCGATTAGCGGCTCTACAGATTTGTTTATGATTTAGTGTGTGTTTGTGCGCAGGGGATGAGAGAAGGTGACTTGGAGATAGATTTTTGGGAAAGACAGACAGGGAAGAAAGATTTAACAACCAGTTTCAAAGGCTGAGTACCCTCTGATTCTAAAAGGCATACTTGTTCAGTCCAGATAACAACTCAGTGAGTTAGTTTGATTAAGTGGCATTCCATATACATATTAAACATAGGTCTAATATTTTTACACTGAACAAATGCTTTTCAGTGCTCAGGTACATTTATAAAACTTAAAACACTGAATGTTTATAGCAAAGTGCATGTTAGGTGTCAAATACATGACTTTGAATGAATAGGACAGGTGAGTACCAGTCATGTTTAGGTGTTACAGTTTGACAAGTCTCAGTAGGAGCAGGAGATAGCCTATACAATAACTTCCTCTGGATACACAAATACTGTGAATGAAGGTATGAGATTATGGTCAATTTGTAATGAAAGGCCTTTATTCATTTTCTAGAAAGAAAATTATTTACTATTTTTAACCTTTAGGTTTAGTGGTGTCACTAAGGGGACAATGAACATACTGGTGACATTGTCAGTGTGGGTGACATCAAAATGTTTATAACATTTTTGTGCAGCAGTTCAGCAGAAATTTATTTTTATTTTTATGAAAGTTTTCTGTAGTTAGTTGTAACAACAAAAAATATTTTTAGAAGCCTAGTTAACATGTGTCAACATACTGATAAGGCTAAAACTCTATGCTAATTTATTCTTTCAATCTTCTCATGTGCTCCAATCAGAGCTGTCATTAGTACCCAACTACAATGATTCTTTAAACGGCATGTATGTTTGCACATGCTACAAGCACTGTGTTTTGCATTGTTATTGGTGTTTTTATGCCATTGATTTTTTCAAGTGTCCTGGTGTTTTACCTAAAATTTTATAGCAATTAGTATTTTGTGAGCCTACATTAATAAGTTTTTTGAAAATAAAGTAGTAATTAAAAGACATGGAAAGAATAAAAAGTCTTCTTCTCAGTTACTAATAAAGTAACAAATAGTATTGTAATTCGACGTAGAAAGATTTTAGGAAACAATTTTGTTGTTAGTAGTTATATAATTTAATATTACATTTAAGGAGCCCTGGTATGGTGGTGGTGGTTGTGTGCCATGGAGTAGGTTTTGACTCATAGTGACCCTGCACAGGGTTTCTGAGGCTGTAAATATTTATGGGAGCAGAAAGCCTCATCTTCCTCCCATGGAGCTGCTGGTAGTTTTGAACTACTGACCTTGCTGTTTGGAGTAGGAGATTACTATTTGGGCTGCTAACTGCAAGGTCAGAAGTTCGAATTTACCAGATACTCTATGGGAGAAAGATGATGCTTTCTGCTCCAAGGAAGATTTATAGTCTCAGAAACCCTATACAGGGTCTCTGTGAGTTGGGACTGACTCCACAGCATATAACCATCACCACCTCCAAAATTACATTTAAGCAATATACAATTATATTTGTCACATATTAAGTGATTCAAATTGAGAGGAAGCATCACTAAGGATTCTGTGTGGTCTGCTATGGCAGGAAGGCTCATGGGAAGGGTAACACTATGAATTACCACACTGAGTGATACCAATACTAGTGATGCCTCTGGTAGGTTGAGGCAAAAACTTCTCTCCTTGGATTTTTTGCTGTTGTTGTTGTTAAGTGCTGTCTATTCGATTC
>NW_006408540.1:3310165-3329857 GCF_000296735.1 Chrysochloris asiatica
GATGGCACTTAACAACAACAACAACAACAACAACAACAACAACAACAACAGGCATTGATAACCATATGAATAGCAGTGGAACATTGCCAGATATAAACCAGAAGATGAAAACATGATGAACAGAACCAAAATATTGTCAGATACAGTGCCCGGAGTTGAGACCTACAGGTTGGAAGGCATTCAAAATACAACTGAACTGCCTCCTCAAAGCAATGTTGACCCTGATAACATGAACATAGTAAACATTTGATGATGTTTACTCAAATAAGGAGAAATAGCTGCAAATGTCCACTAATAATTAGAACATGGAATATATGAAGTATAAATCTAGGAAAATTGAAAGTGTTCAAAAATGAAATGGAACACATACAAATTGATAATCTAGCCATTAGTGAGCTGAAATAGACTGGTATTGGTTATTTTGAATCTGACAATCGTATGGTTTACTATGTCGGGAATGAAATATTCAAGAAGAGTGGATCATTCATCATAAAATTTTTTTTTTTTCAAGATCACTCATGAAGTTCAATCCTATCTGTGATAGGCTAATATCCATACGCCTACAAGGAAGACCAGTTAATACCACTACTAATCAAATTTATATGCCAACCACTAAAACCAGTGGTGATGAAACTGAAGAATTTATCAATTTCTTCAGTCTGAAATTGATTAAACATGCAGTTAAGACGTTTTGATAATCACTGGTGATTTGGAATGTGAAGGTTGGAAACAAAGAGGGGAAAAATGAAGATGTAAAAGAGCTAAACATAAAATTTCAAAGGGCAGCTCAAGAAGACAAAGTATTACAATGAAACATGCAAAGAGTAGGAGTTAGAAAACCAAAAGGTAAGAACATGCTCTAAAACTTCAAATGTAAAAATACTGAAGAAAAAATTCAAGCCTCAGCTTGCAATATTGAAGAAATATATGGGCAAAATAATGAATGATTCAGAAAGCATCAACAGAAGATGGAAGGAGTACACAGACACTGTGCAAAAAAATGGGCGAAGAAAAAGGTCAATGTTCAACCATTTCAAGAGGTAGCATATGCTCAAGGGCCAATGTACTGAAGGAAGAAGTCCAAGGTACATGGGACATTGTCAAAGAACAACTATCCAGGAATTGATGGAATGCAAATTGAAATCTTTCAACAAATTGAGGCAACACTGGAGGCACTCACTCATCTATGCCAAGATATATGAATGACACCTACCTGGACAAGATTGGAAGAGACCTATATTTGTGCCCATTCCAAAGAGAGATACCCCAATGGAATGCAGAAATCATCAGACAAGATTAATGCTCATGGGAGCAGAAGTCAAGAAATCAAAGGATGTATTTATTGCACTGGGAAAATCTGCACAAAACCTCTATTGAGCAAAAATGTCATTTTGAGGACTAAGATGTATCTGACCTAAGCCATGGTCTTTTCAATCACTTCTTATGCAGGTGAAAGCTGGAGAATGAATAAGAAAGACCAGAGAAGAATTGAAGCATTCAAATTCTAATGTTGGTAAAGAATATTGAAAGTACCATAGAGTGTCAGAAGAACAAACAAATCTGTCTTGTAGGAAGTACTTTGGCATGTTATCAAGAGGGACTAGTCCACTGAAAAGGACATCATGTTTGATAAAGTGGAGGGTCAATAAAAAGGAAGACACCCAGTGAGAAGGACTGACACATGGCTGCAAAAAAACGGTCTCAAAGACAACAATCATGAGGATGACACAGGACCAGGCTGTGTTTAGTTCCGTTGCACATAGGTTTGCTCTGAGTCCAAACCAACTTGATGGTACTTACCAAATACAACAACATGACTTTCAATTTGGCCCATGTTCAATGTTCAAGTGGCATTAATCTTTGGAGCTGGGGCTGGAGTAGTTCCTACAGCAAGATCATTTGAACCCCCAAGCATTACAAAGAATAGTGACACATTTAAAAAAAAATTTTTTTTTGCTTGATAAGAAAAAAATCCTCATGGCCAAGAGAATGCCCTAGAGCTGCTTTAGGACCATGGAATTAGAATGCTGCCACTGACCTTTAAAGCCTAATTTCAATATTATCTCTATGGCCAAGTTAAAAGCATGCTCTTTCTCCAGTTTTTGGCATTGGAGAGAAGGACTATCCCAGCAAAACTGCATAGTATAAGTTTGATGATGTGGCTCTTTTAGGGAATTCTAGCTTGTGCCTACTGATAAGGCATAGTGGAGCCAATTTTTTTAAAATTGCAATGACAAATTAGCAGTGCTTGAAGCATGATGAGTATTCTCCAACAAACCATGCTCAAAGGGCCAGAAGTGTAAGATTACAGAGCAAAGGCAGGGGAATATGAGCAGGAAATGGTGGGAATATGATATCTGAGACAACACTGAAGTATAATCCAATAACCTGGAAATGGGAAAATAAGATTACTCTCCAAGTGACTGTATAAAACAAACATTTAGTACAGCTGTGATTAAAAATTATTAGTGGGAAAAGTTCAGTATCTTTTGATTCCATTTTTCTATGAACTTTTTGAAGCCTTCTAGTATTAGAACACAGAGATATGATTGCCTTAAAGAGGCAGGATGTCTGTCTCATGTTAGACCTTGAAAGAATGGTGTTCATACGGCTAAAGAAAAGTCATGTCTTAATATGAAAACTGATTGATCATCAATTAAACAGTAACAAGTTGACTCTGGCTCATGCCAACTTCTGTGTGTTTCAGAGGAGAACTATCCTCCAAAGGGTTTCAGAAGTAGAACTCTAGACTATTCTTCTGAGGTGTTTCTGTGTGGATGTGAACCTTCAAATTTTAGATTAGCAGCCAAAGCATTAATCTTTGTATCACCCAATGACTTCTGGTTTGCAGAACACAGGTGCAAAACATGGACTAGTTTGTCTAGAAGACTGGTTTCCCTGACCAGTGAATCAAGTATCTGACCTGTGCAGCTCATATATCCCACAGAACTCTTGTGCTTTGACCAGAGTATCCATTCAGGTTTGGCATATCAGTCAAGCAGCCTTCTGGTGAGTTTAATTGGCCTTCCCAGATATACCAATGGAAGATTATAATTTTGATTGTAAGTGAACATACTGACATTCTGGATATTTAACCTCAGACTTGGGTTAATATGAATCATTTCCTCTAAGCTTGATTACCTCTATATATGATGCATAGCATTCATTAAAAGAATGTTCAGTGTCATAGTAGAGGTTTCACAAAGTCCTTCCAATGAGATGAAAGCAAGCAGAAACGGAATTTTTGTAATCAGATGGTCAGAAGGCCAGCTGATGCCAACAAAAATGAAGGAGAAAAAAATCTTTGTAAATCACAGGTCATTGACCCTAGAGATATTGTTGTTACTGTTAAGTTTAATCACGTCTGTTCTGACTCGTAGTGACCCTGTATAGGGGCGGTTGGTGTGTTTAAACCACCAGGCTTGCAGTCCAGTGCTTATCCTACAGAGTCACACCAGGACTCCCTAGACATTGCAGAATATATTAGCATACTTAAAAATACACCCAAGGGCACACCACTCTGTGTCCCTAGGTGGAGATTTAACATTATAATGAGACATAGTAAGGGCCACCATCTTTGTATTCCTTGCTGAGCATGCCAAACCTAGGTTGTTAAGTTGTTATGTGCCACTGAGTTGGTTCTGACTCATAGAGATCCTGTATAGGGTTTCTGAGGAATGGCTGGTAGGTTTGAACCACCGACCTTCTGGTTAGAAGTCCGGAGTTTATCCTATAGCATCACACCAGGACTATAATCACACGAAATTGTAAATGTGATAATGACGTGCCCTTGAGTTGGTTCGGACTCATGGCAACCCTGTATAGGTTTTCCAAGGTCGTAAATCTTTATGGATAAGTACAGAAAGCCTCATCTTTATGGAAACAAAAAGCCTCATCGTTCAAGGAGTGACTGGCAGATTCCAACTGCTGATCTTGTGGCTAGTAACCTAATGTGTAACCACTGTTGTAAAGTGCTGTCGTGTCAATTCCTTCCCATAGCGACCCTGTAAGGGTTTCCGAGGAGCAGCTGGTGAACTTGAATTGCAAACCTTGCAATTCAAACGGCTTTGCAGTCTGACGCATTAACCCACAGCACCACACCAGGACACCTGTGTAACCACTACGCCACCAGATACAACTTCTGACTCCGTGTAAGGAATTTAGGAGGCACCTAGAGGCAGACAGAATCTGGGAATCCCTCTCTTTCTCAGGCTTCTGCACATGCATATGTGAATACCCGTTCCTTCTGATCTTCACCTTGGTTTGTCTGTATTGTCTCTGTCACACAGGGCAACAGACTCAGCGTTTGTCAGGTAACATATGCACTAACTAATGGATTTCTAACCACACTAAGGATCTCCTATTTTGAGACCTGAGTCCAGCTGTCTTTTCCCAGCAAGTATTGCTTTGTCTTCTTCAAGCTGCAATATGCAATGACTCATACAACCATTTGGAGAAATCTAAGCCTTTATTTATGCAGATATGTTAGTATTGTACATATCATCATTGAAATCAATTGAATCACCACTGAAACATTTTCTGAAGATTCAAAACTTCCCTCTGAATTTTAATTCCGTTTCAAAGTCTTTCTAGTACTTAAAATGAAAATCTTTATCAATAAGACTTTTCTATTTACAGTACACCAAGAGCAAAAGTGAAATCACCTTTGTAAAAACCGTCTCATCTGGTGTTTTTAAAGTAGGGATGTATTAGGAAAAACAATAACAATATCATGTCATATGCTACCATGAAGGCTGAGTCTTCATTGGATGTGGGAGTGAACTCTGGGGCCATTAATCAACAAATACTAATGATGCCTTGCATTTGTTTAAAAAAAATTTTTTTTGCAGTAATTTGCTTTTTTCATTTATTTGATATTCACAATACATTGAAGTGGTAAGGAAGATGCTATTATTATAACTCCTATTAGAGCATTGAAATTAAGAGACAGAGTTCATAGGTCTTCCCCAATATCAATTGGCCAGTTAGTGGGAGAGACTAGAAGAGGGTAAAGCCACACCCTTCTTCCTTGTATGTGCTTTCCCCAAATGCATCATATTGGTTTCTCTTATTTACTTTGACTGCTGGCAACAATCATAGCTGTAGAGTTGATTGCAGAACCATCTCCACAAATAGTAACAATGAACAGATTGTAGTGTAATCTACTCAGTTCATGTCTATAGGTTGCCATGACCTAGGAAACCTTCAGCTCTAGTAAGCATTCCAATTACAATTTGTGTGACTGGTTCTCAAGAAGACAAACCCTGGTGGTGAAGCAGTTAAGCATTCAGCTGCTAAATGAAAAGTCGGCAGTTTGAACTCAGTTTGAAAGATGTGGCAGTCTGCTTCTGTAAAGAGCACAGCCTTGGAAATGCTCTGGGGCAGTTCTACTCAGCCCTGCAGGGTCACTACCAAGTGGAATCAACTGGATGACAATGGATGGCATCCGGTGTTCTCAATGAAAATGAGTACACGGCCTTTTATTGTGAAGGTGTTTCCCAGGAACCAATTCTGTATTACCCATTCTATGGTTCCACATCTTTTCAAAATATATAGCTAAGGTTAAAAGTCTAGTTTGTTTTCATGGAAAAGTTTGATTCCCACGCAGGCATCAAATCTATAATTCTGGTCTCTTCAGCATTGCCTCAGATTAAAAAAAAAAAAATTCACCTTACTCTTTCCAGCATAACTCTTAAAAATGACTATGTATTCTTCTATAAACCCTTTTTACTTTGTTGCAGTTTCTGAGATTTCCTGTTTTTCACTGACTTTGCTCTGGTCGGTTGAAAATGCTAAAACATTTTCCTTTTTCATCAGATCAGTTTTCTTCAATCCGTCTGCTGCCTTTCCAAACCACATTTAAACTTTGTGGGATTTTTTTTTTTTTTGTCTGTAGGATTCCTATGAAACTGAAAATTTAAACCGATCAAACAAAATAATAACTATAATACAGTCCCTCAATTTTCAGCAATAAATAATTCTAGCAATGAGTAGGAAAAGAAAATTGAACTACTGAATACATTTCCAAACCACGCTGGAAGTAACAGCTATAGGAAATTATTAGATTCTCCTCTGTAAATGTCTTAAGATAGAATCTGGCATGTTGTTAAATTTTGTTTTCAAAGGATGTGAGTTATGTAGCCAAAATTTCTAAAACATAAATGTAAACCAACTAGATATAAATAGAGTAAGAAAGGAAGCCAAGGAAGCAAGGAGAAAGATGGGTATAAGGTGAGGGAGAAGGGGAGCAGAGTCAGGGATTGATGGGAGAGGGAAAGAAAAAGCCCTATTCAGTCCAAGCTGGTCCTGTGCATTAGTCTGGCGTGATACTATATAGTGGAAGGATTAGGTAGGGCTTCTCTACATCTCTAAGTGCAGGAGGAGCCCCTTGATGGTGTAAAGGGTTAACATACTTGGCTTCTAACCAAAATATTAGAGGTTCAAGTCCACTCAGAGGTGCCTTGGAAGAATGACCTGGCAATCCACTTCTGAAAAATCAGCCATTGAAAACTCTGAACCTCTCTGACACACATGAGGTGGCCAGGAGTAGCAATAGACTTGATGGCTGCTGGTATTACAGAAGCTGGAAGCTCTGAAGCTTTTCGGTTTTGTGTCCTTAGATCAACTTGTGCTGGGCCAGGCTCCTGCTGTTCCCATGCTTGTCTTAAAGATCAGGAATTGCTTTATGAGGAACAAACCACAGTTCATTGGAGACTTACCATCAAATTTTTTAAAAAGTGAATTTTAAGTCTTGTCCCAGTTTGAGAAATACAGCATTTACTGAATTAAACAATCAAGTCACTTCAAAATACATTGTTTAATTATTTCTATAGGCAGCTGGAAAGGATTTTGCCTCTGGAGACAAGCGCTTGTGGTGTGTTCTATAAATGCGGCTGTGGTCAGTACTGTCGCTCTCCATTCTGGCTTTTGAGCTGTTACAGGAAGTCTGGATGGGTGAGGGATAATTTAATAAACATCAGTCCATTCAGAAACATTAATCTCATGGCTCAAGGGCAGAATACCCAGTCAGTAAGGTAAGTACAGGCCTATTTGTGCTTACTTACTAGTTTGCAGTGAACAGTTTCAAATGTTTTTACCATATGCTTTTTGCTACATATGTATTGAAGCCTATGTAACACTGTTCATTGTAGATTAGTAAATAAACACAAATAATCCCATGCTTACCTTGCTAACTGGGTACTCTGTCCTCGGCACGGATTGCAAATTTGATAAGAGGCTTTGACTTAATTTGGAATGTCCTGAGAGTTTGGAGAGAGACAGATGCCATCCACACCAAGAAGCAGAATCTTTGATGTGGTTAAAAAAAAGTTAAATTGTTCTCTACAGATTAGTAGATAAACACAAGTAAACCTGTGTGTATCTTGTTTACCTGATACTACTAATATCAAAATACTCAGGATAGAAAGACATTCAAATTATGTCAGGGTCTCATTAGCAGGAACTGAAAACAATAAGCTATAACTTTTCAGAATTACTTTATAGAACATGGATGAATCAGAAATTGACTTTAAGATAAAGCACAATTTTGACAAAAAGTACATTACAATTAGCATTGCATGTATTGATTGGCCTATAACAAACACAGCTCCATGTCCCAATGCAATCTAGATGTGACTGCTTTTCTGTAACTGCTTATTTAGGTGGAAGTTTATGAGTTTTCTGTGCAAAATGCCTTGCATTAAATCTGTTTTTCTTTTACATTAGTAAGTACAGACCACAAAGAGATCAATAGTTGCCAGTAATATGGTTCTAAAGATTAATACACATTAATAAAATGAGGAGGTGATTAACATTGCTAATTGGATCAGACAGTAGAACTCTGGCCAGGAATATCTTTTAAAGATTGTGTATGTGTTTTACTTACTCTTTATTTAAATGAGGTGGAATGTGGTACAACCATAGTGTTGGCATCTGGAATGACTTAATTTTCTTTGCAAAAATCTCCCTTTGGTTTACTGAATCCTGTATTCGTAACTTTCTTGGGGCAGGAGGGTCAGGTGCTTATTTTCTTAGATTTTCTTCTCTGCTGCACAAAGATAGCGCTTGAATTATTTGATTTCAATTGATACTATTTTCTCTCTAAAGATGCAAAAAGACAGACGGCAACAAGTATTTATACGTTTACTGTTTCATTGTTAGTAGGCGTGTATCTTCCACCTGGAATGGCAACAATAAACATTTCATACTTGTCAAACTTAGTAATGAAACATTGATAATATGAAATAGTACTACCTTTGCATATATGTGCCTGTCCATATATATTACATGTTTCTTTTCAGAAGAGAATCTGGAAGATTTTTTTTTTAAGTTGAAATTTTGATTATAAGATTTCTATTGGAAATACATTTTTAGCTTTAGATCAATTGCAGAGATAATTTGAGAGCTAAAAGAACTATAAACTTTTCATTAAGATAACAATTTTTAGAGGAATTCATCTCTGAATATTTAGTGAATTGAAAATTCTAGCAGAACAGTGACCAATACTTATATAATTATCTATTTGTTACAGGATCTAGTAAGAGACCTAAGAAGTTCACTGACAATCTGTAAACCTTCTCCTTCAAAAACTATGCATAATGCAGTTAAGGTAGATTAGGATGGTAAACACATACAGAATAGGATTTCTGAAGATAAAAACAATTACAATTTTACAGAGAAAATAGGAAAGGTAATTAATTATACCCCGATCTGGCCTATTACTGAATCTTGCAATTTTAGCTCTAAGCTTCCTGGCAAAGATGACATAAGTAAATAAATAAAATATGATTGGTAAGTATTTCTCAATAAGGAATGCAAAAAAGCAAATCATTTTGATAAGAGCAAGACTTTTATTGATAAAAAAATTCTAAAAGGGATTCATCACATGGACATGCATCAGGAGAATATTATGTTACATAAAGTCTATTCTGAAGAGTGATTTTTTAAAAAGCAGAAATGTAGCTGGTATGATTATTTCTTATTGTGATAATTGAAAAACAAAGCCTTCTTGCTTTGGTTAAAATGTAACAGCTTCTATTAAAACTTTGCCATCTATAAAAATGTATCTCAATGTAATGTAAGTCATCATAAATAAAAATATTATTTATAAAGATTGTCATAGCCTAGAAATTAGATGGCTGCTTAGAGAATTATATAAACAAAGGAGAGGATCTCAAAAGCATTTGGCATGACATCAGCAACAAAAATAAACTCTGAACAAAAACCTCACCCTGGCAAGTTGTCAAAGGAAGTTACTGAGACCAAGCAGAGAGTCTTTTCCTGAGAAGTGACTTCTTCCTAGTTGGGAAGTTGTTGTTAGATGCCATTGAGTCGGTACCGACTCATAGTGACCCTATACACAACAGAATGAAACACTGCCTGGTTCTGTGCCAACCTCACAATCATTGCTATGCCTGAGCCCATGACTACTGCCTCTGTGCCAATCCACCTCATTGGGTGTCTTCCTGTTTTTCAGTGACCCTCCACTTTACCAAACATGATATCCTTCCCCAGGGACTGGTCTCTCCTGATAATATGTCCAAAATACTAGAGTTGATGTTTGACCATCCAAGCTTCCAAGGAGCACAGTGGCTGCACTTCTTCCAACACAGATCTGTGTGTTCTTTTGGCAGTCCATGGTACTTTCAATATTCTCCTCCAACACAATAACTCAAATGCCCAGAAATCCTAAGCTTCTCTGGTTAACATTTCTTAGGGTCCTCATCACTCACCTGATATATACATCAGGTGAAGTAGATCTATTTCAATACAAAGCCTCACTTTAAAAAAACCTTCTTTGTCCCCATCCAAGGAGCTCTGGTGGCATAGTAGGTACGCCTGATTGCCAACGGCAAGGTCAGCAGTTCAAATGTACCAGCCACTATGCTTTCTGCTTCTGTAAAAATTTATAGACTCTGAAACCCTAAACAGGGTTCTATGAGTTGGAACCAACTGCACGGTACATAAACACCCCTGCCCCCCAATCCACGGAGCTGGTGGTTGTAATGGTGAAGCATTCAATGGTTAACTGAAAGACTGGCAGCTCAAACCTACTTTTGACTCTTTGGGAGAAAGATGTTGCAGTCTGTTCCATGAAGCATTACAAACTTTGAACCCCAGTGGGGCAGATTTCCTCTGCCCTATAGGATCTCTGTGAGTTGGAATCAATGTGAGGGCACTGGGCAGTGGGTTTTAGATCTCCATCCTGGTAGTGTTAACGATTATGCACCCAGCTGCTAACTGATAAGTTGATGGCTTGAACCCACCCATCAGCTCCTGGGAGAAGGACATGGTAATCTTCTCTCATAAAGCTTATAGCCTAGGGAACACTACAGGCAGTTTTCCTATGTCACAGCCCTATATGCTGTCACCAAATTAAAAATAAAATATTTAAAAATGAATAAATAAATAAAGGGGCAAGACATGATACAATGGACAGCTGTAACTCACAAAAAAGTAATCTATTATAATAGGCTAAATCACATTTTACAATTCTTTGCATACTCTCTGTATTAGAAGTATCAGCCACAGCTTAACTTTGCAATGCCCTCCCACAATGGAAACTTCCTGTTCCACTGATGATGAGTTTGAACATGTGGCTTGAATTGGCCAATGGAAAGTTATGGGCACAATGAAGCTTTCTGCTCCAGTGACTCACCATGACGAAAGACTACTCTGATTACCCTTTGCCACAGAATGAAGAAAAGTGTTCCAGACTTAAACTCACTGACAATCAGAAGCCAGGCTCAGCCAACCTACAGCCTACAGCTAAACCTCTCCCCAGAGTCAACCCAAGAGTAACCAAACTCTAGAGAACCTACAGAGCCATGGACACGACAGTAAATGTTTACTGTTGTAAGCCGCTGAGTTTTGGAGTGGCTTTTCATTTAGCATTATTGTGGCAATAGCTAACTAATACAATGATTTGAGTTTTTGTAGTTTCCTAAATAAGCCATATTTATTTACCTTTTTATCATAGTATTTCCTGTCCCTTTTAGACAGTAACAGGTGCTCAAAAAGTATGTGTTGAAGGAATGAAAATATGGTCCCTGACCTTGTTGATCCCATAGACTAGTGTGGAAGACAGTTCTGTGAAAAACTTGTTAGAATATGAAGTGATAAATGCAGTCAGTTAAGGGCTATGATAACTGGAAGGTGGAGAGCCTTGAAGTATGGTGTTACTTACACCAAGAAAAAGTGTCAGAAAGCAGTACTCAGATTTAAACATAATCAGAATCACTTATTGTATTGCCAGAATCCTTTATTAAGCTTGCTAGTTTCAAAGTCACATAGACTTACTACAGTTGCCATGACTCAGTAAATTACATGATCAATTTTTGCATATGTACTGAATAAAATGAGATGAATAAGAATCTACACTGCATGCAAGAAAAAGAGCTATGGGCTTAATGGTGGGGTCTAGTGAAATGAAGTTCCAGAGACTTTCAGATTGGAATAGATGTTTAAATGCCCTGGAAAGACAGGTAGCTGCTGTATGAATTGAAATGAGAAATCATGAGAAAACAGACAATGAAGAATAGGGAGTAGTGGTGGGTGAAAAATCACAATACAGAATGTGCCAATTCTGTTTTGCTTCAAATTTAAAACAAATTTCCTCTCCAAGTAGCTAATAGCCAACCAGAACATCCTCTGACTGAGACTTCTCTTGGTCCCAAACTCTTTGAAGGTGGCTCTTAGAAAGCTTGTTGTTGGTGGTGTTGCTAAATGCTGTTGAGTCAGTTCCAACTCATAGCAACCCTTTATAGGGTTTCCAAGGAGCAGCTGGTGAGTTTGAACTACTAAATGTGTTTAGCAGTCCAGTGCTTAGCCTAAGGCACCATACCAGGACTCCTTTGAAAGCTTACTAATTACTAAACACTGTCGAGGTTAGAAATATATTATTATTCTTGATTTGTGTTACAGAGACCGATATGTAAGGATTATCTCTAAGGACCAACACCCACCTATCAATTTGTTGTTCTGTGGTGGTTTTCATGTTACTATGATGCTGGACCATATTTTTCTGGACAATTTTTATGCAAAGTTTTCCATTTAAGACAGACTCAGCAGACAGACCCATTGATCTTTCACAAATTAACCAATGAAAACCCAAGAGTGACAACTAATATTGACAAATATAGTGCTAGAAGGTATGCTGTATAGGTTGGGAGGTACTCAAAATATACTGTGGCTACAGACAACACACATGAACCAACTAATAATTGTGAAGATGGCATAGGATGAGACGACATTTTGTTCTCTTGCTGATACTTTAGCATAGTTGTAGAAGCAGAGGACTAAACTATGTGGAGCCATTTTTGAGGCCAGACATCCATAGTATTATTTCTTATGACTAAAATTAGGAAATAATTTGCATTTCCAAGAACAAAGAAACTGTAAAATAAATCAGAGTGTGTTTATGTGCTAAAATAACATGTAGGAACCAAAAAACATAATTCTGAAGATGATTTAGTGACAAGGAGAAATGCTAAGAATAGAAATTAATCACAAAATCAGAATCTAAAATTTTCTTTACAGTCTGACCCATATTCTCATTCACTTATCAAAATAATGTTGTTGTTGTTAAGTGTTGTCCAGTCAGTTCTGACTCAGTGATCCTGTATAAGGTTTCTGAGGAACAGCTGGTGGGTTTGAACTGCTGACCTTATAGTTCGAAGTCCAGTGCTGATCCTACACCAAGAGTCTTTGTATATTTGGTTGGTGGACTTAAAAGAAAATTTATTTGTATCTTTTTTTTTTTTGCAATTCTAGGCCTTCAATCTGTTTTTTTTTGTTTTTTTTTTACAATGACCTTTTGTTACTTTTATAGTAAGAAAAAATGAAGGACAAAATCTATGCCAATCTTTTTTCATATCTATAATTTTAGAAAGCAAATGGTCAGATCCTTGACTATAAAGGCTTTTATCTGTGACTGAATAAAGCAATCACGATTTGATTATTTTGCCACTCAATTCCCAGATTATTGATTTATTTTTTCAAGGCCTTAAATACCCAAAATTTAGGTGTCTAAAGGTCCCTTGTACGCCATTTCCTCTGGGACATTTTGCTACCACACACCACTTTCCAGAAAAAAAATAAAGGTGTTGGGGTTATTGAGAGAATGGTTTTCATAAATTATGTGATACAAGTGCAAATGCAGTTTTTCAACCATGTACCTCTATGCATTTAGTTTTGCACAACTGGGTATAAAAAACATTCACATTCCATCTATATTAAATGCTGTAAATTACATTCCCAAAAGTCCATGGGGTGTACCTAACCACACTAATACTTTCAAACAGCATGACCAACGCAGGGAGTAGCATCCCTAAATAAGTCAGGAGGTTCTGCTTAAAGCCTTACCATGGGACATTTTATTTATTTTGAATCTGTGTGCAATGATTTGTTCATTTCTGCTTTTTCAGATTGCAAGCAAGTCTAGATTACAGAAGTGAGAATACTAACATTTCATCTAGGTTGTTACATTTCTTAGCTCAAGTGAGAAGGTGCAACTATAGTCAATTACCTTACATGTCATGATGGTTCTTTGCTTTTTTCTTTTTTTTTAACCCCAAAATCTATTGCCCTTGAATAAAATCCCAAATTTCCTGCCATGTTCTTCAATGTTCTATATTGCAGACCGTAAAGGTAATGAACAGGTGAGCAGAGTGAATGCTAAATTAGGAAAGAACAAGGTTAACAAGGGTCTTAGGATGGTCAGGAATAGGCTCATTCATCTGAACAGTAAGGACAGTAGGGAGAAGAGCCCAGATATCTTTGGTGGAATAGAAATGGGTGTTTTCAAGGACTGGAACGAAATCCAGTTCAGATGGATCACAGAAATCAATAACTAGAACCAAACAATGAGGAAATGAAGAAGTCTCACTCTCCCCACCTGCAGCTTTTCAACAATGTTGTTGTTGTTGTTGTCAGGTGTCATGGAGTCAGAACTGAGTCATAGCGACCCCATGCACAGCAGAACGAAACAATGTCCGATCCTGGGCCAACCTTACTACCGCTGCCACACTTGAGTCCATCAATGATGCCACCTGGCCGAACCATCTCGTTGGGGGTCTTCCTCTTTTTCTCCGACCCTCCATTGTACCAAGCATGATATCCTTCTCCAGCGACTGTTTCCTCTTGACAATATGTCCAAAGTATGAGAGACGAAGTTTAGCCATCCTGGCCTCCAAGGAGCACTCTGGCTGCACTTCTTCCAAAACAGATCTATTGGTTCTTTGGGCAGTCCATGGCACTTTCAGTGTTCTCCTCCAACACCACAACTCAAAGGCATCAATTCTTCTATGATCTTCCTTATTCACTGTCCAGCTTTCACATCCATATGATGTTATACATATATTTATTTTTGTTAAATATATATAATGCAGCATCTTCCAATTCAACATCTTTTACGTGTACAAAGCAGTGACGTTGATCACATCAATGATGTTGTGCAGCCATAAATATCCACTGTAAACTTCCATAAATAGAAACTCGTTGCTTCCTAAACAGTTCCTCCTTTCCGCCTCCCACCTGCCTTTGAAAACCACTATTAAAGTTTGATCTCCATACACTTGTATAAGATATGTAGGATATCTTATATAAAAATATCTTATATAAGTGAGATTATACAACATTTGTCCTTTAGTGTCTGCTTATTACATTTAGCATACTGCTTTCAGGGTTCATCATTGTGGTATTATATATCAGGACTTCATTTCTCTTTATGTTGTTAAGTGTCTTTAAGTTGGTTCCAACTTGTCACAACCTTGTATAGAATTTCTGAAGAGCAAATGGTGGGTTTGAGCTGCTGACCTTGCAGTTAGAAGTACAATGCTTATTTTACAGCCTTGAGTAATATTCTATTGTGTTATATCTGACATGACCACTATTTTCTTTATCTTCAAGTTTCAATCCAATACCCTTTGTTCCCAACAGCTAACCTGATGCACCTTCTCCTGGGTAGGACTGTGTCCCAACAGTAGGCATTACAGTGGGTGAGCAGAGATGCTTAGATGTTCCCTGATGGGTCTCAGCAACAGACAACCTTTTCTGCTGGGTGAAGACGGACTTGGACTTGAAGGTGTTTCTTACAAGACTTAAGGATCTCTCTGCCGTTGATCCAAGTGAGAGAGAAATTTGGATATCGCTAGAAAGTGTTACTGTAGGATAAGCAATGGATGTTGTTGTTGTTGTTGTCAGGTGCCGTCAAGTCGGAACCGACTCATAGCGACCCCGTGCACTGCAGAACGAAACAATGTCCGATCCTGGGCCAACCTCACTACCTCTGCCACACTTGAGTCCATCAATGAAGCCACACTTGAGTCCATCAATGATGCCAGCAATGGATAGTAAGGTCAGTTTGAATGACAAGGTAGGCAATTCAAACCCACCAGTTGCTCTTTGGAAACCCTATAAAGGGTTGCTATGAGTCAGAACTGACTCGATGGCATTTAATGACAAGGTCAACAAAAGTAAGGAACTGAAGCCTCATTCACTAAAGATTTAATACAATTTGAGAGACATTTAGGTACAAAGATAGGTAAAAAAGTATTGCTACACAAATATTAAGATGTGAAACTACTCTTCTTTGATGTAGCCTCCATTTAGGTCGATAGATTTTAAAGGCAGTATTTGTGCTGTGGGTCAATGCACTGGATTGCAAAGTCGGTTTGAACTTCACATTCAACAGTTCAAGTCCACCAGCCACTCCTAGGAAACCCTATACAGGGTTGCTATGGTTCAAAACTGACTCCACAGCACTTAACAGCAACTCTTTCCCAAAGAATTCTGTACTCTTTGATTTTGGCCACATCAGAATGACAGTTTTGTCTTGCTAAAGTGACTCAAGTCCTATTCTTTTTAAAAGTTTTTGTTAATTTTGGGGACAAAAAGAATTCTGTAGGGTAGGGTGAATGGGTAAGTTTTTCTAATGAAATTCTCCTAGGACATCCTTTGCTATCCTCAAAGGATGAAAAGGTATATTGTTATGATGAGGGAAAAAAAATTATTGGTGCAATTTTCCCGCCCTTTTTCTCACCATCGCAAGTTTTCTTAAAACTTCTTTCTAATAAGCCCCCCAAGATTGTCCTTTGAGAAAAATCTATTGAGATTACCCCTTTGATATCTCAAAAAACACTTACCAATATCTTCTGAGCTTACTGATCTCTCTGCCTTGAATTTCATTGGCCTAGAAGCTACTCTTGGAGTCCTGGTATGGTGCTGTGGGTTAATGCATTAGACTGCAAAGTCAGTTTGAACTGTGAGGTCAGCAGTTCAAGTTCACCAGCTGCTCCTTGGAAACCCTATACAGGCTTACTATGAATTAGAACTGACTCAACGGAAATTAACAACAAGATACCCTTGGAAGTCACTGCTTTCTTTGATTGAACCTTTTTTTGTTTGTTTTTTGAAGGCACCCTAATGGGACTAAAGTTAGTGTGGTACTGAGAGAACTTGTCTTCTGCCATCCACTGATTGTAAAGAAATATTTAAGCATATTTTGTTTAGACATAAATAATAATAGAATAAATCCATGCATGTGTGATTGGAATCTTAGTAGCAATACTTTTTGATTTGTCCTTCATGGTTAATGAATGGAAGATATAGTGGGAAATAGATTAATATCTGTTATATCTATTTAACTGCACATATGCAGTCACCATTTATGTTGTTAAAAAAACTGTTTCCAATGAAAGTTATTCATCTTGCAAAATTCTATCATGTGAACTTTAGCATCATATTGATCATGAAGGCCATATTTTCAAGCTGCCGATCCATCTCAAGAATAGATTTGACACATTGAACAATAATGACTGAAGATCAGAAGAATTGTAGGATGACATCAAAGATATCATACATGAAGCAAGCAAAAGGTCATTAAAAAACCAGGAAAGAGAGAAAAGAACAAAATGGATGTCAGAAGAGACTCTGAAACTGGCCCTTGAATGCAGAGTAGCTAATGAAAATGGAAGAAACGAAGAAGTAAAAGAGCTGAACAGAACATATGTTAAATGGAGAAAAGTTTAAAGTTGTCAAATACTTCATTTTGTTTGGATCCACAGTTAACACCCATTTAAGCAGCAGTCAAGAAATCAGACAATATAATGCATTAGGCACAAGACCACTTGAAAGTGTTCAAAAGCAAATATATATGTTTGAGAACAAAGGCGCACTTGAGCTAAGCCATGGTATTTTCCATAGTCTCGTATGCATGTGAAAATTGGATGGTGAATAAGGAAGACCATGGAAGACTTCATGTGTTTGAGTCAAGGTGTTAGAGAGGAATATTGACTGCCAGAACAAATAGGTCTGTGTTGGAGGAAGTACAGCCTGAATGCTCCTTAGAAGCCAGGACGGTGAGACTTTGCCTTTCACACTTTGGACATGTTATCAGGAGAGACTAATCCTTGGAGAAAGATACTATGCTTGGTAAAATGGAGGGTCATCAAAAAAGAAAAAGACCCTCAACAAGATGGATCAGCACAGTGACAATAGCAATAGATTCAAGTATAACAACAATTGTGAGGATGATGTAGGACTAGTGCCCTGAATTCAAACTCCTAGCCTCATTTGTTTTTAAAGCCATCCACTTGTGATACTTCTGTTACAGTAACACTAGATAACTAAGACAAGTGCCCAAACAAACCCTTTACCATTCAGTGGATTCCAGCTTATGATGATACCATGTGACAGAGTAGAACTGCCTCATAGGGTTTTCTTAGCTGTAATCCTTTATGGATGCAGATCAACAGGTTTTTCTTCCATGGTGAGACATTTTTTAGGTTAGTGGATGAATACAGACTCTTGGTACTATCCAAAGGCTTGTAAAGACACAAGGGGACTCTTTACTTATTTATTTATTTATTTAGCATTTTTAAGTGTGGCTTCAGTGCAAGAAGAGATTATTTATAAATATAAATAGAAATCAATCAAACCAAATATAAATTCCTTACTTTTAAACTAAAACTTTAATGATACTCAGAAAAAAACAAAAACAAAAGACAAGACAAGTTTTACAGTGGATTTCAGATTCAATTCAGATGTCTTGAAAACGTATTTTATACTATTTGTTAAATTTCTGGAACTTATTTGAAAGAAATTCTGTGATTTCTAATCACTGGAAAATTTTCTTTCCTCCAGGCACTTCAGCCAGTTCCATCAATCCTTTATTCAACTTTCAAATGAAAAACTGATTTTCATCTCAAGGCTCCCCTCTTTTAGCTGGGAGCTACTTTGAAGCATGCAAAGTACCCTGGGCAGCCAGTTGTGTTGACCCCTTTACCTTCTAGGTTAGGAACCCATTCAGACTGGCCATTCAGACCCACCCAACCCCCAAACTAAATCAAATCAACCCATTGCCATGGAATGGATTCAGACTCAAAGCAATCCAATAGTATAGAGTAGAACCGCCCCATAGGATTTCCAAGGCTGAAAAATTTATAGAAAGAATCCCTGGTGGTGCTGTGGTGTAGTTGTTGGGCTGCTAACTTCAAGGTTAGTGGTTCAAACCTACTATTACAATTTCAAAAACCCTAAGGACCATCTTTCCTCTGTCCTTTAGGTAGAATTGTAGAATAAGAACTCGAAGGCAAGGCCGGTTTGAGTGGAAAAGTTGGCAGTTCAAACTGACAAGCTTTTCCTTGGAAACCCTATTCAGGATCGGTATGAGTTGGAAAGGACTGGATGGCACTTAACCACCACAACAACATAGAGTTGCTAGGAGCTTGGTGGCTTCATACAATAAACGTTGGACTGCGAACCACAAGGTCCGAGGTTCGAGTCTGTCAACCCATCTTTCTACTCATGGTAGAAAGATAAGACTTTCTGCTCCCTGGAAAATTTGCCTCGGAAACCCTAGCAAGGGTAGCTATGATTACCAACAGACTCAAAGGCACTTAACAACTACATAGGGTTGCTATAAGTTGGAATCTACTTAATGGCAGTGAGATTTTTTTTTTTTTTTAAGTCTTTATAGACGCAAACTGAGACACCTTTCTCCTGGTTCAAACCGCCAACCTTGTGGTTAGCAGCCAAGTGCTTAATCACTTTAACTAGATTACATAAGTTCAAAGAAGAAATTGGAGGAAATCAATTTAGGGGAAGAGATGTGAATTTTGGGCCAAGTAGTATTGTTTAACCAAAAGACCAATGTTAACAGAAGTCATCTAAGGCAGAAGGAGCCAACTGGGAATCTTCACTCTGGCAGGATGTAGTGCAGAGTCAGGGACAGATGAGAGTAAGGAAGGTGACAGTGCAACCAGATGAGAAGTTTGAATATAAAGGTTACCGATTGAGACAGAGTTGGGAAAATTGGACCTGGAGAACTTGGATCCAGCAGAGTGTAATAAGAAGGACATTTAAATCCATATGTCAGAGTGCTTAATGGATTGGAAGCTGTGAAATGTACAAGTGGAGCAAGGATAAAAGAAGAAAGAATGTTACTAAAGAAAAGGAACAAGAGAGAGGCTCCCAGAAAGAAATAGTTTATGTTAAAAGCAGGGGCTAAGCCAACAGAAAGGATTCAACAAAATGTTCTTTTATAGGTGCCTATAAGACTTGTTATTTAAAAAGTTTTTGTCATAAAATACATGCTTCATAAAGAGACTATGTTCACTATATATGTAAAATATAAAGCACATTCATAAACTGAGCTCTCTTAAAACTACAACCCTGAGAACTAGAACATTACTT
>NW_006408540.1:3330212-3336444 GCF_000296735.1 Chrysochloris asiatica
AACAAATCTATCTTGGAGGAAGCACAGGCAGGATGTTCTGTAGAATCAAGGATGGTGAGAAGACTTGGTCTCTTGTACTTTGGACATGTTATCAGGAGCAAGCAACATTTTCCTGAAGATAATTAAAAAATGGCTGCAACAGTACATCGACAGAGAATTGCCAGAAACGGAAGCTGGATTCAGAAGAGTATATAGACCTGGAGATATCATTGCTGACATCAATTGGATCTTGTTGGAAAGCAGAGAACACCAGAAGGATGCTTACTTGTGCTTTATTGACTATGAAAAGGTTTTTGACTGTGTGGATCATGACAAGCTATGGATAACATAGCTATGCGAGAATGGGTATTCTGGAACACTTGTTGTGCTCATGAGTAACCTGTACATAGACAAAAAGGGAGTAATTCAAACAGAACTAGGGGATACGGACTGATTTTAAATCTGGAAAGGTGTGCACCAGGGCTATATTTTTTCACCATACTTATTTAGTCTGTATGTTGAGCAACTAATCTAAGAAATTGGGTTATACGTAGAAAAGCATGGCACCAGGATTGGAAGAACATTCATCAACAACCTGTGACATGCAAATGATGCAACCTTACTTGTTGAAAGCCAAGAAGACTTAAAAGACTTCCTGATAAAGCTTGAGGACCATAATCTTCAGTACGGATTGAGCCTCAGTGTAAAGAAAACAAATATCCTCACAAGTGGAGAAGTCAATCACATCATGATAAATGGAAAAAAGAGTTAAGTTATCAAAGACAACTTTTGCTTTAATCCACAATCAACACTCTTGGAAAAGCAATCAAGAAATAAATGGCATATTGCACTAGGAAAACCTGCTATACAAGACCTCTTTAAAGTGTTCAAGTGCAAAGATATGAGTTTGAGGACTAAGATGTTCCTGATAGAAGCCCTGGTATTTTCAATCACTTCATTTGCATGTGAAAATTCGACAATGAAGATGGGAGACCATTGAAGAATTGATGCGTTTGAGAAGTGGTGTTCTAGAAGAATATTGAAACTACCATGGACTTCCAGAAGAACAAACAGGTCTGTATTAGAAGAGGAATAGCCAAAATGCTCCGTGTAGGCATATTAGGAGGTACCAGTCCCTGAAGAAGGACATCATGCTTGGTAAAATGGAGGGTCAGTGAAAAAGAGGGAAACCTCCTACAAGATGGATTGACAGCATGGCGATCGTCTCAAATGTACCAACAATTGTGAGGATGGTGCAGGACTGCGCAATGTTTCATTCTGTTGTCCATAGGGTTGTTAGAAGTTGGAATTGACTTGACGGTACATAACAACAACAAAAATAGAAAGGTCTGGCACTACACTTCTAAATATCAGCCAGTGAAAACTGGATGAAATACACTGGTCCAATCCCATTGTACATAATGTTGCCAGGAGTCAGGGGCCAACTGAATGGCAGCTAAGAACAATAACAAAAATTAATGGTGAACCAGGCTTCACCAATGCCTTAATAACTAACCCAGAGTCAGGAAAGGAGAGATCTATAAATAGGTAATTTCAAACAATGCTTGTTGTTGTTGTTATGTGCCGTTGAGTCAGTTCCAACTCGTAGCGACCCTGTACAGGGTTTCCGAGACTGTAAATCTTTATGGGAGCAGAAAACCTCATCTTTCTCCCATGGAACAGCTGGTTGTTTCGAACTGCTAACCATGAGATTATAAGCCCAATTCGTAACCACTACGCTACCAAGATATAGTAATTATCAGATGCTATGGTGGCATATAGAAGGAGTACCTATTGATAGCATTAAGGATTGGATGGTTTGCCAGAAGGTAATTTAACCACTGTGGTAACTACAATTTACAGGCAGAGTTAGACAGGTGTAGCTATATGAATGGGAAAATATATGGCATTATATCTAATAAATATTTTAATTGTGTACTATATAGTGCCCAGTGGAATTTGTACAACGTCCACATTGCTGGAGTGGGATAAGTGATACAACTTATCACTTATACAGAGAAGTTCATGAAGCCACATTTTGGGTTATCCACAGGAAGAAACTGCTACCCTTAAGTTGGACTCGTAATAGGGACCCCAAATCCTCCAGGTTAGGACACAGTCACCTCTGGATTTACCACATGAATGCTTCTCTTGATCTCTTTCAGCAAGGTAGCAAGGAAACCAATGAAGCAAATCTCTTCTTGATTCTATCATGAGCCTAATTCAAACCAGCAATCTAAAGAGAAGATGGAAAGTTTTCTTCATCTTCTCCCAGTGACTTGCAAGATAAAGTCTTCCTGAGCTAAATGCTTTTCATTTACTTGAAGTTTCAGTGTGCCATTCACATAAGTTTGCCAAATCATATGGAATATTTCTAAATGATACTCTCCTGAGAATCATAAGCATTTATCTCTTGGGAGTGTTTTTCTTAGCCTGCTTTTTCATTGCTGCATATTTGATAGCTAGTATATTCATTAAGAATACAAGACTTTTCCTTTGCACAGTTCATTTTCTATAGCTACTCTTCATAATCAAGTCTTTATAGTCTGTAATAAGTGTCTTTACAGGAATACATGCCTATAAAATTACGCTAAAATTCAATACACAAAAACAGTGAATTTCCCCTCAGCTACCAGGAAGATTTATTTTAGCAATGTAGTTCTATGTCAGACTGCAGCCTAGTACTTTTTATCCAGTTAACAACAGTTTATCTCCTTACGTTTGCTGGAGTGTCCTAAGAGTAGGACTCATATTTTGAAACCCTGTATGTTAATAAACTACACTAGTTGTGAGCAACACTCTAGCCCCATGCATTCTGAGTAGTACAGCACTCTGTCCCAGTAACCTAACAGTTCCTTTGTCTGTGTACTTCACTGACTTCTGTCCATTTGTCTATCTTCCCTCTCTTAGTCACACTAGGCATCACTGTGCTTGCAATGGTATCACAGAGGTTGGGGAATAGGTGGTGAGGGGAATTGTGCTGACAGGAGGGTCATTAAATGAGTTCAATGCACTAATATTTACAACCCTCAGAGCTCTCTTCTACTTCTTCTAGAATTCTAATATCCAGTTGAATGATGCATCTTTACCAGCCTCCCACATTCCTAGCAGGAAATCAGAGAAGTTTTGGAGATACTTAATACAAACAGAGAAAAGATCTCCAGATACTGATATTTGATCCTTCGCCAAAAGCCTTATTTACTTCAGGACTGTGGTAGATTCCTAGTGTTGCTGTAGCAGAAATTCCACAAGTTTAAAGAACAGAAACTTACGTTCTCACAGTTTAAGAGGCTAGATGTCTGGATTCAGGAAAGACTCTCTCTCTACTGGTTCTGGGGGAAGATCAATGTCTCTTTTAGCTTTTGTAGCTCTGGTTTTCATTGGTTACTTTGGTCATCCTCATATGACTTCTTCCTCTGTTTGTGTTGGCTTGTCTCTGTTTATGATGCTCTTTTCCATAACCCAAAGTGCTTCAGTTTCAGACCAATCTTACACTGACATGGTTTCATTAATATAACAAAGAAAAAACTCCATTTCCAAATAGGAATACATTAACAAGTGTAGGGGTTATGATTCCAATGTGTATTTGGGGAGGCACAATTCAATCCATAATAGAGAGTATCTTTAATTTAGCTCATAAATGGACAGATTATATCCACACACACCACACTTCCACTGGCAGACATGTCATGTTCATGAGCACTGAGCTTTCAGTCAGCCACTTTGAAATTGCCAGTCTTAAATGTGTAAATGTAAATATAAATATTTGAGGAACTCATCCACCATGGAGGAGACAAACAAACAAATAAAAAACAGACTAATAAAATTGGTGTAATACTGAAAAGTAAACAATATCTTTAGAACACTAAAAGCTGCTGTATCTATAAAACAAACACGAGATGCTATAAAAAGGAAACAATCAACTTTAGGTAAGATGGTGGACTACATAGACATGCTACACAGATAAAATAAAGATACAAGATACCAACTGAAAGAGATATGGATGATTATCTTGGAATCCTGAGTTTCAGAGAAAAGGATGGAATACAGGCTAGGAGAAGAACCTGAAAAGGAGCAGCAAGAAAGGAGACAGGTGAACCATCAGCTGAACTTTTTCAAGTAGCCTTGTATCCAAGCTGCGGCTTTAGTGCGCAGATGCACTCCAGTGACTGGCAATAAGAAACGTGGGATTCTCTCTTGTTCCCATACTCCCCTGGCAACCAGAGGCATGGCCAGGCCCCCGGACAGCATCTGTTTTTCCAGAAGTCAGAGTTGTTCCATTATGAGCCACACTGTTGTGAGTGATGCTACTGTGAGTTAGACATTGGGTCCACCATCCTGGCACCTGGAGGCAGGTGAACTCTGCTTCTTTAGATCTTCTGAAAGCATACAGCCAGTTTCTGGCTCTAGACTAGCCAGAACTCTCATTACCTGCTCCTACATGCCCTTTGGGCCTGAAAGAGTTCCTCCTGGTGAAAAATACCCTGACCTCAGATTCAGTGCCCTGAACACAGACAAAGGAACAAAACAAATAAAAATTAGAAACAATGAAAAATCTGCAGTTAAAAACCCAGAAATTTAATACTGAGCTTCCAAAAATGGAAAACACATTCAAAGGGCAAAGGAGTAGATTTGAATCAATGGAAGACCAAAATATGATCTGAAAGACAAATCTGTCAATACTAACTGCTAAAAGAACCATCAGAAAAGAAAGGGAAAAAATCTGAAGAAAGTAAAAACTTACTCCTATCAAGAGGAGTAATATATGGGTAATTGAAATTCCATAATAAGAAGAGACAAATAAAAGCACAGAGAAAATTGTAGAAGAATTGTTGGAAACAAATTTCAGTAACATGAAAGACAAGAAGATAAACATTTAAGAAACTGAAAGAACCCCAAAGAGGATAGACTCCAAAAGAAAATTGCCAAGATATATAATAATTAAACTTTCTAAAATTAAAGACAAGGAAAGAATCCTGAAAGCAGCTTGGGAAAAACAAAAAGTTAACTACAAATGATAACCAATAAGACTAAGCTCTGATTCTCTGCAGAAACCTTGTAGAAAACAAAGCAATGGGATGACATATATAAAACTTTGACAAAAAAAAAATCAGACAAGAATCATATACCCAGCAAAACTATTTCTCAAATGTGATGGCAAAATTAGAAATTTTCCATATAAACAAAAATTAAAGAAATTTCTAGTAACCATAGGAAATTTACAAAAAATTCTCAAGAGAGATGAACATACTGTCAGGAGGAACCAGTCACAGGAGAAGGATATCATGTTTGGTAAGGTGGAGGGTCAGAGAAAAACAGGAAGACCCCTCCCCCCCAGAATGGATTGGCCAAGTGGCAGCATTGACGGACTCAAGTATGGCCCATTATTGGGCAGTGTTTCATTCTGCTGTGCATAAGGTCACTATGGGTTGGTAACAACTCAATGGCACCTAACAACAACAACATCTTTGGACAGAGAACCAACAATAGTAGTAAACAACCTCAGATTAGCATACATGAAAACACCACCCAGAAGACAATTCATATATGTTGTTATTGTTGTAATGTGCTGTCAACAGAGTTATAAGGCAAAAAAGTCTTAGAGATAAAAAAGTCAAGATATAAGGCAAATTAGAAAAGAAGAGGTAATACTCTCTATTTGCAGATGATATGATACTATACATAGAAACTCCTAAAGATTTGGAAAATTATTGGAAGTCTTTGAAAGACTCAGCAAAGTAGTAGGGTATGAGTTCAACATACAGAAATCAGTTGAATTGTTTTACATTAATATAATAATCTCTGAAAAGGAAATCAGGAAAGCAATGCCATTTGTAATAGATGCCCCAAAGAAGAAATACTTAGGAATAAATCTAGAGACACAAAAGACCCGTACAAAGAAAACTATAGAACATTATAAAAGGAATCCAAAAAAGATCAATATAAATGGAAGAATATACTATGCTCATGCATAGGAAGACTTAGTATGTGAAAATATCAATATACACAAAGCAATCTACAGATATAATGCAATCTCAACCCAGGTTCCCACATCATTCTTTAAAGAGATGGTGTGATAAAGTGAATTATTTAACATCTTTCCTGACCATAGTCTTTGTAAACTCACACCAAAAAATATTTTTGCCCAGATGGGTCTAGGTAAGAGAAGGTGGGAGAAGATACTGCAGGATTACACAATTCAGCTGTGAGTGGTTAACAGGATTTACTGTGATTATAAAAACTTGGAATTCTA
>NW_006408540.1:3336944-3339809 GCF_000296735.1 Chrysochloris asiatica
TGCCTGTGAACATGACTGAGGAGAACTGTGTCTTGAGGATTTCTGACCCTGGATTGTAACCATTGCAATGAATTATTGAACCCAATAAAGAAACAGAGAGTGCTGTGGGAGGAATGGTTGTTGTCACATCAAATTTTTGCAGATGGAAGAACTACTCACCATCTTCAGATTAGCAAAACGTTATGGAAGAAGAAGAACAAAGTAGGAGGCCTCTCACTTCCCTTTCTCAAAGTCTACTATACCGTCACAATAATCAAAACAGCCCAGCACTCGTACAATGAAAGACACATAGATCAGTGGAACAGAATCGAAAATGTGAAAGTAAATTGATCTACCAAAGTCAGCTGATCTTTGACAAAGAGATGACAGCCATTAAGTGGGGAAAATACAGTCTCTTTGTATTGACAAATGGCACTGGCAAAACTAGATATCCATTTGCAGAAGAATGAAACAAGACCCGTATCACAACATATACTAAAGCAAACTTAAAATGGATCAACAACCTAAAATTATTAAGATTATCAAAGAAAAAATAGGGACACATTTAGGGGCATTGACACATGGCATTTGTTGTTATTGTTAAGTGCCATCAAGTTGATTCTGACTCATAGCGACCCTGCATAAGGTTTCTGAGAGTGACTGGTAGGTTTGCACTGTCGACCTTTGGGTTACCAGTTCAGAGCTTATCCTAGCAGCACATGAGGGCTCCATTAGCCATTAGAGATATGCAAATCAAAACACTAGTGAGAGTCATCTCACCCTATCATTAATAGCAAAGTTCAAAAAAACAGAAAACAATATTTTTCTGTATTCCTGGGGGAACTATAAAATGCAACCACTGTGGAAAACAGTATGGCACTTCCTTAAAAAGCTAGAAATAGAAATGCTATATGACCCAGCACCCCCCTACTTGGTATATATCCTGTAGAAATAAGTGCATGACATGAATAGATGTATGCACCAATACATTTTTAACTCCATGTTAGACAAGAAGCAATGATTTAGGGTAAATTCTTACTATATAAACACTATTTTGTCCCCATTTTCATGGTTGTTGGTGTTATTAGGTGCTGTTGAGTCAGTTCCAACTCATTGTGATCCTATGCATAACAGAATCAAACACTGCCCGGTCCAATGACAATCTCACAATAGTTGTTACGCTTGAGCCCATTGCTGCTGCCACTGTGCCAATCCATCTCTTTGTGGGGTCTCCCTCTTTTTTGCTGACTCTCCACTTTACAAAGCACCATGTCCATCTCCAGGGACTGGTCTCTGCTGATAATATGTTCGAAGTATGAGAGATGATGTCAGGAACATTCTGCTTTTAAGGAACATTCCAGTTATACTTCTTCCAACACAAATTTTGTTCCTCTGGCAATCCATGGTACCTTTAATATTCTTCTCCAACACCATAACTCAAATGCCTCAATTCTTCTACAGTCTTACCCAACTTTCACATGCATATGAGGCTATTGAAGCACCTTAGTCTTCAAACTGACATCTTCACAATTGAACACTTTAAAGAGATCTTGTGTAACAGATTTGCCCAATGTGATATGTTGTTTGGTTTCTTGACTGTTGCTTCTGTAAGTGCTGATGGTGGATGCAAGCAAAATGAACTCTTTGACAAGTTCAATTTTTCTTCCATTTATCTTGGTGTTATAGATTGGTCCAGTTGTGATGAGCTTTGTTTTCTTTACATTGACGTGCAACCCATACCAAAGGTATGTAGTCTTTGATCTTCATCAGTAAGTGTTTTAAGTGCTCTTCATTTTCAGTAAGCAAGTTGTATAATTTGCATATCAAGGGTTGTTAATGAATCTTCCTCCAATCCTGATGCCATGCTCTTCTTCATATAATCCAGCCTCTCATTTTATTTGGTTAGAATGCAGATTGAATAATATTGGGAAAGAATACAACCCTGGCAGACACCTTCCCTGATTTTAAACCATATGTATCCCCTTGTTCTGTTTGAATGACTGTTTCTTAGTCTATGTACAGATTCCTCATGAGCACAATTAACTGTTCTGGAATAGTCATTCTCTGAAATACTGTCCATAACTTGTCATGAGCCACACAGGCAAAAGCCTTTGTGTAGTCAATAAAGCACAAACATTTTACTGTAATACTCTGCTTTCAGCCAAGATCCATCTGACATCAGCAATAATAGCCCTCATTCCGTGTCACAATCTGAATCTCTGGCCATTACCTGTCAATGTACTGTTGCAACAATTTTTAAATTATCTTTAGGACATTTTTACTTGCATGTCATATTAATGATATTGTCCTATTATTTCCACCTTCTGTTGGGTCCACATTCTCTTTGGAATGGGCACAAATATGAATCTCTTCCAATCAGTTGGCCAGGTATCTGTCTTTCAAATTTCTTGGCATAGATAAATGAGTGACTCCTGTGCTCCATCAGTTTGTTGAAATATTTCAATTTGTATTCCATAAATTCTCAGAGCCTTGTTCTTTGTCAATGCTTTTAGTACACTTTGGACTTCTTCCTTTAGTACCACTGGTTCTTGATCATATACTACCTCATGAAATGTATGAATATCAACCATTTCTTTTTGGCACAGTTACTTTGTGTATTCCTTCCATCTTCTTTTGATGCTTTCTGCATTATTCAATATTTTGCCCATAGAATCCTTCAGTATTGCAAGTCGAGGCTTGAATTATTTTGTCTTTCAGTTTGAGAACTGCTGAGTATATTCTTTCTTTTTGTTTTAGAACTCTATTTTTGCCCATTTCATTCTAATATTTGACATTGTCATCTCCAGTTGCCATTTGAAGTTTTCTGTTCAGCTATTTAAGCTCCGCATTTCTTCCATTTGCTTTAGCATCTCAATGCTGGAGAAC
>NW_006408540.1:3340174-3361949 GCF_000296735.1 Chrysochloris asiatica
GACTCATAGCGACCTTATATAGGGTTTCCTATATAGGATGAGCTTGAACTACCGACCTTGCAGTTCAAATGGCGTTGCAGTCTGGCGCATTAACCCACAGTGCCAATTTCTTTACACAGATGTTGTCAATTTGATTTATGTGTATTCCATCTGTTGAGGTCCATCTTTTCTGTTGTTTGAAAAAGACATTTGCTATGAAGAAGTCATTGGTGATGCAAAATTCTATTATGCAATCTCCAGCATCATTTCTATCCCCTAGGCTATACTTTCCAACTATTGATCCTTTCTCCATTTCCATCCTTTGCTTTCCAGTTACCAGTAATTAGCAATACATCTTGATTGCGTGTTTGATCAACTTCAGATTGAAAAAGTTGGTAAATTCTTCAATTACATCATCCTTTGCTTTAGTGGCTGGTTTGTAAAGTTGAATGATAGTGATATTAATGGATCTTCCTTGTAGATGTATGGATATTATTCTATCACAGACAGCAGTTTACTTTAAGATAGATCACGAAATGTTCTTTTTGTTGATGAATGTGACACCATTCCTTTTCAATTTGTCTTCTCAGGTATAGTAAACTATGTGATTGTCAGATTCAAAATAGCCACTGCCAGTTCATTTCAGCTCACTAATTCCTAGAATATCAATGTTTACGTGTTACAGTTCATTTCTGACAACTTTCCATTTTCTTAGATTCATACTACATACATTACATACTTTAATTTTTTATTGGATTTTTGTAGCTGTTTCTCCTCATTTTGAGTTGTGCCCCATCAGGAAATGAAGGTCCTGAAAGCTTTATTCCGTTCTTGTTATCATGGTCAACTCTACCTTGAGAAGGCAGCTCTTTCCCTGTTGTAATTGAGTGCCTTCAATCTTGAGGGGCTCATCTTTTGGCTCTACATCTGACAATACTCTGGTGCTATTCACAATGTCTCCATATTTAATATTATGTTGTTGACCATGTTGGACTGCTAGTCATAAGTTTTTCAGTGGCTAAATATTTGGTAGTAGTTTGCCCCTCTTTCTTCCTACTCTGTCTCAGTTGGAAGCTCAGTTAAAACGTGTCCACTATGGGTAACCCTGCCAGCATTCAAAACACGAGTTCCATGGCTTCGAGCATCCCAGAAACACTCAAGTCACCACAATACAACAAGCTTGACAGACGAATGGTGGTTTTCATGGTAATGCCAATATATTTTGTTATGTGCCGTGGAATCGGTTCCGACTCATAGTGACCCTGCACAGGGTTTCCAAGGCTGTTAATCTTTACGGGAGCAGAACGCCTCATCTTTCTCCGCGGAGCAGCTGGTAGTTTTGAACTGCTGACCTTGTGGTTCGCAGCCCGATTCTTAGCCACTACGCTACCAGAGCACCTTAAAATTTTGGAATTTCCTTTCAGCTTCAGAACATTTTTGACTCCATAGTCAAAATGTTACCCTAATTTAAACATAGTATATTAAATAAACTTCAATCAGTTTCTTAAATTTTTTTTTTAAAGAATACCTTTTGGGTATCTTCCCATATGAAGTCTTTTAAACAATATTTGTTAGTACACATTCTAAACAATGTATTATAACCATCCTACCAAGGTGGCATGGACACCCACACAAAATTTGGTTGTGAAAACACCACATACTTACCAAGAGTGTACAGAAATGTTTATAACTCATGTAATGGGGCTTCACAGCGTGAGCAAGACCGACTCACAGGTTGGTTTGAAATAGCTTGAGAAAGCAGTGGTTATGGAGTGGGGAGAGAGTGAAGGTTCCTGTACAGGATTGGGGCATGTGTAACCTGAATTTCTTGCTGGAGTCAAGGGAGAGCGCATCAAGACTTTTACAGCTTACCCAGATGTGGGGCAAAGAGAAAAAGGTATTGGTGAGGCTTCAAAGTTGTCAGTAATCAAACATTCAAAATGGAGTTAGACTCTTTATTGTCCACATTTTGCTATTCCTTTAAATCTCAGTAGTACAAATCCTTTTTACTCTTGGAAAAAAATTCTTTATAATTTCAAAAAACAGATAGAACTAAATGATATTTAATGAATTATGAATTTGTGTATATTTAGTGTTGGTTTAGTAGTCTCCCATGCATGGCAGTCATATTTCTGATAACAAATGAATGGTTGTGACAAGCCACCCTCCAACACATAGCAGCCCAAGGAGCCTTTCAGAGTGTCCATCTGGAGTGATAGATGTGCTCTGGCTCTGTTGGCTCTGCTCTCATTGTTTTGCTTCATGAAACCTACCCTCCTTGTTCTTGAGATCCCATGTTGTTAGCCTGGTTCTGTCCCAGCTTTCTAATGTGACCCTGTGTAGCTTTGTGTCAGTTTCCTATATATCTCTGAAGGGCTTTCTCTGTCTCTTTTATAAAAATGACTTATAGTCTGCTTTGTTCCCTGTAAGAGAACTCATCTTTGATCTTTCTCTTCAGAGCTCTATAGGAACACACATTAAAGGTGGACAGAGGCCTAATAGTTTTCCCAATCTCAGAACAGCAGGATTGACTATTGTCTCCTTACAAGTATGAAGGGCTAAGTTAGGGTAACCAGAAGACAATCTGACAGAGGTCTAATCATTGAATTTTGGGTAAAACCTTGAAAATAACCTGTTGGTAGTACATAATAGTCAGAACAAATATCCTCTCACCTGCAAAGAATTCTTATTAGTGTAGAAATATAAAGGAAAAGGCAGAGTTGAGGCCAGAAGCTCCAAGCCAACAAGAGCTCAGCTCTACCCACAGCACTTATAACACTAGGAAATGTTTAGGCCCAATTTAACATTTGAGATCAAGCAGATTAAAACCTATGTTTTTTTCCACCTTGCATAATCCTAGCCATTGGAAGCCACACTTAATAATTATTTCCCTGAGCCTAGAGAGGGTTCCACAATGGAATCTCTTTTATTCTGGCAAACTGAGGGCATACTGTAGCCAGCACTTACAAAGCTGGCAGACGAAGGCTTGGTCAGCTCTGGCTGAAAATGTCTTCAGAATGACAAGTGTTGTTGTTCCCTTGACTTCTACCACTTTCCAACAACTCTTGGTCTCTGCATCGCTGTCCCTTAAATATACATGCTCTTTGTACTTCAGGGGAACGTCCCATTCAGAAGAGTTTGTGGACATATGGAGTTAAAGGAGCCAGATTTTTAGTTATTTATTTATTTATTACTGTAAATGTTTAGGTATCCAGGTATCGGTCAGAGTTCCAAGACTAATCTGGCTATGCTCAAACATTTTGGAAATTTGAATTGCTGACAAACAGAAAGGTAAGGATTTGTTCAATCAATAAGGAGAACAGTGTGGGATCAGTCAGGACACAAGAAATTATAATCCAAGCCAAAACAATCATTGAATTTGGGGCACTTACTCTGTAGGATAAGCACTCTACTTCAAAGTCAGTTTGAACTGCAAGGTCAGCAGCTCAAACTCACCAGCTGCTCTTCAGAAATCCTATACAGGTTCGCTGTGCATTAGAACAGACTCTCCAGTACTTAACACCAACAACAAGTCTGTCTTAGAAAAAATGCAAGCAGAACAAGGATTGCAAGACTTCGGTTAGTTTACTTGCATATGTCTTCAGGAAAAGACTAATGATGAGAGAAGAGCATTATGTTTGGTGAAGTAAGTCAGCAACAATGAAGAAAAATGGCAATGAGGTGGCTTGACACAATAGCTGTAACATTGGACTCAAACATACTAACAATCATGAAGCTGCAGGTACACGCTATGTTTTGTTCCATTATACATAGAATGTCAACATGAATTTCAGAGCCAACTCAATGTCAACTAACAGCAAAAACAACAACACTGTCTAGAGCGCTATGCTGTGTCTCAGGGGTCACTCAACTCAGTGTTGATTAAATGACAGAAAACATTCCTATGAAAAGAAGGTATAAAGCAAAGTTTCTACCACTGACTCACTGTTACCAAACCACTGGGATTGGCTTTGCTTCTCATCTGCCAATGCTTGTTATTCTTAGATTTGGACAAATCAGTTTCAGTTCATAGTGATGCCATGTATAATAGAAACAAACATTGTTGATCCTGCCCCATCCTCACAATCATTGCTGTTTTAACCCATTGTTGTATCCACTGTGTCAATAAATCTAATTGAGGGTCTCCCGCTTAATCTTTTGTCAATTGTTCAAACTTTATTTTGTAATGATTGAAAATAAATGCAGCGGCATAAACAAATTAATTTTTCCCCTGCATATATAATTCAGTGATCTTGGTAGCATTCTTTGAGTTGTGCAACCATTTTCATCCTCCTTTTCTGAGTTGTTCCCTCCTCATGGACAAAACTCACTGTCCCCTTGGGTCCTATTGGATCTTTCAAGTTGCTGTTGTCACTTTGATCCCATATAGATGTTATTGTTAGATGCCATCGAGCCAGTTTTTACTCATAGCGGCCCTATACACAACAGAACAAAACACTGCTTAGTCCTGTGTCATCCCCACAATTGTAGTTATGTTTGATTCCATTGGTCTACCACTGTATCAATCCATCTCACTGAGCAGCTTCCTCTTTTCTGGTGACCCTCCACTTTATCAAGCATGATAACCTTCTCCAGGTACTGGTACTTTCTGACAATATGTCCAAATAATGACAGGCAAACTCTTGCCAACCTTGCTTCTAAGGAATATTCTGGCTGTACTTCTTCTAAGATAGATTTGTTTGTTCTTGTGACATTTCATGCCACTTTCAACATTCTTCACCAACACCATATTTCAAATGTATCAACTCTTCTACTGTCTTCTTTATTCATTGTTCAGCTTTCACATGAATATGAGGTGATTTAAATGCCATGGCTTTGGTCAGGCACACCTTAGTCCTCAAAGTGACATCTTTGCTATTGAGCATTTTAAAGAGGTCTTATGCAGCAGATTTGCCTAGTACAATACACAGTTTGATTTCTTGACTGCTACTTCCGTGAGTGTTGATTGTGGATCCAAGCAAAGTGAAGTCTTTGACAACTTTAAACTTTCCTTCATTTATCATGATGCTATTTATTGATCCACTTGTAAAGACTGCTCTTTACATTGAAGTGCACTCCATACTGAAGATATGGTCTTCGTCAGTAAGTATTTCAAGCCCTCTTCATTTCTAACAAGCAAGGTTGCATAATCTGCAGGTTGCTAGTTCTGAATGAGTCTTCGTCCAATTCTGATGCCACATACAATCCAGTTTCTGGAATTATTTGTGTGCCATATAGATTGAATAAGTATGGTGAAAGGACACAACCCTTATGCACACCTTTCCTGATTTTAAACCATTCTGCATCCCCTTGTTTTGTTTGAATGACAAAATGTATTGGTTCCTTATGAGCACAATTAAGTGTTCTGCAATACCCATCCTTGCAATGGTATTTGTAGTTTTATGATCCACATAGCCAAATGCTTTTGCATAGTAAATAAAGCATATGTAAACATCTTCTTAGTATTCTCTTCTTTCAGCCAGGATCCATATGATATCAACAATGATTTCCCTCGTTCCATGCCCTCTTATCTGGCTTGAATTTCAGTCAATGCACTGCTGCAATTCTTTCTGAGTTATTTTCAGCAAAATTTTACTTACATAAATGATTTCCACACTCCTCTGGGTCACCCTTCTTTGAACTAAGAACAAATCTCTTCTAGTCTGTTGGCCAGGTAGCTCTCTTTCAAATTTCTTGGCATAGACCAGTGAGTGCTACAAGTGTTGCATCAGTTTGTGGAAACATTTCAACTGATAGTCAGTTCCAGGAGGCTTGTTTTTTTGTCAGTGCTTTAAGTGCAACTTGGACTTCTTCCTTCAGTACCATTATTTTTTGATCATATGCTACCTCTTGAAATGGATGTACATTGACCGATTCTTTTTGTTAGAGTGCCTCTGTGTATTCCTTCAATCCTCTTTCAATGCTTTCTGCATCATTCAATACTCTGCCAATGACGGACAGTGATGGTGGTTGTGTGCTGTAGCAACCCTTTATAGGGTTTCTGAGACTGTTAATCTTTACAGGAGCAGAAAGTCTCATCTTTCTCTAATGGAGTGGTCAGTAGATTCTAACTGCTGACCTCGTAATTTGCAGTCCAGTACATAATCCACTATGCTATCAATATTCTTTGCCAAAACCACAATCCAAAGACATCAGTTCTTCTCCAGTCTTCCTATTCATTATCCAGATTTCACATCCATATGAGGTGATTGAAAACACCGTGGTTTGAGTCAGATGCACTTTAGTCCTCAAAGTGACATCTTTGCTTTTTAAAGACTTTCAAGAGATCTTTTGCAGCTGATTTGTCCAATGTAATACATCATTTGATTTCTTCATTGCTTCCATGGGTATTGAAGTATGATTAAATCCTTGACAATATCAATATTTTTCCATTTATCACAATGTTGTTTACTGATCCAGTTGTGAGAATTTTTATTTTGTTTACACTGGTGTGCAATCCATACTGAAGCCTGTAGTCTTTGATCTTCAGTGCTATCGATTCTTAATTCTATTAGTGATAATATTCATAGATCTATAAGAAAGACGAGTTAATAAGACTATTATTCAAAATTATTTTGTAACTACTAATGACAACCACTAACAACTCCACGGCACTTAACAACAACAATAGCAACAACAAATGAAATACACAAGAATGAATTTGACTACATCTATGGAAAGAGATGATGGAGGAATTGAGTATTATCAGTCAGAGCAGGACTGTGAACCATGTGATTGGCAGTTCAAATCCCCCAGCTACTCCTCAGAAACCTTACACAGGGTCACTATGAGTCTGAACTAACTCAGTGGCACTTAACAACAACAACTAGATATATGAGGTGCTGTAGGATAAGCACTTGACTACAATGTTGGTTTGAACTGCAAGGTCCATGGCTCAAGCTTACCAGCGACTCCTCAGAAAACCCTATACAGGGTCTCTGTGAGTAAGAACTGATTGGAAGGCACTTCACAACAACAAGTAGGTTTGACTTATGTGGATGGGAGGAGGCACGGCTTACACCTTTGGTGTTCCATTTTCAGGCAGAAGCAAAGTTTAAGGTTTTTCTTGTATATCTCAACTCTCATTGCTTAGATGTGTTCTGGTATATGCCTCAAATGATTTCTTGGTTGGCCATCAGCAAACCGGAACTCCAGCGCCAGTTCTACTGCCATATAGCTACGATTTTAGGAAAGTCACTTGGTCTCTCTGGGCATGAAATTCCCTTTTTATAAAATAAATGTGAGGGATTAGGTCATCTGTAAAGTTCCTTTCGAATATGATTTATGCCTTTCTGATAGGGTGCTTCACAGGACTTGATTTAAGCATGGCAGTAGGTGATAATCAAATGGTACTTAAAGAGGTGGATTGAGTGAATATGAAATTTCATTGTAAGCCTTGTAGTTTTGCCTGCTCTGTGTAAAAGGCAACTATGGAGGCAGTTCTTCCCTAAGCAGCTCTAATTTATATGGGACTTCTACTGCTGAAGTAGTAAAAACTCAATGCTAACACTTTCAATTAAGTTAAATGACTTCATGTTCTGTTAAGTTCAGGCTGGCTAGGAATTTCATGACTTTTCACTGACTTCATTACAATAATGCTTAGCACTAGGTTCACATGGCTGATGTCTACTAGATAGTATTTTCATAATTGTACAGCTATCATCAAATTATGTTGATTCATGGCTGGATGGAAAATGGCAGTGACTAGCATAATTGTGAAATTTCACAAGGCATTGACATTTATGTTTAAAGTCCTGAGAAATTCAGCACCTATGACGATTGCTATGGAAGTGCAATTGTGAAGACTTCATGGAAAAGTTCACGGATTTAAATGTAATTAAGCATGAATTAAACATGATGAGTAACGGGATTAAGTCTAGGACTGAGGAAGATGCATTATGGAAATCTCTTTCAGAAATATGACCAGCTCCTTTTTAACATATGTCAGATGCTTAACATATGGTCTCCCTTGTAAGGCCTCCAGCATACCTTGGGAGACCCAGGGCAGTCAATGTATGCTTGGCACTGTCGAAGGTCCAGCTTATTGAGCCAAGAAGCTAGAAAACATTATTGGAAATCAACCCATGCCTGTCAGAATTTCACTTCTCCTTCAGAATAAGTATTATAAATTCAAAGAAAATTTTGATCCTTGCATGTATGATATGGTACTGTGTTCTGACATTCTACTAATGCAGTAGACAACAATTGTGAATGCAGGTTTTTGCTTATTTAAAATGAATGTATCAGGTATGATAGCAAAGAGACAAATTTCATAAGCCACACACAAACTAAATTGATCTTGCATAGACTGAGGGACACAGATAACCCAGAAACATATTTCCCATAATACTACCACTCATTCTAAAACCTCCCTTTCACCTATATTATCCAACCTCCTTTGCATCCTTCCTTTAATGTCAAAGGGAAAGAGCGGGAAGCTAGAAATCTGAAAGGCAGAATTCAGGGTTCAATTCTTCTACTGACTTTTTTGGGGCACTTGATTTTCTTCCTTTGAAATCAGTTCTATCTATCTGTCAATAATTAGGCAAATCTGCTGCACAAGACCTCTGTAAGACTAAAGATAACAGTTTGAGGACTAAAATGCACAGTGATCCAAACCATGGTATATTCAATAAGCACACATGCATGTGAAAGTTGGACAATGAATAAGGAAGACCATAGAAATATTGATTAATTTGAGTTATGGTGTTGGGGAAGAATATTGAAAGAACCATGCACTACCAGAAAAACAAACAAATCTGTGTTGGAGGAAGTACAACCAGAATGCTCCTTAGAAGATAATGTGATGAGACGTCATCTCTCTAACACTGGACATGTTGTCAGAAGGGGCTAGTCCCTGGAAAAGCATATCATGCTTGGTAAAGTGGAGTATCAGAGAAAAAGAGCAAGATACCCAATGAGATGGATTGGCACAGTGGCAGCAGCAATGGGCTCAATTGTAAACAGTGATTGTGTGGATGATGCAGACATTGTTTTGTTCTGCTGTGCATAAGGTTGCTATGAGTCAGAACCAAATTGTCAGTGCCTAACAACAACAACAACAATCTATCTATCTAATCTATCTATCCTTTTATTTTAATTTGAATGAAAATTTTACAGAGCAAATTAGTTTTCTACTCAACAATTCATATACGTTTTTATATATTATTTATATATTACAATAAGAAATCTTGGTGGTGCAATAGTTAAATGTGTGGCTGCTAACTGAAAGGTAGGAAGTTCGAATCCACTGGTGAGTTTGTGGGAGAAAAGACATGGTGATGTGCTACCATGTAGATTATAGTCTGGAAACCCCTATTGTCAATTCTACTCTGTCATATAGAGTCGATAGGAGTCAGAATCAACTTGGCAACACAGTATGAACAATATATTGCTTAACCCATTTCACAGGGGTGCTAAGTGAATGCTATATTGTGATAAATGCATAAAGTCAATCTACGTAGAAACAGAACTACATGTCAGCCCATCAGCTATATAGAGGTATATTATGGTTTTCTAGTCATATCTCACTGGAGTATGGGAGATGGTGATAATAGTGATAGTAACAAAGTCAATGACGAGCATTCATTGAGAGCTTAGTCTGTACTCAGCAATATACTAAACATCTGATGTATGTTTTATACATTTATGGAGAGAATTGAACTATAGCACATGAGTGTATTTGAATTCTGGCACAGTTAACATTAAGAATAAAAAAGTCTAAAATTGCAATAGTTAATCTCTCTATATTAATGTATTTCAGCAGCCATAATTATTGAAGTAAAATCCAATGTATGTTTCTCCATTATTGGCAAGGGTTTGTAGTATTGATGTTAAAAGTTGTGACTGCCTCCTGCCCAGTGAGAGATTTTGGGTAGTATTAAATATTTTTTTGTTCTATGATATAGTCCTACAAAAGCATTTCTTCAATTGATCACTTCACTGATTGTCCCCTGATCCAAGTACATCACAGTGACCCTTCATATTGAGAGGACTACGTTTAGAACTTAAGAGGCTGAGTCCCCATAAATGGTAAGGAAACTGACAGCATCAGCAGTTTATTCATCTGGTTTAGATAAATAACAATGACAGATTACTAATGCAAGTTCAGGCTTGTCTTGGAAGCTGATGTGAAAGGTCAAAGAGAGGTATTTTTATAGCACAGAACTCAGTGCCTTTGATAGAGAGAAGATCCATTAAGACAATTGTATTTTTATGTAAAAATCATCCTTAAGGTTGTAGGAATTAGAATTTTCTTTTGGATAAAAAAAATCTATGTATATACATAAACACACACACACAGGAAAAGTGATTTAGTTGATCAGTATCTTCTTTGTCATTGCTGATCATTTTCTCATCATCAATTACCCAGGAATATCAATTAAATTTTGAGTTTACACTGAGTATAATATAGTATTTGTTCTGTGTGTGTCACAACAAACAAGTGAAAAAACAAAGAAGAAAGTGCAAACAAATAATTCCTAATACAGGCAAAGAAGAAAGAGATGCAAGAAAGATTTTGTAGTTTATGTGCTTTTAATCTCAAATTGTTCTGCTTACCACAATGCGGGTTACAATAAAACAAGCACGCAGTCCTAACTGGCATCATTTAAGCAGTTTATTCTCGATTAGTCTGAAACCTAAAGTGAGCTGAGCCCAGATTTGGTTTCCTGGTTATTTGGAATGTAATACTGGAATGCAAACCCCCTGCTGAGTATCTTAGCTAGTTATTAATTTTGTTGAGTTCTTATAGAATGTTATATAATTTTCATGGGAATTCTTTTGTATGGAGCACTTAAGATAATTCAAAAACCGTTTCAACAGTATATCATCAGAGAATTACTAGAAATTTAAGCCAGAATCAGAAGAGGATGTGGAATTACAGATATCATTGCTGACATCATATGAATATGGAAGCAGAGAATACCAAAAAGATGGTTCCTTGTTCTTCATTATGTTGACTGTGTGGATCATGACAAACTATGGATAGCACTGCAAAGAATGGGTATCCTAGAACACTTTGGTGTACTCATGAGAAACCTGTACACAGACAAAGAGGCAATGTTGGCAGTTCAAGCTCACCAGCCACTCCTTGGAAACCCCTATACAGGGTTGCTATGAGTTGGAACTGACTCAATGGCACTTAGCAACAACAACAACAACCAGGAAAAAAGAAGGTGTCCTGGTGTGTCACTTTAGGATAAGCACTTGACTGCTAACCACAAGGTCGACAATTCAAACCCACCAGCTGCTCCTCAGAAACCCTACATAGGGTTGAGATGAGTCAGAACTGGCAACAACAACAACAAAGAAAAGACATTTATGTTCATTGATTGGAAGACTTAATTTTGTCAAGATGTCAGCAGTACTCAAGCAATTTACAGATTTAACACAATCTCTATAAAAATTCCAACAGTAAAAGCCAGTCCTCAAATTCATATGGAATTGGAAGGAATCTTGAATCTTAACAAAGAACGAAGTACTAGAGTAACAGTTTTAATACAAAGCACACTATAAAGGTATAATAATCAAAGCTGCATGGTGCTGGTGTAAGGATGAACTTGTAGACCAATGAAAAATAATGTAGAGTTTTTAAAAAACCCATAGATGTAAATTTGTTTTTACAAGCATGTTTTTTCCAATTGCTGAGGGGAAAAAACCTGCTCAACAAATAATACTAATCAATGGAATCTCCACATGCAAAAGAATGAAGTAGGACTTATATCTCATACCATATACAAAAATTAACTAAAAATGGACCAAGAACTAAAGTCATAAAAATTTAGAAGAAAATAGAGTTAAAGCTTTAAGATCTTGTTTGACAATATATTTTTAGATATGACACCAAAAGTACAAATTACAAAAGGATTAATAGATATATTGGATTTAATTAAAATTTAATTACTCCATCTAAGAACTTTATTAACAAACTGTAGAGATAACCTACAAAAAGTAAGAAAATATTCTGTATTCCTGTATATGAAAAGTTTTTAATATCTAGACTATATAAAGAACTCCTTGAACTGAAAAAGAAAAAGACTAACAAAATAATTTTTAAATGGGCAAATGGTTTATTAAGAGATTAAAAAAAATTTCTAGTTTTGAGTGGGACCCAGAACAAGAGAAAGTTCTGCAACAGGTATAGGGTGCCGTACTAGCAGCTCTGGCACTTGGGCCATATGACCCAGCTGATCCAAAGGTGCTTGAAATGTCATTGGCAGATAGAGGTGCAGTTTAGAGTTTTCAGAAAGCCCCTATTGGTGAATTCCAGCACAGACCCTTAGGATTCGGGAGCAAAGCCCTGCCATCCTCTGCAGATAGCAACTCTCCTTTTGAAAAATCGTTTTTGGCTTATTACTGGACCTTGTTGTTGTTGTTGTTAAGTGCCATTGAATTGGTTCTGACCCATAGCGACCCTGGATAGGGTTTCTGAGGAGCAGCTGGTGAGCTTGAACAGCCAACCTTGCAGTTCAAATGGCTTTGTAGTCTGGCACATTAACCCACAGTGCCACACAGTTGAGACTTAACGCCTAACTATGGGTACCAGGTCCTCATGTTACCTGAGCTGCCCACTATGAATTGGGTGTTGTCTGGTATCATTGTCATAAACTTGGACATGCACAGAGCACTCACTCCATCATTAAACAGAAGTGGTATGTATGACCCCAGGCTCAAGCACAGCCTGAAGGATCAAGTTGCATGAGAAAGTGCTCCAAATGATTATGGTCTACACTCCTGTCACATTTCCTTTCTTCTCCCAGTCTATTTCTATAGCCTTATGGAAAGTTCCTTATGACCAGGTGACTGAGAAAGAGAAAACTTGTGCTTGGTTTACAGATGATTCCACACAATATGTAGGCACCACTAGAAAGCGAACAGCAACAGCACTACAGCCCCTTTCTGGGACTTCCCTGAAGGACAGTTGTGGTTGTTGTTGTTTAGTACAGTGTTGTTGTTGAGTGCCATTGAGTTGGTTCTGACATAACAACCCTGTATAGGGTTTCCGAGGTTTGAACTGCCAACCTTGTGGTTCGCAGTCCAATACTGATCCTACAGTGCCACAACCGAAGTCTATTAAGTGCAGTAGTGAAGGGAAACTTTCCCAATGGGTAGAATTTTGAGCAGTGCACCTGGTTGTTTATTTTGCTTGGAAGGAGAAATGGCCAGATGCGTGATTGTATACTGATTCTTGGGCTGTGGACTATGATTTGATAGGATGGTAAGGGACTTGGAACATGACTGGAAAATTGGTGACAAGGAAGTGTGGGGAAGAGATATGTTGACAGACTTCTCTGAATGGGCCTAAAAAGTGATAATGGTCTATGTGAAAGTTTACCAAAGGGTTATCTTGGTGGAGGAGGATTTTAATAATTAAACAGATAGGAAATTCATCATCCTTTTTCCTCGGTGACTCCTATCATTGTCCAATTGACTCATAAACAAAGTGACCGTGCTAGCAGGGATGGAGGTTATGTACTGGCTAAGCAGCATGGGTTTCCTTCCTAATGCTGATTTGGCCATAGCCACTGTGGAGTGCCCCATCTGTGCCAGCAGCAGAAACCAACACTGAGTCTGTGATATGGGTCCTTTCCTTGGGGAGATTAGCCAGTAACCTGGTGGCAGGTTGGTTACATCAGATCACTTTCCTCATGTAAAGGGCAGAGCTTTCTTCTTTATTTCTTCTTTATTCTTACTGAAATAGACACTTAATCTGGGTATAGATTTGCCTTCCCTGCATGCAATGTTTCTGCACAAACTACCATTTGTGGATTTACAGAATAACTCACTTACCATCATGGTACCTCACACAGAATTGCCTCAGATTAGGGAACTGACTTCACAGCAAATGAAGTGCAGCAATGGGCCTAGAATCAAAGAATTCCCTGGTTTTACCATGTTCCTCATCATCTTGAAATAGCTGGTTTTGATCAAACCATGGAATGGCCTTCTAAAGACACAATTACAGTGCTAGCTGGGAGGCAATACCTTGCAAGGTTGGGGTAATGTTCTCCAAGATGCTGTATATACTCTAAACAAGGGTAGAAATGGGAGTGGTAGCACTCATTCTTAGTAACACATTCGTAAATTTTTTTATTCTAGTCCCTGCAAACCTTTGTTCTTTGACTCTGAACATTCTTCTCCTAAAGGGAGAAATACTCCCACCTAAAGACATGATATTAATTCCATTGAACTGGAAGTTGAGACTACCACAGGCCACTTGGCTCCTATGAATGAACAGGCAAAAAAGGGAGTTACTGTACTGGGTGGTGTGATTGACCTTGACTTCCAACATGAAATTTGACTGACATTACATAATGTAGATGAAGAATTTGTGTGGAATCCAGGAGAGTCCTTACAATGCCTCTTAGTATTACCAAGCCCTGTGATTAAAGTCAATGGTAAAGTACAATGACTCAATTCCAATACTACTAATGCCCCAGACTCTTCAGGAATGAAGGTTTGGGTTACCCCACTAGGCAAAGAACATCAAAGCCAAGGTGCTTGCTGAAGGCCAAAGGAACATGGAATGGGTAATGAAAGAGCTTACCAGCTATGGCTATGTGACCAGTTGTAGAAATGAGGACTGTGATTGTTATGAGCATTAGTTCCTTGTATGTGTGCATCAAATATTTTAATTTTGTCCACTTATGAAATATAAAATGTAAATGAGGTTAGTATGCATATTAATTATATCATGTTAGGTGCATGTATGACTTTATTGTTGTTATTGTTGGATGTCATTCCAAATTACAGTGGCTCTGTATAGGGCTTCTAAGGACCAGCTGTTGGGTTTGAAACACAGCCCTTGAGGTTAACAGTCCAGAGCTAATCCTACAGCGTCACACCAGTACTCCTATACTTAACAGAATGAAACATTGTATTGTCTTATGCCATTCTCACAATAGTATTATTGTGACATTTGATACTATTGTTGCTGTCAGTCCACCTCATTGGGGGTCTTCTCTTTTTCACTGAGCCTCCACTTTTCCAAGCACCATATTTGTCCTGTATGGACTGGTACCTCTGCATAACTTATCTTATGTATGAGTGACTAAATCTCATTCTTCTGACTTCTAGGGAGAACTCTGGCTTTACTTCTTCCAGTACAGATTTGTTTGCTCTTCCAGCAGTCTGTGGTATTTTAATATACTTCTCCAACACCATAATTCAAATGCATTGATTTTTCTATTGTCTTCTGTGCTCATTGTCCAACTTGCACATGCATATGAGGCAAATGAAAATACCTTGGCGTGGGTCAGGTATACCTTAGTCCTCAAGCTTACAGCTTTGCTTGAACACTTTAAAAACATCTTGTGCAGAAGATATGCCTAATGCAATATGATGTTTGATTTCTTGGCTGAAGTTTGCATTAGTGTTGATTGTAGATTTAAGCAAAATGAACTTTTTGACAACTTCAATCTTCTCCATTTAGCATGATGTTATTTATTGGTTCACTTGTAAGGATTTATTTTTCTCTTTACATTGAGTTGCAACCCATACTGAAGGCTGTATTCATTTATCTTAATCAGTGGGTAATTTAAGTCCTCTTTGTTTCCAGCAAGTGAAGTTCTATCATCTTCATATTTCACACTGCTAATGAGTCTTCCTCCAATCCTGATGCCATGTTCTTCTTCAATATAATCCAGTTTTTCAGATTATTTGCTCAGCATACAGATAGAATATGTATGGTGAAAGATACATCCTTGGTGCACACTTTTCCCGACTTTAAACCATTTAATATCACCTTGTACTGCTCTAGCAACTGCCTCTTTGTCTATGTACAGATTCTTCATAAGCAGAATAAAGTGTTCTGTAATACCCATTCTTTGCGATGTTTGTCATGATTCACACAGTTCGAACAATAAAGCACAAGCAAACTCTTTCTAGTATTCTCTGCTTTAAGCAAAGATTCATCTGATCTTTTTGATGATGTCCTTCATTCCACATTATCTTGAATTTCTGGAAATTCTCTGCAGATATACAGTTGCAATCATTTTTGAATTATTTTCAGCAGTATTTTACTTGCATGTTATATTAATGATACTGTTCAATTATTTCCATAATCTGCTGAGTCACTTCTATTTGGAATGGACACAAGTATTGATCTCTTCCAATAGGTTGGCCATGTAGCTATCTTCCAAATTTCTTGGCAGAGATGAGTGAGTGCCTCCAGCGCTGCATCAGTTTGCTGAAATATTTCAATTTGTATTCAATCGGTTCCTGAAGACTTACTTATCACCAATGTCTTCAGTGCTGCTTAGATTTTCTTTTTTCAGTACCACTGGTTCTTGATCATAGTCTACTTCTTGAAATGGTTGAACATTGATCATTTTGTTTGGGTACAGTGGTTATATTCCTTCCATCTTCTTTTGATCCTTTCCACATCATTCAATATATTATCCATAGCATCTTTCAAAGTTGCAAGTTGGAGCTTGAATTTTTCTTCAACCCTTTCAGCTTGAGAAATAATGAGCATATCCTGCACTTTTGGTTTTCTAACTCCAGGTCTTTGCACATTTCATTATAATACTTGACACTGTCTTCTTGATCTGCCCTTTGAAATGGTTTGTTCAGCTCTTTTATCTCCTCATTTCCTCCATTTGCTTTAGATGCTATATGTTCAAGAGCAAGTTTCAGAACCTCATCTGACATCTATTTACATCTTTTCTTTCTGTCCTATCTTTTTAATGTGTTTCTACTTTATTTATGAATAGTATTCTGGTTGTCATTCCACTACTCTCCTGGTCTTTACTCTTTAGTGTCTAAACTATCAAATTTGTTGAGATGGTCTCTAAATCCAGGTGGGATATACTCAAGTCATATTTTGGCTCTTGTGGACTTTCTTTAATTTTTTTTAGCTTCAGCTTGACCTTGGATATGATTAAATTGATGTCCTGTTTCAAAAGTCTGCCCCTTTCATGTTTTGGCTGATGATATTGAGCTTTTCCACCATCCTTTCCCACAGATGTTGACAATGTTATTCTTGCGTACTACATCTGGTGAGGTTCCTGTGTATACTCAAGTTTTAATGTTGCTTTAAAAAAAGTATTTGCAGTGAACAAGTTGTTGGTCTTGTAAAATTCTATCAAGTGGTCTCCAGTATCATTTCTATCTCCAAGGCCTTATTTTCTAATTTAAAAAACTTTGCTTCCAACCTTCATATTCCAATCGCCAATAATTTTCAATGCATCTTGATTGCATGTTTGCTCAATTTCAGACTGAAGAAATTGATAGAATTTACTTTCATCAATGCTGAATTTAGTAGTCGGTGTGTAAATTTTAATAATAATACTATCAACTATTCTTGCGAGTAGTGATATGGATTTTATCCTATCACATAAAACATTGTACCTCAAGATAGATCTTTACATGCTCCTTTTGACAATTAATGTGATGCTGTTCCTCTTGAATTTGTCATTCCTGGCATAGTAAACTATATTGTTGTCTGATTCAAAATGGCTAACACCAGTACATTTCAACTCACTAATACCTAGGACATCAATCTTTACACATTTCATTTCAGTTTTGACAGTTTCCCATTTTCCTTGATTCATACTTCATAATTCCATGTTCCAATTATTCATGGATGCTTACAGTTGTTTGTACTCATTTTGAGTTGTCCCCTGATTAGTACATGAAGGTCCTGAAGGCTTTACTCCATTTGTGTCATTATGGTCAACTCTCCTTTGAGGAAAGGAGCTCTGGTAGCATAGGGGTTATGAGTTGGGTGGCTAATCTCAAGGTCAGCAGTTCAAAACGACCAGTGGTTTGGCCAGAGAAAGATGAGGCTTCTGCTCCCGTAAAGATTTACAGCCTTGGACACCCTGTACAGGGTTGCTGTGAGTAGGAACTAACTTCACAGCACATAACTTCCACCACCTACTGTGAGGAGGAAGCTCCTCCCAGCCATATTTTGAGTGTCTTCCAATTTGAGTGGCTCACCTTCCAGCTCTATATCTGACAGTGTTCTGCTGCTATTCATACGGTTTTCAGTGGTTAACCATTCAGAAGTAGTCTGTCTCTCCTTCTTTCTAGTCTGTCTTAGTATGGAGGCTCTACTGAAACCTGTCCACCATGGATGACTGTATTGGTATTTAATATAGTTTCCAGCATCCCAGCAACACATGAGCCATCATAGTATGATAAAATAATAACATCTGACCTTATAATTGTTTTTATTTATAGACTTTGTATGGTTAAAGGTGATTTGTTCAGGTGCCAAGTTGACAAGGAAAGGACGATGATAGTTAAGGCTTTGTGTCAGCTTGGCTGCCGAGATTCTCAGTGATTTGTCAGGTAAAATATAGTTATCCCCCATTATGTGATCTGCTATGAGCAGCCAATCAATTGACAGGAAGTTTCCTTCGGGTTGTGGTCTGTTTCCAATATAGTGAACCTTAAGGCAAAGTTTGCTTGCTTTCTGCTGTGTCTGGATTCTGCATCTGGCTCATCCTCCAATCTTCCAATGGTCTGTTCTGTTGCCTGCTGATGCTGGGAGACATCAACAGCTGGTCATCTTACCCGCCTGACCTGTTCTCTGCTGTTTGAACTGCCAATCTTGATTCATCTGCCCTGTGGCTCAAGCCTTACATCTGATAAAGGGACTTGGGACTTATCTTACCTCTACTATTGTGTGAGCCATTTCCTTCTTTTTTATATGCAAACTTCTCTTTTTAGGTACACGTATAAGCCTTACTGCTTTTGCTTTTCTAGAGAACCCAACCTAAGACAGTGGCTACTCAAAAAAATTAAACAAAATTAACATAAACCAAACCAATGGACAGTGAGTTAATTTCAACTCAAAACAACCCTATATAGCAGAGTAGAAATACCTGATACGAGTCCTGAGATGGCCCTGCAGGATAATCATTGGACCATAAGGTTGGTTTGCATCATAAGGTTGGCTGTTCAAATTTACCAGCTGCTCCTTGGAAACCTTATACTAGGTCATTATGAGTCAGAACTAATTCAAAGGCACTTAAGAACAACAGCCTCCACAGAAGCAGACTGCCACATCTCTCCTCCACAAAATGGCTGGTGGGTTCAAGCCCCCGTACTTTTGGTTTGCAGTCAAGTGCTTAACTTCTGTGCCCCCAGTGTTCCTTATCACCATATAGCTAAGCAATTCCACTCCCAAATATGTACCTAAAGATTTGAAATCTGGGACTCACACAGATAATTGTAAATCAATGTTCATAATTGCCAAATGGTAGAAACAATTCAAGTGTTCATCAACAGCTGAGTAATGTACTGATGTATGGCACACACATACATAGGTTTATTATTTAGTATGAAGAGAAATGAGGTTCTGATACATGCTATGGTATGGGTGAACTGTGAAAACTTCATGGTAAGTGAAATAATCATACCCCAAAGGACAACTATTTTATAATCCCAATTATGTTAAATATCTAGAATAATTAAATACACGGAGAAAGAAGTTGATTCATGGTTACTAAAGGATGGCGAGAAGAATGAAGCATTATTGCTTAAGAGATACTAGAGTTCTCTTTGGAGTGATAAAAACATTTGGAAACAGATAATGGTAAAAGTAGCACAAATGGTTAATTAATGGTACTGCAATGTACACTTAAAAATGGCTAAGATGGCAAACATTTTGTGATATATGTATGTTGTTGTTAAGTACCGTGGAGTCGGTTCCGACTCATAGCAACCCTGCACAGGGTTTCCAAGGCTGTAAATCTTTACAGGAGCAGAATGCCTCATCTTTCTCCCACAGAACAGCTGGTAGTTTCAAACTGCTGACCTTGAGGTTGGCAGCCCCGACTCATAACCACTATGCTACCAGAGCTCCTTTATACACACACACACACACACACACACATACACACACGTGTGTGTGTGTGTGTAACAAAGAAACTTCAGGAAGTTTGTGGAATATTACATTGTCTTTTAATTCCATTTTGCCATGAACTTTTTGAAGCCCCCGTGTGTGTGTGTATGTGTTGCACAACATATATATATATATATATATACATTTTTAATGATATTTATAAAACAAGAGAGAAGTTAGAAGATAGAGGAAAGTTGAAGAGAGGGTATAATTATTGGCACAAGATTTTCAAGGACTTAGATGACATGTAATCTGGAGTGACTTTGCAGGGTTTAGATTCCTGGTGTGGCACCGTAGGAGTAACACTGAACTGCAAACCACAAGGTTGACAGTTCAAACCCAGCAGCTCTTCTGACTTGATGGCACTTAACAACAATAACAACAGCCTTAGTCAACAGTAGGTTCATCTCTTCTGAATCAGAAAGGAAATAACAACAGATCTAGACATTTTGTGGTCAAAGGGTAAAGGCAAGAGGTTGAGGATTTCTTGCTATACAGTTTAATTTTTTTCCACAAAAAAAAAGAGGTGCAGGAATGGGTCTTGATGGGACCAAGGAAGTTTTAAAAGATCCGAATGAGATGTTAGATGTTTTTAAAGGATCTCTTGAGAAGGATGACTGGAAACACAGGTGCACAGAGTTACTAGCCCAATTAGTAATTGTGTTATCTTGTATGGTTTGGAGATCTTTCTCCTGTGATACATAATCAGCAGAATGGAAAGGTAGCTTGTCAAATTAATCCAGTGTTGGAGATTGTCCCGGCAGGTCATCAGAGAGACAAAGATCAGAAAATGAACCTCTTAAGATCTTATGGAATTAAAATAAGGCCTTTAGAGGTTCATATTACAGTAAGATTAATGGATGAGTGAATGTGATAAGGTCTGCTTTCTGTCTTTCCTGCTTCTCCTTTTTTCATGCTTTACTTTCTTTCAAGTTTGCTTGGCCTTCATTGTGTTGCTTAGTTTCTCTTTCTTAGAGTTGGATCCTGTTTCTAGCATCTTTCACTGTCAATGACTCAGGCAACACCTGCTACCCAGAACTTCTGCCACCTGGAAATCCCTTGAAGTGCAGAGCCAGTGTGCTAAGATCCTTTTGTATCAACTCCATTTCAGGGCAGACACATTTTTACTACACACCTGTGGCCACTATTTGGCCTCATGGTTCCTTTCTAGAAATGACCATCGCTCCCCTCCAGGTTGGTTGCTCTTCTGCCATTCTTCCCCATCTGGTCAGGATGTGTATTTTGGGGTATGCCAGAAAAGACAGAGCTAGAAAGCATTGCCTTTACTTTGATCTCACTAAAATATGTCATATAGAAATGGTAGTTAGAAGAGAAATCACAGTTGTAGCATTTACATATTTTCCTTTTCTGAGATCAAAAAGATGATAGCACTTTATTAGGTAATAGAATGTCTGCTAAATGGTTATATATTAAAATGTTGGTCACATATTCCAATTTTCTGGATTAATTCCAGAAAATCAACCTTTCTATTCTCTACATCTTGACCACACTTTACAAGGTTGAGAGTGTCAAAGCCAGAACTAGCTTGGCATTGTATGGATGTTTACAGGCTGCTGACTTTCTGCCCTGGGGCATTCTCCGACCCTTTGTTTTGTATGCTGATTGTATCTGACAGTCATCTTGTGAGGTTACTGCAGGGTTTTGGTCTGTCTTGATAGCCCATCTGTCTTGGCTCATCAGAAGGCACCATTTTCTTTAGAAAGACATCATGCTTCATAAAATAGAGGGTCACCAAAAAAGAGGGAGACCCTCAATGAAATGGATTGACACAGTAGTTCACCAATGGACTCAAGTATATCAACTATTGTAAAGATGGCACTGGATCAAGCAATATTTTGTTATACTATACATGGGGTAGCGTAGTGGTTACGAATCGGGCTGTGAACCGCAAGGTCAGCAGTTCGAAACTACCAGCTGCTC
>NW_006408540.1:3362514-3364781 GCF_000296735.1 Chrysochloris asiatica
TACGGTCTTCCTTATTCACTGTCCAGCTTTTGCACGCATATGAGGTTATTGAAAATACCATGGCTTGGGTCAGGCGCACCTTAGTCTTCAAGCTGACATCTTTGCTTTTCAACACTTTAAAAAGTTCTTATGCAGCAAATTTGCTTAATGCAATACGTTGTTTTGATCTCTTTACTGCTGCTTCCGTGAGTGTTGATAGTTGATCCAAGAAGAATGAAGCCCTCGACAACTTCAATCTTTTCTCAATTGTTAAGAATGTTGAGTAGGAGTTAATCAGATATAGCAGAGAGGGTAGAATGGGTAAACACTGTAGGTAGGAAATTAATGTTTCAGGAAATTAAGAAAGTGTGAATTTAGAGACTAAGGTGAAAAGTGGGGCAAATGAGGAATTAGACCAAGCATAGTCTTTCATCCACATAGGAAACAGGAAGTAATTTTTAAATAAAGGAGTAATACAATCAGATTGGATTCCTGGTGAGATGCTCTAGGATCAGCATTGGACTGCTAATCCTAAGGTCAGAAGTTCAAACCCACCAGCCACTTCTTGGAAACGCTATGCAGGGCTGCTATGAGTTGGAACTGACTCAATGGCATTTAACAGCAACAACAATGATAAGATTAGGGTCCAGCTGTGGCACTGGAGGCTAAGCACTGGACTGCTAACTGCAAAGTCACCAGTTTAAACCCAGTAGTTGTTCCTCAGAAACCCTATACAGTGCCATAATGAGTTGGAACTGACTTGGGCCACATAACAACAACATGATCAGAAATCGGTTTGTTAAAGATCACCCACAGGCCACAAAGTATCCAGTCAAGATGGCCAAAATGGATTTTGGTAGAACAGTTAGGGTTAAAAGCAGTGGTCCAGTTAATGAAGATGGTAGCTTAGAATAGCGTTGTGGCAATACCTATTGAAAGGGGTAGCTGAATTCATGTTGCATTTTGAAGATAATACTGATAGGATTTATTGACAGATTAAATGTAGGGACAGAAACAAAAAGAGGAATGATGAGTGGTTTCTAGGATCAGGCTTGAGTCCCTGCAAGAATAATTGTGACATTTAGTGGTCCTAAGATCAATATAATACCAAAATTTGTATTTAAAAATTTTTAAATAAAATTCAGAACTAAAATGTTTATATGAAAATTTTTGTTGGAAAACAACTTATTAATGAAAAATGTATGTATTTGTTTGTCATTGACACCGTCATTGAAAGTATTTTTAGTTAAAGATAGAATAACTCAAATTGCTGTAAAAGTCATAATATTTAGATGAAAGTTTGTAGAACCAAAATTCAAATGGAAGTGTGAGCTTAAAGTTCCAATAAAGAAGATGCGTTTGTAGCTATGTGTAGGGGTATATGTGGGCAGATTAGAGTCAATCGACAAGCTTAATTCTTTAGCTACCATATCCATAAATCTGTTATAGTCTTCTCCCACCTTTGCTGTCATGAAGATAGTAAACCTTATCCTCCTGTGAGATGATAAATTAAGACAGATTTTCTCCTTATTGGTTTTATGGATATCTCTACTCCCTAAAATTTGGAAAAAAAATGTTTTTACTTTAAGTTACTGTAAATAACAATTCAACTTTGATGACAGAATATTCCAGCTATTCTTTTCCTCCCAAGTTCATTGCTATTACTGTTTTGTGTTAGATGGGACCCTGGGTCCAATTATAGTTTTGCATTTAATTACAAACTTTGCATATGTGTGCATTAATTAGAAGATTTTATTGCTTTGTATTTTATGGCTGGAGGTTGTGAACTATAGCAATCCAGTATACTACTTAAGGGGATAATATAAATTTAGAATAATAAAATGAAATTTATAATGATCATTTCAGGCATCCAAAGTATTGTATAGAAAAATAATAAAGCATAAATACTATATACACAAGAGTCAAGCACATTCTCCTTTAATTAAGAGCTTTAATCTTGTAAAGAAGACATTTAAAGATCTGGCAGAATATATATTTGACACTTACTTAGGCTAAGGAGCTAAAATAAGGCTAAAAGTAAGACCCTACAATTGTGTTTAAAGGTATTCTATACAAGTGCTGTCCTCTAGTTAGCAAATGTGTTTTTCACAGTATGTGGGATGGAAATACTGAAAGTCTATGGACTAGACCTGAGAGAATAAGTAAACATATTGTAGATATGAACCTGGTTTCTCACTATTGGAGAAAGACATTAAATATGAGGAAAGGGAAAGCGAAAATAAAATTTGTTGTGTTAAATTGAAATCAGAGGTATCAGTAAAAATTTA
>NW_006408540.1:3365581-3371068 GCF_000296735.1 Chrysochloris asiatica
ATTCGTAACCACTATGCTACCAGAGGAGTATCTTAATCGGTAAAACTGTGTCTCCTCAAAATATTTGTCAATTTGATTGCATCATGATTATCCATGGTTTGGCTGTTATATAATCATGTAATGTGGCAGTTTTGTATGATTCACTATGATATGATCTTATGTGATAGATCAAGAAGACTAACTATGGATGCACATACACCCTTAATCCATCAAAACCCTGATCCAATGTAAGTTTCTACAGGATGTGACCTGCAACACCTTTTATCTTACAAGGACTTACTACTACCAAGAAAGAACAGCTAAGAGCAGAGTATGTTCTGTGCTGGGAAACTCCTATATCCAGAGTTAAGACTGATGCCAAGACCAATGGAGATCTCCAAGGAATGCCAGACCTACAGATGCTAAAAGAGGACAAGGATCTTCCTTCTAAACTGGGAGCTAATAGAAAAAACCGTCCTTTAGAGCTGATATTGTAAATTCAGACTTTAGCTTCCTAAATTATGAGGGAATAAATTTCTTTTGTGAAAGCTATCTACTTGTGGTATTTCTATACAGCAGCACTAGATAACTAAGACCATCCTCAAAGTGACCTCTGTGCTTTTGAACACTTTAAGGAGACCTTTTGCATGAGCTTTGGTCAAATGTAATACATCATTTGATTTATTGACTGCTATTTCCATGGGCATTGCTTGTGGACCCAATAACAGGAAATCCTTGACAACTTCAATCTTTTCTCCATTTATCATGATCCTACTTATTGGTCCATATGTGAATATTTTTGTTTTCTTTTGTTGAGGTGTGACCTGCACTGAAATCTGTATTCTTTGATCTTCATCAGTAAGTGCTTCAAGTCATCTTTGCATTTAGCATGCAAAGTTGTGTCATCTGTATATCACATTGTTAACGAGTCTTCTTCCATTCCTGATGGCACATTCTTTTTCTTATAGTCTAGTCTTCTGGTTACTTGCTCACCATACAGTTAGAATAAGTATAGTGAAATGATATAGTCCTGAAATACACCTTTCTTGATTTTCAACCATGTGGTATCCCGTTATCCTGTTCCAACAACTTCCTCTTGGTCTATGTACAGATTCTACATAAGCACAATGAAATGTTCTGAAATCCCCATTTTCACAATGTTCTCTGTAATTTGTTATGACCCACACAGTTGAAAGTTAATAAAACACAGGTGTGGTGCTACAGGATCATGCATTGGGCCACAAGGTCAGTTTGAAACACAAGTTTGGTGGTTCAAATTCACCAGCTGCTCCTCATTCCTCGGAAACCCTACATAGAGTCACTATGAGTCTGAATGACTCGACAGCATTTAACAACAGCAACAACAATATAGGTTAATGTACCCACATGTGTTCCCAAGCTCTGTTTGCAGAGATGGCATGTTGTTGTTGTTAAGTGCCGTCGAGTCGATTTCAACCCATAGCAACCCTGTACACGGTTTCCAAGGCTAGAAATTTTGACAAGAGCAGAAAGCCTCATCTTTCTCTCGCAGAGCGGCTGGTAGTTTCGAACTACTGACCTTAAGGTTCGCAGCCTGATTCGTAACCACTATGCTACCAGAGCTCCTTAGAGATGGCATAGCAACAAGAAAATTTAGTGTCTAGATATTGGTTTCAAAACATCAAGAAGAGATTACTTGTTGGGCTGTCAGGTCAATGGCAACTCAGAGTGATCCTCGAGGACAAAATGGAGTCCTGGTGTGGTGCCGGACTACAAGGTCAGTTGAACCTCAAGGTCAGTGGTTCAAACTCACCAACCATGCCTCAGAAGTCCTATTCAGGGTCGCTATGAGTTGGAACAGACTTGACAGCACTTAACAACAACAACAACAGCAGGACCAAGTAGATCTGCCCCAAGGGGTTTTCAAGATTTTTTTTTTTTAAGGAAGCAGGCTGCCACATATTTCTCCTGGTTGGCAGGATTAAACTGTCAACATTTTAGTTTGTAAATGGGCACTTAACCATCAAACTACCATGTTTTAGTCCTCTAGATTATAATCTAGAGATATCCAACTACTACAGCCAGAGAACACAACAGAAGTCTCAGTTTTGATAAGGACCTCCACTGTTCTGATACTTCACACCAAGCCTCATTCACACCCAATACAAAGGCAGTGCTACTTTTAAAACTCCTTTCATATTAAATACCAATTCTGTTAAGCACGACTTCAACTGTCACTACTTGTTATTTTTGGAGAAGCTTGATGCTCATAAGTTTGAAACATCCCATCCATTTGTTCAATGGGCTTTTGATAACTTTCGCTGTCCATTGAGTATGAAGTCAACACCAATTATGCTGCTGACTGCCTTGTTGATGATATTGATTAAGTGCATTTGAGTTGGTTCTGACTCATAGCAACCCTGAGTCATGAGGAGCAGCTGGTGAGTTTGAACTGCTGAGCTTGTGTTTCACAGTTCAGTGCTGATCCTACAGCACCACACCAGCTATTGAGTATTTTAGAACAGGTCACAGTAGTTAAAATATTCTTGTTCTTACCGAGTTTGCATACAAGATGCTGAACTACTCTAGAAAACCCAGAGCTTTGGGCCTGGTGGGATTTACTATGGCTGCAACTATAGAATGCCTGGAGAATTTAGGGATGAATGAAAGCTGACAGTGAACTGAGGACTGTGGGCTCTGTGTACATGTTCTGAAACTCCATTGGGATCAAGAAAAGTCGTCTTTTCAAAACCTTGCTGCATGAGCCTTGTTATCACTGAAACAGACCACTTGAGATGGAAATACAGACAGATTTACTGCTGATGACAGCTCACCAGGCTAGACTCAGCTCTCCATTGATATGCATATTCATTCTACTGGAAAAAAAATGATCTCCTCCTCTACCCTGGGACATTACTTCTGTGGGCTCCAGAATCTGCTATTTTATACCCACCTGCTGGTACAATATAAGCAGCCACAATAGGCATCAAGCTACGAAAAGCTCTGAGGAGCACTATTGCAGTGTGAATTGCTTCCCTGCTCTGCACTGTTTGGTGATTGTAAAATGGATTGCCAGATTAGCACAGACACACACTGTTTGTGTAAGAAACAGGGAGGGCAATTTTTTCCCCTGCTTCTCCTACCAGCTATTACTTACCTAACCCTTTGCAAAGTGAAGTATTTGCTAATGCATTTTCTTCATGGAAATTCAAAGGGCAGAATCACTAGCTTAAGCCCATACACAGTAAAATGACTTTGTCTTTTTTTTTCTGCCCTCAAACTACTTCGGATGCTAAGGTCCCAGGAGGCCACTGGCCTATGCAATCATTGGCTCAACCCAGAAACTTCCAGCACTTAATCTCCCTGTCCTTCTCTGTTTCACATCAGGAGCTCACTAAATAAACATAGCACCTTTTCCAAATGCAGAAAGTTGTTTCCAAAACACAGAAATAAGTTGACAAAAAAGGCAGAACTGCATGCAGCCTGGAGGTGTGGAGATTGCCTCATTCTTTGGGAGACTTGTGCAGTGGTGTGGGTAATCTATGTTAACATCTTGTCTTCAAGACGTTGACCTCCCTTTGATTCAGACATTCTAGAAAAGGATTCATTTCTTCTCCATTTCAAAGCTGTGTATCTGGCTTAGAAAATAGCTGCTTTAAACAGAAGCCTTTACACTTGTCTGGGTAAATTCTGTTCCAATTTTTGTTTTGGCCACAAGTCAAAGATAACAGCTGTGTGCTTGTGGGTTCACTGAACTCTACGTGCTTGTTGGCTGCATCACCGACCAGAGGGAATAACCAGTAATTAGAACATTTCGGGTCATCTTGGGAAGAACAGAGTTTTCTCATGTTTGGAAAGGTGAAGTGGCCTCACTCTGATTTTCCCAAATGTGGATATGTCAGTGACTGAGCGTGGAGCCAAATATACAGGCCTGCACACATCTCTACCATATCCTCTGTTTCCTAAAATATCACCTGATGAATGGAGTCTTAAAACTATATATTTAATATCTTTCAGCTTAACTCTAGCTTCACAACAGGCTTGAGCAATGGTAACAAGCAAACATATTAATGTATTCCTAGCACGTCAACATTTCTGATCATAATGGTTTGTGACTCAGACCTTGAAAGCTGTGGGGTTTCTTCCTAGTTGAATCAATACAAGTTTACATAAATATATGTTTCTGTTTTCCTTTTGTTCCTGCTTCAGTATTCATGTTTACTTTCTGGCAACAACAGATAATGGGCGCGTGGGGGAGAAAGAGAAATGGAGCAGCCAGGGAGATGATTTGGAAGATATTATTTGGGCGGTTTCTAATTTCTTTCCTGTTAGGACTTTAAAAAATTTTTTGTTTTGTTTTGTTTATGAAGACTAATGTGTTGGAATTTTCATTTGAAAAGATAAAATGTATCCTATGTATTTATAAACTATAACCATGAATACATTATGTGAGGGTTAATCAAAAAGTATTGCTACTTGGGTTCCAGTCGATGCATGCATGAGTTTATTCCAAACCAAATGTGTTTAAATATTTCTCTGAAATTTGTGGATGGCTGCAGACAACTTCTCTCAGTAACACACTTGTCTTTGTCTCCTTAGGGTGCCATCAACAAAAAGGTCCAATCTAAACATGGCTCCTGAGGAGATTTGCTGGGACAGTTAAATTCAAGGCAGAGAAATCAGCTCAGAAGGTTATGGCAACTGATTTTGATAGATTTCTGGAAAGAAATAGGGTGATCATGGGGCTCATTAAGAAGTTTTAAGAAAACTGAAAAACCGCACTAGTGAGAAAAAAAGTCAGGCAAGTTGTGCCAAGAAATTAATTTTATTAATCACAACAATGAACCCTTTCATTCTCTGAGGGTAGCAAGGGCTGTCCTGTGAGAGTTTTGTTAATAGACATTACCCCATCTATCCAATAGCCCTGATCTTGCCCCTTTAGACTTCTTTTTATTCCTTAAATTCAAAGAACATTTAAAAGGCGCATGATTTGAGCCTCCCAAGGACATCAAAATTGCCATTTTGACGTGGTGTAAATGGAAAAGCACAGAATTCTTTGGGGAAGGGTTGTTGTTGTTGTTAAGTGTCATTGAGTTGGTTTTGACCCATAGCACCCTGTATAGGGTTTCCAAGGACTGGCTGGTGTGCTTGAACTGCTGACCTTGCAGTTCAAACCTACTTTGCAGTCCAGTGCATTAAACCACAGTGCCACACCAGGACTCCCACGGAAATGCCACCTTTAGAAGTGTATACACTTATATGTAGGATATGCTTAAAAACAAAAACTTCACATTTTTTTTATATTTTTGTTTAATAAAGTTTTATATGATTTCTGTAGCAATGCTTTTTCATTGGACTCCTGGTGTGGCACTGTAGGGGCAGCAAAAGACAGCAAACCACAAGGTCAACAGTTTAAACCAACCAGCCGATCCTCGGAAACCCTCTACAGTGTTGTTATGAGTTGGATTCGACTTGATGGCACTTAACAAAAATAAAAAACACTTTTTAACTTACCTTCATATTCTAAGT
>NW_006408540.1:3372458-3386841 GCF_000296735.1 Chrysochloris asiatica
AGAGACACTGAAACTTGCTCTCCAGCATAGAGATGCTAAAGCAAATGGAAGAAATGAGGAGGTCCAAGAGCTGAACAGAAAGTTTCAAAGATCAGCTTGAGAAGATAAAGCCAAATATGACAACAAAATGTGCAAAGATCTGGAATCAGAAAACCAAAAAGGAAGAACATGCTCAGCATTTCTTAAGCTGGGGGAACTGAAGAAAAAATTTAAGCTTCGACTTTCATTATTGAAAGATTCTCTGAGCAAATTATTGAATGATGCAGAAAGCATCAAGAGAAGATGGAAGGAATACACAGAGTCACTGTACCAAAAGGAAATGGTTAATGTTCAACTGTTTCAAGAGGTAGCATATGATCAAGAGCCAATGACATTGAGGGAGGAAGTCCAAGGTGCATTGAAGGAACTGGCAAAGAAAAAGCCACCAGGAATTGATGGAATAAAAACTGAAATCTTTCAAGAAAGTAAGGTGGCACAGGAGGCACACACTCAACTCTGCCAAGAAATTTGGAAGACAACTATCTAGCCGACTGATTGGAAGAGATCCATATTTGCACCTATTCTAAAGAGATGTGATTCAACAGAATGCAGAAATCATTGGGCAAGCTCTTTGATATCCCATGTGAGAAAAGTTTTACTAAAGGTAATACAAAAATGGCTACAATCTTACATTGACAGAGAATTTCCAGAGGTTCAAGACAGATTCAGAAGAGGCATGCTAGTGTCCAATGGATCTTGGCTGAAAGCAGAGAATATCAGAAAGATGCTTACCTGTGATTTATTGACTATGCAAAGGCTTTAGATTTTGTGGGTCATGACAAGTTATGGACAACGTTGCGAAGTATGAACATTCTGAACAGTTGTGCTCATGAGGAATCTGTACCTGGACCAAGAGACATTTATTTGAACAGAGCATGGGAACATTGAATGGCTTAAAATCAAGAAAGATGTGTGACAAGGTTGTATTCTTTCGCCATACTTATTCAACCTGTATGCTGAGCAAATAATCTGAGAAGCTGGATTATATGAACTTTACTCTGAGGGGCCTGCTTTTCCCAGTTTTGTTTTGAGTGACTTCCAACCTGAGGGGCTCATCTTCTGACACTATATATGCTATTCATAAATTTTTTAGTGGCTAAGCATTCAGAATTAGCCTACCTCTCCTTCATCGTATTCTTAGTCTAGAAGCTCCACTAAGGAGCTCTGGTAGTTTAGTGGTTATGAATAGGGCTGTGAGCCGCCAGGTCAGCAGTTTGAAGCTACCAGCTGTTCTGTGGGAGAAAGATGAGGCTTTCTGCTCCTGTAAAGATTTACAGCCTCAAAACCCTATGCAGGGTCACTATGAGTCAGAACCGACTCCACGGCACATAACAACAACAAGAAGCTCCACTGAAACCTCTCTAGTGGGGTGACTCTGCTGGTATTTAAAATACCAGTGACATAGCTTCAAGCATTGCAGCAACATGCAAGCCACCACAGGGCAATAAACTGACAGACAAGTGGTGATCACATGCATATGATATGATTGAAAATACCATGGCTTGAGGCAGGCGCAACTTAGTCCTCAAACTGACATCTTTTCTCTTGAACTTTAAAGAGATCTTATGCAATAGATATGCCTGATGTAATTTATTGTTTTATTTCTTGACTAGTGTTGAGGTGGCTCTATAGGATAAACACTGCTTTGCTAACTGCAAGCCTGGTAATTTTGGTTCAAACCTTATCAGGGTTGCTATTACCGGAATGGACTTAAAGCACTAACAACAAGAAGCTTCCATGAATGTTGATTGTGGGTCCAAGCAAAATGAACTCTTTGATAACTTCAGTCTTTAATTAAGTTGTTATTTATTTGTCCATTTGTGAGAATTTTGTTTTCTTTAATCCGAAGTGCAATCCATGTTCAGAAAAAGTTGGTCTTTGTTCTTCATTAGTAAGTATTTCATGTCCTCTTAGCTTCAAGCAAGCAAGGTTGTGTCATTTGCATATCACAGGTTGTTAATGTGTCTTCCTCCAATTCTGATGCCATATTCTTCTTCATATAATCTAGTTTCTCAGATCATTTACTCAGCATGCCAACTAAATAAGTATGGTGAAGAATACAACCCTGACATACACCTTTTCTGACTTTAAACCATTCAGTATCCCCGCGTTATTTTTGAATGATTGTCTGTTGGTCTATGTACAGGTTCCTCATGAGCACAATTAAGTGTTCTAGAATGCCCATTTTTGCAATGCTGTCCACAATTTGTTATGATCCACTGAATCAAGTAAGCACAAGCAGACATTTTATAATATTCTCTTATTCTGTGCTTATAGCCAAGATTCATCTGGTACCAGCAATGATATCGCTTGTTCCATGTTTTCTTATGAGTCTGGCTTGAAGTTCTGGCAGCTCCTTTCTAATGTACTTTTGCAATCATTTTTGAATTATCTTCAGCAAAATTTATTTGCATCTTATATTAATGATAATATTTGATCATTTTCACATTCCACTGGGTCATCTTTGGAATGGGCACAAATATAGGTCTCTTCCAATCAGTTGACTCTATTGGTCAGCATGTGACAATTTAAATTGATTTTTAAAGTGAAACTGTTATTAGTTGAATAATGTTTCCCCAATATTCATGTCCTCCTTGAACCTCAGAATGTAATCTGGTTTGGAAATAGGGTCATCACAGATGTAACTGAGTTCAAATGAGGTTACAGTGTGTTAGGCTGGACCCTAAGTCCAATGACTTGTGTTCTTTTAAGAAGAGGAGATGACACAGACACACAGAAAAGGCCATGTGCAGATGAAATCAGAGACTGGAATGATGTAGCTGCAAGTCTGGAAGCTAGAAGATACAAGGGAAGTTTCTTCCCTAAAGTCTTCACAGAGAGCATGTCCCTGCTGACACCTAGATTTGAAACTTGCAGGTTCCAGGATAAATTGCTGGTGCTTTAAGCCATCCAGTTTGTGGTCCTTTGTTTTAGCACTATAGAAACTAGTCCAGTAATCTAGAACAAAACTGATGATACTAGATGACAATAAGGAATCCTCTTAAATAGTTATGATTGAAAAAAACTATCAGTAGCACATTCCAGTCCTGAAAGAGGTGCATTCAGAGAACAGAGCAGTTTATATTCACTGTGTCCCTTGGAATGTGTGTTCAACTAGTCCTGAGAACAAAGGACTCTGAATAAGGCAGGGCTGCTTAAAACACTCTTCAGAGGTATAAAGTGTAAGTTCAACAAGCAGAGATTAAGAAACACTGATCTTCCTGAAACAAAACACAAATGTGCCACCAGACTACTCTGTCATAGTTCCTATCTGCTTGGAGTGTCCCTTTAGAACTGAAAGAAGAAAAGGAGGTGGTGGGGAAAGGTCACCAGATCCTAGAGATGCCTACACTTATAAATTGATTTCTTTGTGAAGATGTAGAATCTGGGGAAATAGAGGAGAGTGTGCAGCAGATTTTTTTCCCCCTCTTCCTTAGCATTTCCAGCAATGAAATGATTGGTGTAAGACATTTACTGTCCTTCTGAGAGTTGAGTGTGACATCACAAACTTCTACATCCAGTAAACTTCTGTTTCTTATTCTATTATTTTTGAGCCCCATGCCCTTTCCAGTCGTTTGCATCAGTACGGTCCTTATGTTGTCACACAGGAGGTACATAGAGGCAGTGGTGGTTTCATGGTAGAATTCCTGCCTCTCCTGGATGAGACCAGGTTCAATTTCTGGTCAGTGTGCCTCATGTGCAACCACTACTCATCCCTAAGTAAAGACTTGTGCATTGTGAGGATGTTGAACAGGTTTCAATGGAGCTTCCAACCTGAGACAGAGTAGGAACAAAGGTCTGGTGACCTACCGCTGAGAATCTACCAAAGAAAAACCTATGGATCACAGTGGTCCTATATGAAACTGACCATGAGGATGGTACAGGATTAAGCAGTGTCTTGTTCTGTTCTGCATGAGGTCCCCAGGAGTTTGGGCTAATTACTCTGTAGCTAATGACAATATCACCTAATTTACCTAATCTGATTAATTTCTGAGCTAGCAAGTCTTCTCTTTTATTCTTCAAAGTGTCTTTATTTACATCATTGCTGTCAGTACCACATAGGTATTCATGTAATGATGAAAAAGGACCTCTAGAATGTCTCCTTCTGTTGTGAGAACCTAAATGAATTTAATGGCTACAGCAGAGTAGAGCTCTTCCTAACACACAGGAGCAAATTATGACTCTGTTTTCAGGGGTGGAAATAAAAATCCTAAAACTGAAAAAACAAATTTAAGAGATTAAAAAATCATCGGATGAAAGAAACAATAGTCAGTTTTCTGATATATTTAAAACTTGGTATTATTAGTGATCTTTACTATTGCCATCCTCATTTTATTCCTGTACTAAGTCCGTTCTTTTTGACTAATCAATATTCTGAGATACAAGTTTTTAGAGATGGATACAACAGTAGGCATAGTCTAGTCAAAGAGTCTTTAGTGAAAGAACAAGTTCTCTGCCTTCCATTAGGTTTTTTACTTCAAAGCATTGTTCCATAACAGTGCATAGTAAGGGCTATGTTCAGTCAAACAAAAGAATGAAGGAAATAAATATTTTTAAAGTAACTACTATGTAACAGGAGCTCTGGTAGCGTAGTGGTTACGAATTGGGCTGCGAACCTTAAGGTCAGTGGTTCGAAACTACCAGCTGCTCCGCGGGAGAAAGATGAGGCTTTCTACTCCAGTAAAGATGTACACCCTCAGAAACCCTGTACAGGGTCGCTATGGGTCGGAACCGACTCGGCGGCACTTAACAACAACAACAACTATGTAACAAGCAAGTGTGGTAGCTCCATTTGATAAGCACTGGACTGTGAACCACAAAGTTGGTGGTTTGACCTCACCAGCTACTCCATGGAGAAAGAAGAGGCCTTCAGCTCCTGCAAGGATTTGTTGTTGTTAGGTGCCATCAAGTTGATACCGACTCATAGTGACCTTATGCACAGCAGAATGAAACACTGTCCGGTCCTGGGTCAACCTCACTACTGTTGCCACACTTCAGTCCATTGATGCTGTCACTTAGCCAATCAATCTCGTTGGGGGTCTTCCTCTCCTTTTCTGACCCTCCATATTACCAAACATGATATCCTGCTCCAACGACTGCTCCCTCCTGACAATATGTCCGAAGTACGAGAGACGAAGTTTGGCCATCTTGGCCTCCAAAGAGCACTTTGGCTGCACTTCTTCCAGAACAAATCTGTTTGTTCTTTTGGCAGTCAATGGCACTTTTAACATTCTCCTTCAACACCATAACTCAAAAGCATCAATTCTTCTATGGTGTTCTTTATCCATTGTCCATCTTTTGTATGCATATGAGGTTACTGAAAATACCATGGCTTGGGTCAGGTGCACCTTAGTCCTCAGGCCTCGGAAAACTCACTATGGGTTGGAACTGACTCCACAGCACCTAACAACAGGAACAACTATGTAACAAGCTAGTTAGTGAAAACAACTGTTTGAATATATGTGCCATAGGCTAAGCACTGGACTGTTAACCACAAGGTTGGGTTCAAACCTATCAGCCACTCCTTAGAAACCTATGCGGGGTTGATATGAGTTGAAACTGGCTTGATAGCACTTGACAACAACAACTCAATGTTTTTTACATGTACAATTCAGTGACAGCAATTACATGAATCATGTGCAACTATCACCAGTATTCATTGCCAACTTTTTCATCTCCATAAACAAATATTCAATGCATCTTAAACTATAATTCCCTTTTTCTCCTCTCTCCTGCCCTTGGCTATGACTAATAAACTTATTTACTTATTCTACCTTTGCTTATTCTAGATATTTCATGTATATGGGATTATACATGATTTTTCTTTCTATGTCTATGTCAGAACAATGTTTACAAGGACCATGCATGCCATACAGGTATCAGGACTTTGTTTATCTCTATGATTGAGTAATAGTCTATTTTATGTTTTCCAATTCATCTGTCAATGGACATTCAAGTTATTTTCACCTATGGCAATTGTGAATGAACAATGAACAATGGTGTACATGTACCGGTTTTCTTCATTACTTTCAAGTCTCTTAGAATGAAATTGTTAGGCCATATTGTAGTTTATATTCCACTTTTTGAAAACCTCCAAACTTTTTTCCACAGTTGTTGAATCATTTTATGTTTCTACCAGCAATGGATGAAAGTTCTGATTTCAATACTTCTTTGCCAATATTACTTTTCTAGCTAAAACAAATAGTCTTAGTAGAGGTAAAATAATATCTCATTGCAGTTTTGATTTGCTTCTCCCTAACGACTAGTGATAAGGAACTCTGGTAGTGTAATGGTAAGGAATCGGGCTGCGAACCTCACGGTCAGCAGTTGGAAACTACCAACTGTTACGTGGGAGAAAGATGAGGCTTTCTGCTCCCGTAATGATTTACAGCCTTGGAAACCCTGCACAGGGTTGCTATGAGTCGGAACCGACTCCACGGCACATCACAACAACGAGTAATGATGTTAGGTCTCTTTTCATCTGCTTGGTGACCATTTGCATCTCCTTTGGTAAACTGTCTATTCAAATCTTCTACCCATTTTTGGATTGCATTATTTGTCTCCTTGTTGTTAAACTGCTAGCGGCGTTATGTTTGAGTCACTCAATGCTTATTTCCATGAGGTTGTTGTTGTTGTTAAGTGCTGTCGAGTCGATTCTGACCCATAGCGACCCTGATAGGGTTTCCGAGGAGCAGCTGGTGAGCTTGAACTACCAACCTTTCAGTTCAAACGGTTTTTCAGTCTGGCGCATTAATCCATAGCGCCACATTATGAGGCAGGTGGGGAGAAAACTGAGCAAAATAGAAGTAACATGGGTTCCTAATTATTCCAATCATGAGTTTAATAGGCTCTTTATATTTGGAATTACAGTGGTCCGTAGGGGACATCTGGAAGGGGCAGAGTGGAGCTTTATAGCATAGGAAGGCTCCTGTTTGGAGCCCAATCAGATTCTTAGGGAACAAATCCTATCTGGTCAACTAGAGGATCTTTTTGTGTAAGCATAAGGTGAGGGTGCAGGGTATAGGAAAGGTTCCTACTTTTAGTTTATAATGGCATGTGGCCTATCCAACTCCAGAGCTTTTGAATATTGTATGACTATAAGAGCTAGCATCTACTAAGCAAATAACTCTGTACCAGGCTTTGTAATGACTTGTTGTTAAGTGCTGTCGAATCAATTCCAACTCATAGTGACCTTGTATAGGGTTTTCAAGGAGTGGCTGGTGGGTTTGACCCACTAACCTTAAGATTAATAGTTCAGCACTTATCCTACAGCACCACACCAGGAATTCACTAATGACTTAATGGGTATCAATTATTTTCATCCTTATAACTCTATAAAGTAGATGTTACTGTTATCTATTTTACATAGAGAAAGTTGAAGAAGTAGTTGAGCAGCAGAAAAATGAAGTAACTTGCCAAAGGTCACAGAATGGATAACAGAATTGGGGTTTGACTCAAGGCAGGCTGGCTTCAGTCCTTGCTCTTTGTGATGATTGTTTTTTGTCTTTCATTCATATTCTTTATAAAATTGGCTTAGAAGGATGAGGCTTCTGTTCCATGACTCTTGTTTGTTGTTTATCACCCCATTTCAAGCTGCTGCCTCCTGATTCATATTAATTCTGAGGGAATCCCTTCTCTCTTTGAGGAAATTCAACTCCCTTGATTTTCTTTATTGTTCAGAATGAAATGGTCCATTAAACTCAGCACTCTTCAAAACCAAATTACTAGCAAATGATAAGCTAATTTTCCTTTCTTATACAATTAACCCATTATCATCAAGTTGATTACACCTCATAGTGACCATTTAGGACAATGTAGAATTGCTCCACAGGGTTTCTGAGACTTTAGCTCTTCATGGGAGCAGATAGCCTCATCTTTCTTCTGGGGAGTGGCTGGTGGGTTTGAATCACTGATCTTTTGATTAACAGCCCAAAGCATAACCGACAGCACCACCAGTGTTCCTTTCTTGGATGATACCAAAACCAAACCAAACTCACTGCCATCAAGTTGATTCTAACTCATTATGACCCTGTATAGGGTGTCAGAGGCTATATATCTTTATGTGAGCAGAAAGTCTCATCTTTCTCCCTTGTAATGGTTGGTGGGTTTGAACTGCTACTGCAGTGCTTAGTACCACCAGTTCAGATAGAAAGGTCTTAATTCTTAAATTTCCCTCCCAGGTGGGTGTGAAGGTTTCCATCCCATAATTTAAATATAGCAAAGAAAACGAACAATAAAACAGTTGAATCTAGACAAGGTACTCTACATATTCTGCCACAGAGATAATCAAAGGATAGCTCAAAGTAGAGAGAGTACAGAGCTGAGGCTCTGGTGTCTGGACCTGGGTTTAAGTCTCCATTCCTCCTTATAAGAAGTTAGTGAGTATCCAGCCACTCTAAAGCCGTGGTTTGTCAGCTGCAATGCAGATGTAATTCCTAGCTCATTGTGTGGCTGTGAGAATCAAAGGAAATGGTGTGTTTTAAGTACTCATCAGAGTCTGACTGTATTACGTTTTTAATGAAATATATTATCACAACATGTTATTATAAAACCCATGACTATGGGATTGGAATCTTAGTGTGGCACTGTAGGATAAACACTGGACTGCAGATTGACTTGAACTACCAGGTGGCGGTTCAAACCCACCAGCCACTTCTCAAACCCTATACAGGGTCCCTATGAGTGTGAACTGACTCTAATGCATAGCAACAGCAACTATGATTCAGGGATTGACTAGGGCAATTGCATTTTAAAAAACTAAATTGTGATAAAACATATATAACAAAACATTTGCCACTTTTAGTATTTTTAAATACAGCAATTTATTGAAGTTGATTACATTAATCATGGTGTGTAACCATCACCACTATTTGTTTCTAAATTCTTTTCATCACCCTAGCTGTAGGATAAAGCAATGGACCGGAAGGTAGGTTTAAACTGCAAGGTCAGAGGTTCAAACCCATCAGCCACTCCTCAGAAACCTATACAGGCTTGCTGTGAGTTGGACTCAACTCTACGACACTTTACAACAACAGCAATAAAACAGAAATTGTTGTTAAGTGCCATCAAACAGGTTCCAACTCATAGTGATCCTGTATAGGGTTTCCAAGGTGGGTTTGAACTGCTGACCTTGTGGTTAACAGTCCAGCACTTATCCTATAGCACTACAACATCTTTTAAATGACACCTGTCCATTTGCCTCTCCTCCCAGTCCCTAGTAATCACTAATAAACTTATATCTGTTTATACTTGCCTACTTAAGCTATTTCAAATAAGTCAGATCATATTAAATTTGTTCTTTTGTGTCTGACATTTTTTCATTCTGTCTAATGTTTTCAAGGTTTATCCATGACATGGCATGTATTAGAAATTAATTTCTCTTTAGGAATGAGTCATGTTTTATTATGAGACCCTGAGTTGCACAAATGGTTTGTACTCATCCTCTTAACACAGGTTGATGGTTCTAACCCATCTTAAACTCTGCAGAAGAAAGGCCTAGTGATCTACTTTCATAAAGATTGTTGTTGTTGTTGTTGTTGTTATGTGCTGCGGAGTCGGTTCTGACTCATAGCGACCCTGTGCAGGGTTTTTGAGGCTGGAAATCTTTACGGGAGTAGAAAGCCTCATCTTTCTCCTGCAGAACAACTGGTAGTTTCGAACCGCTGACCTTGCAGCTCGCAGCCCAATTCGTAACCACTAGGCTACCAGAATACAGACCAGAAAACTCTATGGAGCTCAGTTCTACTCTGTAACACTGGGATTTCTATGAGTCATGAGTTGGAATTGACAGAGTTTGGTATTCCATTTCATGGGTATTTTGTTTATCTTTCCTATTTCTACTTTTTGGCTATTGTGCATAGTTCTGTAAGGAACAATGCTGTACAAGTATTTGTCTAAGTCCTTGCTTTCAAGCATTTGAGGAGGGAATTCTGAGTCATACGACAGCTCTATGTTTAACTTTTTGAGGAACTACTAAACTCTTTTTAGTTTCAAAAGTATGGTCATGGTTTGGTGTTAGACAAATGGCAATCACCACTACGGATGAGGGTTTCAATTACTTCACATTCTCATCAACACTTGTCAGTTTTTTCTTTTCTGATAATAGTCATCCTACTAAGGATGAAGTGGCCCCCCACTATGGTGGCATGATTGTATTTGAAGCCTGTAAATTCCTTGAATAGGAGTCCTGGTAGAGTACTTGGTTGTTAACCAAAAGGTTGGTAGTTTGAACCCATCTATAGACTCTATGGGAGAACAATTTGAAGCTCTGTTCCTATAAATATTATAGCTAAGAAAACTCTATGTTGAAGTTATACTCTGTCACATAGGGCCTCTATGAGTGGAAAACAATTTGATACCATCTAACAATAAAAACAATAAAGGCCTTGAAGATCTTCACTGTGACCCAGAATTTCTTAAATCAGTTTGGGACTTGCTCTAACAATCCTTCTCTTTCTATGTAAAGATGACCCCATCTAATATCAGATTTCATTCAAGATCTATTATGAAAGTCTGATAGGAATTTCAAAGCAATTCTATTATATCTAAAATATTTAATGAAATATCAAATAGAACAAAAAATTTTTACAAGTCACATTAAGAAAAGTTGACTGAAAACATATTAGAAGTCAAAGGTACAGAAAGTCACAAATATAGAAAGAAGGAAGAGAGAGAAAATATGAATTAATAATTTAGTTATTTAGATTGAACACAACAAACTTTAAAAGTCAGACCATGGTTTGATGTCAGACAAATGGCCATTACAATCTTTGTCATGTGTCTTTTCCCGTGAGCTAGTAGTAGAAAGAAAGGCTAAAAAGAAGTAGCTGGTTTGGCCATTAAAGGAGTCCTGGAGCAGTGGCCAAGTGTTGGGCTACTAATTGAAAAGACAGTTAAAATTCACTAGCCACAACATGGAAGAATGTTAAGGAAGTCACCGTCTGTCAAAATGTCTGGCTTTGGAAACCTTATGGAGCAGTTCTATCCTGTCCTATAGGGAAGCCGTGAGTCGAAACCAACTCAATGGCAGTAGGGATTTTTTTGGCTTGGATTTAGCTATTATGGGCAGGAGAGAATACTATGTTCTGAATATTGTTAAACAGCAGAGGCAAAGGCACATGAACACTGAAACAATATAGGCCCAGGTCCCAAATTGGACCAATATATTGGGAAGAGTGGCAAATTATCTTTTAATGAGTGAGAGTAGCTTTAAAGACATGAGTCATAAACCAGCTCATAGGATCAGAAGGCTTGTGAACATATGAATCAGGAGAATCCTGAAAAAGAAGAAAAGATAAAGTGGTAATGAATGATGAGCAAGGATTATAAAAAAGACTCCGGCCTCTGAGGAAGTGTTTAAGTAATTCTGTTTTCAGTCTCTTGGTAAACATATATTTCTTCAGCATCTATTCTGTGTTAGGCATCGGACTAAGCATGATGATAAAGATTTCAAAACATGCAGATTTGTTTCTTCCAATTTTGCATTAAATGGAATTCCTCATAATTCTAATATATGTTGCTATTAGCTGCTGTAGAGTTGGCCCAGACTCAAGATGACTCCATGCACAATGGAACAAAATGGTGCCCAATTCTGTGTAATCTCCACGATCAGTTATGGATCACAACTTTGTGATTCATAAGGTGTTCACTGGTCAATTTTAAGAAGCAGATTGTCAGATCTTTCTTCCTAAATTCTATTATGTAGACAGAGGCGATTGTCAGTTAAACTTAATTTTTATCTAAACAATGCTTATATTTTTAATAGAAAAATTTGTAGTGTGTGATAATTTCAAAAATGCTAAAGAGACCAATTTATAAAAACTATCAGGAACTAGTCATTCTTTAAGGCATACATATGAAAGATTGAATTATTGACCTCAAATCTTTATCCTGTCTGGTACACACAATTGTTGCCATATGGAGGAAAAATGTTGGATAATATGATTTTGGTCTTAGCCTAGGTGGTTTGCTTTGGCTGATGAGAGGTTGACCCATGGGATACAAGCAGGGTCTTCAAATATGCTTACTTGGTGGCTTTGCCTTTGTGTACATCTACTATTGTTATTAGGGTAAAAAACTCTAAGTCAGAGCAGACTTGATGGTACCAGGAAGATGAAAGAGTCAACGGTCATCTCTAAACTAACCTACAGCTGAACTAAACACAGACTACGCGATTCCAGTCTGGTCAACAGACAGATACATTGGAATAAATGAATAGCATTTTGGAGTGGCTTAAAATAGGGTAATAGCTGACTGATACCTTGCGAATTCATTTTTATTTCAGTGAATAAACACTAGAGAGATATATCATTGAGTTGTCCCTGGAAGTATTTATAATCCCAAATCATAAAAGTCCCAAGTACATGGTCTCAAAACTGCCTTCTACATGGTGTTGGTGTTGGTGGTGATATGCCTTGGAGTCAGCTCAGAATCATAGCAACCCTGCATAGGGTTTCTGAGGCTGAAATCTTTATGGGAGTAGAAAGACTCATCTTGCTTCCACAGAGTTACTGGTAGATTCAAACTGCTGACCTTGTGGTTAGCAGCCCAACTCATAACCCATATAGTTATTAGTTACTGCTGAGTTGGTTCCAATTCATGGTGATGTTTGGGATGACAGAAGCAAATGTAACCATGCCCTGAGATATCCTCATGATCACTGATGTTCTTGAAATCCATTGTTGCAGCCAATATATATTTTGAATGTCTTCCAATGTAGGGGACTCATATTCAAGTACTGTTGTTGTTGTTGTCAGGTGCCATCTAGTCAGAACTGAGTCATAGTGACCCCATGCACAGCAGAACGAAACAATGTCCAATCCTGGGCCAACCTCACTACCGCAGCCACACTTGACACCATCAATGATGCCACCTGGCTGATCCATCTCTTTGGGGGTCTTCCTCTTTTTCTCTGACCCTCCACCTTACCCAGCATGACATCCTTCTCCAGAGACTGTTCCCTCCTGTATTGTACATAAGATTTACATTGCCTAATTTTCAGAAGTAGATTGTCAAGTTTTTCTTCTTAGCCTGTCTTAGTTTGCAATCTCTGCCAAATCCTGCCCAATGTAGATGACCCTGCTGGCATTTGAAAAATCAGTGCCATAGCAGATGCAACAGTGGCATGCATCATGCTGTTGTTGTTGTTAAATGCTGTAGAATCAGTTCTGATTCCTAGGGACCCTCTATTGTTTTCCAAGGTGCAACTCGTAGGTAGGTTTGAATTGCTAATCTTTTGATTAACAGTTCAGTACTTATCCTACAGACCCACACCATAGTATGACAAAATGACAAACAGATAGATGGTCGATCCACACAGTAAATGATCAGTAAGGAGTTAGGGAATCTGGTCTCAAATATATTTGACTCTCTCTGACTATACAAAGTGAATCTTAATGAAAAAATTAAAAAGAATCATTTGGAAGAATGCCTATGATGTTTTGAAATACTTTTTATGTATTAGATCCTCTGTGGCTGTCTCAGGTATGGGCTGGCTTGGGGAGGGGATCTTGTTTAACTAACAAGTTCTCCTGGGCTTTGCATTTAAACATCTGTGATTTTTACAAAGTCCTTAAGATGCTTCTTGCATGTAAAGTAATTGCAGTTTTGAAGAAAAATTTAACACTCCTTCAGTGGAACTACAGTTTTTCTATTATCATATTCTGAATCATTCAGGGAGGCTTCAAAAAATTTGCAGAAAGATTCCACTGTCTTTTAATTCCATTTTCCCACAACATTTTGAAGTTCCCTTGTAATGTAGTATGAGTATTGTGCTGTGATTATTACTATTAAAAATTTTATAATTTAACAAATATTTCCATTGTTCAAAAATGATACTGTTTTAAACCCATATACTCTAACATCTCTAATTTAAGGGTTTTCAATATTACTCTGACACTTTGATGGAGCCTAGAACAGTTTTCCATACTTGAAAGCAGGTTGAGTAAGAATGAGTCTATAAAAGTATTAGTTTCCAAGTTCTACTATAACAAAATACCACAAACTGCCTGACTTAAAACAGCAGAAACCAATTCTCTCACAGTTTTGGGGGCTAGAACATTGACTTCAGGGTGATTTCTATGAGGCAGATGTCAAGCATGACTCCACCTGCCAATGCTCTTTATTAATTCTGATACTAACTGTTCCTCTCAAGGTACTCTCTGATTCTCTGCTGGGTTCAACAATTCATTGCAATGGCCACACAGAACTCATAGGACAATACTCACAATTATAGGGTTTATTAGGGAAGTTAATAGGTTACATTTCAGGATCATTAATGTTCTGTATACAGCTCAGTCTTATAGAAATCAGCTTTGAGCTAATGATAACTTTGACTCTCTTTCCC
>NW_006408540.1:3388059-3389079 GCF_000296735.1 Chrysochloris asiatica
GACGTGAAGGCACACAAACACCATTACCACCATGGGCAAAATATTGAATGATGCAGAAAGCATCAAAAGAAGATGGAAGGAACACACAGTCACTGCCCCAAAAAGAAATGATTTATATGCAACCATTTCAAGAGGTAGCATATGATCAAGAACTGATGGTACTAAAGGAAGAAGTCCAAAATGCAATTAAGGCATTAGTGAAAAAGAAGACTTCAGGAATTGACAGAAGACAAATCAAAATCTTTCAAAAAACTGATGCAGCACTGGAAGTGTTCCAGGAAATTTGAAAGACACCTACTTAGCCAATCAATTGGATGAGATCCATATTTGTGCCCATTCCAAAAGAGATGACCCAACAACAGAAGATAGTAATCATCAAACAATGTCATTAATTCAAACATGGTATCAATAGTATATCAACATTGAACTGACAGAAATTCAACCTGGAAACAGAAGAGGATATGGAACTAAGTATACCATTGCTGATGTCAGATAGACCTTGACTGAAAGCAGAGAGTACCAGAAAGCTGTTTAATTGTGCTTTTTGACTATGCAAAGGCTTTCGGCTGTGTGGATCATAAACTATGTACAACATTGTAAAGAATGGGTATTCCAAACTGTGCAATTGTGCTCATGAAGAACCTGTCCATAGACCAAGAGGCAGTTGTTCAAATAGAACAAGGGAATGTCAAATAGTTTAAAAACCAGAAAGGTAGCATACCCGGGTTGTATCCTTCCATCATACTTACTCATTTGTACACTGAGTAAATAATCCAAGAAGCTGGATTATATGAAGAAGGCATGATATCAAGATTGGAGCAAGACTTATTAACAACCTGAAAGTTGTTTGTTGAAAGTTAAGAGAACTTACGATACTTACTGATGAAAAACAAATACAACGTTCAATATGGGTTGCACCTCAGTGTTAACAAAACAAAATTCCTCACAACTGGACCAAAAATAACATCATGATAATTGGGGAAAAGATTGAAATTGTTGAAGACTTCATTTTGCTCAGAT
>NW_006408540.1:3389265-3462450 GCF_000296735.1 Chrysochloris asiatica
GCTAAGAAAACACTCTGGACATAGAAGACATGATTACAGATTACCAATGATCTCTTTCAAGAAGCAACTAAAGATGACAGTTTGAGGAATAAGGTATACCTGATCTAAGTCATAGTATTTTCAATGACTTCATATACATATTAAAGTTGGACAATAAATAAGGAAGCCTATAAAAAATTGAATGCATTTTAACTTTGGATTGGCATGAGATAGGTTGACATGGTAGCAGCAACAAGAAGCTCAAATGTAACAACTACATGAGGATGTTGCAGGATCCAGCAGTGTTTTGTTCTGTTGCGCAGATGGTTGCTATGAGTCAAAACTAATTGGATGGCACCTAACAACTACAAACTTTGAAATAATAAGCTCCTGTTGCTAAAACCATCCATTTGTGGTAAATCTGCTACAGCAGTACTGTTGTTGTTGTTAGGTGCCATCGAGTTGGCACTGACTAATAGTGACCCTATGCACAGCAGACGGAAACATTGCCCAATCCTGGGCCAACCTCACTATTGTTGCCACGCTTGAGTCCATCAATGCTGCCACTTGCCCAATCCATCTCGTTGGGGGTCTTCCTCTTTTCCTCTGACCCTCCACCTTACCAAACATTAAATCCTTCTCCAGTGACTGGTCCCTCCTGACAGTATGTCCAAGGTATGATAGACAGAGTTTGGTCATCTTGGCCTCCAAAGAACACTCTGACTGCACTTTCTCCAAAATGGATCTATTGGTTCTTTAGGCAGCCATGGCACTTTCAATATTCTCTTCTATGGTCTTCCTTATTCATTTTCCAGCTTTCACGTATATATAAGGTTACTGAAAATACTATGACTTGGGTCAGGCATACCTTAGTCCTCAAGCTGACATCTTTGCTCTTCAACACTTTAAAAAGGTCTTGTAGCAGTACTAGATAACTAAATAACTGAGCCCCACAGACTACACCAAGTTGACACATAAAATTAATCATCACAATAATCAACACTAAAGGGCTTTTGTCAATGAAACAATTAAATAAAAATAAGGGTCTAGCACTTATGTTAAATGAACCTGGCCTAGAACAAAACCTTCATTTCTGAGACTATGACTGACATATTCTTTGAAATGGCACTGACAGCCAGAGTGGGTTGGAGCATTGGTTACCACTCATCAGAGAAGATGAGTGATAGGTTTACTTGGTACAGTGAAGTTACTTTAAGGAAAAGTGATATGTTGGCAAAATAGTAGGGTGGAAATCTATCTACTCATATATATATCACTCTTCAAACTGTAGGGCATGTCTAAGAAAACACTCTGGACATAGAAGACATGAGCACAGATTACCAATGATCTCTTTCAAGAAGAAAATAACATTTTTGGGAAATGCAAAATGGTCTAACCACTCTGGAAAACAGTATGGTGCTTCCTCAGAAAGTTGGAATTAGAAATACTTTATGATCTGGCAATTCCTCTACTTGGTATATATCCACGAGAAATACAAGCCATGACACGAATCAATATATGCACACCAATCTTCATAGCAGTGCTATTCATAATAGCAAAAAGATGGAGACAGCCTAAGTGTCCATCAGTGGAAGAATGGATAAACTTTGATACATACATACAATAGAATATTATACTACCTTGAAGAATAACAAGGAAGCTGCAAGCCACCAAATAACATGGAACCTTGAGAACATTATGCTGAGTGAAATTAGTCAGTTACAAAAGGAAAAATATTGCATAAGAGGTGGAGGGAGGTGACAGTAGAGTGCAGGGTAGGGGGAAGACATATCATAGTTTGGATGTTGGGCAAGGCAATACACAAGAAGGGGGAGGGGTGGAAGAACAAGGTATAGGGGAACACTGAGACAGGTTTGTATGGACTAAATGAGATAGAGGTAAATAGTGATGTATGCTCAACCTTGGAACAATAGGGCTCTGTGATATAGGGATTGGACTATAGTCTTGGAACAATAGGGCTCTGTGATATAGGGATCGGACTATAGTCTTAAGAGAGGAAATAATACTAAGATGCTTGACTGCCTTATGACTATTTATTTCCCTTGCCTACTATTGTAAAATAGACATATGAGTGGGATAGAAAGGAATGTCAGGAAACATGATTTCAGAAAGCTTATAAGTCTGTCTTCAGCCTATAATTGAGTGGAATACCTAAAAGGGGTTCTAGAACTTGCCCAGTGAGAAAGGCCTCTTGCAGAGCTTTTGATGGAACCCTGAGTCCCATCTAGAACCTTCTGAGGTGGGACATTCCCACTAGAAAAGACAAGCAGACCAGTCTGGAACAGCTAGAGCAACAGAAGATAACATCTTCAAAGAAAGATCAGCAGGAAAAACCCAAAACAAAAATAGCAGAATGATTGGCTATTGCAAGAATAAGCAAGTTGTTTGCCATCAAAGCAAGCAATCAAGTCCTTTCAAGACAAAAGTCTCTCTAAGACTGAAACTAAAAGGGAACACAAGAGCAGGCATGTAAGCTCGCTGATGACCACATCTGTCTACTGGTGAGTGCAAGAGGGGAAAGGCAGCAATGAAGAAGCTAGACTCCTGTTGACTTGGAGATGAGAGAGAACAAAGGAAGAGCTGGTTGGTCCAAAGTGTGGTGAGACCAGGGGACACTTGAGCCCATGGGCAAGGACATAGCTATAGAGGGCTATAGCTGAGAGTGAAGCATCCAGGTGGTATGAAGTGAGGGGAGACTCACAAGAACACCCACACTTGCAGGTAGTACCCATTTGACCTAGCCTCAATGGCTTGATAATCAGAACTTGACTAGAGTAAGATAAAACAATTTTTGATAAAGGAAATTAGTGTAAATTGCTACAATTTGATGAAATTGACCTATATTCATGGATGTAGTAACTTAAAATACCAATAGAGAGGGAAGAAGTTGTCACATCAAGTATCAATGCTACCCCCAATGTATAGAGGGTGTATAGGGATGGGCAACTTAGACATTGGCTACTTGAAATGAGGAGGTGATAAAGGCATGAAGTGACTAGCTTATAAGTTTTCAGGAGGGAGTTTAGTTTAAGAGTGTGCAGGGAAGGTAGAGTCCCTACTGAATAATTTTCATCTTGTCTAGACGGGTCTGGGAAAAAGAGATGGGGGCAAGATTCTTATAATTCAGTAGTGAGTAATTGTTATCATAACAAATTGCGACTGTCACATTTGTAAAGGTAGAAGTTTTGTAACAAAAATGGGGAGTACTTATTGTTACAGTCCAGAAACAGAAGACCCTAGGACCATCAAGAGAGACGAGCACAAGTGAAATGTGGGACCCTATCCAGAGAAGCAGAGACACCTGAGATGGAGGCAGAGCTGAGGACATGGAGAGAGGGAACAGCTAAGGATTCTAGATTCATGGAAAGAGGAGGACTGAGAGAGCTGGTGGCCAGGAGGCAGGCTTGTACAATGTGCCCCTTGGTGGTTTAAATTATTATGTATGCCGGAGTGTTTTTTAAAAAGAGCTAAAATGAATAGAGAGAAATACTGTTAACTGATGGTACATGGAGGAGATTATAATTATTGTAATGAAACTAAGTACATGATTTGTTGAATATAAAACTGATGATCTGCTCTGTAAACTTTCACTCAATTCACAATAAAACCTTAAAAAACTTAAAACATAAAATAAATGTCAGTTTTTTCTTATGAAAACCAGTTGCCCTAGAATCAATTTCAATCCATTATGTCAGAATAGAACTATATTCAATAGGATTTTTATGGCTTGAACTTTTCGGTCAGCAGCTATGCACCCATTTGAATCAACCAGGATTCCTTTTATGATCGCTGTTGTTGAAGTGCCATCAAGTTGTTTCTGACTCATAGTGACACTGTATAGATAAGGTTTCCAAGGATCAGCTGATAGATTTGAACCATGAACCTTTCAAACTTGTGTGGTTAGCAATCCAGTGCTTTATCCTATAGCATCATGCCAAGACTCCCTTTCATGATTGTGTTGTTGTTCTTAAGTGCTATCAAGTTGGTTCCTACTTATAGTGACCCTGTATAGGGTTTCTAAGGAGTACCTGGTGGGTTTGAGCTTCCAACCTCGTGTTCCCAGTACAAATCATAAATTAACTATACCCAATTCAACAGTTATGATAATACCATTGCACAATCAAGGATAGGGTTAGGTCCTGAAGACATAAATAAACCTTGTGTTAAGTCAATTTATGAAAAGTAGGCATTGCAATAAATTTATAAAATATTGCCCAGAGAGCCCAAGTTTTCTACTTATTCAGGCCTTTGATAACATTATGTGCATAATTTTTAGAATTCAAATTAAATGGCGATTTTTAGTCAGGGGAAATTTTTTACTTCCTCGTAAGTAATTTTGCTGGTTTGATTTTAAATACATAGAAAAAGTTTATTTCTATAATATTTAAAGTAAAAATTTCAACTGTGACTAGGGTAGTAAAAGAGAAAAAAAAAAATCACAATTCTTGAAATGTCAGTCTTCCTTCAGTAGTGTACATTGTCTGTGTCTCTCCTTAGCCAAGGGGGGAAATGAAAAATGCCATGTACACACAACGTTGACAAATTGATTCTTCTCTTTGAGTACACACCTTTCCATCAAAATCTAGAAAAAAAATTTTGTATTTTGTTGGCTTAAGTGCTGAATTTATACATTTGGCCCATTTAGAAATTGCTAAGAAGATCAGAGAGGTAGGATATCAATATTTCTGTGATGTTTTCATTTCTGCTGGCGATGCTTTCTGAAGTACCACCTGCTTCACTAATGCTGAGTTCAGAAGAGTAAATCATGAGTTTCAGGCATTATTATTTATCCTCAGCATTTCTGCGTGTCAAATGTTAAAAATACTTCTAAAATGACTGGATATTCAACTTTTGTTTTTCTCAGTTTAGAATTCCTAGACACACATATGGTTTTTGTTGCCTGTTTTGCTTTTGTGGATGCCCCACCATTCTATGCTTTTTAACAAACAGATAAGCATAGAATGTTGGACACTTGGATTAAACTTCTTGGAAAGTTTGAAACCAAGGTAAAATGGGACAAGTGAGACTTGTGGAATTCATCTTGCCGGCAGCATCATACAGCATTTACTCTCCTGAACGCTAACTGCAGCTGTGATTTATCAGAGACCAAGTATCATGTCATTGCGTCTGATCTTCAGAGACATGGTTTCAAATCCTGTTTCTACTCACAATTGAAAATGAGGCTGGTGGTCAGGTCCTAGCCCTTTTTTACATGATTGTCAGCCAGTACTCAGGAGAACAGCTGTCTGGAAAAGTGGGGAGTGTTAACTTGCAAGCCAGAGATTGCAGTGCAGTGCCTTTATCAGCAGTCTTTATCTGCAGTGAGGCTGGGAGGGGCTGCCTCTCTGACCCTTGCAGAGAGGACACTTATTAAGCTGCCTGACAAAGTCTGGTAATGTAATCCTAGTGTGTTCTCCTCAGAAAGCTATTGTGTCCTTCCTTTTTATTTATTTATTTTTTTTACGAAAATGACTAATTATTAAAATTTTGCAAAGAAATAGCTCAGGGACTTTGGATGTCTCTGTAAAATCTTAAAGGCAGCCAGTTTTGCTTCCTGGCATTTACTTGCCCTGTGTAGCTTATAAATAGTTTCCATGTGGCTGCAGTTTAATACAGACCTCTGATAAGAGGATGGGAAATTAGTTTTGTAGAAGTCTGTCAGTCTAGGGGTAATATATATGCCTAAGTGTCATTTTTTTTTTTTAATGGCCTAGAGAAGGAGACTTATTTGTTAACTTCTGTGGAGAACAATAGCGAAAGTAGAAGATTTATGAAAATTAATTTTATAATCTGATAAGACCAAAAATTCAATTCATATAATTAAATTCAATGCTGAATTTAGAAGAACCATATAAGGGTATATTCTTGGAGTATAATGTTAATTTGTTATTAGATTTTGGGATCTCTATCCCTTAACATGGGAATGACTGCCTCTTACATTTATTTGAATATCTATTATTGATACAAGAGGGTTGATACAGGAGCCGCCATGATGCAAGTCTCTAAATACAACATATCTTCTTCCTGGTGCCAGACAAAGGAAAGGGAGGCATAGAGCTCTTATCATTGTTTCTGAATGTAATCTGAGCTGCTGTTTTGAGAGGGAGGCTGCTTCAGACAGATGGTTTCTTTCCTCACAGAAAGGTCATCTCATTATCCACAAATATTATCTGGAATAAATTGTGTTTTAGCAACCCTGTCTTGAGAAACATTGAATCCAGAGTCTTATGGAATTGGCTTTTTCTTAATCAGTAATCAGTTGGCTTCGTGTTGGCTCCAACTCATGGGGACAACCACATGTGTCAGAGCAGAAATGTGCTCCATATGATTTTCAATGGTTGATTTTCCAAAAGTAGATCAGCAGGTTTTCTCCCAAGGCACTTGTGTGTGGACTTAAACCTTTCAGTTAGCATCTGAGTGTGTTAACTGTTTGTACTATCCAGGGATTCCTTTATTTAATATACCCTTTTCAAAGTACTTTGTTGTTGCTATTGTTAAGTGCTACTGAGTAGGTTCTGACTCATAATTCAAACCTGTATAGGGCTTCCAAGGAGCAGCTGGTGGATTTGAATCACTGACCTTGTGGTTCAAACTGACCTTGCAGTCCCATGCATTTTCCTGCAGCATCACACCAAGACTCCAAGGGCCAAATACCATTCTAAAGACTATACAAATATTATCTCATTTACTTATCAAAATAACCTTCAGAGATATTTACTATTATTATCCCAGATGAGCAAACGGGTACAAAAAAAGTTCAAGGTCAAATATATAGGTAATGGGAGAGCCAAGATTCAGACTTCATGGTGAAGACAAACTACCCTTTCCCACTAAACCAATTGCCTACTGCCTACCACATACTTGGGAGTCCTAATGTGGCGCTATGGGTTAATGCGCCAGACTGCAAAGCCATTTGAACTGCAAGGTTGGTGGTTCAAGCTCACCAGTCACTCCTTGGAAACCCTATACAGGGTCGCTATGGGTCAGAACCAACTCAACAACACTTAACAACAACAACAACCACATACTTGGAGCATGAGATCATGTAGTGCCAGTTACTTAAAGGCTCATTCTGACAATAGGATTTAAACCTCTTCAAAATTGACATGTGATGCCGAAAACAGCTCATCTTGTATGTGGCCATGCTAGTTCTACTGTAAATTCTTCAGTGAAGGTCTAGACTCAATGTTTTTGATTAGTGCAGTGGAGTTGGTTTCAACTCATAGTGACCCTGCATAGGGTTTCCGAGGAGTCACTGGTGGATTTGAATAGCTGGCCTTGCAATTCAAGCTAAACTTATGGTCCAGGGTTTATCCTAGAGCATCACACCAGGATAATTTTAGACTCATACACCTGGTTAAGCTGATTGAGCATATTCAGAGCTAACAAGAGACTCTCTCAGGATTCCTTTCTAAGATAAAATTAACACTTGAGGGTTTTTCTTCCCTCAATTGGTCAGGAACTCTTTCCTGACTCCCAGCTCTTTCTGCTGTATTGATAAACCTGTGTTTTAATTGGGGTCTCTGGATGGTAACACCTTTGGCTACTAACAAAAAGTATGGTAGTTGGAATCCAACCAAAGGTGCTTCAGAAGAAAGTCCTTGTAATTTCCTTCCACTGAGAACCCTAGGAAGTAAAGTTCTACTTTGACACACATGTAGTTTCCATGAGATAGAAATGATTTAACAGCAACTGTTTTGTTTTTGTTTTTGTTTTGTATTGGTTGTTGTTATTGTTGTTAAGTGCCATCAAGTTGGTTCTGACCCATAGCGACCCTGTATAGGGTTTCCAAAGAGCAACTGGTGAGCTTGAACCACTGACCTTGCAGTTCAAACAGTTTTGCAGTCTAGCGCATTATCCTACAGCACCATGCCAGGCCTATAATTACCTTTTCCCTGATTGTCTCTTCAACTTTAGTGAAACAGGGATAATGATCTATTTATCTTCTTGTACCCTCTTCCTAGCATAGTGACTGGTCTGATGTTTTGTTGTTATTAAGTGTGGTCGAGTTGATTTTGATGCATAGTAACCTAGGTTTCTGAGGAGTAGCTGGTGGATTTGAACCATTGACTTTGCAATTCTTATCTTACCATACCACACCAGGAGAGGGGTTTGTTGATGCATTGGACCAGTGGATCTTTACTGCCTGGTTTTCAAAAATGATGGTGAGGGTTAATGGACTGGACTGCAAAGTTGCTTTGAACTGCAAGGTCAGCAGTTCAAGCTCACCAGCTGCTCCTTGGAAACCCTAAACAGGGTCATTATGGGTCAGAACCAACACAAGAACACTTAACAGCAATAACAACAACAATAGCCAAGGACTCTGACTCCTCCTTCCTCAAGAATTAGAGTCTTCTGACTGACCTTATGAAATGACGACTCCAACATTACTGCTCAATCCAAATTTAATGATTTTTGTTGTATGCAATTGAGTAGATTTCAACTCATAATGACCCTGCATCAGGTTTACGAGAATGGATGGTGGATTTGAATTGTTGGCCTTGTGATTAGCAAGTCATTATTATACAGTGTCACAATAGGACTATACTGAGTATTAATAAAGATTATTAGAGATTCTGAAATAGAAATGGGGAAAAACATAGAAATTTTTAAGTTTGAAGAAGTTCACCAAATAGCAACGAAACACCAATTTCACAACAGAAATGAGGATTTTAATTGTCTCTGGGCCTATTTTTGCGAACTCTAAGATTTCTTTCAAAAGTAAGACATCTTAGAGTTACAAATAAGAGGTTATTTATTATAAAGGTAGAAGAAGCTATTTCAGAGTAGAAAGGCTTCCTTCACATTTGTCCTGTTTGCGATTTGTGATATCTAAATTATAGGACATGGCCTAGTAAGGAACCTCGTTTGACCTCACATCCAACATTTCCCAAATAATCTAAGTATTCTAACCTCTGAGACCTCACCAGACACTCCTACCCACTCTAATCATCTCTGCTCCCTGGCGTCTTCCGAGCCCTGTCTCTCTTGCTGTCATCTGAAGTAATTTTCAGTTTTTATGTGGTTGTTTCTGTATCCCTTCCAGATAGCTACACACACACACACACACACACAGATTTTATCTTCTTTTAGCTCCTCTTTTCCTCTCTTCTCCACAGTTTTGTAGTAAAGATCAGAAGATAGCAGAGTTGTTTTGTGGATTTGGAGGGAGGAGATAATTGAGGATTAAGGCAGGCTACTCCTCACCTTAGTAGATGTGTGGTGTTTTCAGCATTTCCTTATCTGTCAGTAGGAAAGAATTAAGGTTTACTCAGCTAGCAAGGAGTTATTTTCAAGAGTCCAGGAGTAGACTGGACTGTTCGCAGAAGCAACACAGTGAGGTATTTGTCTCGCAGACGCAGGCTGGGCTGAACATATTGGATGAAGCCTCACTTTGAGGTTTCTAAGGCTAAAGACTGTTTTTACATCTAGTGAGTGCATCACTGTTTAAAAAATAAATGGAAAGTTTGAGAATAACCTCATCCTTGACAAGATGTATTCTTTTCTAAGGAGGATTGCCGCAGCTGTCTAACAATAAATTACAACACTCCACAGCTGTCAGGGCAGGAAATGAAGAAAATTATCTTGGCTATCTCCAAATGGGTGTTTGGGGAATGGAGGAAGGCATAAGAGATGCTACAGACTATTCTGGAATTGGGGCGCTGAGCCTGGATGATTAATCTGATATTATAGGGTCCTTTGATACCAGATCTTAGATTGTATTAAAAAAGTTAAACCATCCAAAATCAAACAGCATGGCTACATAGATTCCAGACAGTGAATTCAAATAAAGGATATAGCTATCTTAGGCAGCGAGCAGGTTTTCATTCCTCATTCTCCCAACTTCCCCACCCTCACCCCCCAAAAACAAAAACCGAACTATGTCTGAGTTACCTTGAAGTCAAGTATGATGGAGCTCTGACTGCTAGGATATCATTTAATATTCATCAATCCAGAAAAGAATGATTTATGTTTTATCAAGATTGCAATCATTGAATAAATAAACTGCTTGGCTCCATGTGCCCATCACACTGCTGATCCAAGTTCCGTTTTCCAAGCACAGCTAAGACCAGGTTACTTTTCTCCCTAAGGAATCTTTGAAGACTCCCCATTGTGTAGAACAAGGAGCCCTGGTAGCGTTGGTCAGCAGTTTGAATCTACCAGCTGATCCTCAGAAGAAAGATGAGGTTTTCTATTCCTGTTAAGATTTACAGTCTCAGTTAAGATTTACAGGGTCACTGTGAATCGGAACCAACTCGATGGTACACTGTCATCACCATTGTGTATAACAGTGTTTCTAATCCTAAATGTGAATATGAACCACTCAGGGATTTTGTGAAAATGAGAAAAGAAAAAAAAAAAAGAAAGAGAAAAGAGAACAGAAGAAAAGAGTGATTCTAACGGGCGGGTTCTATTCCTGAGGGAGAAGTCTGAGAAGGACTTCTAGAGAATGTGGCCTCTGGACAAATGAACAGCATGGAAGACATTGGTGGAGACCAGCATCCCAAAGGCATAGAAGCAGAAGATGTGTGTTATATGTCTGAAACAGCAATAGTAGTCGAGAGAGCCACCAAGCACTGTGACTTTTTTACAAAAATATAGACTTTGATGTGTTGGTCTAGGGTGTGGTGGGGTCTAGGCTCCTAACAAGGTTCCAGTTGTTTCTGAAGCTTCTCATCCATGGACTTCACTTTGAGGGGCAAAGGTGTACAGGATAAACCTGTACTTCTAGACACAGACATGGCAATGATGGCTCTGCACATCTTACTTCCATCCTATCTTTCCAGGCTCATTGACCATTATATCCTTAACTCTCCACAGTCACTGTGCTTGGTGGCTCTCTCGACTATTATTGCTGTTTCAGACATATAACACACATCTTCTGCTTCTATGCCTTTGAGATGCTAGTCTCCACCAATGTCTTCCATGCCGTTCATTTGTCCAGAGAGTCCACATTCTCTACAAGTCCTTCTCAGACTCGTCCCTCACGAATAATACCCGCCCATTAGAATCACTCTTTTCTTCTCCTGTTCTCTTTTCTCTTGCACTTTCACTAGAAATCGATTTTACAATGTACTGTTCTCTGCCAGACTATATATTTTGGGTGTATATCTGTCTCTCCCAATAACAGTGAACTTCTGGAAATCAGGAATTCCTTTCGATATATCACCTCCTATATGTTTAGCACATTTCCCACACAAAGCAGGTGTCAATAAAAGTTTGCCAGAACTGAATAAAATTCACAAATTGTATAAAATCACTTCTCTAGTTGGCTTTCTCTTGAATAACTGAAACTCACTGACGTTCAGATAAGCCTCTTCAGTGCTCTTTCCTGAAAAGATATGTTTCACTCCTTGGTAGTTAGAGCTCACTCCTGGGTGTTTTTAAAACAGGTTTTGATTTAGAGGATCTATGGATGTGTCTATGTAGGCTAAGCTTCTTAAGGTGCCACCCAGCTGAGAATCACACACAAAAAAGCAGAGGCTGCCTTTGCCTACCATGTAAGCTAGTTTTTCAATGTTGCTAATGAGAACCCCTGGAGAAGGACTGACACAGTGGCTGTAACAATGGGCTCAGACATGACAATGATTGTGAGGATGTCCAGGATCAGAGAGTGTTTTGTTCTGTTGTACATAGTGTCGCTATGAGTCAGAACCAAATAACAGAAATGAGAGCCACTTGTGTTGACTGTCTAATAAGAAGATGCCTAATCCTTTCTCATTAGACCTCTAAAATTAGCCTCAGTGTGCTAGCCTGAAGAGTCTCAAGATTAGATGTTATCAGGGTGGGTTACAGACAACTAGAAAGTTATAAAATGGAACAGCAAGGGTTTATTTAAGTAAGAGAGCCTGGAGGGTAGATATGCCCCAGACAGCAATATCTCTCTGAGCTCACAGCCTTTGGGGGTTTTATACGACTAAAGACAAGGGAGCATGCAGGGGTAGTCTCAGCAGGCTCTTGGAAGTGTTGATAGTATCACCAGCTTTGGGGTGTTATTTCCTGGCTCCTAATTTATCTGGTGGCATGCTCATTTTTCACACATGTACACCACATCCAGGACCCTGGTTTGAGACTCAGGTCTGGCTCTGAAGCACCATATTGAGGTTAACAGCAGAGCAAATAAGTTGTTATTGTTCCTGCCCTGTGTGCTGAGGTAGGGCTTGGGGTCTGTGGGCTTCTGTAGGCCAGACTCTGTGAGCTAGAAGGGGTATTAATACCCCTAAAAAACAAAGAATAACAAATGTTTTGTTAAGTTTCATGTCTTCCCCCACCTGTGCTTTGCAAGATAATTGTCTCTTCAGTCTTTATTCTTTCTCCCTCCTGGTTGCACCTTTCTCTAGTAGTACCACCCTTTCAGTTTCTGGTGGGATGATAGAATTGGGGGCCCATGTCTAAAGTAATGAGGACTTTCCTATTTGTACATGACTCATAAACAAGCTTCCCGAATGTAAGCTACCTGGGACCAAATTCAGATACTGCACAGTGTCACCTTTATTATCTTGAAGAAATGATTTAGTCAACTCAAGCCTCAGTTTTCTCATCCCTAAATGGGACAATTTATACCCACCTGGATGGATTACTGATATTAAATGATACATAAAATACATAAAATGTGTATTACCTATCAGTTGTGCGATAAATAGTGGTGTTTTAATCAGAGCCCTGGTATATCACCAATCAATCAGGGCCTGTGGTTCATCATATTTATTGGTGACATCTCAACTATTAAAAGTTGGGGGAAAGAGTATATTGTGACAAAAACATCCGTGTTCTGCTCCCCTTTACAGAGTTCTGGTTACTGTCTCTGCTCGTGAACTGTACTGTTAGTGGCAAAAGCAGTAAATTTATTGGAGACTTGACTACATTCCTAATCCAGCAAAATCAAGATTTTGTTTTTATCTTTTCTGGATCATGAACACCTTTCAGAATCTCATGAAAGCTACTAACTCTCATGACAAAAAAAGGCACATGGTTATGCAATTTTTCTTGCATTTTCTAGGGGTTGATAAGTCCCAGGATAAAATCTACTGGTTCCCGAAGCTGCCCCACAACTTTCTGTTTCCTCCAAGGAAAGAAGCCAAGGGTGACACAACAAAATCCAGTGGACATAATTGAAGACCAAGAAGGTTGGTCAAGCATGGAGCAGATCACCCAGCCTTCCCGCAGATTTGTTTCACCTACTCAGAAAAATTGGTACAAAGATTTGGCTGCTTGAAGAGGGAAGACTGAAAACCTTTCCTATTTTATCTTGTGTTAGGGAGTGTTCTCATTCAAACTTATGTGGATATTTTGTGTGGTTTGTGATAGAAAATGATGATCTCAATAAGGTTGTGATAAAAATGAATAATATCCCAGGTTAGGAAACTTCTTCAGTTTTAGGCGGTAGAGAGGAAGTTACCCAAGCAGTGAAGTATACTATTCACCATTTATCTTGGTCCAGGTGGTGGATCTGTATTCAGGGCTGCCTTTCATTAATAAGCATTAACACCGTGGATGTGGAAACATGTTCAGGCCTTGCTCATCAGTTCCTATTTTCATACTTCCTGAGTAGGCTGAGAAACATGGAAGGGCAGTATGAATTCAATTTAACAGTCCGGTAAGTGCCAAAGGAATGATCACATCTCTGAAACTTAGTGTTTTAAACAAGATTTTCCAAGTGATAAAGAAAAGACAAATCCCTTGTTTAGTAAACAGCAAATGCTTTATACATTCATCACCCAACAGACATTAAGTACAATCAAAGGTTCCGTTTAAGTTCAAACACAACTTATGTTCTCAATTAATTACTTATAAGACTATGTAGTTTGCATTTTTAAATGAATTTTCTCCTTCCCAGATGTCTTCTTGTAGGGACGCTGTGACCCTTCTTAGAGAGGCTAGTTCGCATACTGCCGTGTTTTCTGGACCTGCTGGGGTGTGAAAAAGCTGATACCGTTTAAGTACCACCTGCCATATTGAACCAAATAAAGCATTTGCAAAGCTGGGATATAGTGCCCACACTTAAGTAGGTTATATTCTTGGCAAAGAGGCTGTGAGCTGAGATGATGTAATTCAATTTTGATTTTTCCCAGAGAAACATTATTATAATGGAATTATCTTCCTGACCAAGGGTCAACCCTTAGTGGATTCACAGAAATGAGGCTATCATGCTAGTAAACCACCTCAAAGTGAATCTAGATCAGTCTTCTTTCTGGAGTCAGAAAATGTGTTATTCTTATGTTTCAGATGAGATGGGTGACAGGTATATAGAACTAAGTGTTTCACTAATATGTTGGTAAGGGTGGAGGTTTTGAAGGGTGGGGAGAGGAATTAGAACAATTTACCCAACAGAACTTCCCATGAAGATGCTAGCATTCTATGTATGTCTGCCCTGCCCAGGGTAGTAGCCCTGGCCACTAGTGAGCATCTGAACTAGTATGACTGAAGAACTAAATTTTAAATTAGATTAAGATTTAAATGTAAATGTAAATAGACACATGGAAATGGCACAGGTCAATCAAATCTTATTCTAGGTATTTTGCAAGGCTAGGAAACAAAGTGGAAAGTAGAGGCAGGAGAATAAAATCTGACTGTGTTGGTTATTTTGTAATGAAGTTTAAGGATCATCAATCTACCATACAATACCAAGAAAGCTTAGCAGTTTATAGCATGATAAAGTCCCAGAGCCATTTAAAAAATTTTATAGCATTGGCAGTGGGGGGTGGAGGGGTGGGACAGACAGGGGGAAAGGCACACAAAGAGTCCATTGTTGGGGCATGGACAAGTATCAAATAAAACATTAAGACTTAGGACAAGAAACAAGTGCTATATCTCATGATAGAGTTAGGAAAACCTAAAGAAAAAAATCTTATGGATAATGGGATAATGGAGGGAGTTATGAAGGGAAATTTTCTTTTAAAAAAGAAAAGAAAAGAAAAAGGTTTGGGCACTAGTTGGTCACATAGGTCTAGAAACAAAAACTATATTTCTTATTACTCCTTCTACTACTTTGGTTATTTCTTTCAGTTTTAGCATATCTGAGTCCTGGCGTGGCGCTGCATGGTAATGCACTTGACAGCAAGGTCAGTTTGAAATGAAAGGTCGGCAGTTCAAATCGACCAGCCACTTCTCGGAAACTTTATACAAGGTTGTTATGGGTCCCATATCCAACAGGACAAACATTGTCGGCACTTAACAACAACAACTTCAGACTGTGATTTGACAGTGGTTGTTCCAAAGACCAAACCCTTTGACATCAAGATGATTCTGACTTGTAGTGACCCTATATAGGGTTTCAGAGACTGTCAGTTTTTATGGGAGCAGACAGTCTCATCTTATTCTCCAATAGAGTAGTAGCTGGCGCGTTTAAACTTTTCAGTTGTCAGTCCCACACCTAACCCACAATACCATTGTTGTTGTTGTTGTTGTTAAGTGCCATCGAGTCGGTTCTGACCCATAGCGACTCTGTACAGGGTTTCCGAGGGTGTAAATCTTTATGGGAGTAGAAAGCCTCATCTTTCTCCCGCGGAGCAGCTGGTAGTTTCGAACCGCTGACCTTAAGGTTCGCAGCCCAATTCGTAACCACTACGCTACCAGAGCTCCATTGTAATTGTCGTTGTTGGTAAATGGCATCAAACCAGTTCCGACTCATAGAGATTCTTTATAGGGGTTCCAAGGAATGACTGGTGGGTTTGAACCACCAGTCTTGAAGTTCAAATGTACCTTGTAATCCTGTATTTATCATCCTTTTCTGTATAATATCATTTAATTAATCTAAGATTACAGAAAATAACGTTGATCAAGACAGGAAAGGACTTGAAGATTGTCTGGATTGGAGTCTTCCTTTACAGATGAAGAAGCCAAGGTGCGGTACGAGAAGGCTGTTGGTGCTAGTTGATGTCAAGTTGCCTCTGGCTCATGGTGATCCCATATCCCACAGAACAAGCATTCCTTGATCCTAAATCGTTTTAGTTATCATTGGGATGACTGCATCCACTGTGGCCGCTGTATGCCTTACAACCTAAAAGCTTATCTTCCAATATTATGATCCAACAATACTCTGCTGTGCTCTACAGGGTTTTCATTGACTTGTCTTCAGAAGTAGATCAACCAAGCCTTTCTTCCTACTCTATTAATTTGAAAGGTTTGCTGAAACCTGTCTACCACAGGCTATCCAAACATCCTGATGTTATTTGAAATACTGGCTACATAACTTCCAGCATTACAGAAAATTATATGCTACTACATTATGAAAATTTGACAGACAAGATTCAACGTGAATCAATGAATGGGGCTTTGGAGTCAGAATGACATAAATATGTCGATATTGAGTCGATTCTAACCCATAGTGACCCTGTATAGGGTTTCCAAGGAGCACCGGGTGAGCTTGAACCACTGACCTCGCAGTTCAAATAACTTTGCAGTCTGATGCATTAGCCCACAGAGTCACACCATAAGTTGATTTATTATCAGCTGTCAGCTGTGTATTCTTGGGAAAAATACTTAACCTTTCTGTGTCTCAGTTTCATCATCTGTAAAACGAGAATTTTATTCTCTCTTATCCTTAAGGGAACATTTTACAAGAACAGTCTGTGGCAGAGAGTAAATGTTTAACAAATAGGGTGTGTTGTTACCGTTATTGACAACATTCTGGTCACTTATAAGGCAGCTTTTAACTTGTTCAGGAATTCAGTTGAAAAGTGACAGAGGGTATTTCATCCTAATTCTTTATTCACTCTGACACTGGCGCTGTTGTTGTTGTTGTTAAGTGCCACAATGTCGGTTCTGACTCATAGCCAACTTGGTCAGGGTTTCCAAGGAGGAGTGGCTGGTAGATTTAAACTGCCACCCTTACAGTGTGCAGTTCAGTGCTTAACTTACAGTGCCACTGATACTACTAATGTTAAATTATGTTCCATGTGATAGAATATCCAAGCGAACTATATATACTCTTCATCCATCTATTTACAATGAAACGTCATCAGGGGTATTCTCTTTAGTTGCCAGCTTTTAGCAGGTTTAGGGGATTCAGTATAGGAGTCCTGGTGATACAGTTAAGCACTTGACTCCTAACCAAAAGTTTGTGGGTTTAAACCCAGCAGCATTTCTGTGGGAGAAACATGTGGAGGTCTGCTTCTGTAAAGATTTTAAGCCTTGGAAATCGCATGGGACAGTTCTTATTCTTATGGGGTTGCTATGAGTTGGAATTCACTCAATGGCAATGGATTAGGGGATTCAGTAGGTATCCCCAGGCAGATTTTGAAACATATTTTGAGCACTATTCTAGGGAGACTTGGGGCATAGTCCTTGGAGAACACTCAGCTGTTATCTCGGTGTTTGGAGAGCACCTCCATCAGCTCTCAGCTTAGCAGATTTCCCTTGCTGGAGGATGCTACACAGAAAATACCTGTCTTAGCAGAGTCTGAACCAACCCTTACTTGCAGAGAATTCTCCAGGCTTTGATCCTTTATGATGTTGTCGCTTCACAATGTTAAGAGCCTAAATGTAAGCTTTGACTTGAATGGTGGCCAAACACAATGGCGTTCAGGGTTGAATTTGATCCTTAAGCCACAAAATCAAAGGTTCTTCTCTCTCATCCTTTGAGAGCACTGCTTGTTGCTTTACAAACCTGGATTACTACTGTCTCTAAAGCACTGCCTTTTCCTTTTATCAGTCATTTTGAAAGATTGCCAACAGGTGTGCCAATAAAATAATGAGCTACCCTCCACTCTCACAAACATTGCAGAAAAAAATATCACCTGATTTTATCTTTAGGAGTAATTTATCTTCAAATATTTATGAAATTCACTTTTTAGAATGTTTTTAAAACGTCTTATAGTGATAGTTTTACCAAAAGAACAAATTACTATTATATCATAGTCATAGGCCATTCTTATAGGTTCTGCTGTTTTTCGACTTCATTTATTCTCTTTCTCTATTTTTCCTCCCTTGGAGAATGGGAGGAGAGGGAAATAAGGTAGAGTCTCTGGGTGGCACAAATAGCTTAGTGCTTGACTACTAGTCAACTGAAATGTTGGCAGTTCAAACACACCCAGAGGCACCTCAGAAGACACGCCTGGAGGTCTGCTTCTGAAAACCCTCGCCTTGAAACTCAGTGGAGCAATTCTACTCTGCACACATGGGTTCACCATCAGCCGGAAATGACTTGACAGCCACCGATAATAGCACAACTCAGGCACCAGAGAGAAATTGTAGGGACCCGTGTGGAGAGCATTCCAGGAGGATCACTTAGGGTTGTTGTTGTTAAGTGCCATTGAGTCAGTTCTGACCCATAGCGACCCTGAACAGGGTTTCCGAGACTGTAAACCTTTACGGGAGCAGAAAGCCTCATCTTTCTCCTGCAGAGCAGCTGGTAGTTTCGAACTTCTGACCTGGCGGTTCACAGCCAGATTCGTAACCACAACGCTACCAGAGCTCCTTCGTGCTTCTCAAATCCTTAACGTGCTTTGAAATCTCTAGAGCTTTTGCCTAAATGCAAATTCTGATTCAGTAAGTCTGGGGTGGGTCCAGGGAATCTGCATTTCTCACATTTCCAGGATATGTCCCTGCTGCTTGTTCAGGCACAAATCACATAGATTTTGTGGGAAAAGGAGACCAAGGAATATGCAGTCTTTTGAATGGGCCCTTGCATGCTCACTAGTTCTCACTACAGCCCTGTAAAGCTTTTGTTGTAGTTGTTAGGTGCTGTTAAGTCAGTTATGACTCATATCAAGTGTACAATAGAATCGAACACTGTCAGGTCCTGCTCCATTCTTACAATTGTTATGTTTGAACCCTTGCTACTGCTACAGTGTCAGTATATCTCTTTGGGGATCTTCCTATTTTTTACTTCCTCTTCTACCAAGCATGATGTCCTTCTCTAGGGACTGTCCCCACCTGACAACATGTCCAAAGTATGAGAGATGAAGTCTCACCATCTTGGCTTCTAAGGAGCGTTCTGGCTGTACTTCTGATTTGTTTGTTTTTCTCACCATTCTGTAAGGTTACTAGTCATATTTTACAAATAAGGTTACCGACTCAGAGTTAGACATCTGAACGGAGTTTAGGTACAACACAGTTTGAGTAACCTTGAGGCCTCCAGTTGCCCCATTCTGTGCTGTGTCTTGTTGCTTCTCTATATGCTGCTGTCCTTCCAACTGACACTCAACCCCTGGGCCAGTCATGGCCTTTTGCTTGTAGAGTGTCTTGCATTGGCTGCCTCTTTCCCTTCTCATTTATTGAGGGTTTTGGATTTGACTACAGCCTCCTTCTCTGCCCCTAGTTTCTGTTTCTCTTCCAAAAACCCTACACAATGCTGCCACAGTGATTTTTCAAAAGTACAACCTCAAGCAAAGGTCCCTTTGTTACAAATCTTTCTGAATATATGGCATATCCATATATAAGATAGAGTCCAGGTGTGGTGCTCTGGGTTAATGTGCTAGACTGCAAAGCTGTTTGAATTGCAAGGTCAGTGGTTGAAGCTCACCAGCTGCTCCTCAGAAACCCTATACAGGGTTGCTATGGGACAGAAATTACTCAACTGCACTTAACAACAGCAATATATAAGATATGAGACAAACATCATAGACAATGTCATCATTTATTATCTGTGTTAATACTTCTTCACCTTGCAAATTGACTACATTACATGCCTCTTGAGACCAGGAGGTCAGAACATTAAACAATATTTCATGAACTGGGTAATCCTGTAAATCTGAGAACCAAGGGATTAGCCAGTGAATAAATTTTAAATTATGCACTCTCAAGAGTATTTATATTCAGCTCTTTTCTTTTTTGATATTCTGATGATAACTATGAACTAACTGAAATCCAGATTAAGAACCCATGCATTAGAACAGATTTTCAAATTCTTGTGGATCCCAGACTTTCTGGAGTCTTTCTTGAGACCAGATGAACCCCTGAAACTATTACTCTGAGATCATCTTTAAAATTTAAACCAATAGTTTCTCCTGAAGTCTTTTTAAAGTTTAGCTTAAGTAGTAAAGAATGTCTGGTTTGCGAATTGTGCTCTTAAAGATCTGTCTATACGGGACCAGGAGTCCTGGTGTAGCACTGTGGAATCAGCACTGAACTGCTAACCACAATGTCAGCGACTCAAACCTACCATCCTCTCCTTGGAAATCCTACACAGGGTCACTGTAAGTCAGAACTAACTCGATGGCACTTAACAACAACATGGGATCAAATTGACAACAGCAACTCAAAAGGTTAAATGGGAGATTTAGGGGACAGAGAGCTTATGCTAATGAGGGAGGAATGCCTTAGAAAAAGAGGATGAGAATGATGGCACAACTTGTACAGTCATTGAAGAATGTAGTCGATGTGCCTGAATCAGACATGTAGAAATTATTGAATTAATTCATGTTTTGCTGTGTATTTTCTCAACAACATCAACAATATATATTTTTTAAAGAACCCATACATTAAAGTAGTAGGTAGGGGGTATTTGTGTCTAATGATCATTCCCATTCATCATCTGTAAAATGTGGCCAATGATCCCTTCTGCATAGAATTGCAATGGTGACTTGTTGAATTGATCGGTATATCAACAAGTACAGTGACTGGTATAAAATCAAGGCTCACTAAATGCTGATTTCCATCTTTGCCGCTATGTAATGTAATTGGAGGGATTTCTTTGATCTAGAAATCTTGCACAACAATAAGAAGAAAGAATTTGGTTTTCACTATTTTATTTAACTTCCACGTGTAGAAAAACATCTTGTGAAGTTGAAAAGTGGAAAGCCACATCTCCTTGGAAACATTTTTATATTCTTAGACAAATCAGAATAGCAATGATTACTAATAACAATAACGCATCAGGTTACCATGCTCCTTTGTCTTGGGAGAATGTTTTAGAATGATTGCCTGTCATGGCAGTTTTTCCATAAAGCAATCCTCCTGCTATGATTCAGTTTCAGGCAAGGTTACCAATTCTTCATCTATGATGGAGACTAAATAAGGAAGACAAAATATAGTACAGACATCAACTTACTAAGAGAACTATCTAAATCACTACCAAGACTACTCTTCTCAGTGCTACTAAAGCCAACCTTCATATCACAGGCTTTGATATCAACATAATAAGGATTTCCCCATATATTTATTGACTACCCACCTGAACTCACCACCATCAGTTGATTCCAACTCTGTAAGATACAGTAGAACTACCATAGGTCAAAGAACTTTGTCTTCCAACCCTATAGGACAAGAATAGAATTGTGACACGATCCCTTCAAGTTGCCGTGTTCCACCAGGTGAGAAGAGTGATGACCATCCTTTTCCTTAATATGGTTATTTCATACTTCGGTTGCATGAAGGCTGCCCCCATGAAAGAAGCCAACATCCGAGGACAAGGCCGCTTGGCCTACCCAGGTGTGTGGACCCATGGGACTCTGGAGAGCATGAATGGGCCCAAGGTGGGTTCAAGAGGCCTGACCTCATTGGCTGACACTTTCAAACATGTGATAGAAGAGCTGTTGGATGAGGACCAGAAAATTCGGCCCAATGAAGAAAACAATAAGGATGTGAACATATACACTTCCAGGGTGATGCTCAGTAGTCAAGTGCCTTTAGAGCCTCATCTTCTCTTTCTGCTTGACGAATACAAAAATTACCTGGATGCTGCAAACATGTCTATGAGGGTCCGACGCCACTCTGAACCTGCCCTCTGTGGGGAGCTGAGTGTGTGTGACAGTATTAGCGAGTGGGTAACAGCGGCAGATAAAAAGACTACAGTGGACATGTCGGGCGGGACGGTCACAGTCCTGGAAAAAGTCCTTGTATTGAAAGGCCAACTGAAGCAATATTTCTACGAGACCAAGTGCAATCCATAGATTACACAAAAGAGGGCTGCAGCGGCATAGACAAAAGGCATTGGAACTTCCAGTGCCGAACTACCAATTATATGCGGGCCCTGACCATGGATAGCAAAAAGAGAATTGGCTGGCGATTTATAAGGACAGACACTTCCTGTGTCCATACATTGACCATTAAAAGGGGAAAATAGTGGATTTATGTTGGATAGATTATATTGAGACAAAAATTATCTATTTGTATATATACATAACAGGGTAAATTATTCAGTTAAGAAAAGAAATTAATTTTATGAACTGCATGTATAAATGAAGTTTATACAGTACAGTGGTTCTACAATCTATTTACTGGACATACCCATGACCAGAAGGGAAAGAGTCATTTGCGCACAACTTTAAAAGTCTGCAATACATTCCTCGATAATGTTGTGGTTTGTTGCCGTTGCCAAGAATCAAAAACGTAAAAAAAAGTTTTAAAATCATCATAATAAATTGCATGCTGCTTTAATTGTGAATTGATCATACACTGTCCTCTTTCAGAAAACAAAACAAAACAAAAAGACAACAAAAATTTGAACCAAAACCTTCTGTTTACATTTTAGGCAGTAAGCATATTCATTCTTGTTAGTACTCAATCTGTTTTAGTGCTTTTAACTTCTGATGGTGTTGGAATTAAAACAATGTCAAGGTGCAAAAAAAAAAAAAAAAAGAATAGAATCGTCCCATGGGGTCTCTAAGGCTGTAGCTCTTTATGGAAGTTGTTGTTTTAAAGTGCTGTTGAGTCAGTTCTGACCCATAGCTACCCTGTATAGGGTTTCTGAGGAGCAGCTGGTGAGCTTGAACTGCTGGCCTTGAAGTGCACAGCTAACAACTGTGCAGTCTGGTGCATTAACCCACAGAACTATACCAGGTAGACAGCCACATATGTCTCCTGAGGCGTCCTGGTGGGTTTAAACTGCTGACTTTTCAGTTAACAGTTGAGTACTTAACCATTATGCCACCACAACTCTCTTTATTAAATGCCAAATGTGCACTGACATGCAGTTGATTCTGATTCATAATGATCTCTTGTTGTTATTGTTAAGTGACTTCGAGACGGTTCCCCACCCATAGCAACCCTGTATAAGGTTTCCGAGGAGTGACTGGTAAGCTTGAACCACTGACCTTGTAGTTCAAACGGCTTTACAGTCTGGTGTATTAACCCACAGCACCACACCAGGACTCCCAAATGATCTTATAGGACAGAGTAGAATCACTGCTTAGGGTTTCTGATACTAAATCCTTACTGGAGTAGACAGACTCATCTTCTCTAGTGGAGAAGTTGGTGGTTTGAATCTCCAGCCTTGTGGTTAGCAACCTGTATTTGACTCACTGCTCCATTGTAGTTGTTGTTAAGTGCCATCGAGTCGGTTCCAACCCATAGCGACCCTGTATAGGGTTTCCAAAGAGTGGCTGGTGAGCTTGAACCACTGACCTTGTGGTCCAAATGACTTTGCAGTCCAGTGCATTAACCCATACCACCACACCAGGATTCCACTAGGACTCCTTTTATTGACAGATGTTGTTGTTGGTAAGTGCCATCGAGTTAGTTGCAACCCATAGCAACCCTGTATAGGGTTTCCCAGGAGCAGCTGGTGAGCTTGAACCACTGACCTTGTAGTTCAAATAACTCTGCAGTCTAATGTATTAGCCTACAGTGCCACACGAGGACTCCATTATTGACAGTTGTTGTTGTTAAGTTCCATTGAGTAGATTGCAACCCATAGTGACCCTGTATAAGGTTTCCAAGGAGCAGCTGGTGAGCTTGAACCACCGAACTTGCAGTTCAAATGGCTTTACAGTCTGATGCATTAACCCACAGCGCCACACCAGGACAGTGTTGTTGTTAGGTGCCATCGAGTCAGTACCAATCCATAGCAACCTTATGCCCAGCAGAATGAAACATTGATCCTGGGCCAGCCTCACTAGTGTTGCAATGCTTGAGTCCATCGATGCTGCCACTTGGCCAATCCATCTTGTTGGGGGTCTTCCTCTTTTTCTCTGACCCTCCACCTTACCAAACATGATATCCTTCTCCAGTGACTGCTCCCTCCTGACAATATGTCCAAAGTATGAGAGATGAAGTTTGGTCATCTTGGCCTCTAAGGAGCACTCTGGCTGCACTTCTTCCATAAGGTATCTATTGGTTCTTTGAGCAGCCCATGGCACTTTCAATATTCTCCTTCAACATCATAATTCAAATGCATCAATTCTTGTATGGTCTTCCTTATTCACTGTCCATCTTTCGCATGCATATGAGGTTATTGAAAATACCATGGCTTGGGTCAGGCACACCTTAGTCTTCAAGCTGACATTCTTGCTCTCCAACACTTTACAAAGGTTTTATGCAGCACATTTGCCTAATGCAATATGCTATCTGATTTCTTGACGCTGCTTCCATGAATGTTGATAATTGATCCAAGAAGAATGAAGTCCTTGACAATTTCAGTCTTTCTCCATTGATAGGAATGTTGTTTATTGGTCCAGTGATGAGGATTTTTCTTTTCGTTACACTGAGATGTAATCCATACCAAAGGCTGTGCTCTCTGATCTTCATCAGTAAATGTTTTAAGTCCTCTTCACTTTCAGCAAGCAAGCTTGTATCATTTGTATATTGCAGGTTGTTAATGAGTCTTCCTCCAATCCTGATGCCACATTTTTCTTCATAGAACCCAGCTTCTCAGATTATTTTCTCAGCATACAGATTGAATAAGTATGGTGAAAGAATACAACCTTGTTGCACAGGTTTCTTAATTTTAAACCATTCAGTGTTCCCATGTTTTGTTCAAACAACTGCCTCTTGGTCCATGTACAGATTCCTCAAGAGCAGAATTAAATGTTCTGGAATACTCATATTTCGCAATGTTGTCCATAGCTTGTCATGATCCACAAAATCTAAAGCCTTTTCGTAGTCAATAAAGCACAGGTAAACATCTTTCTGATAGTCTCTGCTTTCAGCCAAGATCCATTGGACATCAGTAATGATATCCCTCATTCCATGGCCTCCTCTGAATCCGGCTTGAACCTTTGGAAGTTCTCTGTCAATGTATGACTATAGCCACTTCTGTATTACCTTCAGCAAAACTTTACTCGCATGGATATCAAAGAGATTGTCTGATGATATCCACATTCCATTGGATCACCTCTCTTTTGAATGGGCACAAATATGGATCTCTTCCAATCAGTCAGCCAGATAGTTATCTCCCAAATTTCTTGGCAGAGATGTGTGAGTGCCTCCTGTGCCACCTCACTTTCTTGAAAGATTTCAATTTTGATTCCATCAATTCTTGGTGCCTTGTTTCTTGCCAATTCCTTCAATGCACCTTGGATTTCTTCCTTCAGTATCATTGGCTCTTGATCATATGCTACCTCTTGAAATGGTTGAACATTAACCATTTCCTTTTGGTACAGTGACTCTGTGTATTCATTCCATCTTCTCTTGATGCTTTCCGCAGCAGTCAATAATTTGCCCAGAGAATTTTTCAATAATGAAAGTCGAGGCTTGGAGTAGTGATCCTTAAATCAAAATGTGCATAAGAATCAACTAAGGAGCTTAGTAAAAATATAAGGTACCTAAATATAATGTGACTACTATGTCTGAGAAATTCTGAAACAATAGCCATAAGGTCAAAATGCCAAATCAGATGCCATAGAATTAACTCCTGGTGACCCTATATGTGGTAGAATAGAACTGTGCTCTATAATGTTTCCAATGGCTGACATTTTGGAACATGATCACTAGCACTTTCTTCTTTTTTTTAATTTTTATTATGAATTGAATGAAAGTTTACAGGGCAGATCATCAGTTTTACATTCAATGAATCATATACTTTGTTTCTTTACAATGATTGTAATCCCCTCCATGTACTATCAGTTAACGGTATTTTTCTCTATTAATTTTAGTTTTTTCAAGAAACAAAAACAAAAAAACTCAGGCATATATAATAATTTAAACCATCAAAGGGCACATTCTAAAATCTGCAAATGTGCCTCCTGGCTGGTAGTTTTCAGTCCTGTCTTTGCATGAACCTAGAGTTCTCAGCTGCTCTCTCTCTCCAGGTCCCAGACTCTGCCTCCATCTCTGGTGTCTCTGCTCTCTGCTTAAGTTCCTGCATTCTGCTTGTGCTCTTCTCCCTTGATGGCCCTAGGGTCTTCTGCTTCTGGACTGTAAGATTAACTACTCCCCCATTTTTGCTACAAAGCTTTTACCTTTACAATTGTGACAGTTGCAATTAGTCATGATAACAATTACTCACTATTAAGTCATAAGAATCTTATCCCCATCTCTTTTTACTAGACCCATCTAGACAAGATGAAAATTATTCAGTGGGGACTCTATCTTCTCCCACTTACTCTTAAACTAAACTCTCTCTTGAAACCTTGTAAGCCAGCAGGACTTTCTTTTGAGCTGTCTCTGGGTGTATTTGAACTTCCAGCCTTTAGGTTAGCAGTAGAGTGTGCTGACCATTTGTACCATATACAAAGTAACTGCATATGAAAGATAACCCAGCAATTAATGATATACAGTTGAGGAGACTAAGAGTCAAATATGCAAAGTAATTTTTAAGGATCATGTGGGTATATTGCAAAGCTAGGTTTCCAGTATCGGTATTTAGATGTTAATTCAATGATTTAGGGTTGTAGGTCTCAAAACTTAGTATACACATGAATCACCTTGATCACTTTTAAATTATAGATTCTGAAGCAGTATATTTGAGGAGGGACCACATTTTCTGCATTTCTAACAGGCTTCTGGGTGATACTGATGCTATTGGTCCTTAGACCACAATGAGTAGCTAGGATCTTAGATATCACTGGATCTGAATTGGAGCCTTTAAGGAAATTCAAGCTGGATTTGGGGTTAAAATAAATTGGTTGGTCTTTTATGGTTTGGTAGTCACTATTGTGGATAACACAGAATTGAGCACATGGAAGGTAAATAAATAAAGACCTGTGGATACTTAGTAAGCCTAAAATTTGGAGGTGACCTTCATAGCTCTTGCCTTGTCTTATTGACCTCTTCAAGGTGTTCTGTTGCCCTAGAGAGCTACTGGATGAGTTTGGTGAAGGCAAATGCTTGTTTGTTCCTAGGTATGCAGGGGAAGGATAGTGGGAAATAGGGAATCCACATAGTATGGATCACAATGGTCTGATCACATGGTTGGTGCAGAACCAGACATTGTTTTGTTCCATTGTACATGGAATTGCCATGAGTTGGGGGCTAATTTGGGAGCAGCCAGCAACAACATACATATACACACCTATCTGTCTAATCTATCTGTCTGTCTACACATAACACACCTTTTAGTGATTTGCTTTTCTTTTAGGACCCTCACATGCACGGCCATCCAACACCTCATAGCTTAAACCAAAGGTTTTAGGTAAGAGCATCTATTCCTGTTAACAGATAAGGCAACTACTACTTAAAAATCTCTGTACCCAAGATCCTAAACATGCCAGGTGAAATGTCAAATAGTGTTTCATGTGAACATATCCTTGTGCTTCTCAGCCTCCAGTGAATTTAGTGGCTTGACTTAAAGATCTCCCATTTCCTTTCCCTTGTGTTTGTGACACTTCTTTCCCTTGCTCTGCTTTCACAGACAAAGACAATTACAGTCAGCTCCTACTGTTCCTTGCATCTACTCCTCCAGGGTTCATACTGTGTACTCTAAAGCCTTTTCAGCCATCATTCGGGAAGACCCTGGCTCCATTGTCAGCATGGAGCATGCTGTCTACAGCTGGAGTCTCAGAGGAGAGCCTCTGACTCCACATTGGCCGCCCCTTCCCTTCAACCTGTCCTAGATCTCTTCCCCAAGAGCCAGACAATGCAATCTGAAGCATCCTGGTGCTGATGAGAAGAAGATGAATCACAATGATAATGGGTGTTGGATTTTTTTTAAGCTTCTATTCATTTTGTGTATAAAAACTGGACGTGACATTTGCAGCTGGCTCTACCAGGCAGCTCTTCTTATGCCAGTACTGAGTATACTCTCATACTATGGCCCACAATGAAAGCTTCATGCAATTATAATGAAGATCCTGTAGCCAGAATGAATGACTCCATTCACCGCAGACATAGAAGTTGCTATGGATGTTCAATTACATTAGATGCCTCCTGGATAGTGTAAAAGGGGAGCTGAATGGTGATGTCAGCTCAGGGAAAGACAGGTTAGAATAAGCAAAAAAGGAGGCATGCTGTTCTAGTATCTATTCAGCAAGACAGATAAATGGTGTCTATAACATGGCACTCTGCTTTTGGTAAGCCATTAATAACAGTCTTGACAGGACCCCTTCCATAGGTGCCTTGATTAACAGGGCTAACCCCTAATTCATTAGCCTGACATATGGACCCCTTCACATTCCATCCCCAACTAAGTGTTTCAACAAATAACCAGTTGGTGAATAACCAGTCCTTTAGAATGAAATTTGCCTGTATGTGTCTATACCTTTATTTGTCCTGTTCTTTCTGTGAAGACGTGCCTTGACTGACCTTTTTTCTACTTAGGGAATTCCTACATACATTTTAAGAAAAAGATAAAATATTACTACCTCTGACACCCTCAGATAAAATTAAGTGGTCTTTCTTCTGTATTCTCACAGGACCCTGTATGAACTAATATTATAATATGTGGCTCTGGAGGATAAGAACCGGATGTCCAACCTTAAGTCGGCAGTTCAAACTCACCAGCCGCTCCTTGGAAACCCTGTATAAGGTTGCCATGAGTTCGAACTAACTCACTGACACTTAACAACAACAGCATTATAATATGCAGAACAAAGTGTGTACTTATTTACTTACCTGTCTAACTTTTTATTTAGATGTTGAATTTCTCTAAGGCTTGACCAGGAGACCTGTTAGCATTATGGGTCAAGTGTTGGCTTGCTTACTGCAAGATCAGCAGTTCAAACCACCCAGCTGTTCCTCTGGAGTAAGAGTAGGCTGTCTGATTCCATAAGGATTTACAGACCTCAGAAACCCTATGAAGGGTCACGATGAGTCCTGATGTGGTGTTGTAGGATAATAGTGGAAAATGTGTCATTGGCTTAGCCAAAAGGAATTCAATTAGGAATTCGAGTGCCTGGCTTCCATACCTAATTTTACTATACACCATATAACCTTGAAAATGTTTTTAAATAGCTGGTCAGTGTTGGATGGCACTGACAGGTGGGGAGCGTCTCAGTTTCCTCTTGCCTTGATATCTTCACTTGCTAATTTGTGATGATAATATCTATTCTTACCTGCCTCTCTCTCTCTCTCTCTTTTTTGGAAAGTTTTTCTTGTGAATTGAGTTAGTGATAGTTTACATGGGAAAATACTGGGTTTACACTCATCTTATGGTATTTTGTATCACTGCAATGTTTACAATCCCCTCCATGCATCATCATTTAACAGTATTTGCTTCAATGCCCTCTGCTTTATTTTTTTGTACACAAAACACTCAGGATTATATAATCATTTAAACAACCAAAGGGCAGATTCTGCAAGTCTGTCTCCTGGCCTCCAGCACTCAGTCTCTCTCTTTCCATAAGTCTAGAGTCTTCAACTGCTCTATATCTCCATGTCATCATCTCTGCTTCCATCTCTGGTGTCACTGTTTCTCTGGATATGGCCCCACATTCCACTCTCACTCTTCCCCCATGATGGTCTTAGGATCCTCTGTTCCTGGAATGTAAGATTAACTACTCCTCTGTTTTTGTTACAAAACTTCTACCTTTAGAGTTGTGACAATTGCAATTAATCATGGTTAACAATTACTCTCTATTGAATCATAAGAATCTTATCCCCATCTCCTTTCACCAGATGCATTTAGACAAAGATGAAAACTATTCAGTGGGAATTCTACCTTCCTCCACACACTCTGCAACTAATCTCCCTCTTGAAAACTTTTAATCCAGTCACTTCTTGCCTTTATAGCCCCTTCATTTCAGGTAGCCAATATCTAAGTTACCGGTCCATATCAACCCTGTGTACAGAGGGGATAGGATTGGTCCTTGATACCCTCTCAGTTGGTATTTTGAGCTACTCACTACTTGAGTATAAGTGAAGTTCATCAAATTGTAGCAATTTGTTTTCTTTATCAAATATTGTTTCTTTTTTATCTTCCTTTAGTTGAGTTCTGATTATCAGGCCATCAAGGCTAGGTCAAATGCGTACTGTCTGAAAGTTTGGGTGTTCTTGTGCCTCTCCCCTCACTTCATATCAGCTGGATCCTTCACTATCAGCTCTAGCTCTCTGTGGCTATGTCCTTGTACATAGGCTCAGGTGTCCCCAGGTCTCACTGCACTTTGGACTAACCAGTCCTTCCTCTTGTCTCTCTCATCTCCAGGTCAACAGGAATCTATGGAATATGGCCTAACTCAGCCCAAATCTTCATTGCTGCCTTTCCCCCACTTCCACTCACCAGTAGACCAATGTGATCACCAATAAGCTTACATGCCTGTTCATGTGTTCCCTTTGAGTTTCAGTCTGGAAGGGGGATCTTACCTGTCTCTTAAGGAGCTCTGATAGCATAGTGGTTACAAGCTGGTCTGCTAACCTCAAGGTCAGAAGCTTGAAACTACCAACTACTCTGTGGGAGAAAGATGAGGCTTTATGCTCCCATAAAGATTTACCGCCTTGGAAACCCTATGCAAGGATGCTATGATTTGAAACTGACTCCACGGCACATAACTACCATCACCTGTCTCTTGGGAATCAAATGAAATAAAAAATGTAAAATTATTCTCCAAACAATACTAAATTATTGTCACTTACTCTTTCATCATATCTTCTGTGGTGTGAAATGGATGATGCATATGTATCTTATGGTCTAAGTGTCTTCTCTCTGATGCTGAGTCATTAGGGTGGGCTGACTAGGGCCAAACACTTGTTTCCTTGACAAAGGGATTTGTGCAGAGAAGGACCGGTAAAGGCCAGTGATCTTAAAAATGTAAGGCAATCAACTTTGTCTTTCCTGCTCCTTCTCCAGGCTTCTAAAACATGCCAGACACTTAACAAATATGGTGGTGACCAAGAGGAAGATAAGAGTTTGAAAGCCTAAATTAGTTAATAGGCCAAACTCCTTGAGTTTAGCTATTCACTGTAATGAACATTTCTTGCGCAAGTCTGGAGTGAGTTACTGAGGGACAATGTAGATTCCACAGATGCCTTTATGAATAAAAAGATTCTAACTGATCCTTGACAACTGATTTAGATTTCTGGGGTGGAAATAGCAAAATACCACAAAGTGGATGACTTTCAAGAACAGGAACTTATTGTCTCACAGTTCTAGAAGCTAAAAATTTGAATCTAGTACATCTTTATAAGCACGTGGGGAAGATCCTTCTTTCTCTCTTTAGGTTGTGGGAACACCAGGTGTTTCTTGGGTTGTAGATTGACCCTCATGTTGTCTTCCTCCTATATATTACTCTATTTTTGTCTCTGATACTCTATTTATTAAGACACCAGTTATATAGGACTGTTATTGTGAAGTGCCCTCCAGTTGGTTCCGACCTATAACGACCCTGTATAGGGTTTCCCTGATTTATACTAGGATGATGTCATTTAACCTAACTGATAAAAACAACAAACAAATACTGTTTCCAAACAACCCATTCACAAATACATGGGTTGGTTAGGACTTCAACATACCATTTTTGAGGGCACAATTCAATCTATAACAATGGGCCGTCATATTTGAACTAAGTCTTCTTCACTATGAGTTGACATCATCATTTTGTTGTTGTTGTTGCTGGTGGTGGCAGAAGTAGGGTCCACTATAAACCAGACCAAACTGAAAAAAGAACCCCAAAATGGCCTTTGGTGTTTTCACATCTCCTGTATCATGCTCTCAAACATTCTGAAAGATCCTTTCCCTTACTTCTAAGTATTCAATGGTTTTATTTTAGCAAGTACTTGTCCAAAAGTCATTTCTTCATTTCTGTCTTTCCTTAAGTAGCAGAAAAGAAATTAGTAATTTATTATCATCATTATGAAAACCAATACCCATCTGTCAGTTTGTCATACCATAGTAATTGAATGTTGCTATGATCTGGGCATTATGTTAGCTGTATTTCAAATATTAACAAGGTCATTCATGGTGGACAGGTTTCAGTGGAGTTTCCAGACTGAGAGAGACTAGGAGGAAAGGTCTGGCAATCTACAAAACTATTTGCCAATGAAAACCTTCTGGGTCACAATAGAATATCAACTAACATGGCATTGGAAAATAGACCCAAACATGCCAACCACCATGACAATGGCATAAAACTAGGCAATTTTCTTTCTGTTACATATAAGATTGCCATACATAATAGTCAACTCAGTTTGAAAAAGGATCACTCCTGTGTGAATTGATATATTCTTCCTTTCTGTGTTTCCAGGTTTTTTTGGTCAGGAAGTCCAGTACAATTTCAAAACAGACTACAATCACACAGAATAGTATGTTTCTCTGATAATTTCAACACCTTTGCTAATTAATGATTGGGGACATCTGCATATTTTATTATGATATGTATTGTCAGAGTCTAAGGGATTTTTACTGTCTATGGAGAAAAAGGTGGGACTTCAGAAACTCCCAGAATGGGGATTCTTAAAATCTGGAAACTGTCCAAGCCTCTTAGGCAAATCCAAAAAAGATGATCATTGGATCGGGTGGGGGGAGGATAGAAGTAAGATAAAAGGAGCAGATTTTGTTTTGCTTTGTTATTAGTAACACAGATGGTCACACTACTGAAGACAATCACATCTTAATAAATTATAGTTGCACTAGCAGCAATAAAGAATTCAGGAATGAATATGAAGTGAAGGCATCACACTTCTCCATGAAGTTTATTAATAAGACTTGCCATTAACATGATGCTTTTTCAACCAGTCAGGTAAAAATTAAATTTGCTAATGAGGTATGACAGCCCTATATGAGGCACATGGAAATAACTGACATATTAGGAACAGGAACAAATGTGACTTTTATAGTTAAAAAGACAAGATATTTGTATCTCATTAGCAAAAAATGAAACTTACTAATAGGCGATAGCCTTGTTATATCAGTGATATCAAGAGTGCCTTAATAGTCATTAATTTTGTAGAAGTGTCTTCTGTATATGTACCAACATATACTAAAAATATCCTTCTTTGGTAATTAATGAGTTATTGTTAGTCCCTTGACAGAAATGGTTTCGTTTACAGCAATAATAAACACCTGGCTTTTGCTCATCTTTGCCTCCTCTTTTTGTCTAGCTGTTTTCTCTGTTTCATAGACTTCTCCCTTATTTAGGAAGGAATGGTAAAGGTCACCTTGCTCATCCACTCATCTGAATCCTGGATCTTTTCCAAAGAAGAGCAAACAGAAGGGCTTGAACTGCTCTGGTGAGTGACCTCCTAAGGTGACCCGTTCTGCCTTTGGCTGCCCCTGACTGCTCAGAATCCCTCCTCTCAGCGTCTCCTCCACATAGCTCTGGCGTGGGTCTCTGGGATTATTCAGAAGAGTGCCAACCCCTCCTGAAAACAACAGTCCTTGAAATACTTATCAGGTCTCTGAAGTCTTTTTACTTCTCAGACAAAATATCAGCATCCTTCCATCATTCTGCATAAGCCAAGGTTCATAACACCATCACTGTTCTAGTCATTTTCTTCTGAAGGCATTTCTAGTGATCTACATCTCTGTTAAATGTGGCATCAAAACTGCATGCAGAAACGTCCCAAGATGGTGGCTTTACCACACACAGCATCCCATCTCCTTACAACAAAAAACCATGACACCAAGTGAAACAGATACAGATGACAATCTGGGAACCCATAACAGCAAACAAAAGGAAAGTATGAAAAATTAGATCAAACTCTAAAAGGACGGAGAAACTGAACAAAGAACTTACGGACTGTAGGTACCCTATCAGCAGGCCCACCAGAGTGGCTGTCTTGAGACAAAGTGAATAGAATAGTGTTCCTGGGTAAGGAGCATCGGTAGAAACCTTCACAGAATGCCCAATAGGAAACAGATACTGTGTAGACAAACACAGAATGAAACAAGGTGAACAGAACACAAACTGGATCTAAGGAAGGAAAGTGCAAGAAAGTGGGCAAGAGCCCTAGGGATCCAGGTGGCCAAAGAGCAGGGAGGGAGGCAGAGAATGGACTGGCAACAGTGCCTGAAAATTTTGACCATTGCCATTGGTTGAGTACAGAATCCTTAGAGTGACCTCTAGAGATCCCCTCCTTGCATTTCTGGGTCCTGATCGCTAGCTGCACTCTGTGGGCAGTATTCAGAGATTCGTGTAACATGCTTCTCTCTCACCCTCCAGGTGTTAGCAGTGAGCCATCCCTCTCCACCCTGGCCAAGCCATCTGCTGTGTGCCCTATTGTGTGGTCAGACCTATGAATGGAGGCTTGCATTTGCCCCACCCATCGCCATACCATCCACCTGTCCAGCAGTCGGCACACACTCTCACATTGTTAGACCTGCTACTGGAGACCTGTGCCCAGTCCAACCATCCCTGCACCACTCCACCTACCCAGCAATGGACAGCATGTTTCTTACTACCAGACAGGCAGACAGAGCCCTGAGATCGCCTTTCTCCTACCTCTGTCATCCCACCTATCCAACAAGTGGTGGTACAAGTTCCCATGCCACACATCTGGTGACCAGTGTTTTGTGAGCCCTTGTCCTGACCACCCAGCAACTGGCAGTATATACACACAACACCCAAGCCAGCAAATATCGAGAACACACACTGCACCCAAGCCACAGTGATCAACTGGACAGACACATCTCACCAGCAACGACAGTCACATCCTGACAGATGCTATATGCTCCTCTGCTAAATAATGAGCAAGAGAGCTTAGCACGCTCACCTAATGTCCACCTGGTTGGAACATCAGTCCAAACAGTTACTTCAGGCTGTCTGTACGTGCACTGAAACTCCACCAACTACTGAGACACCAATTCATACAAGCACAGCAGGTTCACAACATCCATTTATGTAGCACTGCATCATTGCTGTTAAATGACATGCTGCCCTGACCTCCAGAGAATGCATTGACTGCTATCAGCAGCCCTGACCACACAACACTGTCACACAGTGTTCTCCCACCTCCACTCAATTCAGCAAGGGAAAATAGGAGACTAATGTCAGAGAACTCACATGTATGTATAACTCACCATCCCCACTTTGTTGTTTGTTGTTAATACCATTGAGTTGGTTCTAACCCACAGCTAACCTGTATAGAGTTTCCAAGGAGCGATTAGTGGGTTTGAAGCACCAACCTGGCAGTTCAAACTAGCCTTGCAGTCCAGTGCATTATTCTGCAGCACCACACCAGGACTCCACCATCCCCACTTTGTTGTTATCAAGTGCAGTTGAGTCGGCTCTGACTCATAGTGACGCTGTATAGGGTTTCTAAGGAGTGGCTGGTGAGCTGGAATTGCTGACCTTGCAGTTCAAACCTACTTTGCAGTTCAGTGTGTTAACCCACAGCACCACACCAGGACGCTACAATAAGAGGGGATAATGTTCAGCTAACAGACACCACCAAAGTCACACAGAACAGAAACAGCAAACAAAAACAATAAAAATTAAACCAAAGAGAAAGAAGAGCCGCAAATTTCAGACATATCAAAGCAAAAATTTAAAATCCGCACAAAACAAACATACATACAACCAACCATTAAATAAACACGTAAATGCTTCAGAGACATCAGACAATAAAAAATTATATGAAGAAATAGGATAAAATGACTCAAACAAGTGAGCCAAATAAAGGTGCAGAACACCTTCCTGTGGTAGAAGTGATAACAAATTTAAAACACTTATTTATGGGATCCTCAAAGAGATCATAACAAGTACAGGCAAAACCTAGAAGAATTCAGGAAAACAATATAAGAACAAAAAGACAAATAGACAACTAGAAGCCACAGAAAAATAAAAACTCGAAATTCAGAAGATTAATAATAAAGTATGAGAAAAACTTAATGGAAGAACCTAAAACTAAAATTGAATCAGTGGCAGAGAGAATCAACAAAATAAAGGACAAATCCCTGATTTGTCTGAGAACAGTCATTAAAAAAAAAAGAAGAAGAAAGCTCGAGTTATATCGATACTATTAAGAATAATAGGAATCCAGAAGAATGAGAAAGAAAATACAGAGAAAAGTTTGAAAATTTATAGTCAGAAAATTTTCCTGATATGAAAGACTAGAAGTTTTTCATCCAAGAAACTCAATAAACATCATGTAGGATAGATTCCCCTCCCCTCACACCACCACCATCAAAAGAAAGTCACTAAGACATATCATAATCAAACTTTCCAAAACCAAAGACAAAAAGAATTCTGAGGACAGTTCATGAAAACTGAAATTTCATCTATAAAGGGAAACTATAAGACCAGACACTGATTTCTCTGCAGAAACCATGCAGGGAAGAAAACACTGGAATCACATATATAAAATCTCTACTAAGAATCATATTTTGTTGTTAAGTGCTGTCAAGTCAGTTCCAACCCATAATGACCTTGTATAGGGTTTCCAAGGAGCGAATGATGGGTTTGAACTACCGACCATGTTGTTCAAACTGACTTGGGGTCCAGTGCATTATCCTGCAGAGCCACACCAGAACTCTAAGGATCATATATCCAAACATTTTTCTTTAAAATAGGATCGTGAAACTTAGATGGTAGTGGAAGTAAACAAAAATGAAATAATTAAAACAAACCAACCTCACAAGAAATATTAAAGGGAGTTCTTTAGACATACAGTCAATTACATCAGACCACAATTTGAAAGTAAGATATAAAAGAGCATCATTTAGATACCCCAAATAAAGAATCCTCAAAAGTAAAATAAAAGAGCAAAACTTGAAACAGGAAGGCAGAAATGTCAATCTGTAAATAATGTCAGCTTTTTCTGTAAGTGATGACAACTTCAAAACAAAAAGGAGAAATCAATGCTGTAGTTACAGAACTTCTAGATGAAAGGGAAATCAAGCCAATATTCAGATACAGCAGACTGTAGAAGGTTATGAAGGTAAAGGCAAATTCAGAGTAACCATAAAGAAAATTAATAAATCTCCTCAAAAACATAGAAAGGAAGAAATAAAAATATTCAAAAAACACAACCTCAACAACAATGAAGGAAATGAAAAGGAAAGTCATAAACAAAAATATCTCAACCCAGAACAAAGAAACTCTTAACACCACACACATACATACACACATAGCATAAAAATATGGCAGAAGCAAATTCATATCTACCGATCACTACATGGAATGTAAATGGTTTGATTGCAGAGTAGCAGAAGTGACATCCATTTCCTATCTGAAGATCTGGATACCTTCACTTAAAGCAAACAAAGCAAATGATGGTGCTAAGTGGTCAACATTTGTCTCAATCTGCAGTTTCCTGTATACAGAGCTTAAAACTAATTTTTTTTCTGTTCCATTATCATTCTGGTTAGACCAAAAATTATCAAGTTCGGTTCTATTCTGGTGTTACTTCATTGACCATGAATGAACTGGTTCAAACCCACTATTTTCTCTGATTTCAAATTTATATTCTGCATGTATAACCTGGAGCAAATTCATCTGATGAAACGCAACTACCAAATTAATTCCTTATATTGTAAACAATACTGCATTTCTTTATTAACTAAAATTTTGCTCACCCCAAGATTTTGTAATTAGTCTTAAAAATAGCAATATTAAAGTATCTCTTCATACACAGTCATAATAATTAAATCTAATGCAATAATGATGTTCAATTTTAACCAGTGTCTCAAAATACTTCGATACAAAAAAGTACTATGTAAAACATAGAATTTTTAATTTCCATTTTAAAACAAATGTACTGAAATTCATTGGAGCACTTAGTCACTTTCAAAATAGCATTGTGATTAAAAAAAATTCTTAACATACTGTATAAATTTTAAATTGAAGACTAGAAATACTTTTTAGTAGTAAATCCTCAACTTAATACTACGAAACACACTGAAAATAAATTTAATTTTTGTGTTGTTGTTGTTGCTATGTGCCGTGGAGTCGGTTCCGACTCATAGCGACCCTGTACAGGGTTTCTGAGGCTGTAAATCTTTATGGGAGCAGAAAGCCTCATCTTTCTCCCACGGAACAGCTGGTAGTTTCAAACAGCTAACCCTGAGGTTCACAGCAACATTTAATTAATAACACTTAATGTTGTGGTTGTCAATTGCTATTGAGTCGGTTCTGACTCATAGCGATCCTATATAGAGTTTCCAAGGGGCAGCCAGTGGGTTTGAACTGCGGACTTTGTGGTTTGTAGTCCAGTGCTGATCCTACAGTGCCACACCAGGAGTCCACTTACTAGTCACTCCAAATTGAATTTATTTATAAAATATAGGGAATACAAAGCGTTCTATCATCCCTAATATGTCAATACATAAAGGCAAAGCACAATAATATATTTAATACTTTACTATTCATTCGTGTTCTAAGAGGAAGAATTGCATAAAAGGGCACAAACTAAGTATTTTATTGTTGTTGTTTAGTGCCTTGAGTCGTTTTCCACCCACAGCAACACTGTATAGGGTTTCCGAGGAGTGGCTGGTGAGCTTAAACCGCCGACCTTGAGGTTCATACCAGCTTTTCAGTCCAGCACATTAACCAGTGTCACACAAATATAGATTTAATTCCTACATACTTATATAGTTCATTAAGAAAATATCATTTCAATAAACTGTAATTGTACCTAATTAAAAGACTTCCCACTTGTATTTTCCCATCTAAAGCTGTCCTTGTCTTACAAGATGAATTTCAAACTGAGAAAGCTCTCTCAAAACTGATCTGACTAGCTGGGGTAATTTTAGTAGCAATTTCATATTACTGGGGATATTGTGAATGGTTTTCGTCCCCAAATTCAACACATTATTCTCTGAACTCTTTATATGCCATTGTTATTATTAGATACTGTCAAGTCAGTTCGACCCATAGTGACCCTGTATAGGGTTTCCGAGGAGCAGCTGTTGAGCTTGAACTGCTGACCTTGAGGTTCAAACGGCTTTGCAGTGTGGCACATTGACCCACAGAGCCACACCAGGACTCCTTGTATACCTTTAAAGCTTGCTAATATAGTCAATATTAGTAGTACAATCATTTAATCTCAATGTAACTTTTCTTTTTCATTTTGAGAAATAATTCCATCCATCAACATCATTTGATACAAGAATAGTTCATGAATCACTTTCATTTGTTACACTATCAGTATTGCTCCTTTTCCAATTTTCTATCATCTCCCAAATGCTCTTTTAAATGTAATATAGCCTTCACCTTAAATTAGAATTTGATAACAAGGAACTAGATGAAATGTTCCTAATATGCTGTCATTTCAATGGTCAACTTCTCCCGACATTGAATTTTTCCATCAATGTGTTCAAAATGTTTTTATTATTAAGAGTTCTTAATTTTAGCTTAGGCTTTATCCACATACCAAAAACATCAGTTATCCTGGTTCATGTTTCACTTTGCAATCTTAGTGTAACTTTCTTCAAAGATTTTAAAGTTTCCAAAATTAATGTGACATACACCCATTTGTTATTACAAAAGTAGTATTTCATTTATTTTCAGCTGGGGAGGCATTGTGGGTTAATGAGCCAGACTGCAAAGCCGTTTGAACTGCAAGGTTGTTGGTTCAAGCTCACCAGCTGCTCCTCAGAAACCATTTACAGGGTCACCATGGGTCGGAATCGACTCGACGGCACTTAACAACAGCAACAACAACAATACACAAAAAGAAGAGCTCTGGTAGAGTAGTGGTTATGAGCCAGGCTGCTAACTTCAAGGTCAGTAGTTTGAAACTGCCAGCTGTTCAGCGGGAAAAAGATGAGGCTTTCTGCTCCCATAAAGATTTATAGCCTCGGAAATCCTATGCAGGGTCTCTATAAGTTGGAACTGATTCAATGGCACACCACTGCCACTTACAGCTTCTTGCATCATTGTAAGATTTTTTAACATGGTATATATAGTTCCACTGTGCCAACCCATCTCTTTTGGGGGATCTTCCACTTTTTTGCAGTCCCTTCACTTTACATAGCATGATATCCTTCTCCAGGGACTGGTCCCTCCTGATAACATGGCTGAAATATGAGAGACAAAGTCTGACCATCTCGGCTTTTGAGGAGTATTCTGGTTGCACTTCTTCCAACACAGATTTGTTTGTTCTTCTGGCAGTCCATGGTACCAATAATATTCTCCAACACCATAATTCAAATGCATTAATTCTTCACTGGCCTTCTTTATTCATTGTTCAACTTTCCATGCTTGTGAGTCTATTGAGAATACCATGGATTGAGTCAGGTGCACTTTAGTCCTAAAACAGGCATCTTTACTCTTGATTTTAAAGAGGTCTTGTGCAGCAGTTTGCCTAATGCAATACATTGTTTGTTTGCTTGATTGCTGCTTCCTGAGTGTTGACAGTGAATCCATGCAAAATGAAGTCTTTGACAACTAGTCAGTGTTTTGTTCTGCTATGCATTGGGTTGCTTTGAGACACAGTAACTTTAATGGCATCTAACAACTCTGGTAGCACAGTGATTACGAATCAGTCTGCTAATCTCACGGTCAGCAGTTCAAAACTACCAGCTGTTCCGTGGGAGAAAGATGAGGCTTTCTGCTCCCATCAAGATTTACAACCTTGGAAACCCTGTACAGGGTCTCTGTGAGTCAGAACTGACTTCATGGCACATAAGAACAACAACGACAACTAGGTTGCTATGGGTCAGATTCGACTCAATGACACTTAACAACAACAACACCAATCACAACTATAGAGCCCTGGTGTGGTGCTGTAGGATAATGCACTGGACCACAAGATCAGTTTGAGTCACAAGGTCAGCAGTTCAAACCCACCAGCAGCTCCTCTGAAACCCTATACAGGGTCGCTGAGTCAGACCCAACTCTATGACACTTAACAACAACTTCATGTGTACAATACATATATATTAGAAGTTAAGTAAAAACTACTGCTCGTCTGGTTCCAGTTCATGCACAATTGGTTTATTTCAAACCAAACATGTTTAAACATGTTTCTGTGATCAGTAAATGGATGCAGACAAGTTGTCTCAGTAATTCACTTGTCTTAGTCTTGTTAGAGTGCCTTCAGAAAAAGAGTACCTTTTGGTCTATTAAAAAAAATTATTTAGAGGTCAGAGATAATATCAAATTCCAAGTGGACATAGTATCAACATCTTATCAAGAGGGACCATTCCCTGGAGAAGGACATGATACTTGGTAAAGTAGAGGGTCAATGAAACAGAGGAAGACCCTCAATGAGATGAAGTGGCACAGTAGTCCAAACAGTGGGCTCAAACATAAGGCCAGTTGTAAACTAGTGTTTTAGTCTATGAACATAGCGTCACTATGAGTTGAAACCAATTCACGGTACGCTAACAACAGGATGTCACAGTTGCCATTTTGACATGGTTTAAATCAAAGAGTCCTGGTGTAGTGCCCTAGGATAAGCACTCAACCTCAAGGTCGGTTTGAACAACAAGATCAGCAGTTCAAATTCACCAGCCTCTCCTTAGAAACCCTATACAAGGTCACTATGAGTCAGAACTGTCTTGAAAGAACTTAGCAACAACAACAAACAAATCAAAGAGTAAAGAATTCTTCAGGGAAGGCTTAGAGAGATGGAAACATCTCATTCAGAGGTGCATAGATCTAGCCTGAGATGCAGGCAGAGATGATGATGTGGAGAGATAGAGCAGCTGGGGACTTCAGACCCAGAGAGGGAGAGGGGCTATGTGCTGGCGACCGGGGGACAGACTTGTAGTGTATACCCTTTGGTTGGTTGGTTGATGATGCATGGAGGGGATTGTAACCATGACAACGAAACGATATATGATAGGATGAATGTAAAACTAATGTTCTCCCATGAAAACTATCACATAATTCACAATAAAACATTTTTTTTTTAAAGTGCATAGATCTAAGTGGAGGATATATTGAGGAGCAATAGCTTCACATTTTGTTATTTTTGTTTAATAAATTTTCTACGATTTTTAGTAATACTTTTTTACGTATCCTCATATCACATTACAGTAAAAACATAAAGAGAATAGAATGCGTAAATGCACTTGTAGAAATAAATTATAGGATTTATTAAAACGCTCCTAGCCATGTTCATCAGTATGTTAGAAAAACTGAAAAAACTTCAATTTTACATTCACTTCTTTGTCAGTTTTGTTTTTTCAAAGTCCCACTTTACAACATTCTTGTCATTTATCTGATACTTTTCAAAGAAAAAAATCTCAATTTGCAGTGATACTATCAAGCTGTTTTCAGTGAAATAAGGATATGTTGCCATCGAAATATTAATTTTCTTCCTGCTACTTGCTGGTGTTTAACATTTACAAATGTTTATAATAATCTGTAAAATAAACATAGTATTTAAACATATAAGCACTCTTCGTACATTTAAATTAAGATTGAATGCAAGAATGGAATCATCAAAAATGATATTTCTATTTCTTGAATTGAAATATGATACTTTAAAAATGTGAATAATGTATATTTAAAATTCTTATACTTACCTGTGTGGTGTTAAAGGATAAGCACTGGACTGCTCACTGCAAGGTCGGTGATTCAAATCCACCAACCACATCTTGGAAACCTTTTACAGGATCACTATGAGTAGGAACCTACTTGATGGCACTCTAACAACAACATACTCACCTGACAAATTTCCATTCACATGAAGTTCCATTCAGAACTTGGTGCAGTTTTAACCAGCTCTTTCAGATTTCTGACTCCAAATGTTCTCACTTGGCAAGTGCTTCACACATCCTCAGTAGGCACAACTCAGTTAACTTTGAGAGAGGTTCAAGTGTGGAGTGGAACTGACTAGTCTGTGGATTGTCTTGTGTAGATAAAGTATTGCTTGAGTAGACCAGGATTCTCAGCAGTTTGGCTATTGAGATATAGTTATTCCTCCATGATGAGCTCTAATATAGTGTAATTAACTCTATGATGGCATCTGCTATGAGCAGCCTATCAATGAAGGGACGCTTCCTTGGGAGTTTGGGTTACTTCTAATATATTGGGCTTGTTTGCTGTATGCTGGGTCTAGATCTTCCATCTGGCTCATCCTCTAACCTCCTGGTCGTTAGCCTTGAGCTTGTGACTTGCTCTATTGCCTGTCAATCCTGGGAGTTGTCAGCAGCCTGCCTTCTTACATGCCTGACCTGCCAGACATGTCTGCTTGGCTGTTGGCCATCTGACTTGCCAATCGTTATTCATCTGACCCAGACTTGGGATTCTCCCACCACTACAACTGTGAGCCACTTCTTTGATATAAACTTCTCTTTAGAGCTACATCTATAAGTTTCTGTAGAGAATCCAACCTAAGACACAGTTGCTTCAGCTATATAATTTGCTTGCTAAAGCAATGCTTGCTACCCACGTACCAGGGAAGTTATACATCAGCACCAGGTGTGAATCGAGCATAAATGGTCCAATGGTCTTGCTTACAACTTTACAATCATTGTTGAACTGAAAATAGCAGAGAGAAAAAAAGAATGATTTTCAATTTTTTTTTTCTAATTCAGGTTTAGAGTCAAACCTTGTGAAAATTTTGGGTGTTTTCAGGTTTGGTTTTGGGTTCCATTCTGATTCAAATCCCTGCTTTATGGTGATAACAACAAAAAAGATGACCTGCTTGGCAATGTTGAGATTCAGGACATTTACTTATAAGCCTAGCAGCATCTCCTTGGGCAAGTGAGTTAATCCCTCTGAGCCTTAGCTACTCAATTGAAATGAGAGGAATTGTACATTGTAGCTTAATCATCGGTGTATCTGATTAGCTCTTATAGAAATGCATAGTTTCCTTACTATGGACGCAAGTTTAAAATATCATCACAAGAGGCTTAGTCTTCTATTCTAAGAGTTTCCTGTTTATAGCTAAGTACCCCAAAGGAAAATTGATACATTTAAATAAGCTTGTAGTAGTTTAAGATTAATCTTTTTGGAAGCTTACAAATGAAACAGTTAGTTGAAGATGAGATTCACAGTAGGAAAGTATAGGTAAGAGATAGCTGCACCATCTCACCCTCAGGAACTGCCAGGAATCAGAACTAAATCAGATGTTATATAGAAGGTAGGAGCCTTGGTGTGGCACTTCAGAATAATGCACTGGACAGCGAGGTCAGCTTGAATCACAAGGTTGGTGTTTCAAACCCACCAACCACACCTTGGAAACCCTATAGAGGGTCACTATGAGTCAGAAAAAAACTAAACGACACTTAACAACAACAATACAGAAGGTTGTTGTTGTTGTTAAGTGCTGTAGAGTTGGTTCCGACCCATAGCGACCTGGTAACAAAGGTGGCCTTAGAGGCTGTGAGCCTCAATGTGGAAAGATAATGAAAAATTATTGTAGGAACTGGAAGAGAATTAGAAAACTATCCAATGTAATCCCTTCATTTTACAGATGAGAGGACTGAGATTTAAGTGTCTGGCCCAAGGTCACATGGCTGGTTAGTGATAAGTTCAAGTCTCAGACTTCTGTGCAGTGCTTTTCCTCTACGTCTTAAAGACAAACTACATAGTTTTGCCTATGAATGGCACTGCTCTCAGGGTCTTGTTGTTGTTGTTGTTAAGTGCCATCGAGTCGGTTCCTACCCATAGCGACCCTGTATAGCATTTCTGAGGAGCAGCTGGTTAGCTTGAACCGCCGACCTTGCAGTTCAAATGGCTTTGCAGTCCAGTGCATTAACCCACAGCGCCATACCAGGATTCCTCTCAAGGTCTAGCAACATGAAAAGTGAGCAAGATAGATGAGGTAATTGAAGCAGTCTTGTGACAGTAAGTAAAAAATATTGCTACTAAGGGTCTGGTTCATACATGTTGTTCTTGTTAAGTGCCGTCGAGTCAGTTCTGACTCATAGCGACCCTGTATAGGGTTTCCAAGGAGCTGCAGGTGAGCTTGAACCTCTGACTATGCAGTTCAAACCGACTTTGCAGTCGAGCGCATTAACCCACAGCGCCACACCAGGACTCTAGTTCATACATACTTAAGTTTATTTCAAACAAAACATGTTCCAACAGGTCTTTTCAGTCATTGGATGGCTGCAGACAAGTTTCTCAATAATACACTTACATTAGCCTCCTTACAGTTCCTTCCAAAAAAAGTTTCAGTAAAAAAAGGGGCTTTCAAGGGGATCTACTGGGTCACTTCAATTCAAGGCAGAGTGGTCAGCTCAGAAGGTTATGGTGACTGTATTATGGGACTTCATAGGGTTGGATGGTTTTTTGTTGTTGTTTTTTGGCAGGACAAATGATGATCTTGAGGTTTATTATGAAGAAGTTTTAAAGAAAATGGAAAACTGCATTAGTGAGAAAAAGACAAGGAAAATTGAGCAGAGGAATTTTTCCAGCACCACAATATACTTGCTCATTTTTCAAGCATAGCTAGTGTTGTTCTATAGAAATCATTGGGACACCTTTCCTATCTACCCTCCAGCTTTGATCTTGTCCCAAAGGCTTCTTTTTGCTCCCCAAACTCAAAGAACATATAAAAAAGGAACACAATTTGAGTTCTTCAAGGTTGCCAAAACTGCCATATATATTCTTCAGGGAAGGGTTGTTGTTGTTGAGCGTCGTTGGATCAGTTCTGACTCATAGCAACCCTGTGTATGGTTTCTGAGGAGCAGCTAGTGGGTTTGAGCTGTCACCATTGTGGTTCACAGTACAGTGCTTATCCTACAGTGCTACACTACAAGTCCCAGAGAAGGGTTGTTGTTGTGAAGTTCTGTCTAGTCCGTTCCAACTCAAAGTGACCCTGCAGAGGGTTTCCAAGGAGCAACAGATGGGTTTGAACTGCTAACTTCACAGTTAGCAGTCTAGTACTTAGAGAGATGGAAATACCACCATCAGAAGTATATGGACAAAGATGGAGGATATATTGATATTTTTGTTTAATAAAATTTTCTATGGTTTTGTAGCAACACTTTTCTTAGTTACTCTCATATTTGAGAGTAGAAATTGCTTCTCACTGAAACTATACAGCCATCAACTTGGTAATATTTGTGGTATTTGATCAGTGTGGCCTGGCTCAGTAGAGACTGACAGAGACCACAAAATCAAGACCTCTTTTATTGCACTTCAAGGAGCCCTGATAGTGTAGTGAACTGTGAGCTGGGCTGCTAACTGAAAGGCAGCAGTTTGAATCCATCCATCATTCCATGACAGAAAAATGAAGCTTTCTGTTCCCATAAGGATTTACAGCCTCGGAAACCCTGTACATGGTCACTATGAAACCTTAGAGTCACACAGCCACCACCACCACCATATTGTTCTTCTGTGCAGGCTGACTATAATGATTAATTGAACTCAAGGTTCTGGTTGAGGTTACTCACAGATGGTTTTGCTTCTAACCCTGTAGTCACAGAAGAAGACAATTATCAAGAGTGAAATAGATTCCCAGTGGGTAGGGGACAGTTTATGGAATGATATGTGGAAGATGTAGCAGTAGAATCTCTGGAGAACTACATCATCACTACTCTCATCTAGGGCATGTGTTGAGTATTTTAGCATAAATATATAGTATGTATCTATGCATATGGTTAACTTTGGTAAAGTGGAGGATCAGACAAAGAGTAAGACTTCCAGTGAAATGGATTGGCACTGTGGCAGCTGCGATGGGCTCAAATGTAGCAATGATTGTGAGGTTGGCTCAGGACTGGGTGGTGTTTCATTCTATTGTGCATAGGGTCGCTATGAGTTGGTACTGACTTGATGGCACCTAACAACAACATGTATATGGTGTTTTTCACTCAGAACACCTCCAAAGACCCCCACCTGGCTATGGCACATGTGGTTGTTAAGATTATGCTCATTGTAATAGTGGTGGTGGTGTGCCGTGGAGTTGGTTCTGACTCCTAGCAATCCTGCATAGGGTTTCTGAGGTTATAAATCTTTACCGGAGCAGAAAGCCTCATCTATCTCCTTCAGAATGGCTGGTAGTTTAGGACTGCTGGCCCTTAGGTTAGCAGCCCGACTCATAACCTCTATGCTACCAGAGTTTCTTGTAGCTGAATAAATATCTGCCATCTCCCTTCTACTAGCTCTGCTTTCTATTACCCCCACCCCCACCCCCACAATCAATCCCCCACCTCAAGACTTGTTGTTGTTAGCTGTCATTGAGTATGCTAAGATGTAGCTACGGAAAATGGACTTCTGGTGTGGTGCTGTATGATCAGCACTGGACTGTGAATCACGAGGTCAACAGTTCAAACCTAACAGCTACTCCTTGGAAACCCTATACATAGTTTCTGTGAGTCAGAACTGACTCGATGGCACTTAACAACAAAACAATCAAACATCTGAAACCTGTCTTTTAAATAATTTCACCTTAGTACCAACTCAAAAATACAAGTCAAGTTTGTTCCTCTTTTACTTACATGATGGCACTATAAGAAAATCACAGCTTTCCCTTCCTTGCAATCGCTGATGAAAATCGGTCTGTGATGTGTTCAACGCCATTTTTTCCCCATTTCTTCTCTTATACACTCAGGAAAGCAAGATTAGAGTCTGTCTTGACCCATGGAGGCTCTCAAATATGAACGTATTAGCTGTAATTTGCTGAATGATCACTCACAGCTGGTGATGGAAGGTGTCATGTTAATAGAAGCTGCTCAGTGGTGCTCCCCTTTAAGTGACACCCAGGACACATGCCAGACCTGCCACATCTCAGATATGCCTATGTGAATAGGGCCTGACTCAAGGCAACCCCAGCAAAAAGGAATGAAACACTGCCCTGTCTAGTAGCATTCCCAAGGTCAGTTTTAGATCAGACCATTGTGATCCAAGGGTTTTCATTGGCCAGTTTGTGGAATTAGATTGCCCGACGTTTTTTTCCTAGTTCTTCTAAGTCTGGAAGCTAAGCTAAAACCTGTTTAGCAGCATAGGAATACACAAGCCTCCTCTGATAGACTGCTAGAGATTTTGAACTGGCCAGGAATTGAACCCTAAATCCTAGTGTGGTGCTGTAAGATAAGCACTGAACTACAAGGTTGGTTTGATCATAGGTTGTTGTTGTTGTTAAATGCTATTGAGTCGGTTCTGACCCATAGTGACCTTGTATAGCATTTTCAAGGAGCTGGTGAGCTTGAACCGCCGACCTTGCGGTTCAAACCAACTTTGTAATCCAGTGCATTAAAACACAGCACCACACCAGGACTCCTTGATCACAAGGTATGTGGTTCAAACTTACCAGTCGCTCCTTGGAAACCCTATACAGGATCGTTATGAGTTGGAACTGACTCTACAGCATTTAAAAGCAACAACAACTTCTGTATGGAAAACAAGAGTTCTACCACTGTACAGCCTCTTTCTAAGCAGGCATCTAGGGAGGTGCATACAAATCATCCAGGCATCTTGCTGCAATGCAGATTCAAATTTAGTAGGGGGTGGCCATTAGATCAAGAGTCTGCCTTTCCAACAAGAGGAGACCAATGCTGCTGGTCCTTGGACCACACTGTGAGTAGCAAGACAAGGGTCAAATGGCTGTGAGGCAGGCTAGGGTAGAGGCTTGAGGTCCACTTAAGCAGTTGACTCCAGCCCTAGAAAAGTGCTTCACCAGGACCGTCTTTGTCCCAGAGGGAAAATGATTGAGCCTATTAGGCACTAGAATGAACATGGATCTTTGCACCTAAGCCTTCTTAATCAAATCTGCAATATTTGTGGGTGGGACTGTTTGCTTGCAAAAACACCCTATACTTGCCCACAGTAATTAGGTAATTGAATTGCAAACAGTAATTAGCTGCCTAACTGCCTGCTTGTTCATGCAGGTATCCAATTTGCTTTTGAAATGTGGGTTTATACTGGTGAAAATGGAGTCTGTCGTTAAAGACTGCAGACACAATTAAGAAGGTCCATTGAAAACCTGGCCCTAAGTGAGCTGCTGCTTTATATTTCTCCCATATATATATTCTTATCCTCTCATTTCAGTTCATTTGATTACATTTTCTCTGTGACTTGGAGAATCTCAGTTCCATTGTGTTACTTAAGAGAAATGAGAAGTGGTATTGGACGCCTGTTTTCATGTCTTTCGGGATAAAATTAAAAACTGAATGTTGTGCAATAGAGTGACAGCCGGCTGGCTGCTTCTTCAGTGAAGTGACAAGCTTGTTTACTTCCTGAGAGCTTGTCTTTCTGCGCAGCCCATCATGAAAACAGGTGAGGGCATCTGATGCTGAGGCTCTTCTACCAGTGGGATATGTGCTCCAAATTGTGGCCCAGCAAATAAGGTTTGCTTGTAACCCACGCTCATTTTCATAACAAAGAGAAAAACAAGGAGAAATCAGAAACAGCTGCTTCTCTGATGAAGTGATTTTGTGCCCAGCCTTCCCAAGGAGCTTCATTGGGGATGTTAGGTAATTTCTCTGACCCTTTAGGAACTGTGCATTCTTTTATAAATGGCTCCTAACGCTCTCTTTCCACCTCTCCCAAATGTCTAAGATTCTCAGACTCTTCTGTGCTGCATCCGTGGCTGTGAGTCCCTGAGTACCAGTGCCCAAGGCACTGCGGAGTACATACACTTAATTCACATCTCACCCAGGATCTTTTCTGAAGCTGCTTCTAAACAGTGACCTTGAACCTGTTCACCTACAAAACAGTGCTTAGTTGAGTTGTCCTGTCCTAAGAGGCAAGAATCTTCAGAACGTGCAATTATCCAGAGTGTGGAAAAAAGGGGCGTTTTTGTTAACGTGGTGCTATCTTTGAAAATTATATGATGATAGTGTTCATTTTCAAACCCTGCACACTGTGTCTTTTAATTTCTTTCATGTAACGATAGTTTTGACTGGATTTTTAACACAAGAGCCTAAACGTGTGGGATGGGGGAATATTTTGCAATCTGCCTCTTTTCTTTTTGTTACTGATACAAAAACCATTGTGTGGCTTACAATAAAAAAAAAAAAAAATCCATAAGAGAAGAATTCAGAAAATTTAAGTTAGCTCATTGAAATCCATTTAGTTTTAACTTTATTATGGAGTGTACTAAAGGGTTGTAGTTAAAGCTTCTACTGGAGTTTTGAGAGTTGGAAATCCAATACATCACTAAAAAATAAAGGAAAAAGAGTAAAAAGCAAGAACAGTTTTATATTTAAAGCAAAAGGATAAATCAGAATTTGAAAAATTGTGCCTTTTAAAAATAATAAGGAAACATGTGATGAGAAATTAGAATACTAAGGACCATTGCTCCTATGAGATACAGATAGTTTAGAATTATAACTTCTTTCTTCTCTTTTTACAGTAATTTGTACACATGCTGAAAGTCTCCTTAACATTGTTCCTCATGTATTAAGAGCTTCAAAAATCCTGAGAAATATCCCTGCAGGAGTTTAATTTTTCTCTGTCTAAAGATAAGGGAATAAGTTTTCCCAGTATATAAGGGACTTCAAAAAATTGATGGAAAGCTGAAATGAATAGATAATGGAATTTTCCACGAACTTTTTGAAACTACATTTTAATGCAAATAATACACGCCTTCTACATTTGTTTGCCTTCCACTCCATTCCCTAGGAGGTATTATTGTAAGTGTCACTATGCCTATATACACATAGTTTTTAACATAGCATGTTTATATATATTTTTAAAATCTGTCCACAAAACTGAGCCCTTCCTCTCCATCCATCATGAAACTGCCCAAATTTATCCTTCATGTCTCTGCTGGGCTGTGTAACAGCACCTAATTCATGCGTCTCATCTCTTTTCATCTACCCAAGTGCACTAACCACACTGTCACCAGAATTATCTCTTTAAAATAACAATCATCACATTTCTCCTCAGGTTTCCTGATGCCCAGAAGACAAAACGTTTTAGTACGGCATACAAGGCTGTGCACATTTGGGCTTCCAACTCTCTTTATAGGCAGATCTCTCATCAGTTCCCTGCCTTACCATGTATCCAGCACCCGGTCTCATTAAGCTTCTCAGCATCTCCTGAATAGCATGTCTTTTCATCATATTGTGTCACATGGTTCATGGGACAAGAAGTCAGACTAAGATCATAACAGGCACCAGTTGTAGAGTCTGGTCAAAACTCCAATAGGAAGGGAAGAACTTACAGGTCGAATAATTGGGAGTGATTGTACTTTAATCCTTTCAAAGGTTTATTGAGTAGAAAGAACACTTGTCTAAATAAGCTCAGTGCATAGCAGTTATCCATATCACATTGCTTTATAACCAACATTCAAGGAATTATATTAGCCTTGAGGCTACAGACCATATGGAAGTCCAGATGGGTGTAGGGTTTTTTTTCCTTTTTCATTTTGTTCCACTTGTGCTGACGGTATCAGATTTTCCATCTCCAGAGTCTCAGCTTGTACTTGTAAACAGAGAGTTTAGTGAAAGAGTGAAGGGGAAAGGCAAGAAATGTGTTTTATGAGGAGATGACAGAGTTTATCCTTCTCCTTAGTGTCTAGGAATGCACAGGTATCTGTGAAGATCAGATCCCCTCTAGCAGGAGAAACTTAAGGCTGGGTGCTCTTTAGAAGAGCCAGTTATAACATCTTCAGTTTCATGAAGCTGAGAAAATCATTCAGTTGAGGTATATTTTTAATTCAAGTAACCCATAATCTGAATAGGAGAGTGAAGCTTTTGGAAACCAAATTCAATGTTTCCTTTTGCTGCTCACTCTGTCATCTCAATGCTGCTACCCAGCAATACCTGGTAGGGACCCGGTGTCCTCTAGTAAAGAGGTTGTTAAAGCAATAGACAGGCCTAGAAAGTGAATAATAACACCACAAAAACACACTCCTCAGTACAATCTGTCTAATGAGACCAAAAGGGCAGCATTAGCCCCCAGAACAAAGCTCAGAAGGTAAAAATGGGTAGGAAAGAAGGACAAGTGGAAACCGGAATCCCGGAGAGGAAGTGGACAGAGTGAAGTTACATTGAGGATATTGCAAACACTATTATGAAACAAAATGTGCACAAATTGTTGAATGAAAAACTAATTTGCTCTGTAATTTTCATCCAAAACTATAATAATAAAAATAATAAAAAAGGTTGGTATAGTTATTTGCTGATAAGTTGATTTTGACTCGTGAAGTCCCCATGTGTGCAGACTAGAACTGCTCCACAGGGTTTTCAAGGTGTGACCTTTGGAAAGCGGATCACCAGGTGCATCTTTCCAGGTGCTTCTGGGTGGTTCCTGGCAGTAACCTTTTTGCCTAGTAGTCAGGGGGTTTACATCAGTCAGGGATTGAATGATCTTCATTTCCACATTTTCAGAAACTTGGGGAAGAGTAGGAAGAGGGCAGCTGTGCTGATCATGAGTTATTGTTTAGGGTTAAGAGCTGTTTCTAGCACACACTATACACTTTTTGTCTTAGAAAATTCTTGGCAAAATTCTTCTCTTAGAAACTTCTCTCTTAGAAATCTTGGCAACTGAGTAGAATAGAGGTGTCTTTCCACTAGGAAATATGAAATTGCAGATGTAAAGACCTTACATTTATATAAAACACAAAGAAAATACACGGGGACATGTTCTTCTGTAAATAAGCACATGTGCAGTCGTCAGTTAGGATGTCACTTTGGGTTTGGGTCACTTCATTAAGGAACGTAATGAAATAATGCAAGATTTTTTAAATTAGAAGAAACAGAATTTCTATGAACTATGTGGGGAGTCCTGGTGTGGCACTGTGGGTTAATGTGCTAGACTACAAAATCAGTTTGAACCATAAGATTGGCAATTCAAGCTCACTGGCTGTTACTCAGAAGCCCTATACAGGGTCGCTATGGGTTGGAACCAACTTGACGGCACTTAAAAACAACAACAACAATGTACTATGTGGAGTCATGGTGTGGTACCGTAGGATAAGCATTGGACTGGTAACCACAAGGTTGGCAGTGCAAACCCATCAACAGCTCTTTGGAAAACCTATACAGGGTCACTTTGAGTCAGAACTGACTCAATGGAACTTAACAACAACAACATGTACTAACTAGAGTCCTGGTATGCCACTGTAGGATAAGCACTCAACCACAAGATCTGTTTGAACTGCAAGGTTGGCAGTTCAAACTCATCAGATGTTCCTTTGAAACAGTATACAGGGTGGCTATAAATCGGAACTGACTCGATGGCACTTAACACCAACAACGTGTACTATGTACATGCCTGTCAGTTTGTTGTACTGGGGTGGCTTACATATTGCTATGAAGCTAGAAGCTATGTTACCAGTGGTATTTCAAATAACAACAGGGTCACCCATGGTGAACAGGTTTCAATGAAACTCCTAGACTAAGAACAGAACGGGAAGAAGGACTAGGAAAACTACTTCTGAGGGATTCTGCTTGTTAGATGCTGTTGAGTAGCTTCCAACTCCTACAACCCTATGTACAACAGAACAAAACACTGTCCAGTGCTATGCCAACCTCACAATCATTTTTATCCTTGAGCCCATTGCTGCTGTGACTCTGCCAATCTATCTTGTTGGGGGTTTTCCTCTTTTTTAGTGACCCTCCACTTTGCCAAGCATGATATGCTTCTCCAGAGACTGATCTCTCCTGGTAATATGTCCAAAGTATGAAAGATAAAATTTTGCCAACCTGGCTACCAAGGAGCATTCTGGCTGTATTTCTTCCAACACAGATCTGTTTGTTTTTCTAGCATTCCACGGTGCTTTTAATATTCTTCTCCAGGAATATAACTCAAATGCATCAATTCTTCTGTGGAAATCCTTATTCATTATCCAAATTTCACATGCATATGAGATAATTGAAAATATCATAGATTGGGTCAGGCACATTTTACTTCTCAAACAGATGATTACTTTACTCTTGAACACTTTAAAGAGGTGTTATACAGTAGATTGGCCCAATGCAATACATAATTTGATTTCTTGACTGCTGCTTTCATAACTGTTGTGGATCCAAGCAAAATGAAGTCTTTAATAATGTCAATTTTTTCTCCATTTATCTTGTGGTTATTTGTTGGTGCAGTGGTGAGGATTTTTGTTTCTTTGCATTGAGGGCTAACCCATACTGAAGACTGCATTCTTTGACATCCATCAGTAAGTATTTTATGCCACTTTTCTTTCAGCAAGGAAGGTTGTGTAGTCTGCATATCATAGGTTGTTAATGAGTCTTCCTCTAATCCTGATACCATGTTCTTCATATAATGCAGATTATCAGATTATTTGCTCAATGTGCATATTAAATAAGTATGGTGAAAGTATATAACCCTGGCTTTTAAACCTTTCAGTGTCCCCTGGTTTTGTTTGAATGATTACCTCTTGGTCCTAATACAGGTTCTTCATGAACACAAGTGTTCCAGAATACTCATTCTCTACAATGTTGTCCATACTAGTCATGTTCTCCACAGTCAAAAGCCTTTACATAATCAATCAAGCACAGGTAAACATTTTTCTGGTATTCTCTGCATTCAGCTAAGATCCATCGGACATCAGTAATTATATACCTTATTCCACATCCTCTGCTGAATCTGACTTGAACCACTGGCAGTCCCCTGTCAATATACGGTTACAGTCTGAAATGTACTGGAAAATAAGCCCTTTAGATTGGAAAGCCCTAAAAATACAACTGAGAAAGTTGACTCTACTCCTCAGAGTAGAGCCGGTTTTAATGATGTTGATGGAGCAAAGCTCCATCCTGTAGCTGATGACAGGGTACAACAATGAAAAGAAGCAACTGAAAATATCCAAAAATGATTGCAACACGTAATGCATGAAGTATTAACCTAGAAAAATTGGAAGTAATCACAAATGAAATGGAATGCATAAAGATTGATATGCTAGGCATTAGTTATCTGAAATGTACAGGCATTGGCCATTTTGAATCAGACAATCATGTGGTTTATTATGCTTGGAATGACAAATTCAATGGCCATTGTGTTTCAGTCATCCTCAAAAAAGAACCTTTCAAGATCTATTTTGAAGTATCAGTCTGTCTATGATAGGGTAATATCCATAGGTCTACAAGGGAAATCCATTAATATTACTATTTTTCAAATTTATATACCAACCACCAAAGCCAACAATTAAGAAATTGAAGAATTCTACCAGATTTTTCAGCCTTAAATTGATCAAACATGAAATCAAGATGCATTGATAATTACTAATGATTAGAATGTAAAAAAGTTGGAAACAAACAGAAGGTATCAGTAATTGGAAAATATGGCTTGGTGATATTTTTATCACTGGAGTATCATTTCTGACACTGGAGATAACATGAAAGAATTTGGCCGTATTACTGACTTCTTTATTACAAAAACCTTTCAGAAAACTATAAAAGGTGACTACAGAAGTGGACCTCACCTGATGGATTACATAGGAATCAAATTGACTACATCTGTGGGACAACATAGTGGAGAAGCTTCATTCTCAATAGCCAAAACAAGGCCAGGGGCCAACTGCAGAACAGACAATAAATTATTCATATAAAATTTCAGGCTGAAGTTGAATAAGTCCAAGAAAACTAAAATATGACCTTGATTATAGACCACATTAACTTAAAGACAATTTCAAAAACAGATATGGTACATTAGACACTAATGAATGAAGACCTTTGAAGTTGTGGATGACATTAAGAACATCATATATTAACATCATGCGAGAGAGTAAAAGATCATTAAGAAGACAGGAAAGAAAAAAAAAAAAAACTTGCAAAATCGATGTCAGAAGAAACTCTGAAACTTGCTCTTAAATACAGATAAGTGACTATAAGAAATTATGAAGTGAAAGAGTTAAACAGAATATTTCAAAGGACAGCTCAAGTAGAAAAAGTAAACTATTACAACAAAATGTGCAAAGACCTAGAGATAGAAAATCAAAGGGAAGAACATGTTCATCATTTTTCAAGCTGAAAGAACTAAAGAAAAATTCAAGTTTCGGATTGCAATATTGAGGGATTTTATGGACAAAACAGTTAATGATTCAGATAACACTAAAGACGATGGAAGGAATACATAGAGTACCATGTATTATGGTCAACAAAAAGTCAATGTTCAGCCATTATAGGATGGAGCATATGATCAAATACCAATGATAATGAAGGAAGAAGTCCAAGGTGCACCAAAAACATTGGTAAAGAACAAGGCTCCAGGAATTGATGGAATACGAATTGAAACCTTTCAACACACTGATGCAGCACTAGAAGCACTCACTTCTCTATGCCAAGAAATTTGGAAGATAGCTACCTAGTCAACTGATTAGAAGAGATCTATATTTATGCCCATTCCAAAGAAGGACGATCTAACACAATTCAGATATTATAGAGAAATATTATCAATACCACAAGTGAGCATGATTTCATAAATGAATCGAAATGGTCAAATGCAACCTGGATTCAGAAAAGGACTTGGAAAAAAGCATATCATTGCTGATGTCAGATGGATCTTGGCTGAAAGCAGAGAATCCCAGAAAGATGTGTACTTAAGGCTTATGTAAAGGCATTTGACTCTGTGGATCATAACAAACAATGGATAACATTGCAAAGATTAGGAATTCCACAACACTTATTTGTGCTCATGTGGAACCTGTATATAGACCAAGAGGCAGTTGTTTGAACAGAACTAGGGGGTACTGACTGGGTGATTTAAAATCAGGAAAGGTGTGTGTCAGGATTGTATCATTTCATCATACTTACTCAATGCTCAGCAAATAATCAGGGAAGCCTGATTGTATGAAGAAAAGCATAACATCAGGATTGGAAAAAGACAAATTACTAATTTATAAAATGCAGATTACACAATCTTGTTTATTGAAAGCAAAGAGAACTTGAGGCACTTGCTGATGAAGATCAAAGAATACAGCCTTCAGTATGGGTTACAACTCAATGTAAAGAAAACAAAAATCCTCACAATTGGACCAATAGACAGCATCAATATGACTGGAGAAAATATTGAAGTTGTCAAGGATTTGGATTACTTGGATCCATAATGAACACTTATGGAAGCAGCAGCACTTTCATGACAAATGGCATATTGTACGGGACAAATCTACTACAAAAGACCTCTTTAAAGTATTGAAGAGCAAAGGTGTCACTTTAAGAATTTAGGTGCTCCTAATCCAAGCCATGGTATTTTCTATAAGCTCATATGCATGCGAAAGCTGGACAGTGAATAAGGAAGACCATAGAAGAATTGAAGCTTTTGAGTTATGGTGTTGGAGGAGAATATTGAAAGTGTTGTGGGTTGCAAATAGATCTGTGTTGGAAGAAGTGCAGCCAGAGTGCCCTTGGAGGCCAGTATGGCCAAACTTCGTCTCTCATACTTTGGACATATTGTCAGGAGGGACCAGTCACTGGAGAGGGATATCATGTTTGGTAAGGTGGAAGGTCAGAGAGAAAGAGGAAGACCCCCAGGGAGATGGCTTGACAAAGTGGCAGCATCAATGGGCTCAAGCGTGGTAACAATAGTGATTGGGCAGTGTTTCGTACTGTTGTGCATAAGGTCACTATGGGTTGGTTCCAACTCAATGGCACCTAACAACAATAACAATCCAAGCCATGGTATTTTCAATCACCTCAAATACACGTAAAAGTTGGACAATGGATAAAGAAAACCAAAATGAGCTCTGGTAGTGTAGTGATTACAAGTTGGACTGCTAATCTTAAAATCAGTTGTTCAAAACTACCAGTCATTCCAAGGGAGAATGATGAGGCTTTCTGCTCACATAAAGATTTACAGCCTCAGAAAGCCTGTACAGGGTCACTATGAGTCGGAACTGACTCCATGGCACACTATTACCACCACCAAGGAAAACCAAAAGAGAACTGATGCAAGGGAATTGTGGTGTTACTGAAGAATATTGAAAGTACCAAGGTCTGCCAGAAGAACAAACAAATCTGTCTGCAAAGTACAGCATGAATGAGCCTTAGAAATGAGGATGATGCGACTTTGTCTCATTTACTTTGGACATGTTACAGGAGGGACCAGTCCCTGGAAAAGGACATCATGCTTGGTAAACTAGAAGGTCAGTGAAAAGGAGGAAGGTGCTCAAGGAGCTGGAATGACACAGTGGCTGCCACAACGGGCTTAAACAAAGATTGAGAGGATGGCACAGGATTGGGTAGTGTTAGTTCTATTGTATATGGTCCCTATGAGTCGGAACCAACTTTACAGCACCTAGCACCAACGAGCACATGTAAGATGAGAAAAAGCATTGTTATGTCAATATACGTGTCATTGCCAGTTGGACTCTTGTGAAGCCTCTTCTTGACTGGGATTCAGATGAACTGAACTACAAACAAACTCAATCAGTGGAGAATCAATCATATTTAGAGTTGTCTCCATTTTCGAGATAAGAAAGTATTATAATGAGATTGAATAAAGACAGAAGTAAAAATCACACTGCCATGCTCATAGCTAGAATAGGCAGAACATCTGAATCAGATGATGCAGAAAAGCCAAAGGCAGGGATTTTGGAATCAAATACTTATGCCTATACTAGCTCTATCACTGCCTTTAAAGAAGAGATTCTAAATGAGTGATTACTATGTATCTGCTACCATGTTGGGAACTGGAAACTGAGTGAATGAGATAAATCTCTGTTCTTGTAGGGATCACTGTCTGGAGAGAGATACAAACAACAGGGATTTGATGGCAGCCAATCTACTTAGGTACATCCTATTCTGATAGCAAAGTTACTGAGTGATGCAAATGGTTAAGCACTTGTCTATTAATGAAAAAGTTAGACGTTTGAGTCCAACCACTACACCTCAGAAGAAAGGCTTGATTTCCATAAAGCCAGCCATTGAAAACCCATGGAACACAGTTCTGTTCTGACACATATGGGGTTATCATGAGTTGGAATTTACTCAATGACAACTGTTTTTGCTGTTTTGTTTTGTTTATATTCAGACAACTCCTACTTGTATCAGATATTATCACAGGCAAAGCTTTGAAACCAACTAATAAAGCATACATTTGAGATTGGGTTTGAGTTTTGTAAAGCATTGACTTTTATAATTGACACTGGATTGATTTCTATAGTCATGCCCTCTTCATTTCAAGTCTGGAATGGAGAGTCTTGCAACCTGCAGGTGCTGGAGGAGATTATTTTGTTTTAGCAGTACACATTTGGTTAATTCTCCCTCATAAGTCTTCAAATGGGAAGACTGTGAAAAACTTTATTAACAGAATTCTGAATTATGACCACTGAGCCCAACAATGACTCCCCCCTCACTTGATTTGTATCTTTTGAATATTCTGTGGTCCAGAATACTTGATGCACTAAACTCCCTGTGTTAGTCTGGATTCTCTAGAACAGGGGTTGTTGTTTTAAGTGCCGTCGAGTCATTTCTGAATCATAGTGACCCTGTATAGGACTTCCAAGGAATGACTGGTGGCCTTGAACTGCCAACCTTGCAGTTCAAACTGAGCTTTCAGTTCAGTGTATTATCCTGCAGCACGACCTGGGGTGCGGAACCTTTTTTCTGCTAAAATTTATAACATCATTTGCAGGCCACAAAAAATTATCAACTTAAAAACTAGCCTTCTATTTTTTGGTCAAATATTTAATTAACTTTCCCTTGAATGGACTTCTGGTGTGGTGCTGTGGGCTAATGCATCAGACTGCAAAGTTGTTTGGACTGCAAGGTTGGTGGTTCAAGCTCATCATCTGCTCTTTGGAAACCCTATACAGGGTCTCTATGGGTTGGAACTGACTCGATGGCACTTCACAACAACAACAAATGTGATGGGGACTGCTGGACTGCAAAGTCGATTTTAACCACAAGGTCGACAGTTCAAGTTCACCAGCTGCTCCTTGGAAACCCTATGTAGGCTTGCTTTGGGTTGGAACTGACTTGGAGGCACTTAACAACAACAATAACAACAATGTGATGGGATGGAGTACTGGTGTGGTGCTGTAGGATAAGCACTGGACTGCAAGGCCTGTTTGAACTGCAAGGTCAGTTTGAACCTCAAGGTCAGTGGTTCACACTCACCAGCCTTTCCTAGGAAACATTACACACCACTGCATTGAGTTGGACCTGAATCGATGACACTGAACAACAGCATCAACAATGTGATGGGAGTCTTGGTGTGGTGCTGTGGGTTAATGTGCTGGACTATTTGAACTGCAATATTGGCAGTTCAAGCTCACAGCTGCTCCTCGGAAACCCTTTACAGGGTTGCTGTAGGTCAGACCAAGTGGACAGCATATAACAACAACAATGTGATGACAGGAACTGCGGTTGCCTTGGCAGTGTTAAACCAAATGATTTCGAGGTCCTTATATAGCCCTTAGGCCAGACGTTCCCCATCCTGGCTCTAGAGGACCACAACCAGTGAAGCATTTATGGATACATGTAAATAGGGAAATCTACTCCAAGGAAACAGCTCAAGTAATTATGAGGAAATCGCCCAAGCCATTTTGGGTCTAGCAAGTATCAAATCTATGGGTCAGGTTGCTGAAGATGTCTGCTGGCTCGCATGATTATTTTGTTGTTGTTAAGTGCTGTAGAGGCGGTTCCAACTCATAGAGACCCTGTATAGGGCTTCCAAAGCATGGCTGGTGACCTTGCAGCTCAACCAGACCTTGCAATCAAACACATAAAATCTGAAGGTCAAGTGACAAGCTGAACGCTTCTTGAATCCCAACAACTAGATGTTAAGTGCAGAACACGAAAAAGTGTAGGATCTAAAGAGAGTGAATTTTGCCAGAACATTTGTTTGTAGTATGAATGCAGGTCACACCCCCAAGAAAACTCTTATTCCAACTGATTGGTGGCTCACATCAGTTCACAAAATGGAAGGTGAATATTTAATATTTACCAAACCACTGAGAATCATATCTCAGTCAAGTTGACACATGTTATTAACTATAACACTCCCAAAGAGAGAAACTCTACCTCTCCCTAACTCACATTACAGCAAGGAAAGGTGCTTGAAATAGGAGGGAACTTCAAAAATATCATGGAAAAAAATCCATTATTTTTTTCATTCAGGTTTTCCACAAACTTTTTGAAGCTCCTATGCATACTCACACAACTCCCTATGGACCCTAAAATAGACACCTTGTTGTTGTTAAGTGTCGTTGAGTTGGTTCTGACCCATAGCAACCCAGTATAGGGTTTCCAAAAAGCGGCTGGTGAGCATGAACCGCTGATTTGTGTTTCAAATCAACCTTAAAGTCTAGCACATTAACCTATAGTGCCACACCAGAACTCCTAAATAGACAGATTATGGGCACGATATTTGCTATAAACTAAGGGACAGAGAAAGAGAGGAAGACCCCAAAAGAGATGGATTAGCCAAGTGACAGCATTAATGGACTCAAGCATGGCAACAGAAGTGAGGTTGGCCCAGGATCGGGCAGTGTTTCATTCTGCTGTGCATAAGGTCGCTATGAGTCAGCACAGACTCAATGGCACCTAACAACAACAATCTCCTGCACCAATAAGACATTATTAGCTTTGTCTCACATGGATTAAGTTCTTTGAGAACATATTTGATATGTTGTTGTTAGGTGCTGTGGAGTTGTTACTGACTCATATAGACTTTATGTACCAGAGAACAAAACACTGCCCAATCATGTGCCAAACTCACATGATTGCTATGCTTGAGCCCATTGCTGCTACCATTGGGTCAAACCATTTTATTGGGGCTATTCCCTTTTTTTGCTGTCCTCCACTTTACTAAGCATGATGTCCTTCTCAAGGGATTAGTCCCTCCTGATTACATGTCCAAATTATGAGAGACAAAGTCTGGCCATACTGGTTTCTAAGAAACATTCTGGCTATCCACAGATTTTTTTTTTTTTTTTTTTTTGACAGTCCATGGTACTTTTAATATTCTCCTCCAACACAAACTCAAATGCATTAAATCTTCTATGGTTTTTTCTATTTATTGTCCACTATCACATGCATAAGGAGCTCTCGTAGCGTAGTGGGTACAAGTCAGGCTGCCAGCCTCAAGGTCAGCAGTTCAAAACTACCAGCAGGTCTGCGGGAGAAAGATGAGGCGTTTTGCTCCCTTGGAAAACCTGTGCAGGGTCACAAAGAGTCAGAACCGACTCCACGGTACTTAACAACAACAACATCACATGCATATGAGGTGGTTGAAAATACCATGGCTTGGGTCAGTGCACCTTAGTTCTCAAACTGACATCTTTGCTCATAAACACTTTAAAGAGGTCTCGTGCAACAGATTTGTTGACTACTGCTTCCATAAGTTGATCTGAGCAAAATGAAGCCTTTGACAATGTCAATCTTTTCTCCATTTATCTTTATATCCACCACTCATCTATCAGTTTGTCATACTGTGGTGGCTTGCATGTTGCTGTGATTCTGGAAGCTATCCTACTGATATTTTGAATAACTAGCAGGGTCACCCATGGTGGACAGGTTTCAGCTGAGCTTCAAGACAAAGATAGAGTAGGAAAAAGGAGAGACAAACTACTTCTGAATATTTAATCACTAAAAACCTTAAGAATATCAGTGAATATTTGATATATTCTCCTAATATTTGATATTTTATTATTGACATGCTTGAAGAAAGGGGCTGGAAATAAATGACCACTTCAGATTTGTTCTGGCTTAATGATCACCAAGCTTACCTGGAAAAGTCTTTGATCTTCTCCAAGACTTTATATAAATTCAAAAGAGTTTTTATTTCTAAAATACCCTCTGAGATTTTATTTTTTTTTCTATTGGATGCAGTTGAAAATCACATAGATAATATTTAATAATCAGAAGATTGACATGTAAATCACCATTGTTTGAAAAAGCTCACTGATGCAAAGATGTAATTTTCTCTCTCCTCCCCAAACCAGTAAGAAAGCAAATAATAACCTTCTTGTAGTTCTGCGGTTAATAGATTGGAGATTTGTGTTGGGGATATTAGAAATGCTTTTTTTTTTTCCTGGAGCTTTCTGGTTGATAAAGTGCTAGATAACACAGGCTTTTTACTGAAATTCATTTCCTCTGTTTAATGACTAATTGTAGTGAAATAGACAAGGCCTCAAAATCATGTCTCTTCTATTTGCATTTTTCCCTTCTGATTTAAAATTCCAGTTGTACTGGAAATTATGATATGTCTAACACTTTTCGAAAATGATATAGATCAAAAGAGAAAGCATGTTCATAAAAAGCTTTGATAGTCTCCTTCTAATAACCCCCCCTTTTAAATATTTTTAATTTATACAGAGAACTAATGTTCAGTTGGAAATGCTCAGATATTGTGATTTAAAGCCTTAATTTATGTGATCGGCTTGATCCACATGGTGCACATTATCTCTAAGTTGTTGGCAGAGGGAAAAAATGTAGTCTGATAATATTTTCTACTCTTTGTGATAAGAACATATGCTTGTTAAGGAAACATGGAAGTCATTCTGGGTTGCTACTAGCACAGGTACCATCAACACAAGTACCATCACTAGACGAATATGTGCAGTGTGGCAATGGGTGGGCTGAGGAAACCTCTGCTACTCCGATTTTCTACTGCTCATGTGCCGCGGAGGTTACTAATTCCTTTCTTATTCTATAGCAAAATTAGGTAGCAACAGCAGATCACATCTGTGTTCAATAGGTATATTTTTGCCAGATTACATTAAACAATCCATTGTGAATGTTTGTAGGGCTGAAATTAGCCTTTATTAATTATAGGCATATGCATCATTATCATTTCCTGATGAGAGAAATCACCCCTTTAGTGATTCCTATTTCCAAGTCGTGTTGTCCGGACTTTTTATTTATTTAAGGATTTCCTACCCACTGATGTGGAGTCTTGGTGTGGTGCTGTAGAATTAGCATTGGACTACTAACTAAAAATGAGCTCTGGTAGCATAGTGGTTACCAATAGGGCTGCAAACTGCAAGGTCAGCAGTTTGAAACTATGAGCTGTTCTGCTGGAGAAAAATGAATCTTTCTGCTCCCATAAAGATGTATAGGGTTGTTATGAGTTGGAACAGACTCCAGGGCACATAACCACCACCACCACTAACTAAAAGGTGGACTGTTTAAAGCCACCAATAGCTCCTCAGAAACCCTGTCCTAGGTCTCTATTAGTCAGAACTGACTTTATAGAATTTAATATCAACAGCAGTAACCCACTGAGGTGGTGCTGTCTGAAAAGCAGTGGACTGTTAGCCAAAAGGTTAGTGCGACAAACCCACCAGCTGTTCCTCAAAAACCCTGTACAGGGTCACTATGAGTCGGAACCAACTTGAACCAATTAACAACAACAAAAGCAGTCTAAGAAGGATCCCTGGTGGTGCACTGGGCTAAGGATTGTACTGTTAACTGGAAAGTTAATGGTTCAACCCCCCCAGGCATTCAACACAAGAAAGATAAGGCAGTCTGCTTCCGTTAAAGATTTACATTCTTAGAAACTCTAGGGAGAAATTCTACTGTCCTATGGGGTTGCGATGAGTTAGAATGGACTAAATCTACTGAATCAAGGTTAGGATGTTGTTATTGTTAAGTGCCATTGAGTTGGGTCCAACTAATAGCAACCCTGTATAGAGTTTCCAAGAAGCAGCTGGTGAATTTGAACCACCGACCTTAGAGTTTAAACTGACTTTGTGGTCCAGTGTTCATCCTACACCAGGATTCCAAATTGAAGTCTTTCATGGATTTCTGAGTCTCCTGTGTTAAATAATCACCTTATTTACAATTGCAACACACCCCATTATCTAGAATTTGTAAACATGTAACAATCATAGTGTAGCAGTGGTTACTCGAACCAGGAGTCCGGTGTGGTGCTGTGGGTAATGCACAGGACTACAGAGTTGGTTTGAATGGAAAGATCGGTGGTTCAAGTTCAGCAGTCACTCCTCAGAAAGGGTCCCCATGGGCTGGAACTGACTCGGCACTTAACAACAACTCGAACTAGCAGTAGTCCTGGTAATGCAATGACTGGTTAAGTGCTCAGCTGTGGCAGTTTGAACCCACCAGCCACTCAACAGGAAACAGATGTGATGGACTATGCTCATAAAGATTACAGATAGGAAATTCCGTGGGGCTTTGTCCAATAGCATCTGTATGAATCCTATAGAGACTCTGTGAGTCAGAAGCTATCCATCATCAGCAATGGGCCAGCTTACCTAGAGGGAAAGTGGGAGCATGGAGAAGTGGGTTATTGTTTAGGAAGCATTGAGTGCTTGTGTATGGGAATGGGAAATTTGGCAAAGGACACTGATGAAGTTTGCATAATCTGAATGAAATAATTGATTTCACTGAATAATAAAAAGGGCTTCAAAAAGTTTGTGGAAAACTTCCATTATCTTTTTTTGTAAAGTTTTTATTGTGAATGGAGTGATATTTATATGGGAGAATATCGGTTTTACACTCATCGTTTCATTGCAATGATTACAATCCATTATCTTTTAATTCCACTTTTTCATGAACTTTTTGAATCCTCCTCTTATATGTGAAAAATACTGAATTGGTAAATGTGGTGTTATCTATATTTTTTACAACAAAGTGAATACAGATAAGAAGTAAAAAAATAAAACTTGCACAACAGACAACTTATCTCCCTCTAGTTTATGTTTCTCTTTAGAACTTATCATCATTTAGCACACAATATGTTATACTTATTTGTTTTCTTTTTCACCTTTTCCTCCCATGAGAATGTGAGATCCACAAGGCCAAGAATTGTTGACTGTTTTGTTCAACAATACCCGCCAGGGGTACACAAAGTAGGCACTTAGATATTTCTAAAGGAATGACTGAAAGAACGAATTGCTTCCTCCTATTTCTTATATACACTATTCCACATGAACCTCAACAACCATCTTTATGCAAACACACCTTTAAGTTGACTGCAAGGAAGAAAATATAATTTAAAAAGTTCTACCTATCAGATGCTGGGAAATTTGCCGAGTTTGGAATATATTTTATTCTGAATTACAACTTATGAGTCAGTTTCAATTCATAGGGTTTCTGAGGGATGGTGAGTGGGTTTGATCCACTGACTTTGTAGTTAGCAGTCCAGTGCTTATCCTTCAGCACCACACCAGGACACCAAATTAAAGGAGTTGTTGCTGTTAAGTACTGTGAGTCGGTTCTGACTCATAGAGACCCTGCACAGCGTTTCCCAGGCTGTAAATCTTTATGGGAGCAGAACGCCTCATCCTTCTCCTGCGGAAGCACTGGTAGTTTCAAACTGCTAAACTGAGGTTGGCAGTGTGACTCGTAATCACTACACTACCAGTAGACAAGCAATTTTATTATTCTTTAATTTGCTGCTGTTGTTGATTAGAGCTGTTGAGTCCGTTCCAACTCATAGCAACCCTGTATAGGGTATCTGAGGAGTGGCTGGTGGTTGAACTTGCAGTTCAAAGCAGTCTTGTGGTCCAGTGCATTATCCTACCATGCTGCACCAGGACTCCAGTCTTTAAGACAGGTTTTTTTCTTCTTTCATTTTTATTAATCTTTTAGGCTTTAATGCCAATCTATTTCAAGTCTATGTTTGTTTGATTTGGTTTTTAGGAACCTGTGTAGTGCAAATAGTTTTCAATGACTGCTAACCAAAAGTCTGGTGGTTCGAATCACTCATGGGGTCTACAGAAGAAAGGCCTGCGTGGTGCTCTATTTTCATAAAGACTGCAGCCAAGATTGTCCTCTGGATCTTCTACTCTGTAACACATAGGATCACCAGGAGTCCAGGGCTGAAGTCATGGCAGCTAACAACATTTCTCTCCTAAAGGGTAATACAGCAATTTTGAATGTCTATCTTCTATTTGAAATCACTGTTTTAGATTCACTGTCCACGGGGAAGAGTCATAGAATTAGACAATGGTTGGGTCCATTCCACTTCAGTAAGGGTGCTACATGAGTGAATAGATTAGCAAGACCCATTTTAAAGTTCTGAAAAGATTTTTAACGCCTGTGAAATTATTGTCTCTTGGGAGAGTAAACAGTGCTTTATAGTACAGACAGCCGCCCCCCTCCCACCCACACACAGAGGCTATTTCATTATTTATATGAGGTTATGGAGCCCTGGTGTGGTAAGATAGGTACTGGATCACAAGGCTGGTTTGAATTGCAATGTCGGCAGTTCAAACTCATCAGCTGCTCCTCAGAAACCCTATCTGTACAGGGTCTGATTCCACAGCACTTAACAACAACATGGTGTCCCAGGAGCACAGTGGCTCAATATGATAAGCACTGAACTGTGATCCATAAGGTTTGTGGTTCAAACCTGAGGTGCTCCTTGAGAAAAAGATGAGGCTTTCTGCTCCCACAAAGATTTAAAGCCTCAGAAACCCTATACAGGGTCACTGTGAGTTAGAATAAACACCACAGAACTTAACAATAACAACAACAACATGGTGTCCCAGTTGGGCCTCTTCCTCAACCTCTTTTAATATGGAATATGTTGTTGTTGTATAATATACTTGAGGACTTCAAAAAGTTCATGAAAAAGTGGAAGTAAAGATAATGGAATTTTATCATGAATTTTTTGAAGCCGCAAATGTGATCTGGATCTCCCAAGAGTTTTGTTCAAATTCTCTCAGGATTACTAACTAGTTGGCTACTATGCTTTTTGGTTGCTTAAATTGAAATTAATAATTCACTTGAGGGTCAAGTTACCAATCTCAGAATAGAGAAGAACAATGATTTGGTATCAGAAATTCTGACCACTTTCTGTACATATAGCTTTTAAAGCCTGTGAGAAGGGAGTAACACTAGCTAACCCTACAGTATTATTGTTTACAGGAAGAGAGTGACATGGAGTCAATTCCAATCCATAGCGATCCTGTATAGGATTTCCAAGAAGCGTCTTGAACCACTGACATTGCAGTTCAAATGACTTTGCCGTCTGACACATTAGCCCACAGCACCACACCAGTACTCCATGAATATGTTGTTGTTATGTGCCATGAGTATTTGGAAAATGGTAGCAATTGCTATTTTCCAAGTAGACTGGTGATTTTGATAATGTATTTACATAATCTACAGCTTCGATATTTCAGTGGAAACTTTCTCCATAGCTATGGCTGGAAAGGGATGCCTCTGATCCAATTTGAATCTTCACACACTATATGTGGATGTGGTTCTGTGTAGGAGACTCAGGTTGCAGATGCCCAGGGAGAGAAGGAAGGATGTGTGGATGCTCCATGGAAGCCTGTGGTTACTTTCTAAGTCAGAAAGAACTCTGAGGACTCACTAATAAAGTCCTCCATAGAAATTCCACTTGGAAAACTCCCTAGTGATAACAACAATCTTGCTTTGATAGCTGCTGGGATTGTCCCAAGCCCTCCAGGAGATTTGTGAGCCCCCTGCTGCATTGCTCAGGCAGAAACACTTTGAAAGCAACCTCACCTGTTGTTTTTTTTCCCCCAAATAACACTAACTCCCAAATTCCACTGGGGTGGTGAGGATGTTCATTAGAGCATTTCACTACCACGCAGAGAAAAAGGAAATCAACTTAAAAGATAATTTATGAGCAACCTTTCTCAGTGTCTGAAAACATGCCAGCAAACTAGCAAAAGCCACTCAAGCTTTTTTATGGATTTTTTTTTGTTATTGTTGTTTGTCATTTGGTATGATAACCACCTGTAGTCATTAGCTTTCCTGATTTCTAGTGCCAGGTCTCAAACATCTGCCGCTGCAGCCAAAATGTCCCTCAACAGACTTAAACTTTATGTTCCTGAAATGGGAATTTCATCTTCTCTCGTTGAAATGGAGCCTACAGTCTGGTGATTCTCAACTCCAGCTCTGCATTCATTCCTAAAGCAGCTTACTAAACTCTGCTTAGTCTTTTAACTGTGCTTCCTTGTTTTCTAGCTATTCACAAGGGTGTCTTTTCTCTCCTGCTGGACTTCAGACTCAACGAGAACAAATCTGAAATCTCCTGCAATTTTATTTCTTATTCTCTATCTAGCTGAGTGGGTGCTCAGTAAATGTATATTGAATCTATTTTACATTCAGTTCTGTAGCCATAACAATATCTCAAGGTGTACAGTTAGGTAGAAAGGGGGGTTGGGTAGGAAACTAACGGAAATATTTTTGGTTGTTTCTTTCAGGGAATTGCTTTTATAAAATGATAAACTGGTCGTAGTTATAGCTTATCCCAGCAACACAAGAGAGCCATTTTATTGTAAAGACTAAAAACCCGTGTTTGCACATGCTGGAGACGTTGTCTCTCACTGTAAACATAAACCAATTGCTGTCGTGTTGATTCAGAGTCATGGAAACTCATGTGTGTCAGAGTAGAACTACACTCTGCAGGATTTTAAATGAATAGTTCTTCAAAAGTAGATGACCAGGTCTTTCTTCTGAGATACTGTGTGAACTGAAAACTCGAGCCTTTCAGGTAACAGTCAACAGCATTAATGACTTGCTAGATCAGAGACTCATAGCCCAAACATAGGTTTTCAAACTAAAGGATGCTAGATTGCATTTTCTATGCAAATGGTTCATCATGGAAACCCTTTTCTCCCAAGTTCATCTCTGGGCATTAAACAGCTGCCGGAATTCATCAGTCTCATCTACAGTAAATCATTCAGAGAGATCATGATAGTGAGTCTCAGAGGTTTTAAAGATATTAACATTCTAGTATGATGCTTTTTTTTTTTTTTTTTTTACTGGAAAGAAATGATGTAATTTGACCTTAAAATATGAAAATGTCATCTTCCATTCAGACCAAACAGAGCTGGATCTCATGGACAGCATTTCCTATAACTACCTTACGTATGTTCTCAAGGATACATTTTTTCATGTTCTCTAAGTGACACTTAAATCGTGCATGTTCAAAAATGTTCTTTTACTTTCAAGAGTTTTTTGATGACTTTATGTATATATATATATATATATATATATATATATTTATAAATATGAAACATAATCTGAATATCACTTACCATCTGTTAGTATTGTTAAGTGCCATCGAGTTGGTTCCAACTCACAGTGACCTGGGCAGGGAGGGAGAACATCCAGCCCGAGGGCCATATAAGGACCTTGAAATCATTTGGTCTGGCCCTGCCAAGGCAACTGCCGCTCCGCTCCAGCCATCACCTTAGAGGTGATCTAATTGAACATTTGACCAAATTCAGCAGGCTAATTTTTAAGTTAATACTTTTGTATGGCCCATGAATGATGTTATAAATTTTGGCAGAAAAAAGGTTCTCCAACCTGTACAGGGTTTCTGAGGAGTGGCTGGTGAGTTTGAACCACTAACTTTAAGGTTAGTAGTCCAGTGCTTATCCTACAGTAGCACACCAGGAATATGACTAAGGAATAAATGTTTTCATTTTTATGAAATTTAACAACAACATTATTCTTAAGATGTTGTTAAGGGCCATTGAGGTGGTTCTAACCCCTAGCAACCCTGTATAGGGTTTCCAAGGAGCAGCTGGTGATCTTGAACCATCAACCTTGTGGCTCAAACCAACTTTGCAGTCCAGCACGTTAGTCCACAGCACCGCACCAGGACTCCAATGAATAATATACATATATATTTATCATACACAGAATCATAGAAAACAGGTATACTTAATAATTGCATAATTAAGTCCACATATAAATGGATAGGAGTCTTGGTATGGCACTAAAGGATAAGCACTGTACTAAAACCCAGAAAGTCAGTGGTTCTAATCCTCCAACTGATCCTCCGAAACCCTATACAGCATTGCTATGGGCTAGAACCACCTCAACGGCACTTAACAACAACATGGAGAGATAGCTCTTAGGATTCTCTAGGAAACTGGAATCGCTCTTTGTCTGCATATGGACCTTGTCCAAGTTTAATATTTTTCTCAATAGGAAAGATTAAATTGGGGAAACAAATTGTATTGATTTTTCTTAATTTAATACATAAATGACCCAGATATCATTTACAAGAGCTGAAGACTCTTGCTGCCCATGATTCCTCTCTAGGACTTTCAGGACTGCTCCCTTGGCATATTTATTGAGCTCAGAAAAGGTGAATGTTAATATGGAGAAGGGATACCTTTTCAATATTAGGTCTTTAGAAATGGAAGATGAAGGAGATATACAATGTTTCTTTGATAAGGACTCAGGATTCCTGATAATATCCACTTTGTGCTAAAGTATGGAGAAAAATGATGTCAGGTAATCTCTGTTAATTCATTTACCTCTTTTCTGAGGCCAGAAAATGAACATGCTTGTGAGTGCATATGTGTGGGTGTGCTTGTGGTGTGTTGATATTGTTGTTGTTAGGTGCCATCGAGTTGGTTCTGACTCATAGTGACCTTACATACAACAAAACAAAATACTTCCTGGTCCTCTATCACCCTCACAATTGCCATTTATGAACCCATTGATGCAGCCATTGTATCAATCCATCTTGTTGAGGGTTCTTCCTCTTTTTTGTTGACATTCCACTTTACCTAGTATGATGTTCTTCTCCAGGGACTGGTCCCTCCTGACAACATGTCCAAAGACAGAAGGGTGAAGTCTCACCATCCTTACTTCTAAGGAGCTTTCTGACTGGACTTCTTACAAGTTAGATGTATTTGTTCTTCTGGCAGTCCATTGTATTTTCAATATTCTTCACGAACACGGTAATTCAAATGCTTTGATTCTACTTTGGTTTTCCCTAGTCATTGTTCAAATTTCACATGCTTGTGAGGTGACTGCAAATACCATGACTTGTGCCAGGCACACTTAAGCTCAAACTGACATCTTTGTTCTTTAAAGTGCTCTTTTGCAGGAGATTTGCCTAATGCAAAATATCATTTGATTTCTTGACTGCAGTTCTTTGATTGTGGATCCAAGAAAAATGAAATCTCCAGTTGTGAGAAATTTTGTTTTCTTTACATTGAGATGCAATCCATACTAAAGGCCATAGTCTTTGATTTCATCAGTATTTCAAGTCCTCTTTGCTTCCATCATGCAAGGTTGTGCCATCTGCATGTCACAGGTTAATTAATCTTCTGTAATCCTGATACCACATTCTTCCTCATATAATCCAGCTTCTCAAATTATTTGCTCAGTTTACAGGTTGAACAAGTATGGCAAAAGTACACAACCCTCGTGCACAAATTTTCTGATTTTAAACCAGGAAGTATCCCTTTGTTCTGTTGTAACAACTGTGTCTTGGTCTATATACAGGTTCCTCATGAGCACAATTAAGTGTTCTGGAATTCCAATTCTCTACAATGTCATCCATTATTTGTTATGATCCAATATAGTCAAATTCCTTTGCACAGTCAATAAAGCACAGATAAACATCTTTCTGGTATTCGCTGCTTTCAGCCAAGATCAGTGTAACATCAGCAGTGATATCCCTACTGATATACACATCCTCTTCTGAATCCAGCTTGAATTTCTTGCAGCTCCCTGTTGATGTACTATTGCAACAAGTTTTTTATTATCTTCAGCAAATTTTATTTGCATATACATTATTTGGGGTCACCTTTTTTTTGGGCACAACTTTCAATCAGTTGCCCAATTTCTTGGCATAGATGAGTGAGCACCTCCAATGCTACATCAATGTGTTGAAAGATTTCAGTCTGCATTCCATCAGTTCCTAGGACCTTGTTTTTTGCCAGTGTTTACAGTGTATCTTGGGCTTTTTCCTCCAGTACCATCACTTTTTTATTATATGCTGCTGCTTGAAATGGTTTGTTGTTGTTGTTAAGTGCCATCAAGTCAGTTCCGACCCATAGCGACCCCGTAAAGGGTTTCTTTATGAGAGCAGAAAGCCTCATCTTTCTCCCACGGGGCAGCTGGTAGTTTCAAACTGCTGACCTTAAGGTTTGCAGCCCGATTCATAACCACTACGCTACCAGAGCTCCTTTGAAATGGCTTAGTGCTGACCAATTATTTTTGGTACAATTACTGTGTATTCTAGCCATCTTCTTTTGATGCTTCCTGCATCATTCAATATTTTGCCCATTGTAGTTTTTGTTGTAAAGAGCCATCAAATCGGTTTCAACTCACCACAATTCTCTACAGTGCTTCCAAGCTGTAAATCTTTGCAGAAAGCCTCATCTTTTCCAGCTGATGGGCTGGAACTGCTGACTATGTAGTTTGCAGTCCAAGAGATCTGGTAGCATAGTGGTTACGAATCGGGCTGCTAATCCCAGAGTCAGCAGTTCGAAACTACCAGCTGTTTCGGGGGAGAAAGATGAGGCTTTTTGCTCCAGTAAAGATTTATGGTCTTGGAAACCCTATGCAGGGTCACTATGAATTGGAACCGACTCCACGGCACATAACAACAACAACAACAACAACTTATCCTACAGAGTTAAAGAATAATAAAGAAGTAACGCTGTAGTCAGGAAACCAAAAAGGAAGAACACGCTCAGCATTTCTCAAGCTGGAGGAACTGAAGAAAAAATTCAAGCCTCGACTTTCATTATTGAAAGATTCTCTGGAAAAATTATTGAATAATGCAGAAAGCATCAAGAGAAGATGGAAGGAATATACAGAGTCACTGCACCAAAAGGAAATGG
>NW_006408540.1:3463950-3486634 GCF_000296735.1 Chrysochloris asiatica
TTGGCCCAGGATCAGGCAGTGTTTTGGTCTGCTGTGCATAAGGTCGCTATGAGTTGGCATCAACTCCATGGCACCTAACAACAACAACAATGCTACAAAATCATAGAAACCTTTATTAAACAAAAATATCAAAATGTAAAGCTGTTGTTCTTGATATATCCTCCATCTAGGTCTGTACACTTTCTAAAGGCAGTGTTTCCATCTTTCTAACCCTTCCCTGAAGAATCTTGCAATCTTAGATTTATTGTTGTTGTTGTTAAGTGCTGTCTAGTAGTTTCCAACCCATAGCGACCCTGTATAAGATTTCCAAGGAGCCACTGCTTAGCTTGAACTGCCAACCTTGCGGTTCAAACTGACTTTGTAGTCCATTGCATTAACCCACAGTGCCACCGTGTCAAAGTGGCAGTTTTGGTAACATCAAAGGACTTAAATTGAACTCCTTTTCAATGTTTTTGAATTTTGAGAACAAAAAGAAGTCTAAAGGAACAAGATCAAGGATGTACGGTGGATGGGGTAAGACTTCCCAATGAAAGCCTCATAGGACAGCTCTTGCTACCCTCAAAGAATGAGCAGATGCATTGTTATGATGGAAAAACACCCCTTACACAATTTTCCTGTATTTTTTCTCACCAGTGCTGTTTTCAGTTTTCTTAAAACTTCTTCTTAGCAAGTCTCCATGATCATTCCAGTGTTCCTAAGAATATCTATCAAAGTTACTCCTCTGGAGTCCCAAAATACAGTTGCTATAACTGTCTGAATTATCGCTCTGGTTTGAATTCCACTGGCTTAGCAGATCCCCTCAGAATCTACTATTTTGACTGGAATTTTTTTTTACAGGCACCTTAAGGAGACTAAGACAAGTATATTACTGATCACAAAGACATGTTTAAACATGTTTTGTCTGGAATAAACCATGAATGTAATAGTTAGATCACTAATAGCAATACTTTTTGACATACTATCATATGTCTGTTGTCTCTTTTATATGTGTGTATACAGGTGAGTGTGTCTGTAGCATGTGTAAGCATGTGTGTTTTATTTCTGTGTTTATGTATGCATATAAGTGTGTGTGTAGTATGTGTCTAATGTGTGTTTATATGGGGGCTATATACATAGGATGTGAGATATGTGAGGTGTGTGTGTGTGTGTGTGTGAGGTGTATGTGCGTGATTTGTGTGGAAAGTTACTCACAACATTTCTTTTTTTAAAGAAAAGTGTCTTTGATTTTTATTTTTCTAATCCATGCCTCTGTACTCCAGGGTTATCTTTATAAAACACAAAGATGAACTTAGGCTATATCTGCTCAAAAATATATAAGGAGGGAAGGAAATTAATAAACAAATTGTGGCTCTTACAGCCTAGAGAAGGAGCCCTGGTAGTGCAGTGATTAAGCACTTGGCTGCTAACCAGTAGGTTCATGTCTCAAACCTACTAGTGACTCTGAGGGAAGAAGAATGCGGCAGTCAGCTTCCATAACGATTTACAGCATTGGAAACTTTATGGGACAGGTCTGCTCTGTCTTACTGAGTTGCTATGAGTCAGAATCTACTGGTCAGCAACAGGTTTGGTTTTGTGTTTGAAAAGACTAGAGAAGAAAATTGAGGGTCCCTCTCTTCCTGGCCCTAAACCTTTCCAGCCTTCATTAGTGTCTGGCTTGCCCCACCACTCCTTTTCCTTTGCAATCTTCAAGGAGAGAAGAGCACTCAGGCGTAGGAGCATGTAGGAGCTTGGGTTTGGGAGGCAGTCTACAGGGGTTTGAATCTCTATCATGTACTAACTGCTTCACTTTCGGTAAGTTCTTGATTTCTCCCATGCCTTGATGTCCTTGTTTATATAGAGGAAACGAGAGTGGTACCTCCTTTCATAGGGTTGTTGCAAGGAGGAAGTAAGTTAATATGTGTAAATCACTCAGAATAATGTCAGGGATTGAGTGAACATTTATAAGACTTTGTTGTTAGTTACATCATCCCAGGGAATCAAGCACAGGTCTACATGTATGCTTTTGTCCCTCCTGCCCATGTTAAAATACCTCCTGGTCCAACTTATATAACATCTTGGAAGCCAACAACAGTATTTGAACTGAGGAAGTGTTATAGGTTAGTGGTTTAGTGCTTGGATTAGAATTCTGATAGATTTAGGGTTAAATTGAGGCTCTGACCATTACGAAATCATCTAAAAGTATAGCTTTGCCATCAATGAACTGAATGTGCTACTAGATAGACAGAAGGCTAGATAGATAACTGCCATCGAATTGACTCTGACTCATGACAGCGTGATCTACAATAGAACAAAATGATGTCTGTTCTGCATCAACCTCACAAGTGCCAGCATCATTGTGGCTATGGTGACAGTCTATCTCATGGAGGGTCTCCACTTCAAACATAATGTACTACCCTTCCCATGATCCATTCCTCCTCATGACATGTTCAAAGCAAGTGAATCAGGCAATGTTCTGCTGTGACCCAAAATGTTCTCTTGTGATCTATAATAGTTTTATTGGCTATTTATTGGAAGTAGCGCACCACCTGAGTTTCTTCTTAGACTGTCTTAGTCTGGAAGCTCTGCTGAAACCTGTCTACTATGAGTGACCCAGCATCATGGCAACAACAGGGTACACAATACAACACAACAAACCGACAAATGGTTGGTGTGGTGTAATAATAATATCTCCCTTTCTGGGTGTTGGTAGTACTATATGAGCTAATGTGTGGAAAGTTTGCAGTGGATTGGTTCCCTTCCTTTTATATTCCATTTGTTTTCTTATAGACACATATACACAATGATTTTTACCTCCTCGGTACTTGTGTCAAGTATTTTTCTATCCCTTCATTGCCTAGTACATTGTCATGGACATCACAGGCACTCAAGAGACATTTGTGAAGTAAACAAAAAGAATGACAGAGAAATCAGAAAGTGAGTCGTGAACTTCTAGGGTCAGCCTAAAAGTCATTACTGTAAGAATACACAATGATATTGATAAACAGTCAAAGAGTTGCCTTTAAAAGTTTCATAGCTCAAAGATACCCTGAACTCTTTGGAAGACAAAAAAGACTTTTAAGAACCTACTTTAATTTGTTTTCATCCCCCATTTCTTTTGTTGTCATGTGGTGAGGAAGGCTGATTCTCAGGGTCATTGCAAATTGATTTTGTGCTGTGCACTTAAAAGAAGTGAAGTAGGTTCTTAGAGTTTTGTTCACTATTACTGCTCCTAAGGATTTTCATTCTGATCATTGATTTAATTTCTTTTTCTTTTTGGTAATAGCTTTTTGAACTAGAACAACAACAAAAATATTTTAGCAAAATATTAGTCCTGTGGATATTGGCTGTAGGAGTCTGTTTTACTATTGCAAATATATGTGTAGAAATATTGCAACTCAGATGATTTTCAGTGATTGAATGCAACAAATATGATGTATTTCTGTAGTTAGTTTTGTTTTTAAATGCCCTTAAAGGTCTTTGGATAATGTGTTATGGAAATTTTCTTTATCTGTGTAGATATAGTCAAAATGAGGATTGTAGGAGGGAAGGTGTCTAAAATACCTGTTTTATCCTTTTGTTGTTAATATACTTTTAAAAGGGTGCTTTGTAAATGGCTATTTGTCTCCAAGTATTTCTCATTATACTTGGAAAGGGATTTTTGGTTGTCTGTTCTGTTTATAGGAGAATCCAACAATTGCCTTTGTAAATATCAGAATGGGTACAGAAGCTCCGGAGGGACCCAATCTTTCCACAGCCTGAGTTGGTCACTGGGAGATTGATTTTAGGAATTGGCATTCAAAGTGCTTCTTGTCTTGATAAAATGTAGCCTCTTCCTCCACTGGAATAAAGTTCTATAATCCACCATTTTCTCAGATTTTTCTACTGTTGTTTTCAGATAATATTCTGCTGGGAGGATGGGTCCAACCATCCTACAAAAAAGTAATAAATGGACTGTTTGCCCTTTGCTGTGGTTTTAGTCAACACCTTGGAGACTAGAGGTTAAAGTATAAAAAAGGAAGTGATGAAAAGTAAAAAGGGAAATTTCACAAGATGATAAAAAAAAAATCATTCTAATTAAAATAGAAGATGTATACAAATGCTCACTCTGTGAAAATTAAAGAATCCCTGGACCCAAACGCCTTTTATACCCCAAACAAGATTCCTGCCATGGCAGGAAGTCAATTATCTCCATGGAAACCAAAACAAATAGTGAATATTGCTTGAGCAGACAAGATGGATAAAAGGTGCATCTAAAATTAATTTATGTCTTGGGATCAGATACTTGAGATGAGAGAACTGGTCCATAAAGTACCCAAGAGGAGCTATTAAAAGAGAAACAAAATAAGTCCCTTGTTGAGTCCCCAAGGGAGCTCTGATAGAAACATATAAATCCTTTTTGCTTCTATCTTTTAAGAAGATAGTTGTCAATATGTCCGCATTTGCATGGTTGCTTTGATGATGGCCCCCTGTAAATCTCAAGCCTGCCAAAGAATGTTTATTAAGAAGAGCCTTCAAGAGTGATCTCTTAATCCATCCTCTTGTACAGTAGAGAACTTCTTTTTTTATATATACATAAATTCTGAGATGCAGAGATGCCCCAAAGATTAAAGTTCAGAAGATTTTCAGTCTATAAAAATCTATATACAAATATATAGAAAGAGAGAGAGACAAAAAAATAACAACACATTCAATAAATGCACCAAATCCTCAGAAGTAACTGTGAAACTATAAATTTTTCATTAAATATAGAAATTAAAAACACTAAATCACTATTTGGAAAATAAATCCAAATATTAAAAGAGACTTTTCAAGCAAAAATTATCTCTTCTTTTTTATGCTTGGAGATTTGACTTTTGAAGTCATGGAGACTGATGGGCGCTCACTTTGTAGAGGAGTTCCTGTCTTACCACAAATAGGCAGATGATGGGTCATGAAGGATGCCTGAGATGCAGAATTCAATCGTGCCCCATTAAGGCAGAGCTTCTAGCTCCAGACTGGCGTCACAATTATTGTTAACCTGACTGGTCTTAACTCTTTAGTAGCAGATTTTATCCAATTCACCTTTTCCCCATTTTTCCAAGATCACAGTTACTTTTTTCACATGTAGCACTCAACCCCCAGTTCGCTAGCTCTTCTGTTTTAGGTCTCTTGCCAGTTTGCTTTCATTTCGACTCACCCTTATTATCTATTCCCAATAGAATGATCATAACAGCTCTCTAATTTATCTGACCATATCCTTGCCCTTCTGCCTCCTATTTTTCCTGTAAATTGGTTGGATTCAATTCCCCAGAAGACCATCTTAACTTTCCACTCAAAACCTTAATGACTTCCTGTTGTCTGTAGAATGAAATCCAGATTTTTCCATGTGGCATTTATGGTTCTCCACCAGCTGACCTTAAGTTGAACTCTAAAATATCTCCCCACCAAGTACTTCCATGAATCCATCATCCTAGTCATTATCACTTACCACAAATGCTTTATACTTTCTATGTGTCATGTCTTATGCAATTCTTGGATACCTCCTTCTTCATCCCCAGCACAAAGAGCACTTTGTGATATATTACACATCTCTCAAACTCAGATTTATGTTTTACATCCATGAATATTTTCTGACCTCCCAGCTCTTGTGATCTCATACCCCTCTGAATTCCAATAGTACATAATATTTGTGGTGGGTAAAATAGCTCTTATTCTTGGAAATTGTGATATGTTATATTAGAGAGCAGAAAGGCTTTGCAGATGTAATTAAAGTTATGAACCATAAAACAGTGAAATGATCCTGGATTACATGGTAGGTCCATATAATTATGTGAACCCTTAAAACCAGAGAACTTTCTCTGGCTGCTGTCAGAAAGAAGGAGCAAAAGAGGAGGCAAAAGAGATGTGACAGGAGAGCCTAGATATTATAGAGATATTCTAAGCATTAGAAGGATTCGATGGACCATTTCTGGCTATGAAATATAGGAATCTACATGCAAGGACTGGAGAGAAGTACCTATGAGTGAAGAGCACCCCCAATTAACAGCCTATAAGGCAACAGGACTTCAGTTCTGCAATCTGAAGGAAATGAATTCCACCAACAACCATGACGAGAAGTGGATTCTTCCCAGAGTCTTCTGATAAGTGCCCAACCTTGATTCTCTAAGTTTCTGACCTGTAATAGACTAAATTTGTGTTGTTTTAAGCTACTAAGTTTGTGGCAGTGTGTTGCAGCAGCAATTGGAAACTAGAACCATGTCTTTATTGTGCATTTCACAAAGGATGGTATTCAAGAATCTGAGATCTGGAATTTGACAGCTGAGGCTTGAATTCTGCCCTAACACCCACACACCTTGGCAAGCTACTCAAACTTTTATGCACTGAAGTTTCCTCAACTCTAAGAAAACCTATTATTGACTCATGATAGTTCATAAGATTGTGATGAATTTCCAGTTAGATATTACATAAAATGACATGTTTGTGTGATTATTTATATTTTTGATGCATGAGATGTGAAGAAGTGGTCATAGACACTTCATATCTCTTCCTATCAAGAAGTGGACCAATTCAGCTATCACCTACATGTGGGTTGAACTTTCATTTAATTGACTATTAGAATAAGATAGAATTAATGAGGTGGGAGAAACTTGCAACTTCTACTCCTGCTTCTTTAGAACATTTCTGCCATCCATTTCTACCACTCTAGCTGTCCCAATTTGTGCCCTGCACATATAAGTGAGGCCATGAGAGTAGCTAGCATGGGGTGACTCACCAGTTCACTGAGCCCACAAGGGCTTAGAATAGGAATGGGGAACATCTGGCATACAGACCCTATAAAACCCGTGAAATCATTTGGTCTGGCCCTGCCAAGGCAACCATAGTTCCAGCCATCAAATTGTTGTTGCTGTTAAGTGCTGTTGAATCCGTTCCGACCCGTAGTAACTCTGTATATGGTTTCCAAGGGGCCATTTCATCGGGGTAAGTTAATTAAATGTTTGACCAAATAGAGCAGGCTAATTTTTAAGTTGATAATTTTGTATGGCCTGTGAATGATATTATAAATACACAAATAGCCCTTGGCAGAATAAATGTTCCCTAGCAAGGTCGGTGGCTCAAGCTCACCAGCTGCTTCTTGGAAACCCTATACAGGGACGCTATAGGTCGGAATCGACTCTACGGCACTTAACAACAACAACAACAACAAACCCTGGTCTAGATAACAGCTCAGATAACTCACAAAACCTTGAAATATAATAAATTGTTGTTTTAACTTGCTTAGTTTTATTGTTTTGTTTTGTTTTCCAAGAAATAGATGTATGATACAGAGACAGTGCTAAATTTCTTTGCATTTTCTTCAGTACCCTGTTTGGAACTTAGTCCAGAGTTTTGTGCATTATAAACATTCAAATATTTTTAATTCATTTATTACCCACCCTCCTTGATCTTTCAATACTTTAACCTGAAGTTTTGGTTTGCTTGTTTGTTATTGTGGTGAAAATACACTTCCCATACAATTTCTATATTTATAATTCAATGATATTGCCTTTTTCATGTTGTGTCCCTGTTCTCACTATCCTTTCCAAAATATTCCACCATCATTAACATAAACATAATGACGCACAAACAGAGACTTCCCTTTGACCCCTCTCCCATCTCTAGTAACCATTAATAATCTTTGTTGTTGTTAAAGTCCATCGAGTGGGTTCTGACTCATAGTGACCCTGTATAGGGTTTCCGAGGAGTGGTTGATGGATTTGAACCACTGATCTTGTGGTTAGTAGTCCAGTGTTTATCCTACAGTGCCACACTAGGACTCCTTAGTAACCTTTAGTTTCTATATATTTTCTTATTTATTTTAAGTCAGATAATATAGTATTTATTATCAACTGATTTATTTTACTCTGCATAATATTTTTTTGGTTTATTTATCATGGAATGCATCGAACTTCATTGCTTTTTAAGGTTGTGTAGTGTGGCCCTGTGGGGTTAATGCATTTGATTTCAAAGCCAGTTTCGATCAAAAGGTTGGCAGTTCAAGCTCACCAGTTGCTCCTCAGAAACCCTATACAGGGTCGCTATGGGTTGGAACCAACTGAACAGCACACCACAACAATTATATTCCACAAGATATATAGTCCATATTTTGTTTATCCATTATTTATTGATAGGCATTTCAATTGTTCCCACCTAGGATTGGGATTTCTGGTTTATATGGTAATTCTATATTTAACTTTTAATGAACTGTCAAACCATTTTCACAGTGGCTATACCATTTTATATTCCCACCACCAATGGATGGGGATTCTAGTTTCTCCACCACCTTATCACACCTATTTTCTGTTTGTTTAAATCATTATCATTCTAATGTTGTTGTTGTTGTTAAGTGCCATTGAGTCAGTTCCGACCCATAGCAACCCTGTATAGGGTTTCCAAGGAGATGCTGGTGAGCTTGAACCACCAACCTTGCAGTTCAAACGGCTTTGTAGTCTGGCGCATTAACTAATAGGAGTGGGTTAATGTGCTGGACTGCAAAGTTGGTTTGAATCACAAGTTTGGCAGTTCAAGCTCATCAGCTACTCCTTGGAAACCCTATACAGGATCACTACAGGTTGTAACCTATTTGACAGCGCTTAGCAACAACAATAGCAATGGCTAATGGTGTGGTGCTGTGGGTTAATGCACTGGACTACAAAGTCAGTTTGATCCACATCAGCAGTTCAAGTTTACCAGGTGCAACTCGGAAACATTATTCAGGGTCACTCTGGGTCAGAATTGACACAATGACACATAACAGCAACAACAACAATGGCTTGTGGTGTGCTTCTGTAGGATAAGCACTGGACTACTAACTACAAAGTTGGCAATTCAAACCCACCAGCCTCTCCTTGGAAGCCCTATACAGGGTCACTGTGAGCCAGAACTTACTCCATGGTACTTAACAACAACAACAGGGTTAATTAGCCTTGGTGGCATAAAAAGTTCTGTGCTTGGAACTCACCAGCACTCTATGGGAGAAAGATGTGATTATTTCTGTAAAGATTTACAGTCACAGAAATTCTATGGTGCAGTTCTCTGCCCTACAGGCTTCCTACAAGTAGGAATCGATTCCACAGCAATGTTCATTGTTGTTTTGTTTTTATGGCTAATGATGCTGAGCATCTTTTCATGTGCTTGTTGGCATTTAAATATCTTCTTTGGTGAAATGTTTATTCAGACTCTTTTGCCTTTAAAAAAAATGTATAGAGACCTTTTTATTAAATCTTAAACAGAACAAAGACAAATCATCTGGATGAGGGAGACCATCAGCATTAGTCTTTAATGGTGTCCAAAGGATTCACAAACATGCTGCTAATTATAGAGAACAGAAAACAAGGGAAATTTCTATAAAATCATGATTGGCGGTAGATCACTTCACCACAGTCACAGGAAGGACTGCAGAAGTAGGGAAACTGCCACAATTAGGATACATAAGCTATTGTGAATTAGAAAAGTTTACAAGATTGGTTCTCGGGCCCTTTGACCGCCTGTCTACTTGATGGCCAGGGTATGACTCATGCCCATGCAGCCCTGATACCCTAACTTCCAGATGACTTGCATCTGTAACTCATTAAGGACAGGCCCAAGCAAGTTCCTAAATTCAAGAATGTTCCTCCCTGGGCTGGTGAGGGGAGTTGTGATCTATTATCAAATACACTGCCTGAGAGTAAAGTTGTCTCTTGTTAATGGTCAGAAAGGACTACAATGGAGCTGAACTGATGTCAAGACTCAATGCTTCCACTGTAAGCCTGCCATAAACCAAGTGCTTCCATAAACCAACTCAAACTCTAAGACATTACCTCCTCTGATGATGGATTTTTAAAAATCCTTTGATCACATTTCCAGGTTGGTATGCTTTATTCTGCATGGACTAGTTGATGGCTCGTGCTTATTTCAGGGCAAATCTTTATTTGATAGACAGTCACCATCTGATTTCTTCCCCACACTTCACCATAGCACCCAGTCTTCAGTGATTGCCTCCTATAAGTGTTATATAGGGTCTTTATAAGTTGGAATCAATTTGACAGAACATAACAACATTAACAAACCAAAAAGCAAACTTGTTGGCATAAAGTCAATTCTAACTCATGATAAACCATCTGTTACAGAGTAGAACTCCCTGTAATCTTTATTGAAGCACATTTCCCAGACTTTCTTGGTAATATGGAGCAACTTTATCTACTTTTATTAATGGATAGTTTGTCATTTTATTGTCTTAATCTGTTTTTTGTTTTGTTTTGTTTTTAAGGTGGCCTGGTGGCACAGTGGCTAAGCTTTTCACTACTAACTGAAAGATTTAGTGGTTCAAAATCATCAGTCACTCCACAAGAGAACCATGTTATCAGTCTGCTTCTGTAAAGATTACAGCCTTGGAAACGTTATGGGCAATTCTAATCTCTTCTATATGGTCGCTGTGAATAATAATCCACTTAGTTTTTGAATCTGATTTTAAAGAAACCAGAACACATATCTGCAAACTAGTTTCATAATCTGAGTGCAATATACTTTTCCTTGAATGACGTAATCAGGATACAGCAAGTAAGGAAGATGCTAATGACTTAGTTAACTGGATAAATGTATAATATATCTTTACATAAGTCTATGTGCTTCCATGTAGCTTCTATTGACCTTGGTTAGCTCATCTGTAAACTGGGTGTTATATCACATCAATTCTTAATCACTTCCAATCTCCATACTCAACTACGGAATGCTCTGTTTAAGGTCCTGGCTTAAACAGCTGTGGCCATGGGGTTGGGAGCTATTGACTTCATCTCTAGTAAAAACAGTTGTCAGAGAGGATAGACCTTTGCCTCTGGGCTAGAAGCCATGACCCAGCAGTCACTGACTTAAGTGATTCTGTTTTGTGATATGTTTTGTCATTTAGTGGGAAGGAAATTAATTGGTGATCTTTGTCTAGATCCCTGTGTCCATCTCATCAAATATATCACAATTGGCAGGTGTCTGGCAGCCTTAGCAGGGAGAACACTGAAGCATTTGAAGAATGACTGGGCCTTTCATGTCTCACCTAAAGATAGTTCCTTTTCCATTTGTATTGTAATAAACACATACCTTAGCAAGGTTGGAAGATGCTGAAGCTTGTTCTATGTTTGGTCAGTAAGAGAAAGTTTTCTTAATTTCGGCTCATCTAAATATGTTGTGTTTCTAGAATAGTTTATGAATACAAATTCCTACTTTGTTGTTAAAAGATTATTGCTCTGTCCTATGAAATGCTTGCCATTGATCACAGCAGAATGGAAATAATCTCTCTCCCTAAAAAAGGTATACACGTGCCCACTAATGAATTTTGTTGTTGTTTAGTGTCTTCAAGTCGGTTCTATCTCATAGTGACCCTGTATAGGGTTTTCGAGTAGCAAGTAGTGAGCTTGAACCTCAAACTGACCTTGCAGTTCAGCACATTAACCCACAGCGTGGCTCCAGGAGATTAGTAGTTGCTAAATTATAGCATGTGGTGCTGTGGGCTAATGCACTGGACTGCAAGGTCCGTTTGAACTACAAGGTTGGTGATTTAAACTCATCAGCTGCTCCTTGGAAATCCTATACATGGTTGCTATGGGTAGGAATAAACTGTATGGCACTTAATAACAGCAACAATATTTCAGGTGCAAGGTATAGGAATATAAAGCTGCTGCCATTGTTCTGCTCTCCACTCCAGACCCTCTTACTGTGCCTGGATTTTCTGGTCTCCACTCCATAGCTATGCACCTCATTCCTCTCCACCATTTCCATCACCGCTCTTCACTCCAGACCAGTGACCTGCAATCTAGAGCAACTGATCTGGTCTAACCGAGCTTCTTGGAATTACACTTAGCACAGAACTCTGAAAAAAAAAAAAAGAGAATCTATTTTTCGAGCTTCTGTAGTGATTTTTTTCTTTTTTTAAAAAAGGGCTGTTGCTACCAATTCAATTTTGACTCACTGTGACCCCATGTGTGTCAAAGTAGAACTATGTTCTATGGTTGACTTTTGGGAAGTAGATTGCCAGGCATTTCTCCCAAGGTTGGTCTTGAAACGTCATCTTTCATTTCTAACAGTGCATGACCAAATGCCTCCTTTTAGTAGTGATAGAGTAAGATAAACTAAGTCTTTTAAAAGTTCTCCAAGTCGCTAGCTTGCTCTCGTATTAGGTTCCCCTCATACAAAGAAAATATCCTTCTTCTAATCAATGAAATAGAAATGATTTCATTATCATCCAAGGGATCCAACAGCTACAAGTATCTATAGTCATGACTCACACATTTGCAATTATATAAAATTTCAGGTTAGTATATTTCACATAACAATCTTATAAGTATTTACCACGTATATTTTAAAGGAAGCATGATAAAAATGTTAATGTTGATTTAAAAAAATGTAATACATTTAGAAGAAAATTGTTAACACTCTCTTCTAAACCAATATAAACAGAATGTCTTAGCTATCTAATGCTGCTATGACAGAAATAAAACAAATGGATGGATTTAATAGAAATTTATTCTCTCAGTTTGGGAGGTTAGAAGTTCAAATCCTGGATTCTGGCTCTATGGGAAGTCTTGCTTTCTCTGCTGACTCACTGTTTAGGAGAAAGTACATGGCTTCCTTTAGCATCTCCATCTGTCTTGACATCAATTTTACCCTGGGCTTAGGAGGTTTCCAGTTGTAAGTCCCTCTTTCTCAAAAGACAGTGACTCAAAATGTAACCTAATCCTGTAGATTTCTTCCTGCCTCATTCACAAAACTGCCTCTAATCCTGCCTCATTAGCATCAACGAGGTGAGGATTTACAACACATAATAATATCAGGTCACAGAATGAAGGATATTAAATAACAATGAGAATCATGGACCAACTAAGTTTTAGGGAGACACAATTCAACCCATAACATTGAGATAAAAGAAAAAATCTTGCTATAAAAGAGAGGTAAATACACTGCTACCTATATAGTGCTACAAAAACTGTGATCTGTATATAGGTGGCTACATGATAGACATGCAGGCTTAATGGGTATGGGAGGAGAATGGGAATATACCCACAAATATTTACATAGAGGTTTGACAGAAGATACTTGTACATGGGTATCTTTTATATATATCCATCCACAAAGTAGAACATCTGGGAACATAGTTATGAAAACTTATTAGCCATAACCAAATTCCTTCAGTGAATGAGTTTCTGGGGCTGGGGCTCAGGACCATAGTCTTGGGGGACATCATGGTTAATAGGCTCAACATAGTCCACAAAGACAATGTTCTTCATCCTACTTCGGTGAGTAGCAAATGAAGTCTTAAAAGCTCATGAACAGCCATCTAAAGTGCAATATTGGTATTTCCTTATCTGGAGGAAACAATGAAGAAAATTGAAGAATCACAGAGACAATTAGTCCAATGGACTAATGGGCCACAAGAACATCAGTCTCCATGACTCTGAGACCAGAAGAACTGGATGGTGCCTTGCTACCACTACCAGCTGCTCTGAAAAAGATAACATTGGAAGGTTTTGAATAGAGTGGAAGGAAATGTGGGAAAAAACTGAAAGTCAAACTAAAAATTCTGCTTCTAGCCATGATGTAGTAAGAGAGACTGGTTTTACCCTCAATTTAAAAAATGGCCAGGTTACTGGTCAGAAAGAAACTAGTGGAACCTCCAAGAACATGACCCTTACTCACTCTTTAGGTTGGTCACTGAACTCATCCCTGTGGCTTAATTTTCAACCAAACAACAGATAGGTATATAGAGAGGACAGACAACACTAGTGACGTACATAGCATGTTCAGTCATTTGAGATCAAAGGACAGGATTTGCCCAAGGACAGAGTTCAGAAGAGTTGGGAAAGAAGAAGGAAGGAAAACAAGAAACCCGGGAGGAAATGGAACAAGTCATGTTACATTGACAGGATTGCAATCAGTGAGATGAAACAAAGTGTACATGATTTGTTGAATGTAAAGCTGAGGATCTGTTGTGTTATAAACCATCACCCAGTTCACAATATAAAAGTTAAAAGCAACAACAACAAAGCATGTTATATTCACCTAGCTTTAAAGGTGCAAACACTATCGACAAAAACACATTTTAAAAGTCTTGCAAGTAACTCTGCTTCTAGTCATGATGTAGTAACAGAGGCTAAGTTTACCTTCTTCTCTTAAACAACTAGAAAACTGGACAAAGGATATGAAACATTGATGCTCAGCTTTGGAAAATATACAGAATTCATAAGAGAAGGAAAACAAGTAAGGTGAGCCCTAGGATTGCTCAACTTACTGACTAGAAAGAATTTTCAAAAACACAGCAGGGAAGGAGAACCAAAATAGAGCCTGGAGTTCCCACTGAGTTGAGGATACAGAGTTGAGGATTCAGGGAAGACAGGGTCAAGGCAAGGATAGCCATTCGCCTTGAGTGCCAAATACAAAGGAATGTCCAAAATACTCAGTAATCAAGGTAAAAAATATTTTAACATTAGCTTTAAAAATTAAAATTGAGGCAAAAAATCATAACAAATAAAATGTGTATGCTCTTCAAGCTAGAATATTTTTGTATGAGAGTAAAAAGATCTGACTGGAATATGAAAGAACAGGAAATCACATATTCTAACTTTTTTCTGAAGAGAATATTGTGTTTCACGAAAGTTAAAACCCTATACAGGGTCACTCTGAGTCCAAAACCACCTGAAGGCACTTAACAAAAACACTTGATAACAATTGTTAACAAGAATTCCTGGTGTGGTGCTATAAGATAAGCACTGGATGGCAAGGCCCGTATGAACTGCAAAGTTGGTGGTTCGAACTCACCAGCCACTCCTCAGAAACCCTACAGAGGGTTGCTGTGAGTAGGAACTGACTCAATGAAACTTAATAACAATAAGAGTTTTAACACGGGCTCCTGGTATGATGCTGTAGGATAAGGACTGTTCACTGAAAGATTGGTAGTTTAAATCCACCAGCTGCTCCTTGGAAAGCCTATACAGGATCTCTATGAGTTGGAACCAACTCAATGACATTTAACAACAACAATGCTAACAAGGCCTGATGGTATGGCACTGTAGGATAAGCACTGGACTGCTAATCGAAAGGTTAGCAGTTAAAACCTACCAGCTGCTTCATGGAAACCTTACACAGGCCACTATCACTCAGAAACAATTTGATGGTACGTAACAACAACAACAATGCTAATAAAAGGAGCCGTGTTGGTGCCATAGTTAAAAGCTTGATTGTTAACCTAAAGGTCTACAGTTCAAACCCAACTTCTGATCAATAGAAGAGAACACCCAGTGATGTGTTCCAATAAAGATTCCAGTCTAGAAACCCCTATTGTGTTGTTGCCGTTATGTGCCGTCAAGTTGGTTCTGACCCAAAGCGACCCTGTATAGGGTTTCCGAGGAGTGGCTGGTGAACTGTAACTGTCGATCTAGTGGTTCAAACCGATTTTGCTGTCCAGCGTATTAATCCACAGCACTACACCAGGACTCCAGAAAACTCTATGTTGTTAAGTGCCATTGAGTTGATTCTGACCCATAGCAACCATGTATAGGGTTTTCAAGGAGCCGCTGGGGAGCTAGAACCACAGACCTTACAGTTCAAATGACTTTGCAGTCTGACGTATTAGTCCACTGTGCCATACCAGGACTCCTGATAATCCTATTGTTGTTGTTGTCAGGTGCCATCGAGTCGGAACCAACTCATAGCGACCCCATGCACAGCAGAATGAAACAATGTCCTATCCTGGGCCAACCTCACTACCGCTGCCACACTTGATGCCATCAATGATGTCACCTGGCTGACCCATCTCGTTGGGGGGACTTCCTCTTTTTCTCTGATCGTCCATCTTGCCCAGCATGACATCCTTCTCCAGCGACTGTTCCCTCCACACAATATGTCCAAAGTATGAGAGACGAAGCTTAGCCATCCTGGCCTCCAAGGAGCACTCTGGCTGCACTTCTTCCAAAACAGATCTATTGGTTCTTTTGGCAGTCCATGGCACCTTAAGTATTCTCCTCCAACACCACAACTCAAAGGCATCAATTCTTCTACGATCTTCCTCATTCACTGTCCAGCTTTCACATTCATATGAGGTTATTGAAAATACCATGGCTTGGGTCAGGCGCACCTTAGTCCTCAAGCTGACATCTCTGCTCTTCAACACTTTAAAAAGGTCTTATGCAGCAGATTTGCCTGATGCAATACGTCTCTGATGTCTTGACTACTGATTCCACGATTGTTGATAGTTGATCCAAGAAGAATGAAGTCCTTGACAACTTCAATCTTTTCTCTGTTGATAAGAATGTTGTTTATTGGTCCAGTGCTGAGGATTTTTGTTTTCCTGACATTGAGATGCAACCCATACTGAAGGCTGTGCTCTTTGATCTTCATCAGTAAATGTTTCAAGTCCTCTTCACTTTCAGCAAGCAAGGTTGTATCATCTGCACATCACAGGTTGTTAATGCGTCTTCCTCCAATCCTAATGTCACGTGTTTCTTCATAGAACCCAGCTTCTCGTATTATTTGCTCAGCATACAGGTTGAATAAGTATGATGAAAGAACACAACCTTGTTGCACAACTTTCCCAATTTTAAAACATTCAGTGTTCCCATGCTCTGTTCGAACAACTGCTTCTTGGTCCATGTACAGATTCCTCAAGAGCAGAATTAAGTGTTCTGGAATATTCATACTTCTCAATGTTGTCCACAGCTTGTCATGGTTCACACAATCGAAAGCCTTTGCATAGTCAATAAAGCATAGGTAAGCATCTTTCTGATAGTCTCTGCTTTCAGCCAAGATCCACTGGACATCAGCAAGGATATCTCTCATTCCACGGCCTCTTTGAGTCTAGCTTGGACCTCTAAGTTCTCTGTCATTGTATGATTGTAGCCGTTTCTGTATTACCTTTAGCAAAACTTTACTCACTTGAGATATCAAAGAGATTGTCCGATGACTTTTGCATTCCGTTGGGTCACTTCTCTTTGGAATGGGCACACATATGGATCTCTTCCAATCAGTCAGCCAGATAGTTGTCTTCCAAATTTCTTGGCAGAGATGAGTGAGTGCCTCTTGTGCTGCCTCACTTTCTTGAAAGATTTCAATTTTTATTCCATCAATTCCTGATGCCTTGTTCTTTGCCAATTCTTTCAATGCACTTTGGACTTCCTCCCTGAGTATCATTGGCTCTTGTTCATATGATACCTCTTGAAATGGTTGAACATTAACCATTTCCTTTTGATACAATGATTCTGTGTATTCCTTCCATCTTCTCTTGATGCATTCTGTATCATTCAATAATTTTCCCAGAGAATCTTTCAATAATGAAAGTCGAGGCTTGAATTTTTCCTTCAGTTCCCCAGCTTGAGAAATGCTGACCGTGTTCTTCCCTTTTGTTTTTCTAGTTTCTAGTTCTTTGCATATTTTATTATAGTACCTGGTTTTATCTTCTTGAGCTGATCTTTAAAATTTTCTGTTCCGATCTTGGACCTCTTCAATTCTTCTATTTGCTTTAGCTTCTGTACGCTGGAGAGCAAGTTTTAGAGTCTCCTCTGACATCCATTTTTACCCTATAGGGGCATTCTATTCGGTCCTATAGGTTTCTTATAGGGTCTGTATGAGTTGGAATCAATTTGACAGCACATAACAATATTAACAAACCTAAAAACAAACTTGTTGGCATAAAGTCAATTCTAACTCATGACAACCCGTGTGTTACTGAGTAGAACTGCCTGCAATCTTTAGTGAAGCAGAATGCCAGGTTTGCTTCCATGGTGCCATTGACTAGGTTTGGATGGCCAAACTTTAAGTTACTACTACTCAAGTGTACACCATTTCTGTTACCCAGGGACCCTACTTATGATAACAAACTTGGTCAACTTTAAATTCTTATTCATGGTCATTGTTTGGTCTTAGAATCATATCTCTATGTACTTGTTACTGACACTTTCCACTGAATTTTACCATACAACATACCTAACTTTAAAAAAGTATTCCCTTATGTTTGCCCGGGAGCCATCAAGGCAAGTGGTAGGGTCCCCTGAGGGCAAACCCCCTTCCAAGACTAAGACTTAAGGGGAATACACAAGCAGGCATGTGGTCTTGCTGCTGACCACGTTGGTCGCTGTTAAGGGGAGGTGGGGGAAAAACAGCAATGAAGTTGTGAGCTAAGTCTGACCATGTTCAATAGACTCCTGTCAACATGAGTTAAGACATGGTTGGCCAGCAGTATGGCAAGACCTGGAGACTCCTGGACCCAGAGACAGGGATATGGCCACAGACGACTAGAGTGGAGAGTGAAGCATCTAGCTAATATGAAGAGAGAAGAGATGCAAAAGAACACCCACATTTGCAGATAATACTCACTTGATCTGGCGTCAATGGCTGGATGATCAGAACTCAACTAGAAGAAGAAAGAAGAGGGAAAAAAGAGTGATCTGCTACAATTTGATGAACTTGACCTATGCTTTTGGATGTAGTATCACAAAGGAGGGAACAGATCTTTACAGCAAGGATCATACCGACTCCCTCGGTACACAGGGTTGACAGGGATGGGCAACTTAGACATTGGCTATCCAAAATGGGGGGAAGGGAGGAGTGCTACACAGGCAAGAAGTGACTGGCTTTCAAGCTTTCAAGAGGGAGCCTAGTTCCAGAGAGTGCAAGGGAAGGTAGAATTTCCACTGAGTGGTTTCCCACCTGTCTGGATGGGGCTGATGAAAGGAGATGGGGATAAGACTCTTGTGGTTCAATAGTGAATAATTGCTATCAGGACTGACTGTGAGTGTTGGAAATGTAAAGTTAGACATTTTGTAACAAAAAGAGGGGAATGGTTGATTTTGCAGTTAAGGAGCTGAGGACCCTGGAACAATCAAGAGAGAAGAGTGGAGTGTGGGACCCTACCCAGAGAAACAGCGACGCCAGAGATGGAGGCAGAGAGGATGACGTGGAGAGATGGAGCAGCTGGGGACTCTGGACTCAGGGAGGGAAAGGATCTGTGTGTTGATAACAGGGGGGCAGGCTTGTGGGGTGTACCCTTTGGTTGTTTGATAATGCATGCAGGGGATTATAATCATTGCAATGAAATTAAATAAAATAGAATGAATGTAAAGCTAATGTTCTCCCATATAAATGATCACATAATTCACAATAAAAACTTTTAAAAAAATGTATTCCCCTTAATGTCAGAGTGGAGTCCTGGTGTGGCACTGTGAGTTAATGTACTGGATTACAAATTTGGTTTGAACTGCAAGGTCAGCTTTTCAAACTCACCGGCTGCTTCTTGGAAACCCTATACATGTGGGTCAGAACTGACTTGATGGCACATAACAACAAACAATAATGTCAGAGTGAACATTGTTCCAAAAGAAGAGCTTGAAAATAACATGCATTAATATATCATTTCACATATCAATGTATATTTTCATAAATTGATTTCATATGTAATATATTAGAGTTAAGGATTTCTTTTCATCAAAAAGAACTGTAGACTTACACTTGTAGTCAAGATGAAGTAATAGGGGCAGACTTCATCTCCTGACTGAAACAACCAAAAACAAAGTAGTTGAAAAAAATGTGTACTGTTTGTGACCTAATGTCTGAAATAGTTACCTCATTTATTTGTTCCACTGTTATGGGTTGCATTGGGTCTCCCAAAAAATATGTACCAAAGTCTTGGCCCCTGTGCCTATGGATATGGCTTTGTTTGGAAACAGGGTTTTTCTTTGGCTAGTTAGTTAGTGAGGTCATACTAGTGCAGGGTGTTCTTAAACCTAATCACTCCTGAGGTATAACTAGTGCAAAAGAGACAGAGACAGGTACAAAGGGAGATGTCATGTGAGAACAATTCTATAAGACAGGAGCACCAAGGATTGCTAGCAGATACCAGAAACTAGGAGAAAGGTCCAGAGAACAAATCAACATGGCCAAGATCATGGCTGCTATTTTAGCCTCTAAGACTAAAAGCAAATACTCATACATATCTGTTCTTTAAAGCTCACTACTTATGTTTTTTGTTGTTGCTGTTGTGGCACTGCTAGATAATTAAAACATCCATCTCTATGCCTGTTTATGATAAGAGTGCTGCTTTGGTATCAGTTACTCAGAAACCCTGTACAAGGTTGCTATAAGTCGGAACCAACTCCACGGCACATAACAACACCATCAACTCTGTTATAGTTAAAAACCATAATCTTTGTATTATATAGTTGAAAGACCTTTTTATATTTATTTGACATAGTATTTTAAAATCTTACATCTACTCTGTGCACACATGAAAAAAACAAAAATATAAATGAAATGAATTAGGTAAAGAATAATTCTTCAGGCTTACTTTAGTTCAAAGCAGTCAGTGTTTGTGTTTTTCCAAACAAGAGAGCTCTGTGCTATTGAGATCATTTGGGAAGCAGCATTCCTCAAAAGAGTGATGTAAGATTGATTCTGTGAGTCTCTTCCAAGTTGCTATCACTTCTGAATTTTGATGTTTGTACTTTTAAGGAGTGTGTTATGTGTTAGGACTGTGTTATGACTGCCACCTGGTCCACCGTAATTATAAGATGCCATGGACAGTAAGAAGCCATCCAGATGTCAAAGAGATCTGTAGAGAAATGTGCATTTCAGACTCAGTGAAGCAAAGTATTTGACTTTTAAGTTATGTGCATCTTAATTGTGAGAAAAGTAGAAGCCAATTATTAAAATAAAAATAGTAAAAATATTTTCTTAGATCACAGGTCCTGGTGATGCAAATGTGTTCAGATCCTGATAAAAAAAAGTTGGAAGTGTGAGTCCATCCAGAGGTCCCTTGGAAGAAAGGCCTGGCAGTTTACTTCTCCCAAATGGACCGCTGAAAGCCTGATGAAGCACAGCTCTACTCTGATATGCATGGGGTCACGATAAATGGAGAGAAGATTGAAGTTGTCAAAGACTTCAATTTTCTTGGATCTACAATCAATGCTCATGGAAATAGCAGTCAAGAAATCAAGCAAGGTATTGATTAGACAAATCTGCTGAAAAAGACCTCTTTGAAAGCAAATATGTCAGTTTGAGGACTAAGGTGTGCCTGACCCAAGTCATGGTATTTTCATTCATTTCATAGGATGCGAAAGTTGGACAATGAATAAGGAAGACCATAGAAGAACTGGTGTCTTTCAATTATGGTGTTGGTGAAGAATAGTAAAAGTACCATAGACTATCAGAAAAAGGAACACATTTGTATTGGAAAAAGGGCAGCCTGAATGCTCTTTAGAAGCCAAGATGGCAAGACTTTGTTTCTTGTACTTTGAACATATTACAAGGAGGAACCAATCCCTGGAGAAGGACATTATGCTTGGAAAAGTGGAGGATCATCAAAAAAGAGGAAGGCCCCGGGCACAACGAATTGACACAGTGTCAGTAACAATGACTCAAACATAAAAATAATTGTGAGGATGGCACAGAACCAGACAGTGTTTCATTCTGTTATGAATAGGGTTACTGCAGTCGGAACTGACTCAAAGGCACCTAACAACAACAACAACAACAAATATGTGTGTATGGGGGAGAACCCATTTTGCAGGTCCATGTAAAAACTGTAGGGTAAAGTATTGTAGGCAAGGCAACAAAATCAATGAAATATCATAGATATCATTTGTTCAGTGCTTTCCATGTGTTGGCAGTGTTCTATGAACTTATAATAGATGCATTCTTAACCACCCGCACCTGAAAGAATAGTTGACTTTCTCCATTTCAGCTGTCACACACACTGACCAATGCTCATGGCACATTTACAGAAAACGGAACATAAGTCTACCTCAAGGAAGCCAGATCACCTTTTCTCCCCCATGTACAAGATACACGCTACCAAGGGTTAGGTGGTTGAATTCAAATCAGATTATACTAGTTGCACATGGTAATAAAATAACATATTTCTATTAACTATCACCCAACTTAATGAACATTGCCCTCGAATAGAATAAAGGTTGTTTTTGTAAAAACCAAGTTAAATGTATTATATAGATTCAATAAACTTAAGTAATTTTTTTTATGGGTAAGACATAGAATCACTGCTTTCCCCCCCAATATTTTGAATTTAATTTTCAGTAGAACTGAGGAGATACAAAGTTATATGGAGCTAAATTAAGACATAAACAGATTTTTTAATAACGGTATTCAAGAAAACTTAAGAAAGACATTAAATTAATAAAATTACTGTTACACTATATAAAGCTAACTTCAAAGATACCTTTAACATTAAATGTGGTTGAATTAGGTGTCTGTGATAGTGAAAGTTCTGTGTCAACTTGATTAGGCCAGCGTTCTCAGTGGTTGTCAGGTAAGATTTAAAAATTCCCCAAGATGAGATCTGCTATCAGCAGACAATCAATTCAAAGAAAGCTTCCTTGGGCATGTGGCCTGCTTCCAATATATTGGACACTCAGTCAAAACTTGCCCACTCTTTGCTGCATCTGGATCTTGCATCTGGTTCGTTCTCTGACCTCCACATCTTTGTGACCTCCTCTATTACCTGCTGATCCAGACTACCTTCTTACCTGCCGGACCTGCTTGCCTGCCTACCATCTGACCTGCCAATCTTGAAACCTCCAGCCTGACATCCAGTTCCTGGACTTAGGGACATACTCACCTCTGCAATTGTGTGAATCATTCATTGATATAAATTTCTCTTCCTTTCTTTCTTGCTCTCTCTCCTCTCTCTCTCTCTCTCTCTCTCTCTCTCTCTCTCTCTCTCTCT